>NW_012153062.1:10363456-10436809 GCF_000956105.1 Propithecus coquereli | reverse complement strand
GAAAGCAACCTCAGAGGTTTTTTGTTTTTGGTCATTTTCATAGCCACTCTAGGCAGGAAAACAGGGGGAACCTGTTCCAAAAAAAAAAAAAAAAAAAAATGGAAAACACACACACACACAAATACTGTGATTAAAGCTGCCTTATTTTGTCTGCCTTCCCCAAGCTGAGCCTCTGATGCTCACTCCCACCTTTCTTTTCAGGTTCTGTCCTGATCTAGTTCCTGAACTAATGCAGATGAAGAGAAATATTATACTAGCAGCCTCAGTTCTCAATATTCTGGGATATAAAATGTTATCCATCCAGCAATATATTGATCCAATCCATTCCTTGTGATGGCCTGGACTATCACACCCAGCACTTAGTGCCTCCAAGAATAATGACTCTATATACACATCCATAGTTTACCTGGAAGCTGCAACTCTTCTGCTTTCTTTCCTCTACTGGCTTACTCCTCAGTCCTTGGGACTCAACTTCTACATTCTCCTCTGTAGTCCTTAGCAGTTGCCTTTTCTGACAGGAACACTAACAGAACAGCCCAATTGTGATGAGTGAGGTAAAGGGAGCTCCTGTTCCTCTATCTTTGTGGTTCTGATCCTCCTCCCAGGACTAGAGTTTTGTTCCATACTTAGACCCATTAGCTGAGTGCAGTACACAGATCCCTAGGTAATTACCGTATGCCTCAAGGGGCTATATTCCCATGGCTTTGGCTGCAAGATATGGAATTTCTATGACTAGTCTTTTTTGGAATTATTACAACTGAGCCCCTGTGGTCACTTGTAGAGCAACCCTGCAGCACTTCCATAGTCTATCTCTGCAACTTCTTTCCTGCCTGTTCCTCTGATGGCCCTAAACAACTCCAACCAAAGATATCCCAAGATTTGACAGCTCCCAACTGCTATGTCAAATGTCAAATAATTTTTATCCCATCTCCTTTTTTCAGTTCTTTTTGTTTACTTATGCTCACTCTCACTCAACCCACTCAAGCCTAAACTTTCAAGCACAATTTGCCCTTGTCAAATGAAGCCAAGGGTTTAATGTCCACCTAATACTAGTCAACAGCAGGGATAGTCCAATTTACATTAGGTTAGTCTTTAAACATCTTTATCAATGACTTGGATAAATATTTAGAAATTGTGCTCATCAAATTGGTATAAGAAACAAAGTTGGCAGAAATCACTAATATGCTACAGGATAGAATCAAGATTGTAAAGGACCTGACAGATGAAAATAATAGGTTGAAACTAATAAGGTGATTAAATCACATTTCTAATATTGAGTTTAGTTCTGGGCAAGAACAAATTAAATTGCTTCCAAAAAAGGATTTTAATGATGAGAGTACATGAGGATCCCTGTCTATAAGGAAAGACTGAAATATCTGCAGCCTTTTTTCCCAGATGAACACTGAGGAGTCAAACAAAACTTTTCTAAAATATTTGAAAGGCTCTGATTTGGAATAGCGATTGTTCTTATTCTGCATATTTCTAAAAAGCTTGACCAAGGTTAGTGAATATAAACCATAGGTAGTTTTCAAATCATTGAAAGTAAATTATTTTCAAACGATCAGAACTTTCTTAAAAAAAAAGAGACAATCACCCTCATGTCGTGCTGAGTTCCCAGTTTTCTCATTGTAACCTTTGTGTGAATTTTTTTTCTTTACTTTTATTTTTGTAGAAACAGAGTCTCACTATATTGCCCAGGCTGGTCTCAAACTCTTGGTTTCAGGCAATCCTCCTGCCTTAGCCTCCCCAGATGCTGGGATTACAGGTGTGAGCCCCCTTGCCCAGTCACTTGAGCAAGGCCAGTGATCCCCAGATACTTTATATGCTGACCTCTCTCCTGTCCTCTGTTTCTAAATTCCTGTTGGATTTCCAACAGGTTTTTCAAAGCAGATTCACTTTCTGACCATCTCAACTTGTTGCTATCCTGGGCTTCCCACCTCATTTCCTAGTCACCTAACACAGAAACTTGAAGTGCTCCATTTCTCCCCATTCTTCTCGTAGATGATGATGATGATGATGATGATGATGATGGCAACAACCACTTTCCACTGAGTTTTTACTAATTGGAGTCCATGTGCTCAATTTTATATACATCACTTTATATAATCTTTACAGTAATCCTGTAATGTGTGTGTTATGATCCCCATTTTACAGAGGAAACTGAGGCTTAGAAGGGTGAGCAGAAGGGCCTGGATTTGCATTCAAGGCCATCTGACTGTGAAGGCAATATGATTACCTTCTCTACTGCACAGCTTTTCCTAACGATCTATTCTGCCTCAGAGAGCGTCTCACTGCAGGCCTTCTCACTTGGGCTCTGGCTCTCCACGTGGCTGGCTTCTTCTCTCATTGTGCATGTGGCAGCATGGATGCCACCCTAACTAAGGAGACCCTTTCCTCCTGACTCTTTCATGGTGCCCTGATCTTTTCCTCCATAGAGCTCATCATCATCAGTTATACTTTTTATATTTGTTTATTGTCCAATTCTTTTAATGAAATAAAATCTCCACGTGGAAAAACTTGCTATCTTCTTCTTCTCTTAATTTCCAGCACAAAGAGTGCAGGCACCTTAATTGCACTCAGTTGATATTTGTTGATTGATTGGTTGACTGAATATACATTTTACTCTGCCATTCAGGTGTAGTCCTTCCACCACCGATTTGGTTTAATCTCTTACCATCTCCCTTGAACAACACTAATAGCCAGTCATCTTGTCTTCAGTCTCTTCCAACTTGAATCCCAATACAGAAACAGTCATAACCCCTGCTCAAAACTCTTCAATGGCTCCTCTTTGACTACAGAATAAGTCCAAACTTCTTAACATGGCATTAAAATGTGCTATTAACACCACAACCTTCTATGTGCCAGCCATACTTCATTACCATGTTGTCTGGTAATGTTGTCTGAACAAACTGTATAATTTCATGTCCTTGCATAATTTTAATGCCTCTCTGTTCCAGAAGCTCTTTTCTCTCTCTCCTGAAAAATTATCAATTATTCTTTAGTAATCACCCTTTCTGCAAAGTTTTTCCTGGATCCATCCTCCAGAGAAAAGTTGAACATTCCTCTACGATCATATGTTTCCATTGCATTTTGCCCATTATTTTCTTTAGTATTTATGGCATTGTATTATAGTTAATTTTGCACTTTTCTTATCTTCCCAACTAGATTTAAGATTAAAGAGGTGACATATAATAGTTGCTTAATAAATGACTAAATTTGAATACAGGAAAAAGTCGAGCTTGATGATATATGATATTCCTTCATATTTAATATTTTATATATCTTTAATGCTTCTGTTACTTTTTAAATGGAAACTATTTTTTGGTAGCCATGGCAAATTCTTTTAATTTTCATCCATGCCTACTCATTAAAATCTGTTAACTTTAAAGAAAACATCTATACTGCCAAAGAGGAGAAAGGGTTCTTATAAAGATATTCTTGAGTTCTTAAGGTTGATTCCTATTCAGCAATTTCATTTTGTTATTTAAATTAAAACCCCCTCATAAATTTCTAGTGGAAATTTAAATTAACAAATCTATTTGGTGGAGGGCAACCTGGCAATATATTTCAAGAGTTCTGTAAGTATTTATGGTCTTTGAACCAGCATTTGACTGCTAGGAAATAATATACCAGGAAAAATAAAGGTACAAAAAAATCAATTATATCATTAATTTATTATTGCATTATATAGTATTTTATTTTATTAAACTGTAATAGCCAAATAAAATTGGAAACAAAAGTTTAATAATAAGAAAATGGATAATGGTTAAATAAATTAGTATATCTCTATACAATTAGAATACATTTCAATAATCAAAGACATGAAAAACTAATAACAATGTAAAAAAGTAACAAAAACAGTGTTTACTATATAATCACAAATATATACACACCTATGCATACATATACTATATACATACATATGTGTATACGCCTATAGAAGATACAGAGGGGAAAAAACATTAGCAGTATAATTTCCAGGTGATAAAACTATGTCCAATTATGATTTTCTTCTTTATGTTTTTCTATATTTTCCAACATGACAAAATGAATATATATTCATTACTCATCAGATTTTTTAAATTATTGAAAAATACTTAAACCCACATACCTTGAACTATCTGAAATCCCTCCTAAATTGAAGCCTAGTAGGACTGTTAGCAAACTATGCACTATAAACTTTGTTTCAAACAAATTTAATCTTCACACAAACCACCTTCCATACAGCATAAGTATCAAATGTCTTATGAAAAATTAATAAGTTTTTAACCAATAGCTCAGTAAAAATGGTATAGAGAAGGGGGGTAAATTTAAGAAAGAACATAGAAAAATTTGGGGTAAAGTTGACAAAAGAACATGACAAATGGTGAACATAATGTGCAAAGGAGAGCAGGACATGTGTGAGAGAGCTGCCCTAATAGATCATGTGTACATATTCATGTCTGAGTAGAAAATACAAAATAGATCTCAGCTGTTTTCACCTTCTTTTCATCCTCTTCACGTTCTCAAACAGCTGGTTGTGCAGCAGTTACTTTCTTGGCAATATTGTCATCCAAGGAGAAAGGTGGCTTCTATTATCATCTTGTTGATGAACCAGAGATGGCTCATGGGGACAATCCAAGATGGCAGCCTCTGTCACAACTTAAGTGCATATTTCCTGGCATAATGAATGGTCCTGGACTGTTAATTTAGTCTTTAGTTTATTGTTCTTGCTAGGTACATTGTTTTCTAGCTTTAGTTACAAAATGTTGAAGTTTCGGGACACTTGTAACAAATTCCTGCCTCAAATGAGGTGACAGTAGGCAAGAGACTTGTGCAGATCTATCTCAGTGCAGTTAAAACTCCATGTATATGAGTAGTGTTAAAAAAAATTATTCATAAAACTTGTTACAGATGTTAAGGCAAAATTTATTCAAGGTCGGAGGGGGGACTATTTTGATAGGTATAAGGACCACTACAATGGGATTTTGCAATGAGGGAAAGGGATTAGGCTCAGCTCCAAATACAGCATGGGTAAGTAGGCATTTATAGCCAAGCAGTAAGGTGGAAATTAGTGGATGGAAAAGTACTAAAAGGGGAGATCAAGGGCTGGGGAGGTCCTGGCTAAATCAACCTAACAGGATTCTTGCTGGGAGCAGGCCAGGGTGATCAGATGTCACTTGGGGGATGATGGAGGATGAGGAACCTGTTTAAATATGGGGGGTATTGAGGTATCAAAGGTGAGGAGTTCTGGTCAAACCGACTTAGCAGGATTCTTACTAAAATTGAACAATGCAGAAATGAACACAGAAGCCCAAAAGTCAGAAAAGAGTTCAGGGGTGCCTAAGTAGAGTTTGGTCAAAGAGAGAAGCTCTATCAGTAGTAAGATGTTATTTGGTTACCATAACTCAAAACACCTGCAAAATTGAACAACAAATACAGCTTTTTGTGTATTTCCGTGTCATGCATATGAATAATGTGTTCTTTCTGACTTAATTTAGATGGTCATCATCTCAGTGCTCTTCCAGGATGTCCTTGGGTAATGAGTCAGTGGAATATTCCTTCCATAGGCAATGTTCAAAGATAATGTACTGCAATGTGAGGAAGATTATAGGAATAAGATCTGGGTTTTGGTTCCACCTCTTCCTCTAATCAATTTTGTGATCTGAGACTTGTCATTAAGCCCACTCACCTTCAAATTTAATATCTGCAGAAACTAAGAAGGAGTAGAACCCTAGAAGTCTGTGTTTCTACTCCGGTAGTTCTCAACCAGGGTGATTTTGCACACACACACACACACACACACGCACGCGCACATGCACACACATCCCCACAACCATGGAAAATTTGTCAATGGCTGGAGATATTTTTTATTGTCACATTTGGGGGAAAGCAGTTACTGGAACACAGTGTAGGAGCCAGGATGCTATATCCTGTAATACATAGGACAACCGCCGCCACCAAGAATTATCTAGTCCAAAATGTCAATAGTAGCACTTTGAGAAACCCTGCTCTAATCATACCATATTATAGGAGAAAAATTTTGAATAGCTAACAGATCGGAACTTTAAACATTTATTTCTTATGCTATTGAAGTTTGAACATTTATAATAGGGTTCTAGACTTGCTCAGGTGATGGCTGGTGAAATTTATCTTCTAAAAGGTGAAAAATGTTTAGAAAAGTGTAGAACGTCACCACTGATTTCATCGGTCACAATTGCTTAATTTAATGTGGGTTTATTCATGTAAAATTAGTTTTCTACACATTAGACACCAGCCTCATTTTCTTCTATCTCAGCAAGAGCAGTTTAAAATCTGTTTTCATCCCACCAAATGTGATAGCATCATGAAAATGACACAACTTAGAAATCAACACGGGCTTATCTATAGGGTAGAGTCTATTTAAATAGATGATCACTTAATTTGTAAGTTTCCCTAACCCTGAGCTTGACTATTTCTTAGTTATTTTTCCTAGCACGAATCTTGTCAATGGCCAACTATGCTATTGCAGTAATATGAGGATTAGATGATAACATATTCATGTTGGAATTTCATTCCTAATAGGAGCAAAAAAGATTCTAATATAAATGATCATTAATTAAATGCAAAGATTAGGAAAAATCCACAGTTAAATGTATTCTTTTAAAAATTATTTTAAAAGCCAGAGTTTTATGAGATTAAAGAAAGCCATATATAAAAGATTATGTTTGCTTATTTGTTTGTTTTCCTTTCTTTAACTGGAAACAGTGAAAAATCTGTTAGTTATACTAACCTACACTGTGGTTCAATATGTCTTGTGAAAAAGAGATGGAGAGAAAAATCTGCCTGATCTCTTTTCTTTAAGATTGCCACAATTTTGAAATAATTCTTGTCACCATGGATCCTCAAAAATTACACATTCGTAACGGAAGATTCTATCACTCATCTTAATGATTTCAGCAGAGATCTTGTCAGTTTCAAAGATCTCATTCTTCTTTGGTTTCTGGTGTTGACACACCCTATTGATATGGTAACAGGAGGGTATTTTTAACTCAGATTGAAGTTCCAAAATAGATTTGGAAACACACATCTCAATAAGAGTCTCAGCTAAAGAGGTCTTCTGAAAGTCCGTCAATAAACACAAAGTGATTTTTTCTCATTGATCAGTTTAGACCTCAGTAGGTCCCTGAGTATGAGAACCATAGAAAGTTGTAGAAGAATCAGTCGAACTCGTATATTATAGGAATCAGAGAATTGTTGGATAAATGCATAAATATTTGACCATCTACCATTTGTTCTTTATGTCACAAGCTTTCCTTGGAAACTCTGCGTAGATACTTCCATTTCTTTCACTTATAGTTGATGCAATTTTAGCAAGCTCTAAAAGCCTTGTACTAACAGTCAATCAACTCTTAAAGTGCCTCGTCATTCTTGTCAAATCAGCCTTAATGTTTCTTGGCAGAAAATCCAATTGTTTCAGTAATGGTGGACTAAAAGAAACCCCAAGTTAATGCTGAGAAGGATTCTCCATTTTCTAAAGAAAGACTGATACAAATGCTGTAACTTGATTTGAGTGCTCAACCTTTAGTCTTTTGACAGTATAAATTTTGCTGTGCGTGTCTGATGTCATAGACAGACTGGACTTGGGATCAAAAATCTGGCTTAGAAATCACAGCTTCACAATTTAATACTGGTGGGTCCTTGGATGTATTACTTCACGTCACAATCTCAGTCATCCTCAAAAGATAAAGCACCTAACTCAAAGGGCCATTGTTGGCATTAAATGGAACAATGTTGTGAAAGTCCTTTGTAAATTGCAAATCACTATACAAGTGTCATTTATATTATAATTTCTGCCTTTAAGAATAAATTGAATGGATACACTGAGCAAATTAATCCAGGGTAGAACACACATCATTGTGACCCTGTGTATTAGCATCATAACAGCACATCCTTTCCCTGGTTTACAAACAACTCCTTTACATAAACTGTGGAAGAAGAACCAAATCCTACTACCCAAGAAGGTTACTGTGCTTTTTTCCATTAATATAAAATGTGTAGCAAGCAGATGATCTAATGAGCTTATGCAGATGTAGAAGAGAGTTTATAAACTGTGAGTGCACAATAAGAAGGGACCCTTGCCAAAAGAGATATCACTGCTGGAAAAAGTGGTTCCCGGTATTCAGAAGTGGGGCTGAGATACACATTCTTGTTGAAACAATGTTAGATGTAATAAGTGTAATCGAAATATAATTTCCTGAATAGTTACTTCTTCTGGTCTCCAAATGTATGCACAATAGTTTTTACACAGGGCTTTATAGACCACATGATATTATTTCTATAGGAAAGTATATTTTGAATACGAACAAGAAAGTTTAAATAAACTTTTAGATTTTGACTCTGCTCAAAGTTAGAGGTTGCCTGTATAATCAATTAAATATAAAGTACATTGCAAATTCTACCGGGATTAGATTTCCTGAGGGTGGAATCAGGGAATTGCCTGCTAGTGACCGTGTAACGGTGAACTGCCACCTAGGATGCTCCATTGAGAATCCTGGTATAATGGGGATGGTCTCAGTCTGCTTGGGCGAAGACAATCTTTATTTGGGTGATGTCCTGTTACTGCATATTGTGCTTATCTCATGAGATAGTGTTTTGATGCAATATTCCACTTGTTTGAATGAGAGGAGAAGGCCAATAAAATTGACCTTTTCCTTCTTCATTCTCAAAGACTCCACTCTTAAAGCTCAGTGCTCTTTGCAACCCAATGTAAATATTACTAAAGAAATTACTTTTAAAAATTACTAAGGAATTAATGACTATGGTCCAGGCAATGTGATCATTCCTGCTGTTTCTATCTGTGCCAATTAATAGCTGTGACTGAGTCAGTCGTGTATAGATGTGCAGTAACTCTTATGAGTACTAACATTATTATGTCATATTATAATCTGCCTATGTTAGCCCTACAGGCCCCACCTAATTCTGTTTTTCCAGAAAAAAAAAATTATGACTGGAATAAATTTTAATGTGTATTTTGCTATCTCCTAAATATGTCATATAGTTCACTAAATATGCCATGGTGCCCTTGCACATTCTGTTCTGTCTGCCTGGACCCTTCCCTCCTTGCCTCTCAGAGGAACGCTCTCTTCCTCTCAGAGTGTTTTCCAATACAAAGTTATCTATGTGATCTCCTCATACCCTCCACTTCTCTCCCAACCCAAATACAATCTTATTTGCTCTGAGTCCTGCTCTCCCATATCATTCTGCACTTACCTCCACTAGCACTTACATTATCGCCTTATAAATACTTGTTTACAGGCTATTCACTAAGGGTAGGAAATATATTATTAATCTATAGCAACTATAGAATAAAATGTGAATCAAGTAAATGCTCAATAATTGCTTTCTGACTGCATACGTAAGTAGTATTGAGAGTTAAGCATTGCACTTGTTATGTTTTAGCTCCCTGATAGTTTAAGAAGTCTCACAGGGCATTTGTTAATCCAATCTATTCTTTCATTCAATGAATCATTTGAAAAGTATTCATAGTTACTGCATGTCTGCTGCACAGACAAGGGTAGTGTGTATCTATGGACCCTGCATTATCCATATCCTCCTATCTTGTTTGAGTTTTTCACCGGAATCCTCGAGCCACATTTCTACTCTGGTGTTCTAGGTGCTTACATTAGAGTCATTGGAAGCCTCATTCCCCAAGAATAGGTCAACAGTAGACTTAAGTTTGGCTGGACTCTCAGAAATGCTACTTACTGTGTGAAATTGTAGAAAGTCAATCTCTTAGACTTCAGGTCTCACATCTGTAAAATGGGGATGATGATAATGATTTCACAGGGTTGTTAAAAGATATTATGTGTAAAACACCCTGGAGGTGGGAATCACTAAATGCTAGTTCCATCTGCCTGTCCTCCCTCTCCATTCCTGTTCTCCTTCAATGGCTAAATTTGATGTAACCATGTTGGAGATAATCGTAATGGCCACTATAATTCTACTAGGCAGAAAAAGTGAATATAGAAGTAGAGATTTCTAAAAACACTGATTAAGTAACCTGCATGTGAAAGAGCTTATAATTCCAAATACCTCATTCATTCATTCATTTATTCATTCATTCAAGAATATTCACTGGATAACTGACATGTCAGGTACTTTTGTAAGCTTTGAGTATGTAGCAGTTAACAAAATATGCAATATTTCTTACCCTTATAAGACTTTCAGTCTAGTAACCTTCAATTGATGAAGAAATCAAATGCTTCTTATTAGGTAAAAAGTTGGGGAACAGTTTACATTTTATAAGCATGAAAGAAAGTTTTTTTTTCTTATTGTTTCTTAACTGAGACACAGTTTTCATGTTGAGCTGTTTCCCAAAACACATTTTTAAGGTTATCACAAAGTCTTGTACTCAGTGGCTGCTCAAAAATCATTTATCAAATGAATAAAGTTTTTAAAGAAGGTTTATTTATTTTATCTTTAAAATGCCTATGAAGATATAACAAGCCCAGGAAGGCCTTGAAAACAGTCATTGAATGTTGACTAAGGAGCAAAGAATGTGAATCTCATGCATCATGCCAGCTTTCCCGCCTCCACTGGGAGAAACAGACAGGTTGGCTATCTAAATAAATAAAAATTTTTCACAGCTGGTGATTTTTGGTATTTAATTATGAGATGAGAAGGAACTGCTTTTCTTACCAGAAAGGAACATGAATTGGTCTCGCCCACTAGAATGATTTAGAAAACATATGATACTGAGAATAAGTTATACAAGAGAAATAGGAAAAATATCCACCCACTGGCTACATGAGCATACTAAACATTCATCCCGTTGAGCTTACTGTCAACTTCCTCCCTTTGCCTTTGCTTTTGTGAAGAGACCTGGAAACCTCCCTTCTTTGTTCTATAAAAGAAATGAATTCTATGGTATCTAGGGTGGCTAATGGTGCTTCATTGAGGCTCTCTGCACTTAGGATGCACCTATATTTCTGCATGGAATGAGGCTCTCACTGCATCAGATGATGAAGAATATCCTTGCTCCAATACCCATGTGGCATTACACTCACCTAAGCAACACTACCTTTGTGTTCTGCACTGGAAGGATGGTAAAATTTGGGAGCTAGATGTGTACTTAGAATTTCTTGTTGTTTGATCACATTGATGAAAGGATATGCAATCAATCTCCCCCTAAGACAGTGAGTGGTATTGGCCATAACTCATTACTCCGTCAAGGATTTGGCATTTCAATCGATGGGAAATGATGTGTGATCATTCTAATTTATTATACATCATTTCCCATCAATCGACGAGCTAAAGCCTTGACATAATAAGTACTTACAGACACTGTCAATCATTCTTGGTCCAAATACCTTCCAGTGCTGCCATTTGGGATGTCTTCAAATAGTCATGAAAATGGAATGTGTCCCCAAATCACAAATGCAATGATTTCTTACAGCAGGACTTTGAGATGACCTCTTACTGAGGGATTCCCTCAGCAATTGCTTAAACACTGGGCCATCTCCCAACCTAAAGGGGATGAAATTGATGAGTGTTCTGATTAGCCATGATTTTCCTCCCTGTCTGTCCAAATGCGATTCAAAGCTGGTGGTGTTGCCAGAATCATAAGATTACACTTGTGTCTTTGAAAAATGCCAAATCTTATCCACCTACCTCATCTCAAAAAATTTACTATTTCCTGAGTGCTTTTTGGAATAATGTCAAAATACATTGATTTTTTGCCTTTTATCACTGTGGGGAATGACATCACTAGAGAGCAGATCACCAAATAGTATCAAAATAGCAGAGCTCATGAATTACCAGTACTTTTAAATACAATCCCTCAGATATTATTACTGCCTATACAGAAGCATCAGATGAGAACTGTCTGGTTTGATTAGTTCTATTTGTTTGAAGTTTGAGTCTCATGAAAATAAAATAAGAAAAAAATTCTCATATGCGTATACTAAAGCAATAGTGTCTAAAGTCATAATTTTGCACATTGCATGCTGCATATGGTTTTCATGGTAACTCCAAAAATTGCCTGCTTCTTCACATGAGCAATTTTGGTAGATTTGAAAACATGTCACGACATTTTCAATTTCTACTTTCTGATATTTTTCAGGAGCAAAACCATATTTCCCTGAGAATTTGCATGCATAGTAGGAGGAGAGTTTTTATTTTTACCAGTAGCAAAAGGAACATTTTCTGAAGACAGGAGGGTGGTGTACCCTCTATAACTGACATACATAGCAACGTTTTTATGAGGACAGAAGAAAAAATACTCCATTTTTGCTGGAAAACATTACTTACTTTGCCTATGACCATCTCCTCTTATATCTGTGGAAAAATAATAAATAAAACCAAACTGCAGAGGACTTTTCATTCTTAATAAACTTTTTTAAACAGAAAAGAAAAGAAATACTCTTCATGTGTGTGTGGTTGTTTTTTGTTTTTTTGTTTTTTTCCCACCAGCAACATTTGTGGAATCAGCTTTTTCCTCAGAATCCAGCTGTGGAAGTCAGATCATTTTGGAGGAGGAAGCCTAGCACAGTGCTTAGCCTAGCACACAGCATGCACTGTGTGGATATGATCTAGAAGTCAGTTCAGGACTGCAACTCATCCACAAGAAACTACAAGGGCCCACTACTCCAGAGATTAGAAATGACATACTAATACAATGGATTTTAATAAACTCTTTCTTAATGGATTTCAAAGCATTCATTAGCTCCTTCAGTCCTCATGATTTGCCTGAGCCAATGACTTCCTAATCTTGGGGAGAAATGCCCTCCCTATTCCTCCCGGCACCAGCCTTTCCTCTTTGCTTCCTTGTCAGCAATCAGTGGGTCTTGGCAGAACCAGGGCTTACTGGGGAGCCAGCTGGCTCCTCCAGCTCTTCATATGCTCTGGGGCTTATCCAGGCTAATGGAGTATCACAGTTCATTATGCACCTTCCTCTTCTACCCCCTGCAAGGAAGCTCCAGTGAATACCAAGTTTAGGGCAGGAGGTATCATTGCCACTGAAACCGCCAAAAAAAGCTGCCAGTATCCCATGGAGGAGCTAAGGGATATCAATATTTGTAAGAAAATGTGTCCTGACCCCAGAAGAAGGATAAAAGGGAATCCAAGCATGCAGGAAAACTAATGTCATCTACTAATCCTACCTCGTCCTACATCATTAGTAGGGCAGCAGCAACTATCTAGTTAAGCTCTTGCTATGTGCCAAGCACTATGCCAAGCCCTTTACATGTGTTAGCTTATTTAGATCTTAAAACAAACCTAAGAAATTGGTACTATTATTACCTGATTTTTAGGTGAGGAAACAGAAACAGGGGCTTAGAGAGGCACAATATTAATAACTTGCCTAAAGTCACATGGCATGTGAAAGCACTGGCGCTCCAACCCCAGTCTCAGTTAAGTCCATCTTCTCACCCACCACACAGCACAGACTTTAAGGAAGGAACGCTACATTCAATTCAAAGACAAAGGGGACAGCTAGTCAAGGAGGGCTTTGTTATTCGAGGAAAGAGGAACAGAAAAGGATAAAGGAGGGAAAAGTGCAAGTATCCAAATGATTGCGATATGGGTCCAAATACAGTACAGGAGCATAAAAGTATCAATTAGAAAATCGCAAGGGCATCCTTACGATCATTAGGACATCTCTTTTCTTATAAATATTTATTTCCAGAAAAGAAAGGCTACAAGTACGCAAAAACTCATTTTCAGAGAGAAAAGTGATTACAAAAAAGAAAAACTTTTTTCAAAACTCTGATGCAGAATCAATCATGGTCCATGCCACTCTAAGAAACGAAGCCCCTGCCTCGGAACTCTCACTAACAGAAGAAAGAATGCCTGTGGTGAGTGCTCACACGTGAGGTTTGAGTTTGATACCATTTGAAAAGCCTGAGTAATGAACTCCTGAAAAATGGAGTTTGGTAATGAGCAAGCCTTTAACTATATAGACATGTTTCCAGGTACCACTTTAATAAACTATTACAAATGATCGATGCAAAGGTGTTTCCAACAGCTGTTTATGCAATGTGGCTGGAAGAATTCCTCCATAAAGAAGCTGTTAGTGGGGAAATTGGCTATGTGTGGTTGTGATGTCAAATCCATACATAACAAACTTTTTCCTGTCAATCAACAATCTTGCCATAAATTAATCCATTTATAACAAGGCTTTTTTGAATTGACAGCTTCGATGTGAAGAATAAAAAGGACTCTTCAAAGAAAGTGAATTCAGAATGGCTTTTTGCAGCTCTTTAACACATGGGGAGAAGTGGCAAAGCCTTGTGATTTTTAATTCATATTGAAAAAGGCTGGCAGCAGCTCCAAACACCAAGGTAGCTTTCCAAAGGCTGCCGAATACAACAAAGCCAGAGTTATCTTTCAGATTTGGCTCACAGAGGTTAAACAGGACCTCCCCATGTCCAATGATGGAAACAAATGCTGGAGCATTTCCCTTAACTGTCCTGGGCATAAAGAGCAAATCCATATGTAGTTGTTATGTAAACGTTTGCTTTTGACACAATGGGGTGTTGATAGCACCAGACCTTGGGCAGGGGAGTGTGCCAGTGTTATCAGTAGCACCATCCTAGGTGCACCAGGCCCTTGGTCTCTGCTGTCCAGCCCTGTTGTCTCATCTCTTGATCTCACTTTTCACCAATGTTGTTTCGCAAGCTCAGTTATCTTTGGGTTTTGATGTCATTTCCCAACAAGTTAAATTCACAAAAATCGCAGGGTTGTAAAGAATGTCAACATGACATCAAGTGTGTGCTTTTGGATCTCAGGTGAGACACAAATATCTGAGGCAAGAGTTGTATTCTTAGAGAGGGCCAGAGGTGTGCTGCCATAAGTCCTTCAGGGATCACTACACCCAACATTTCCTAACTCTATGGAATTTTTTACCTTCATACAGTAAAATGGCCCCTTCTATCGCCACTAGAGGCAAAGAGCATTTGGCTATTCTTCCTGCCTAAATTCAACATGCTGCTTCTCCTGGTTAAATAACAATCCATTTCTAGAGCCAAGATTCTTTCTCCAAAACTCTTTTAGTACATAGAACATTCCTGACCTCTTCAGTCCTCTCTTCACCTCTCCACTCAGTCAATCTGACCAAAAAGTAGATAGGAATAAATTACCAAAGCAGAGATGAAAGCCAAATTGACTTAACACACCAATAAAATTCTTGCAGTATATTAGAAGTTTTTGTTTGCTTTGCATTTTGTTTTCCTGCATTGGATAAGAATGGCACCCTGCATTCTCCATAATTTATTCCATTAAGTTTGCCCTTGAAGAGAGAAGCTCCATCTCGGACCCTAACCAATGCTTTCCACTCTCTGTTATGGAAGATTATCCTGAAATATCTTTGTTCTTGCTCTTCCCCCCGATATGCCTGCTGAATTGCCTACCCACATCCAGATGCTCGCGCTCCTTTGCCACGTAGATCTTTCCTGCCAGATTTACACATGGACACAGGTAACCAGGGCCTAGACCTACTTGTTCTTGGGTACCTTATTTTTGCCACAGCTTTTCAGTCACTTCAAGTCCTCCATGTCTCCATTTTTGCAAGGGGCATGTGGAATTCAATATCTTTTCTCCAAATCGTCTGCACGCTCACTTAACTGGGCCACATTTGCCTGTGTAGAGCACATGTTCTCAGTTCCACCATCAGAGCCATTGAGGAAAATAACTAGGCCTGATCACAGCATAGAAGCTAATAGAGGGCAGGGATTTTAGAACACTTGTCTTGAAAGACGGGGAAAAGCATTCTGGATACATTCTTTCTCTCTTTCGGTCTATCACAATGTGTTATATAGTGGACTCTCATGTGCTTGTTCAGTGAGTGAATGAATGGACAAATAAAGGAATGAATGATCAGTCCAATGAAAACAACCATGCATGGGCAGGGATCCACATTCCCAAACCTCATTGCATGTAGATTCAAGTTTAAATTTGCTCAGATTAGGTTTCACCATAATATGGATAATATTTCTATTTAAATATCTTTACACTAAGAAATTCTTCTAAAGGCCTTCTCTGACATTCTCATCTTTTAATGCAACTATACCTAGCTCCACAGTGCTACCAAAGGTCAAAATGCTTGTATATTCAAAGAGAAAGGTACAGCCCTAACATTTCAAAGCAGATAAAGCAAAGCTGTATTTATTTTTAAGAAATACATTTGTCCAAAATGTTCAGAAGATTTTCATACTTAATGTTGAGATGTAATAACATATTCACCCTTGGCACCTCAGTTATTTTTCTGAGGTTATCACCTAAACAAATAGATTTTTCTAATCCTGTGTGAAGCTAAATGTAACCTACCTTCTTTCCTCCTCTTCTTCCTCCTTTCTCTCAATATTCACTAGGCTATTGTCACATGCAGACACAAGGAGGCCATGCCTTCCTGCTCAAGGACAAGTGTTCCTAGCTCCAGCTCTCCAGTTAGGTTCTAATGGCAGGATAAAGTTGAGATAGCAAGTTACCAGTAAAATTTCTTTTGCATTCCTCCACAAACATTTATTGAGGGCCAGGCACTGTTCTAAGTGTGAGGGTTCCATCAGTGTCAAAAAAAACAGACAAAAATCTCTATCAGCATGTAGGCAGATAGATGCAAGCAAACATTCCAACTTCTTTTTTTTTTTTATTTCAGCATATTATGGGGGTCCAACTTCTTTATTTCTATGTTTTATTTTCCTGACTCTGAACGGATTCAGATAATGATAAAGAAAAGGACAAGGAAAAGAAGTCAGGAAGGTCGGTCTGCATTATAAAAAGATGACAGGTTTCTTCAGAACAATGGAGTTCAGAACATGCTACCCCAATATACGGCATCTTGGCATTTGAGAAAAGAGCAGAAGCAGGAAAACCACCCTCAAGTTCCCCTTGCCCTTCTTTCATAAAGCAGGTCAGAAGATGCTCATTCAAGAGGTACCTACCCTACACCTGTAGAAAGGGGCATCCTTATCTGTGACGACACAGGGATGCAAAGAATCAAACAGGCCTTGCCAAATTCCCCCCAGTTTATTACCACTAGATCATACCCCCTTTGTCTGATATGCTTCTCCATGATCATTTACTTCTTCATGAAACCTAAGCATAAAAATACACAGGTTCCCCTGATTCTTTGGATTCTTATTTCTAAAGCCTCCTGGGTCCTGTAAAACCCATTAAATAATTTTGTATATTTTTCTCTTCTTAATCTATCTTTGGTTATAAGAGCTTCAAGTATCAATCTAGCAATGAGTAAGAAAGATATTTTCCTTTTCCCCTACAAAGGCCTACTACTTTCTGTCTTCCCTGCCATCTTCTATTTTGGATGCTTCATTACTACCTAGCCATGAGCAATGTCTCTGCAGGAAGCCCAGGAATCCAAAACAGGCCAAATTTACCATTTGTAGATATCTAAGACTTCCCTCCAAATTCTGGAAAAATTGAGAACTGGTTGCCTAGACGGATAAATCCATCGTTATCCTTAAAAATCCATGTATATAATAAAGAATAACAACTGCAATCCTGGGTAATCCCACAGCTCCACTGCTCTTGAGCTTCACTGCAGCATTATCTCCAGAGTCCGCCAAGAGAGGCAAGTGTCTCCTTTTGCTGCCCGCATTGTTTCTTAATTGTGTATACCCTATTCAATTAAGCAAGGATGGGCTAGCAGAATCTGATACCAAATTTCCTGAACGGATTATTATTTGAGAACAACGTTTCTCCCAAAAAAGACATTTAGAGAAAACTGAGACAAGCCAAAAGCCTAGGTGAACATTTTTGCTTTGCCTCTATATTTTTAAATTAGGAGCAATGCAAATGGAGATCTTAGGATAAAGTTACTGTAAATAAGATCTTTGTCTCTAAATGAGACTAGTTCCTCAAAACTCCTTTTTCTTTTTGACTTGCACTGTTCAGCCCCACTTTCAGTGAAATTCAATAACATTCATTAGCATTTCTAAAGATGTAAGCTACTCAAAACAGCTGCATTGTCTTTCCTTTTCAACTAAAACGCAGCTTTTCCTTCTAAAGGGAGAAAATCTCCCTTTAGTTACCCGATTCTTTCTGCTTGGCGCCCATAATTTTCAATGGAGGAGCCAACCCCCATGAAACAGGAAGTGCAATCCCATTTGATCTCACTTGAAAGAAATTGTAAATACTTCGTAAGGACGGAAACAGCGGCTCAAAGAAAAATACAAAAAAAAAAAACAAAAAAAAACCCAAGTGAGACAAAGTAATAATCATTTAAATGAACTAACTCTTTGTCCCTGGAGCGAACATTCTTGTTATCAAGGGTGTTTAATATATTCCCTGTGGGAGACAGGCTGCTGTCTATCAGTCTTCCTCCTTTTTCTTTGGCTATTTCAGCAATAGAGAAGAAAACATTTCATCTTTTTCATCTTTTAGGTCTATATAAAGAGCATTCCATATGCTTCAAATCATAAAATTACCTGCTTTTTTTAAAAAAAAGTGAATGTTGATGGAAATATCATTGCAAAAAAGAGGCAAAGGTTTACAAGGTAATCTTTTCTTTCATTGACTTAGAAAACCATCTTTTGTGATGCCCAGTCAAAATTCTGCCTATAATTCCATTGCAAATCCAATTTTGTGCAGTTAAAGCCTAAACAGTATGCTGTTATTTACAAAGGAAGATGGTGCACTCTACCATGTTGAGAAGGGCAACACTGGATGGAGCCGTTTTCTGGAAAAGGTTTGCCCTGATCTATACGGACATCCTATTGTCCCTCTTGTGACAGAACCATCAGACAAGGCTAGAAGGGCTTTATGGGATCATGGCCTGGAGTACCTCACTGGTTTCAAACCTCGCCCAGCGAACTAGGGGGGCACAGAGATCAGGAAGATGATAGGAAGCTAGAAATATGGAAGTTAGTCATCTATAATCACATCTGAACAAAACAAAAGACAATGTGAAATTGAATCAATCTTATTATTTCTGGTAGACATCGAATTGAATTAAAACACTAATTTTTAGAAAGCTGACCATGAGAACTTGTGAAAATGAAGCAGCTCATTATAGAATCTAATAGTAGCTGGGTCTGGTGGTACAGAGGGTGAGAATAGAGGCAGGCAACCAGGGCTCTTGCTACTAATGATGTTTTAATAAAAAGTATTTCACATGTGATTTGCTCAAATTACTACACTTATGAAATTAGTAAGTCCCTAAACAGGTGTGTCAGAGCCACTTTCTATATTAAAGCTTGGCAAACCAATTCTTTTCATAGAAATTGCTGCTGACCTGGGCTAAGTCTCTAACAAGAAAGAAAATCTGAAGCTGAGACTACAAATGATAATCAGACCTATTCTAAAATTTGTGACATGTAAATCCTTCCTAAAGAAATTTCCAAATTCATGCTTATGGAGCACAGTAAGTCAGAAATGTCAAAATGCAAGTGACAAGTACTTGCAGAGTGCTTCTTCAGAGACTCTGTCAGTTCCTGCAAAGAACTTTCCGGCATTCTTGGGGTGAAACTGAAAATTGTGGGTGGTTATCCCCATGTTACAGGGAACTGACTGGACAATACCTTATAAAGGAACTTGTAGGATCCACTAGAGAAGCACTGGGGAATCCATTGTCTATCTTTAGTTAGGTGTTTTCCCAACTAGGCAAAAACAATAGGTTTTCCTTGCTGTCAGCCCAAAAAACCCAAATATTTGACTTTGTAGTAGCTGTGGGGAGCACGTGAACTCCTGGTAGAAGCTGCTTAAGCCAACCTTTCTGGTAGATACAGAAATCCAAGCTGAAAATGTATGGTCCTAAAAGAGTCTATCCATTCTGTAGCAAACCTTTCCAGGCAAATCCTAGTCTTCAATACTCTTTCATTCCAATCCTTGTCTTCTGACATATCTGCCTATAATGTGTGACTCTTTACTCACTGTTAGTATATTATCTGGAAAAAATACATCCAGGTTAAAGAGCACTGATGGAATGCAGGAAGAGATTTGTAGGTGTGTGCCTCCATGCTGAAGGCATATATAATAACAACAATAATAATACCGGTTGCCATTTACAGAGCTCTCATTTTATGTCAAGAACAATACTAAGTACTTTATATACATCAACCTCTTTAATTTCTGCAACAATCCTATGAGAAAGATACCATTAGTAACCAGTTAAGGAAACTGAGGTGCAACGAGGCAAAAGGGGTGGAACCGTTGTCCTTGACATATAGCTATCAAATGGTATAGTAGGATGAGTTTTCAAGCCTGTCCATCACAAATCCTGTGCATTTAACTAGGATACTACACTCCCCTGCTTTATAATAGCTGTATCTCCCTGTCCTGGTAAACCATTTATCCCATATGTTTTTGTAATATTGTAGAGAGATCCAATAATTTGTCCAAATTTGTCCAATTTCTGCATGACCTTATGACTTTTATGGTCCAGGCTCCAGCACGTGCACTTAAATTTAAACTATAGAATAGCACCAGCCAAAAGAACTTTCAACAATGATGGAAGTACTCTAAAAATCTGCACTGTTCAATGAGTTAGCCACTAGTCACATGTGGCCATTGAGCACTTGAAATGTGGCTAGCATAACAGAGGAATTGAATTTTTAATTTTATTTAATTTTAATTAATTTTAATTTAAATAACCACATATGGCTAGTGGCTACCATATTGTATAGCTCATCTCTAGAGGAAAAGGTATCATGTTCATTGTACTGAGACTATTTAATTCACTCATTTAACCAATATTTTTTTGAGAGCTTACTATATACCCGATTCAGTATTAGGCATTGTACAGAAAATATTAAACAACATAGACATTGGTTTCTGACCAAAGGGAAAATAAGATAAAAGAGCCAGAGAGGTTGGAGAAAACAAAGAGAGTGTGTCATCACGAAAACTTAGAAAGAAGGAAGTTTCCAAAAAGGGGGCTGGGTCATGGCTCTACTGTGTCAAGTGCTGCTGAGAAGACAATGAAGATGAAAACAGAAAAACAAGATCTGATCTGTCATTACCAAGATACTTTCTTGTCTTATCAAGAGTAGTTCGGCTGAAGGAACAGAAACCAGATTGCAACGGGTTACAGAACAAATAGGAGGTAAGAAAATTAAGACAAAGATGACCTGCATAGAAAACACTCTTGCAAATCACTGTTAAAAAGGAGAGTAAAGAAATGAGGGTGGTATCAGAAGGGATATGCAAGGTCTAGGCATCTTGTATTCTGCATATTTGGCTTACAATATAATTTAGTAGAGAATGAAAAAATGGGCAAGGCAGCAACACAGGGGAAAGGTGAAGTTGGTAACTGATGTTCTTGAGAACTAAGGAAGAAAGTAAGATCCAGAGACCAGTGAGAGGTCTTGGCTGAAAGGAAGGCTATGTCCCTAGGTAAAATAAGAAGATGGGTGCAAGAGAGGGATGGTTTGCAGATTTGCTTGCTTAACCCAATTGAGCCAACTACTCTGGAGCTGAACTTAGCTAGGAGTTGTGTTCAAAGAAATGTCAGTCTTGTATCCAACATAATTGAAAAGCAATTAAATATTTTTTGCAGTCTCTAGAAAAGTCCTCAAAGGGAATTGCATTAAAAACACACTCTGAGGAGCAAAACTTCTCCATACTTCTCTTCCTCTCCCTCTCTTTCTCTTTTCTGCTCCAACATCTATCTTTTCTTGCCACTCCAAAATCCCAAGAAAATCTCTTACTAAAATAAAAAAAGTGAGATGAAATGATGTCTAGTGCTAGCTCTAAAATTTTATGATTCTATAAATGATGGAACTTGATATTTAAAACTTTGCCTTTTCATTTGTGAGAGGTTGGGCAAGCTTGGAGGAATTCTGAAAGTTACCAAGGGTTTTGTTTTCTTTTTTTAATATAAAGTTATTAAGATGCCACATCATACTGTATGTAAAAAAAAAAAAAGGTGGAAAACTCCAAGATTGCAAAGGAAGTATGGTGAGCAAAAAGAGGTTTTGGAGAAGTCAAGAGGAAAAGGACCACAGAAAAATAAGAGAATCAGGGCCTATATTGCCAAGCCCAGAGGAGAAATTAGAGATGTAGAATGAGGCATAACATCTGTTCCCCTGTTCCAAGCAGGTTCTGTTTCCAAATTCACCTCCTCTCTCTTCCTTGCCTCAGCCAGGACCTTTCTCTCTTTTCTCTGAAATAATAAAAACAGCAGTTTTCTCACCAAACAATGAAAGCACTCTCATTCCACAACCCAGAATAACATGAGTGCACTTGGACACACAGGATGATAATGATACAACCAACTTTTTTTTTAATTCAAGGAAAAGCAAAGGGAGAAGGTAGAGTAACTTATCTCTTAAGCTGTTTTTGTGAAAATAATATGCAGAAAAACAATCCTCAACTAACAACTGCCTTCCTTGCCATCTGCTTAATCTAAACATTAGCATATCACATATCTGAGTGAACTCAAATTGCACTGGAAATGGAGTGCTCTGTTCTACTTTTTTAGACCCTTAATGGGGGAATGAAGTGGGAATTCTCCATGGGATTATATGGGCATTGTGGGCTTCCATCACATGCATTTAGGGCCACTTTTTCAGACCAGCCTTAACTCATCATACTACAACTGGAGGCAAAATTGTGCCTGGCTTAATTAGCACAAGTACTAATCAAGTACTAATGAAATTTGCCCACAAGGAGTTCCTCAGACTGAAGCACAAGTAGTACACACAATTTCCGTATATATCGCTTAGCATGTCAGCACAAAAGGAGGGAAAAAATGAACACATCCTTCCTAAAATTTGCTTCAGGCTAACCACAGGGAAACGTCATCTCTACCCAGAAGTAATACATTAGCTTCATCAGTGTAAACTCTATAAATCCTAAATCTGAAAACTGCATCCCAATTTGCCACATTAGGTCACAAATTTATAAAAATATAGAGAATGTTATCAATGAAGGTGTTTCATTTTTACAGATTTATGTGCTATTTAAGACAAATTTGGAAATGACTGTGATCTGTACTATACCTTAAAATATATAGGAGGTCTTTCAAGTGAAAACATCAGTTTTTAAGAGGTGGCAATAATACTGGACAACAGATCTATTTGTTTAAACTCAAAATAATGACAAAAAAGAGGCCCAATTTTATTTCTCCCATCGATATACTCTAAGTCTTCTTGCTGTGTTTTTAATCTGCTATTAAGATCTGTCCAAGCATAAGCACTTATTTACAACACAAATATTAATTAAACTAAGGAAGATACTTTCAATCTATCAATTAAATCATACTAATAAGAGAAGCAGTAAGCACATTGAAATAAGTATTTACATAATCAAGCTTTGCACATAGGAAACATTTTCTAGTATCTCACAGAACTTTACCAAAAATAAAATTCTGGGTCATCCCATTTTGGGGGCACAAGAGAAACAGTGATTAATTCTCAAGAGCAAGGTCACGCTACAAAGCTGGGCAGAAAAATCAAGAGAGGACTCCACAAGGACCAAACGCTGTCATCTCTTCTACCCAGTAAACTACACTCCTTCCTCAAAGGGCTGTTACATATCTGGTAGGAAAAGATCTCACCCTTAAGAAGCTGAAAGTTACCCACTTGAACAGGTGCAAGAATCAGATGACTGGTTGTTTCCTTTATGGACTATCGACAAACATCACTTAAAAAAATAATAATCATTGGCGAGTGCTAAAACACAGCCAATTCACACAATGTCTTCATAAAATGAAATTCAGGAGAGAGGAAAGAAGATAATGTAGAGTCAGAGTAACCTCGGATGCAACCAAGTCATCACCTGTGGTCCCATGCAGCAAAACCCTTTCCCACAGCTTCCTGAGTGAAGGACAACAGATTAATCTTGACAGTGACTTCTCTTCCTCTTTCAAAATGCTATTGTCTCAGTATTGTGGTATTCTCATTTTCCATTTGTAAACAGATCTAACTTCTCTCTATAGAACAGTGGAAGGCAGATGAAAAGGAATTTCTTGTCATTAGTGAGTTTTATTTTTCTTGATTATACAAAGGTTTGTGAACTATAAAGAGTGCAAATTTAACATGCTGTAAAAGCAACAAGAAAAATTCATGCAGACCACAGAGATTAACAAAATTCAAGCCCTGACATTCTTCACAGGAACCAAGGGCCCCATCTGCTGATGTTTAAATGTACTACAGTAACAAACAGATTAAAAGCAGCACATGAAAAGAATTCATTGAGCTAAAATACAATAGAGGCTGAAGCTCTAGAATCTTAGGAAAAGAGGGCATCTTTAGAAGTCAGAGAACCTGCCCCTGATCCAAGATGTCTCACTTTCTTCTGTTGCCGCATAACTGTATGGAAGTCATTCTGAGCAGGTAAATAGTTATTTTATCTTATTTTTAATTGTTTTAGTCCTCAGGAAAGGAGTGCCAAGCACTGCCTTCACTGGCCACCACCTCTCTGCTGAAAGACCCTTGGTTGGAGCAAGCTCTCTTCTTCTTTCAACTGATGACTCCTTTTTTTTTTTTTTTTTTTGAGACAGAGTCTCACTTTGTTGCCCTGGCTAGAGTGAGGGCCGTGGCATCAGCCTAGCTCACAGCAACCTCAAACTCCTGGGCTCAAGTGATCCTTCTGCCTCAGCCTCCTGAGTAGCTGGGACTACAGGCATGTGCCACCATGCCTGGCTAATTTTTTATATACATATATATATATATATATTTTTAGTTGTCCAGATCATTTATTTCTATTTTTGGTAGAGACGGGGTCTCACTCTTGCTCAAGCTGGTCTCGAACTCCTGAGCTCAAACAATCCACCCGCCTCGGCCTCCCAGAGTGCTAAGATTACAGGCGTGAGCCACCGCGCCCGGCCTAATGACTCTTTTTGAAGCGACTGAATGGTTAGGGTCTTAATAATGGGTTTTGATATGATGCTTCTTAATAATGATTTTCCAACTACTGCTCAGCCTTGCCTCCAAAATGGGATAATGCTGGGGCACTTTCTCTGGAATATATTTTGTTTATAACCATTTTAGTGACTAAGTGAGTAGATAAAGCATGAAAAAAAGACCCTAGAAGGTAAGAATGATGCAGTTTAGGAGTCTAGTCCCATCTGTGTCAAATATTCACTATTCGACCTTCTTCAGTCTAGTTCTCCTCTTCCTCATTTTTTTAAAAAAGTGTCAGCTTACACGACCTTTAAGCTTCTTTCCTCCTAGCTCTAAAATTCATTGCATCATACAAAAGAGCAGAAAGAGTATCTTATAAATCTTTACATCAACATGGCACATTATATATACATTAGATGCTCAATAAAAATTTTTGAATAGACACATTTTCTATCAAAAACTACTTGTCCTATAATTATCTTCTTTATTTCATTCTGCCATTCTGTATCCCTTTTATATTTGGAATTTAATAATACTTGCAATGGACCATTATGCTTGGCAAACTAGACCCTTTCCACCTTTAATTAGAAAACTAGCTCCAGTGTCTTTGGGAGCAATTATCTCTCCTCCATTATGGACAGCTCTGGTGGGATCATCAGTCAAGTTTCTCTGACCTCTCCTAGTTGAATTGTGAGCTACATGAACCAAGCTTGGCCAGTTCTCTCTACTGTGACTTTGACTCTTGTAAAGAGTAAAACAAGAATGGAAAAGCAATGGGCATGGTTCATTCTGGCAGTATGATCTGAAATGACTGTCAACTAGCTCCTGTTACCTCAGCCCCTAGACCCCAGAAGTTGACCAATTCCTGTCCTATGTCTTTGATGGATTTTCCAGCCTTTCCTTCAGGTAACTGAAGCACCAGGCAGGACTCCCCTATAGGTCTTCCAAAACATTCATTTCCTGCTTAAGTTAATATGGTAGAAATAAGCTGGTTGTCTCTCCTGCATGAAAACTTCCCCCTCCCCTTGTTTTCTTCTTCACTGGGCTTTAGACATCCAGCCATGCAATTGGTGTGGAATCAACTCCATCTCTCTAAGAGTGTATCTTGATTGGCTCAAGCTAATTATCATGTCTCCTTCCTTTGGCCACAGTAAATGGTTCAGAAGTAGACATTTGACTGAATTTGGACCAATCAAACATAAGACATGTTTGTTGGGGATTCTAAGCAAGAGGTTACCAGTGGGAATTATTTTAAAATATGCTCCCTTTCTCATGGATGGAAAGCACGAAGCCCTAGCTGTGTCAGCATCTGCCTTACCATCATAAGAGGAACCCATCTCAGCATGAGGCCAGCACTGTGAAAACTATAGTGGAAAGAAAGAAAGCAATCACATTCTTGGAGATACTACAAAGGGCCAGACACCAGAACTTTTTAGTTACACGAGGCGATGGATTTCCTTTATTGTTCAAGCCATTTTGATTTGGATTTTCTGTTACTTATAAGTGAACTCCTCCTAAATAATATCCAGAGTCTATTTCTGTTGATAAAAATCAAAGAACTTTAACTTATATAGTATTCAATTAGAAATCTGACTTCCTAGGAAGTTTGAAGAACCACTGCTTGTTCTTATATTCTATACTTTTATTTAGATACTTCAGTATCATACTTCCTTTTATTTACATTGTTGAATCCTGTTTAATCTGTAGTCTTACTGTGCCATCCTCACCTAAAACAAATCAATTATTTATTCTGTTCTATTGGTAGTTTGCCTTTTTTCTTCCTTTGTTTTCTAACATGAATTATTTCTTCACTTCCTGTGTTTTCCTAAGTAGTTCTCCAATTTACCAAAGTCATTTACCGGCAGTAAGCAAATTTTGCTTTCTAAGTTATTTAACAGAATATACCACATAGTAGGTATTTGTTCGAAGAATGAATAATGTGCTTTGTGTTCCAAACTACCCTTCCCTGTTAGTTTAATGAATACTCTCCTATTACATCATCAGGGTCAATAGGAATAAATTTTATTAGTGGTCCAGCAAGTCTTAGGTTGCCAATATCAGGTGGGGTTACAGGACCACCCGGTTGTGTAGTTATCTGTGATCGGGTGACTGAGTCTAAATCCCTTTGGGGAGGAATCTTTGCATTTCCTCTTTCATATTTACTCTACCTATTCAAATTCCAACTGTACTTTTTCTCAGTAATATGGAGAAAAGCTGTGCAGACCACCTCATTGATTAATATGCCATTTCTCTCCCTCTTCATCTGGGTCATTTACTTCTTCCCTACCTAGCTCCCAGGCATCCCCAACATAACATCTCTTTCTGTCTCAACTCTTTCTCAACACCCTTCCCCCAGATTTACTCTCCTTTGTTTATTTCCCATCTCAAGTAATGATACTGCCATCTACCAACTTTGTCATCTGAAATCCAGACTTTTCCCTCTCTTTCACCTGTCACATCTTAATGAATTACCAAGTATAGTTGATTCTACTCAGGAAGTATTGCTTTAACATATTACCTCCTTTCCACTCCTGTCTGCACTTTCTAATTGGGATTCCTTCAATCTCTTACCTGAACTATCCTCCTACCTTATATCCTTGCCACCACTCTTGCCGTTCATGTACATCTTCCATCTGCCACCAGGATGATGAATCTAAAATGTAAATGTAATCTAGTCACTCCCCTGCATAAGGTAATAGTTTCCTATTATTTTCACTATACATTCCAACATGGATCCTATCTTGCTCTATTCTTATCTCCCCCCACTCTGAAGTTAACAATTCAAGTTTCAGAAATATTTATTAAACCATATAGGGTTCAGTCCCTGAAACATATTTCTTTCTGTTCTTATTTTTTATTTATGCTATTTTCTCTGCCTAATAAAGCTCCCCACTTTTTCACCTAGCTAACTCCAACTCAACTTTAGTTGTCATCTTTCCCAAAAGGTCTGTTCTGATTATCCCTAGACTCGACAAAGTGGTCCAGTTCTGTGTCCTTAAAGAATTCTGTGTACCATCACATCTTGGCATTTACAAGGCTAAATTCGAACTAGACATATCAACACAGTGCCTGTGCTATGCCTCTTTCCTCAGCTTCTAATGAATAGAAAGCACTTAGACATGTTTTTATCATGTGATCTTATCCTCTTTTCATAGTTAATTGAGTTAGGGGTGGGCCCAGAGTGTCTAAGGGCAGCCATGGTTGCTTTGCAAAACCACGTGCTAGACCAATTCCATCATCTTTCTAAGTTTTTTGAACTAAGAAATGCAAAGACAAAGTCAGAAGCAGGGGAAAATTCTAAAAGCCCATGATGTAGGAAAAAATTATGACTGGTCTCTCACAATTTTTAAGATAGTAGAAACCACAAGTAAGCGGAAGGTATGATACAGAGAAGTGAAGACTCATGAATCCCTGCTCTGAAACTAGTGACACCCCAGGGCCACCTGGATCCAGAGCCACCCTTTGATTCTGCTCTTCCTGAAATCTAGAGTCTCAGATTTCCCTGGATTTTTGTGATCTTATCTTCTTACAATAATCTCTATAATAATGTCTCTAACACATAAGGAAGTATGAGCTGAGTCTTAACTCTAATAAATAAGAGTCTAAACAAAACAGAATTTGATTTTCCTCTTTTCTCATTGATCTTTAGTCACTAGACTAAAAGCTTCCTAAGGGTAATGAACATATGTAGTATCTGGAACATAGTAAACACTGAATAGAATACATATCAAAATCCGTAAATAGAAACCAAATGAGAAGAGCGCCAAGGGAGCAGGTGATAAGGATCTGCTGCCAGTAAGCTTCTGTTGAGGGAATTTATACAAAACAATAAGAAAAAGTACATTTGTCTCATCAATTACCTAAAGATATCTCATTCTTTACTGACGCTTATGTAAAGGAAATTTTTCCACACTATTTTCTATCTTGTAAAAAATGGGACCTGGAATTTGATGCTATGTACAGTTCTTGATTATACTTTTATAGATTAATTAAATGAGGACTTAATAATAATCACCTACTATGTACTTAGCACATTGCTACATGCAATGAAAGATACAAAACAAAAAGAAATTCTTAATTTCTTAATTCTTAATTTCAAGAACCTTACTTTCAGCACCTATTCTTTATAAAGCATCCTTATCACCCTGCTCTTTGATCTTCACCAAGTATTTTGAAACTAATTTAATTATCCTGCACCTTGCTCATAATAAAGGCTTCCTAAAAATTTGGGTATTAAAAATGCCATAAGTTCTAGCTTCTTGCCCCAGTTAATCTAGTAAAGGCACAGTGAAATACTATCAACAGTTGACTTCATTTTTTGACTGCTTCAGCCACAATAAAGAGATTATGAAAATTCTAAATGCCTTGCAACTTAAAGCATATAAACTCTATTTTTCAAACTATATGAATAGCTGGAAGAATCAGCTAGGAGTAAAGGCAAGTAGGGAATTGTAGAATAAAACTTTCATAAAGTCTCTGAGATGTCTAGTGAGGAAGTCTCAGGGCTGACTGTTAGGATGATTTAAAACCTTAAACACCATTTTGTTGACACATAATTCTTTTATATATTTTCAGTATATAAATTGTGAGCTCCTCTAAAGGAAACACAGTTTTTCACAGCAAAAACAAAGAAAAAAGCCTCTAACTCTTATTACATTTTAAGCACTAGATAACTTTGCGAGCGGGTAACCGAGTTTATAAAATCATGTAAGTCAGCACTCTGTGAATCGGTGTGGCAGGAAGCATTTCCTAAGCAGACTTTCTATTGACACATATCTAGCCATTTTCACATTTAATATTTTTCCTTGTGGTTGTTAATGTGCCTCAAAAATATGGAAATGTGAAAACCAATAGATTCCATAGTTACAAACTGGATAGTAGCCAATGCAGACAGGGCTTGTCCCCCACCCCCACCCTGCTTTGGGGCCCTGAAAAATTTTGAACAACAGCCAATGGGTTTTTGCTCTTTTGAAGGAAGCCTATCCGATGCATGATACTATTTCCACTAAATGTGATATCAGGACAAAGGTCGAGTTTTTTTCCTTTATTAAATTAGGAAAAGAATTGATGCTCAATATACATTTATTGTACATGTATTGAGTAAATAAATGAAATATGACAGAAGTAGTCAGGGATAGAGAGGAGGGTGTGAAAGGGATTGGGGCCAAAAGCATTGTTTTCCAGATTTTCTGAAATTTCTTATGCTCAAGCCCCAACTAGGTTGGCTATTGTCATGGTGTTTTGTACTGTGAGAAAAGGACAGTTATTCTCTCCTAACATTAGATAAGGTTGTTTGGAGAAATCAGATGACCATAAGCATTCGTCCATTTATTTGACAAATATTTGTCAAGCTCCTACTATGTCCTGGGCACAGTCCTAGGCTTTGGGGATACAGCAGTGAGTAAGACAAAGCTGCCACCCTCAGGAAGATTACATCTTAGTGAGAGAAACAAACAATAAACAAGAAATACCAACTTAATGTCTGTTAGTAACAGATGCTGTGATACTGTGAAGAAAAAGGAAGCTAGAGCAAGTGGGCAGACAGCAATGGGAGCTATAGTTTTAGGTAGAGTGGCCAGGGAGACCTAGGGTCAGAATGACCTGAAAGAGGTCAGGTGAGCATCTGTGTGGACTGCACAAAAGGAGCATAGAGAGGACCTGTGCAGACAGCATGTGATGCGAGTCCCAGAAGAGCAAGGGGCCACCATGAGGGAGGTGGGAAAAGAATAGGAAGCTGCAGGCAGTAGGGCCGTGCAGGCCATGGTGGTATCCTTGGGTTTTATGCTAAGTGTATTGGGAAAACATGGTAATAGATATTCAGATTTGTCCTTTTTTAGCTAGACTTTACAAACTTGAGGATGAATAGTCTCGCGTACATATGCCTCAAATAGGGCCAATGCGATCAACCTCAGGCTCACAATAACAATTTTTCAATCAGTTCTCCAAATGCAATTCCAATCTCTGCACTCGGGGGGAAAGTAGACATTTTTCTTTAACCATACCCATCAATCAAAGATGTAGCAACCATAATGATGGACCTTAAAAACCAACTGACAGCTTCCCATCAATAATAGTTATTCTCATGATCCAATTAAAGGTGAGCAACAGGAACAAGCCATTAACCATCTCTGTTCACAGAAGTCCAAAATGGAACTAGACTTTGCTGAAACTTGGCCGATGCCAGGTCAACACGTTGAGGGCCTAGGGTTGCTATAGCATCTTACTTGGGATAATTTTTCAGACCTAGTTCAACAAAGCATAAATCTGATGATAAATTTTTGAAAGTTTATTTTTTAAAATATATTTTGTTGTTAGCAGTGGGCTATTGCTAGCAGCTGTTAAAGAAAAAATCCCAAATTTCAGAGGCCTAATATAGTAAATGTTGCTTCTTGCCTTCATCACAGTCCAGGTTGGCAGCGGGGGCCTTGGCTTCACATAGTTGTCCAGTGAGCCGGCTCCTTACATCTCATGACTCTGCCCTCCTCTAGGTCCTCAGCATCTTTTGCATTCAACCAGTGGGCAGGAAAGTGAAAATGCGTGCAAGGTTTTCCCTCTGCTTTCACACCAACATCAAGGCACCCAACTCTCTTGATTTTCTTCCAATTTCACTGGTCATTCCTTCTTGGTCTCCTTTGCCAGCTTCTCTCCTCGTTAACTTTTTAATATCAGGGGCTAGCAAGGGCATGGTAAGTTCTAGAGATCCACCCTGGAGCTTTCTGTCTTCTTTAGCTAGAGCCATCCTTTGGCAACATAGCCCAGTATTCATGGTTTCCAACCACATCTTTATGTTGAAGCCTCCCAATTTCACATCTCTATTTGGACCTCTCTCTTCAAACTCCAGACTTATACATCCACCTGCCTATTCAACACCTCTACTCAGATATATAATAGTCATATTAAACCCAATATGTCCAAAGCTGGACTCATGAGATGCCCCAGGATCTGCTGTACTTACTACTCACTTGTGTCAATTGGTAACTCCTTTTCTCCAGGTGCTCGGACAAAATCCTTGCAGTCATCTTGATTCCTCTCTTACATTCCTGCTACTCTGTCTTCAAAATACATCCAGAATCCCATGATGGCTTATCTCCTCTACTGCTACCACCTGGTCCTGGCCACTGTCATTTCTTGTCCACATTACTAAAATGGTCCCCAAAGCTCTCCTGGATTCTACATTTAATCCTCTATGGTCTTCCTTAACACAGCAGCCAGAGTGATCCATTTCAAAGTGTAAGCTAGATTATATCCCTTGCTTGCTCAAAACCCTGCAGGGGTTCCTCACTTCCCATTCCACCCAGAGTAAAAGCCAAAGTCATTCCAATGCCTATAAGGCCCAAGGCTGCCTGGCCTGCCTCTAGCAATCTACTGTGAGAGAGAGTCTCACTCTGCTTCAGACAGGCTGGGCCTCATTACTGGTCTTAGAACATGCCAGGCACATTCTGGCCTCGGTGCCTTTACTCTGCTGAGAATGCTCTTCCCTCTGATATCTACCTGATTCATCTCTTCCCCTCCTTCACATCTTTCCCCAAATTATACTTCTCAACAAAGGCAGCCCTGCCTATGCTATTTTGTGCTTAATCTTGCCCATCTCCCAGCCTACCACAGTACCCCTGAACCTCCTGAGTCATCTATATTTTATTTTGTGCACTGTACTTGCCACCTAAAACATGCTAAATAATTTCTTTTTGTTATGTTTATTGTTTATTTTCTGTCTCCTTATCTAGGATTTAAGCTCCTCAGGTACAGAGATCTTTGTTTGCCTTCTTCAGAGATGATTCCCACTTATATACATCAAGGTCTGGCACATAATACTATTTAATAAATAGTTTTCAAATGAATGAAGGGCAAACATCATAGTGGAAGTAGCAGTAAAATTTTTTAGCAAAATTTGTCTGATAGTCTTTGTACCTGATCCTCTGCTCTTATCTAAAGAATTATTAGCTTTTATTTATGGCCTTTGGACTTCCAGTTCCCTTTTGAACCAGCTCTTGGTGACTACATGCTGTATTCTGAGTAAAATATTAATAGCAGAAGATAATAGAATGTGAGCTCTTAGTCCAGATATGCCTGGACTCATTCCTGGGTCCACCATTTTGGGCAAATCACTTCCACTCTTTAGCCCCTAGTTTCCTCAGCTATAAAATGGTAATTATGATAGTACCTATTTCACAGTGGTTTGTGAGAAATGAATGGAATAATATGTGCTGTGTCTCAAACTGTGTCTTCACAGTGTTTGCGTGCGATTAGTTAGCTACAGTTAGCTATTGCCTTTAAATGGATATACTTAAATGTGCTGACCTGGTGGCCTACCCACAATGCTTCTCCCTGACCAGGACAAGGTTAACTTCTGATCACAAAGACTCCACCTCTCTCAAATTGTCACACATGGACTAGGTCCTGGGATATTCAAGAAAACAGCTTGTATTTCTAAGTGGAGTCTACATTTATAAATAATCTAATTTATATTACATTGAACTACACAAAATTACTGGTTTTGCTGGCAAAAAAAAAATTGTCAAATGTCAGCAATTTCATATGGTTTGACCTAGTGTTTTCAGTTCAATTAGAGCACCATTTTTCAGTGTGTCAGGCAAGTGTTAGCTAAGCCTGGTTCTAGTTGTGAAGTCGCAAAGTGAGATAGAAATAATATTGGGGTGATAGAGACACATCCTAAGACCTCAGAAAATATGTAATATTCTCCTCCTTGCTTTTTTTTTCTCACTCCTTTCTGGGGCTTGAATCTTTCCCTGCTCTCAAGAATTTTGACTATCCCTTTCTATCTTTTCCAGCCTCTCCATAAGTACTCAGCCTTCTCCACTATATTCATGAGGCTTCTCCAGAGAAATAGAATAGATAAATCAATAGATAGGTAGGTAAGAAGAGAGAGAGAGAGAAAGAAAGACAGACAGACAGACTATCACTCTATCTATCTATCCTATTGGTTCTATTTTTCTGGAGAACTTTAACTAATTAGATAGACAGATGTACAGATAGAAAGATAGATAAATATATTGATTGATTAGTGGGGCTCGGGGGGGGGCTGCCACTGCCACTCCCTGAGAAGGGAGTGAGTTGACAGATAGGAGTGGACAAGCCAGAAATCTGTAGGACAAATGGCAGGTTGGAAATCTAGGTCAGAATTGATGTTGTAGTTTTAAATCTAAATTCCACGGGGCAGGGCAAGTAGCCTGGAAGCTCAGTAGAGTTACTGTGCTGTGGTTTTTAATATTACAGACTGTTATAGGTTGAATTTTGTCCCCTAAAAATTTATATGTTGAAGTCTTCACCCCCAGTACCTCAGAATGTGACCTTGTTTGGAAATAGGGTTGGTGCAGATGTAATTAGTTCAAATGAGATCACACTGGAATAGGCTGGGACCCTACTCCAATGACTGGTGCCTTTATAAAGGGATAGACATGCCCACAGGTGGAACACCATCTGAAAATTGCAATTACGATGCCACAAACCAAGGAATTACCAGAAGCTAGAAGACAGACTTGGAACAGACCTTTCTCTAAAGCCTTCAGAGGAAAGCATGACTGACACCTTGGTCTTGGACATCTAAGCTCCAGACTGGAAAAAAATTAATTTCTGTTGTCTAAGCCACTCAATTGGTGGTATTTTTTTTATGGAATCTTTAATGAATCATCATATCCAGTCCATTCTAACATATAATCATCTCTCTGTTCTGGATTCTTCTCTCCCTTCATTTCAGGCCTTTATCATCTCTTACCTTGTGTATTATAACATTCTCCTAAGTGGGTTTCTTGGGTTTCAGCCTCTATTTTCTCCAGGTCTTTCTCCACACTGCTTCCAAAGGTGCTTTATTAAAATATAAATATACTCGCATCCCACATCTGTTTGGAAACTCCATTAACTCCACCTCTCCAGATGCTAATACTGGATTCCTTAGCCTGGCATCCAAGGTCTTGATAATCTGAACTCAAGATTACTTTCCAGATTTACCTCTCTATTTTGCTTCTTTATACGGTACATTTTAACCATGCCAAACTCACCCCTTTTTTAAATATACTATGATCTTTCCTGCCACTGACTATGTTGACTGATCTCTTCATTCTGATGTAACCCAGGTTCCCGGCTCTTGATTTAATGTCTTTTCCAAGTGGCTACACCACCATGTCCAATACCCTGCTTCTCTTCCCATCCCAAGTTTAAATCAGCCTGGTTATCAGGGACAGAGGAGAGGTTTGACATTAGTCCATAACTCCAGAAATAATATACAGGAAGAGAGAAAAAGTACTGGGCCAGGAGACAGTAGAAGGTAACAGGTTTAAAAATAGTGTGGGAGACAGTGGAATAGAACAGGCAGGAGGTCAGGGTTCATCTCTGTTGTAGAACCAGCTTCACATCTTCTTGAATTAACTCTGTTTTTCTGTTAGTTTGAAATTCCTTGGAGATGTACCTCAATACTTTTTTTGCATAGCCTTGTGCTCAGGAATCCTAGGAAGGCTGCAGGTACTCACTGTGTGCAGGGCTCAATTCCAATAGCCACAATGCATTGGCATGTTTAAGCACAGTAAATAAGGAAGACAATGCTATATGGAATAAATGTTGTGGCAGTGCAGTTGTTAGATTTGCTAAGACTACACACTTGCCATATTTCACTACCAGATGCTTAGGAAAGAGAGAAAATTATAATTCCAACTGGTCAGTGGTCAGAAGGTAGTATTCAAAACATCCTACCACATGGATAAACAAGAAAATAATTAGAAATCAAAATGTTAGAGAATTCTGCAGTGAGCATGAATGTAATCCACAGGATAAACAACACTTGGTTGACATTTGACTGAATAAATTAAAACCCAAAGTAATTTGAATAAAAATTCAAGACATGTATCAGAGAAGTTCAGGACAGGAGAGAGATGAAATCTTCCTCTTGCCATTTGAGCTCTCTTGGAGTTTATAGGTAGGCCTGGAAAGGAAGGTCAAAAGACTTCTTTTTTGTGTGTTGTTATCCTACACAACTATGGGATGAACCTAATTGTAGCAAGGCCATAACTTGACTCTTGAGAAATGCATTAAGTTAAAATGTATACATTCAAGATAGTGTGTGGGTGAAATTACCATACTCATACCAAATAAAAACTCAACCCAAACCATTCACCTTGTCTCATGTTTCCTTGAAGCAAGATTAATAATAACAAATCAAAGACATTCAACTAGCTTTTTATTACTCTCTGTAAAAGAGTAACAATGACCAGCTACTCAGTTATGGTGCTGGACAATTGACTGTCACATACACTAGTGACTAGTGCATGCACTCACAGACACACACACACACACACACACATATACACACATACATATAAATAATGGTTTTCTCTGGATAAGAAGGAATTCAATATCACGAGGTTTACAGATTTGACTCTGTAGTTGATCTTGTTACCTGGCAGCAAATATTTTATGCAACAGAAATAGTTGAACTCAAAAATACTCAAACTTTCGCAGAGTTTGAGTTTTTGTACTTTAGGTTTATAGAAAGGATCAGTCATTGGTAAATCTGATGCTCCACGTTGAAAATATTTACTGCATCTTACACACATTATAAAAGCATATTTCTGCTTCCAGAAGACTTAAAAAATATGCTTACAGTTATATCACCACAAGGATCAGGGTTTCACCTTGCCCTAAATCCCCTAATTATGTAATTGCTGCACTTGGTATTTAAAGAAAAAAAAAATCACAGTACTCAGAATTCTGATTGGAGAGAATACAAGATAAAAGGTTTGTCCTGGTGACCAGCGATGATGCAGCAACTTAATGGTTGTACAGTGTGAGCAAGGCCATTGCCTAATATATCAAATCCATCAAGAAAAATAATTACATTCGTATCAATTATTGGTCTATTAGAAATAAAGACCTGGTGGAAGGACACTATCCAAAGGTGATTGTCTAGTGCTTTCAAAATAAATGTCTTATCTCTGCCTTGGCATTTTCTGTACCATCAAAAGGCCATTATCCCATGACAGTTCCATTCCGCAGACATTAACATTAGATACCAATTCTTTCTAAAGGCTCTTTACAACGCTTTGTCTCATTTGGTGGGTTTGCCAAATGTTCTTCACATTTCATTAATAAATTGACCCACACAAATCCCTTAGGACTCTAGGGAAAATTAAGTTTCATTCTTTTTTCTTCTTCTACTCTAATTAATACTATTAAGTATGAAAAGATGCTATCAATAGATCAATCAAATCTAGTAAATTAGGCAGCACAGTTTAAATGAAATAACATTAGTTGGAAAAACTATATTAATAAATATAGCTATATACAATATATAGTTATATTTAGTGCTCATATATGAACTTTTATGCTAAGAGCTTTATTTGTATTTTGTTTTTGCATCAAAAACTCCTACAAGACAAGTGTTATCTGTCCAGGTTATAGCTGAGGAAACTAATGCTTGGGGTGCTAACTAAGTGCTAATATCAGAAACCAGGTCTCTTTGACTTCAAAGCCTGGGCTTGTAAACATTCTGCTTTATTGCCTTTTAGGTGGTATATTCTAGGACTGTCTCAAACTCTGACTTCAGGCAAATCCCATAGGCACTCCATGCCTCAGTTTTCCTACTAGTGGAAGTGCAAATAGATAGATCAATCTATCTCACGGTGCCTCCTAAGATGAACTTGACCTATGGGGTGACTGGGAAGACTAGAAGTTATATCTTCAGACTGTGATTAAACATAGCAAAAAACAAAAATTATGTTATCAGAAGCGGGTTCATATTACTAAAATCTTATCACATTATGTTGTTTTCTCATTTCTATCTTTTCAGTTGCTCCAGATGAATGTTAACATGTAGTTTTTAAAAATCCTATAGATCCCCATCCTCTGCAAAGAGTTCTACACAAGCACATTCTGATAATACGCTAGAGCTATGTGTGGAAACGACACTGTGAGCCTTGATTCCCAAGTTCATTAAATGTTCTACATGTTCGTAACTTGACCTTTCACTGATTTTACTTTTCTAATAGGAAAAGTAAATGCATCCTAATTAGGAAATGCATCCTGCTTCCCTTGAATGTATGGATCTTCAATAGCAGCCCATTGTCTATGATAACCTCTTGACTGTTCAGACAGGAGAAAGTTTCACAAAGTAATTATAAACCCAAGAGAGGCTCCACGTAGGAATTTTTGTCAGTAGCCCCACACCAAGAAGAAAATCAACAGTTGGTTCACCTCTGTTCGGACCCAGGCCTGATTTTCCACAAATGTAAATCAAAGATCTGAGGTTAAGGAAAAGTTAGCAGAGAATTGACCCAGATGGAGGAAGAATGTTTCCTTAAGACTTTACAGATCCATACAAGTCAGTTTTCCCTATGTACAGATAATAGAGACAGACCGAGGAAGATTAAGAATCAGCAGCACTCTTGAGCTGAAAGGAACTACGAGAAACTCTTTGGTCCAACCCACTGCCTTCTGGCAAATGAGTGTCAAAACGTTTCAAGACAAGCAAGGAAAATCTGACCTTTTAAAAATGGAACGTTTTACAGGGTTGTTTTCCAGTCATGGGGAAAGGAAAGAAAGAGAGAAAACTTTATTGAGATGCTCAAAGGCAGACCAAGGGTCCTTTCTCTCTTTCTGCTCCTTGCTGGGGAACAGTCTGAAACAGCACAACGGTTCCCCTCAGGTAACGTAGATGGCCGTGGTGCCACCTCCCCATTCCCCAGTGTGCTCCGTCACACCCTGGTGCCCACAACCTCACTGCACGTTCCATTCAGGTATTTCTGAAATTTTACTTAAATGTGGAATCAGTATTATTACTTTTTTCTTTTAAAATTTATAATAATATTGAGTCTAATTCTCAGCATGATTTTATTAATTTTTTGGAAACAAAAATCTCTTTGTAGAAATATTTTAAATATATACTTTGCATTATGATAACAATAGGAAATCATGGTTTAATTCTGAGAAATTGATTTATAGGTAGATCTAGGAATCCATTTATTGCATAGGTTGAGGAATCCTGCCTAACTCAACACATAGAGTATTTGAATATAATAGAACGATCGAGCAGTAGAGGCAGGGAATCATATTTAAACAAGATCAGCCAAAAGTAAGGCTAATTCCCTCAATGAGAAGAGTTAATCCCTAAGAAAAGTGGATGATAGCCTTAGATTGAATAACAGATTCTCCTATGGATGGGGAGAAAAAAAGAGTGAAAAGAGGGAGGATGGTGGTGGTAGGGAGAGGAAGATACTACTTATTTGATTATATTTAAATTCCAAGTCCTAGTCACTTTTTCAGGTAAAGTTTTATACACATCATTTTTGGCATAGATCCATAAAACTTAAGTGAAAGAAAACTAAACTGTCATATTGCAATAAAACTCTGGTCTGACAATTTAAGACAAAGATATTCAGAGTGAAGGTTGCTTCTCAATCCTTTAATCATCTGTTGTGTCCTGACATTCTAGGGGTCTCAGAAGAGTGCATGACAAATAATGTTCCATATGTGCAGCTAAAACTATTTGCAACAAGGGTAAGTGACAACTGAGGCACCCTGGCTCTAAGTGATTAATATCAACACATTGGCACCATCCCTTCAATGACCTACATGATGGATAAAGTCACACACAAAAAAACTCCCATGAGCTGGTTAAGTTATGTGACCCAAAAAGGCTGCGTTGATCTCTATCCTCCTGGGGGGAAATGCCTACAGTTCACTCATGGTACAAATTTATCTGGAAGTTTGTGCTCATAATTATTGATTATCTGCTCATGAATTATCCAAACCAGAATACACCACATACCCACCCCTCTCTCCCTTTCCTTACCCGGGTGCAATTACTGAACTAATCCATGTTAATTACCATATTTTTAAAAAATTGGGGATAAAAATGAACTTCCCCAAGCACCTTACGGTATAGTCCAAAACCAGATATAAATCTATTTTCTATGCTTCTAGATTATCTGTCCCCTTCCAAGTACAGAGCTATTTGCAAAGGGATGCTACTTGGGCAGGTTTCAGCAGGGTTTTGTTGTGCTCGGTTTTCTGTGAGACATACACAAACACACACACATACTCAAATACACATCATTTTTATCAAACCTTTTCCTATGCATACTATAGACAGCTAAGAACGAGGCAGAATAAAACACTGCATGATCTCTGAGAACATTCTAGTATAAACAGGAAAAGAAAGTTGGAAATTATCCATCAGTGTATATGAAAATAAGTGGATTTTGGTGCTCATGCATGGATTCATTTCCTCACGATCAGAGTAAACTATAGATATTTTTGTGGTTAAAACACCAACACTTGGCTATTGCTAGATATCTATAAGCAATCTCTGTATAAAGTATGCCTGTTCTATTGAGTTTTCTTTTAAATATTGGATCCTTAAAGGGTTTACTCTTGCCTAGATCCACATTGGAAATTTATGTGTGTGTACATGCTACTGGAATTTCTACAATGACATGATAAATTTTTTTCAGATTTAAATGCAACCTCAATCAGTATGAGAAATTATTCCAAACAAGATAAAATATATTCAAGTCCTTACAGGAAAATGTTTTAAAAGAAAGTTATGCTTTATTTAATGAAAGCAATGTTTTGCTACAAAAGGAATCATTTTTATGCTTCAACAACTACATATCTTCTGTTATATTCATGTGTGACATGAATATACAATTTGGGGCAGTTATTCAGAGTCAAGTCCCTGATATTCAGCATTGTTCTTTATTCTATCACACCACGCCCTTTCTTGATCATACTGTATGTAGTTGCTCATATAAATTCCGTAACTGAAAAAGGGAAGAAAGAAATCTAACAAAATTTCTTGCCAGATGGAGAAAATTGAAACATTACCCTTGTTTCTTTGCCAGCACAGATCCATTTTGACAAGCTGGAAATGATTTATGGGGGAAAAAACGTATTTACACTGGCAGAGATGTTATTAATTGCCATACAATGTTCACATTTTTGCATTGTTTTGTATATGATTACTTGCTAGATTTAAATATACAGTCCAAATATGTGGCCATTTTTGCATGCTGATTATTGTATGACAGACAAACTTACAATACATGATGCATGCTATAAATTTCATTTAAACCTTCACAGACACCACAGCAAAGACATGATAAAATAGCAAACCCACAAACAGCATTCAGAGAAAACAGTTCATTAGGATATGTGTGTTCATACACACACAGGCACACACACAGATGCAAGTGGGTTTAAAAGGATTATGTATGGTATATGGGAGTTGATGAATAATAAAACACTCTCAATGCATAAAAATATTATTTTTATTACTTTTCAGAGTAACTGTTGCTGCGTGAAACTACTACTAAAATAAGGCTCCAAAATGTTTGAAAATGAAAATATTAAAGCAATATATAATTTCTAAGTTAGAGAATTTTGTATCATAAAAGACTTCCAGACATGCTAACTTCTACAACAGAAGTTTGGAAGGGTATTTTTTAGGTACTTTATTTTAAGAAGCAGTTTAAAAATAATAATATCTTTGGAGGAGAATTTTTCCCTCATATACATATGTGGTTATAGGAAAAAGAAAAATTGGGCTATTTAGTGAGAATAAAAGTGATTGCAATAATGATAAATCAATTAATCATAGAACTGACCATTAGCTGTCTACCTGTTTATTGCTCTTACAACACTGTCACATTTTTACACCAATACAGATAGATATATTTATTACTACTTGTAATTCCAGATTTTAATCTCATATTATAAAGATATTCTGTTATCACAGCTATTTTGTCCAGAAATTACTTATAATATATCTGTGGCCATTGAGGACATTTTATGATACCCTTATTTCTAATTGTAGAAATTAATTTTAAGGCCTCAATTTCAAGCAGTCAGATCAGCATTCCTATAAGCATTTATACATAGCTGTCCCTTAGGTTTAATGTTTTAGTAGCACAGTCTCTCTGCAATTAGTTTTATGCTCCTTAAATGTAAATCAGATGTAAGTCTCTATAAACACTCACTCTGTATAGTGTTTTGCAGAGTGTTCCCATTGTATTAGGTTACTCTAGGAGGCAAATAATTTTAAATATGAAACAAAACCATGTGTATGTGCCAAAACTATAATTTAGCTGTTTATGATTCACCCAACTCCATTTTGCTTGGCAAAATGGATTCAATATGTCTATTTGAAATTAGTTCATAAATAAGAGCTTATTGTGAATGATTAATGAGTGTACTCCTGCTTACATAAGATTAATTCCCTCCAAGGTCAGTCTAGCCCACTGGGAATTTGGGCATTTGCCCAGGGACTCCTTGTGGGTGGTCTTCACTTTTCCAAAATGAGACACCCAATAAGAAAGCAGGGTCATCCAGCTGCCAAATGTCACATTCAAGCTACTTCATTTACTTTATTTTTCCTAGAAACTCCTGTAAGTTTCAACTCCAAAGGCTCTGAAGTCTGGCTTCATAGGACTTATTCACTGCATACTCCTGCATACATAATCACTGGCTCAAAAGTTTTTATTGGGCATCTACTTTGTATCCAGCACTCTGCTAAGCATCATAGGGTGGCAGGAATCATAATTTTTAGAAAATCATTGTTGCTACTGTTTTAATGAGTTAATAAATAGAAAGCATTTAGAACATTGTCTGACATATAGTAAGTACTCCTTAATATATACCATTATAGTATTTTCATCCAGAATGTATTTGCTTTATGATGAGATCCTTTTAACCAAGAGAGATGGGAGAGGCAACAAGAGTGCTAAGTAAAGATGACTATAAGTATATATTTGTTTACTTTCATAACTCAACCATGAAGTCCCTAACATCAGGAAATATCTACTCCTCTCTGTATCTCCAGATACTAACAAGTGCTGGCACTTGGTGCTCGATGATTATTTGTTGAACTGAACTGAATTTGTTAAACTCTTGAAATACTTTGGAATTTGGGGGGTTCGCTCACTTAAATGTCCTTTCAATTCCTGAACCAAAGGATCTCATAGCCTGACCATCTAAGGTTGTTTGAACAGACACGTAATTCCCAGGAAGGGGAGCTTGCTTTCTTCTTCAGATGATTGCAAAAGCAAAACCAGGAGCAGGGATGCAGAGGCCTGGAGCTGGGGCAAGGATACAGGTGTGGCTGTGTGAGGAGTGATGACAAGACAGAAAACAGCAACAGTCACTGAGGAGTAGGAAACTCAGCACCATGGACTATGGAAAGAAATTGGCCTGTGTGTTCCAGTAACATACAGTAGCATGTTGGAGAGACCTGAAATGGACATTTGTCAAATGTATGTTTGTTAGAATACCTGACATGCAAACACCTTTGCTATTGGAGAGTAATTCCAAAAGAGGTGGATCTCAAGACCAAAAGGAGACAGATAACTCGGTTACTCACCTCCCAGACACGGGGCTGTAGGCATGGGACTCAGGTTTGCCCTAGAGATGAAGGGGCCGAAGTTGCTATTGGCAGTAATTGTGGGTGGAGAGCACACAGATCCAGGGGCAAGTGGCCACTGGCAGAAGCTGCAGTAGAAGCTTCACAAGTCGATTATTTCTGTGGCATTTTTATGTAGAATTTGCTGCCAAATATCCTTTGGCTTCTATTTTTTGAGCCTGGTTCTCAAGACTTCCTGGCTATTCTGTGAAATCCCTGATATCCTTCCAATACATTCCTTTTCTGCTTCAGTTAACTAGAGTTAGTTTCCCCTGTTTGCAAACAAGAACCCTGATTAGTACAAGAACGGGTCCAAATGTCCACATGATTGTTACCCAAACTCTTGATTATCTAAGTCTAGGATCCTATGATACTCCCTGACTATGAGGCATTGGGCGTACTACTTTTCTCCAGATCCTAGGAATGGTGAGGGCAACTATCTCAGAGAGTCAAAACAGGAAGTACTTAGTACAGGAAGTTCACAGTACAGAGTGCTCAACGTAGGTTGCCTATTATGGTTGGCTATTATGAACGAAGCAAGGCTAACAAATGAGACTCCGAGACCTCGTGGCAATAATTTCATCCTGCCTATGTTGCATGTCCCACTGCTACACCCCAAATCATTCAATCATGTTTCAGTGGCTACTCTGATGTACCACACATAAAGGAAAGATTTTTAAGGAATACTTTTATAAACACGTGCATCATTTTCCCCACACACTTGATTTTACAAATCTTCAAATAAATGAATATAAAAGTTGACTTTTGTTTTCTGTCCTCTCCTGCTCTTCCATCTCATAATTAGACTGCAGACTTCAATGAGAGAAAAAACTGGTCTTTTAGTTCCTATGTATCCTCACAATGTTCAGCACATAATAGGTGCTAAATATATGCTTATTGACTGATAGCCAGCCTTTAATTTGATTACTGGAGGCCGGGCGCAGTGGTTCACACCTGTATTCCTAGCACTCTGGGAGGCCGAGGCGGGCAGATTGTTCAAGCTCAGGAGTTCGAGACCAGCCTGAGCAAGAGCGAGACCCCGTCTCTACTAAAAATAGAAAGAAATTAATCGGAAAACTAAAAATATATAGAAAAAATTAGCTGGGCATGGTGGCGCATGCCTGTAGTCCCAGCTACTCGGGAGGCTGAGGCAGAAGGATTGCTTGAGCCTAGGAGTTTGAGGTTGCTGTGAGATAGGCTGATGCCACGGCACTCTAGCCTGGGCAACACAGTGAGACTCTGTCTCAAAAAATAAAATAATAAAATAAAATAATTTGATTACTGGAGCCATCTGGGCCACCAAGTGGTATAGTATGTACCCAACCATCTGGAACTTTCTCTCACCTAAGCCTGGTCTCTGTTAGCTAGGACCAGTGACATAAACCACAAAGTCACCCAGAGATATGAAGGTGTGTCTTGTAATGCTTTGCCTGAGCAGAGATCCAATTCACCTTTCTCCTCTAAGTCCCCTGTGCTACCTTACACAGTCAAATAAACGGACCTCTTCAGAACAGAACTAGCCAGGTATCATTACAGTTTTCCTAAGGAGTTTCCAGTGCAGCACTCCACATATCCAAGTTGCAGGCAGCTGTGAGATTTGCCCTCTGAGTCTCTCAAGAAACACTGCAATGGTAAGCTTCAGTATCATTTTTTCTCCTTGGGGAGAACACTGTCACTGATTCCTCTCAGCATACACTTTATTATCATCCAAGTTCCCAAAGGCACTTGAGAATATGTGATTAAAGGAATTCTCTACTGTCATATATACAATAAATATAACTGACTTTGTTACCTAGCAAGGTGTTTTTTGGTTTTTGTTTTTTTTTTCTCCTCCTTCAACCTAATGCTGTCTGGCTAAGCTGAAGCCACTCACTAAAAATCGCCAACTCAACCTCACTTTTTGGATGTTGAATTGAGAGTATTCAGGTCAAGTTCCAAACTGCCAGCATATTGGCTATTTCCAGATCTGGTTTTCATGAAAAGGCTCTCCTATGTTTTGGATATTCTAGTGTCATATAAGTAAACTGAATTCAGAATTCCCAAACCTTCAAAGCAGAGGTTAGATCTGAGGGCAATAGTAACAGAAAAGATCCTCCCTTCATTTTTATTTACTGCCCTCAATTCCATGTGCCCATTTATAAGTGGGTGAAGAACATCTAAAAATACTCCCCCTGCCCTCCAGTCTTCTTGTCTTCTCCTCATTCTCTCACCAATTCACCCCCAAACCTCTCAGTGGTGAGTAGAAGTGGTCAGGTAGAAAAAAACATTCCAGGGTCTTCACATCTGACCCCTGAGCCTTGGATAGGATCATAAGCATGATGAAAATAAACACTCCCAGGCCCAGAGGACCACTTTTCTAGTAATACATTGCCAGTTTGAATTAGCTACTAATTCTATTCCTATGTTCCTATAACTTCCTGTGTGTCCTTTGGTGAAATCACTTTTCACCTTCCATTGCAATTGCTCGTCTCTCCCATACAAATGAGGGCTTATTATCAGTCCTCACTACCCAAGATGGAACCTGATATATAAGAATTATGACAGATTGCAAAAATTAACCATAAATTCCTCCCATCCACGTGTGTACCACTCTCCTCTTTGCAAGGGTACTTTACTACTCCTAACAGAAGGAGGTAGAGTTTCCTTCCCTAACCCTCAAATCAAGGCTAAGCTTATAACTTGTCCTGACCAACAGAATGAGGCAGAATAGCAGGGTTCCAGTTCCAAGCCAAGGACTCCAGAGGCCATGAAGCTTCTGTTTTCACTCTCTTCCAGTGATCCTGCCATCTTGTGAAGAAGCCTGGGCTAGCTTCTTTAAGGATGAGAGGACAGATGGAGTGGAGGTGGACCATTTCAGCAGAGAATCCTTTCACCAGCCACTTGACCAATTGCAAGACATATGAGTGGGGCCTTCTGAGGCCACACAATCCCAAATAAGCTTTCATGTCTGACTGCACCCATATTAATGACCCCCAGATGAGATCTGCAGATGAGTCACCTAACTGAGCCCAGTCAAAACTGCAGAACCATAGAATCATGAGTAAATAAAATTATTGTTTTAAGCCATTAATTTTTGGGTGGCTTATTATGTAACGATTGGTAAATGATTCTGTGAGTGTTCAGTCTAGGTTTGTTAAATAAATGAATAAATGAATCCTTTAATTAAGAAAAGAGACAAGCAGAGGCTCAAAGGTGGCAGACCAGAGACACCACCAGCCAGAGCGTGTCAGTAAGAAGGAAAAGTTTTAGATGAAAGAGGAAAAATGAACAAACAGACAAACAGATAAGATGAGGGTCTGAAGGAAGGGTGCAAGAACCTTCAGGAGACTCTATGGGAAAAAGTTGTGGAGCATAACTGGAAGGAGAAAGGTATCAGCAGAGATCAACTGCTGAGAGGCTTGCAGTTGCAAGACAGTGACATGTCTTGCAATTGGTCAAGTGGCTGGTGAAAGGATTCTCTGCTGAAATGGTCCACCTCCACTCCATCTGTCCTCTCATCCTTAAAGAAGCTAGCCCAGGCTTCTTCACAAGATGGCAGGATCACTGGAAGAGAGTGAAAACAGAAGCTTCATGGCCTCTGGAGTCCTTGGCTTGGAACTGGAACCCTGCTATTCTGCCTCATTCTGTTGGTCAGGACAAGTTATAAGCTTAGTCTTGATTTGAGGGTTAGGGAAGCCTACCAGTGAGAAGGGTAGGTGGAATGGTTTGTTTCTCCCCTCCCTTGCATGCCTGACAGGGGTGGGTTCCCAAGCTGCTGGAGAGACCTTCTACCCACACAAGCCCAGAGACTGCTGCCACCAGTCAGCTGAGAACTTCTCATGGACAGGGCACTGGGCTCCCAGACCCCCTGGAGTGCTTCCCACCCAACAGACCTGAGCCCAAATGGCAGGTGCCATATTGCTTCTCTACCCACCATGGGCCTTTGTGCTCCCCGAGGGGCTTCAACTTCTCAAGTTTCATCTTGCTCATTGCAACATGGACATTTCCCAACTCCGGCCTAGACTGCAGGAACCATAGGCGTCCAGTGGGTCCTGGGTGATCTGTGTGACTGCAGAGCCTGGTCATTCCGGGTGGACTGCCTCCCAGAGAGAAGGATGGACATGAGTGCTATCTTTTCCCCATCCAGACTCTTTTTATCCCCTTCCCCTGCCCCACCCACAGTTGCCAAAAGAGACAGTTGAATCATGACATGGAGGCTTCCACAGAGAACGGGGCTCAGATCTTTCCTTTTGGGGCCCTGCAGCAGACTGAGGGGTGCTCAGACTGTGAGCTCCCTGCCCCTCTCCCTGGTGCTGCTGGCCCAGTGATCCCATCAGAATGGGGCACACCCCGAGGCAGAGGGACATCAAACATGCTTGGGCACCCTGTGGGCAACTCGGGACCAGTGCACTTCTCCCTGGCATGGTCAGGTACTGATCTCCAGGGCTCCAGGGAAGGGCCCACAGGCCAGATCCCATACACCCAGATCTTGATTGAATTGCCCGAGGGCATGGAGGGTGTATTTGTGAATTAGTCTCAGGAGGCATGGGTCCCTGATAGGACAGATCAGGAGCAGAGTGCAGTGCAGGTCCTAGCTGCAGCATGCTCATGGGGCACCCCTCCTCCCACAAAAGGGCTGCACTCCTGGCTCATGCTGGGATCCTGGATAGGGAATCTCCTGGCCCTCATCACAGTCATAGGGGAGATCAGCTGGCTTGAGGTCCTGCCTGCCAGCAGACACTGAGGAAAACTGTGGAATAGAGGAGAGTGGAGAGGAGCAAGGCCTGCTCCAGATTGCCAGATTGGAGGTCTCACATAGCCCTGCAGGCACAGGTAAACTTTCTGGTTGAGTGGAGCCACTTCAGCTCCTCCCTTCCCTGGTGACTTTGTCCAGAGGTTGGGGAGCAGACCTTTGACCCCTCCTGAAGCAGATCTCTTGCCAGCTTTTGTGGAGCCTGAAGGCAAGCTCACCTAGCCCAACCCCCCCTCATCCTCACTCCCCAAATCACCTCTGCTGTGGTGGAGAATAAGGACTCACCCGAAGTTCCAGAGCCCCACCCACAACCTAGGGCATTCAAGCCCTTCTCCTGAGGAACTAGAGCTGGTCACAAGACACAAAAACAACATTGGAGCTTGTTCTTTCTGGCAGGCATAACTTACTGACACAGAGGTCAATTTGCTTGCCCTTTTACTGCATTTACTGACTCATCATACAGGATGTGTTGATTCTCACCCACAAGCACCACCTACAATCTCAGAGATTAAATTGAGTGTGCCATTATCTAAACAAAAGAAAATCCAAAAATAAAAAGCAACAGCTGCTCCAGATGAAAAGGAATCAGTGAAAGAACTCCAGAAGTATGAAGAAGCAGAGTGAAAGAATACTCCAAAAAGAGAAAACCAGCTCTCTAGCAATGGATATCAACCCAAATCAGAACATCGAAGTAACAGATGAAGAATTTCAAACATGGATTGTAAGGAATTCAATAAAATGCAAGATAAAATAGAAACCCAACACAAAGAAACCACAAAAACAATGCAGGAAATGAATGAAAAAGTCACTAAAGACACCAAATTATTAAAGAAAAATCAAACATAACTTTTGGAAATGAAAAATTCCTTCAAGGAAATACAAAACACAGTGGAAAGCCTTAAGAATGGGTTAGATCAGGCAGAAGAAAGAATCTCAGAGCTTGAAGACAACATCTTTGAATTAAACAAGTCAGTCAAAGAGATAGAGCAGAGAAATAAGAAGAACAAAAAAAGCCTACAAAAAATATGAGATTATGTAAAGAAGCCTAACATAAGAATCATAGGTGAAGCTCGGACTTGGGGGGGAGGGAGGGTAAGGGCATCATACATAACCTAATCATCTGTACCCCCATAACATGCTGAAATAAAAAAAAAAAAGAATCATAGGCATTCTTGAGGGTGAAGAAGAAAATACACAAGGGATGGAAAACATATTTGAGGGAATAATTGAGGAAAATCACCCTGGCCTTGCTAGAAACCTAGAAATCCAGGTACAAGAAGCTCAAAGGACTCCTGGGAGATTCATCACAAAGAGGCAAACACCATGACACAGTCATCAGATTGGCAAAATAAACACCAAAGAGGCACTCCTACAAGCTGTAAGGCAAAAGCATCAGGTAACTTACAAAGGAAAACTCATCAGACTAACTGCAGACTTCTCGACTGAGACCATATAAGCCAGAAGGGATTGGGGCCCCATTCTCAGTCTTCTCAAACAGAATAATGGCCATCTTAGAATTTTGTATCTTGCAAAACTAAGTTTCTTATATGAGGGAGAAATAAAGACTTTCTCAGACAGGCAAACACTGACGAAATTTTTCAAGAAAAGACCTTCCCTGCAGGAAGTACTCAGAACTGCATTATACATAGATCAGCAAAAAAGACACCCACCAGGGTAAAATCACCCAAAAGCTGGTCAAAGCCCAGATACCATAATGGCTCAAGAGATAAAACAAAGCAAGAAAGTTCTACTTAACAGAATGAACATAAATGCACCCCACTTATCAATTCTTTCAGTAAATGTGAATGATTTGAAATTCCCACTGAGCAAATATAGGCTGGCTGAATGGATAAAAAGATACAAGCAATGTATATGCTATCTTGAGGAAGGTAACTTACAAAGGAAAACTCATGACACTAACTGTGGACTTCTCAACTCAGATCCTAATCCACAAGGACTCATTCAGATTCAAGGTAAAGGGATGGAAAGCAATATTCCATGCAAATGGAAATGAAAGAAAGCTGGTGTAGCAGTTCACATATCAAATAACATAGACTTCAAATCAACAAAAGTAAAGAAAGACAAAGATGTTCTTTATATAATGGTGAAGGGAATGATTCAACAAGAAGATATAAGAATCCTAAATATTTATGCACCTAACCCAGGTGTGCCCAGACTTATAAGGCAAACCCTACTTGATGTAAACAAATTGATAAACAGCAGCATCATAACAGCCAGGGACTTCAACACCCCACTGACAGAACAGGACAGATTCTCCAAGGAGAAAATAAGCAGAGAAACAATGGAATTAAACGGAACTACAGAACAAATGGGCGTAACAGACATTTACAGAACATTTTACCCAAAAATGACTGAATATAAACTCTTCTCATCAGCTCATGGAAGATTCTCTAAGACTGATCACATCCTAGGACACAAAACATGTCTCAATAAATTTTTTAAAAATAGAAATTATACCATGTATCTTCTCAGACCACAGTGGAATAAAATTAGAAATCAATTCCAACAGAAACACTCAACTCTACACAAGGACATGGAAATTAAACAACCTACTGCTGAACAATTCATGGCTTAAAGAGGAAAGTAAGATGGAAATCAAATTTTGAACTAAATGACAAAGGGGACACAAGTTACCAAAATCTGTGGGATTCAGCAAAGGCAGTTCTAAGAAGAAAATTCATAGCTGTAAATGACTACATCAAAAAGACAGATGATAAATCAACAATCTAATGAATCATCTTATGGAATTGGAAAAGGAAGAATAAATCAATACTAAATACAAATCCAGCAAAAGAAAAGAAATAATTAAGGTAAGAGCAGAACTAAATGAAATCGATAACAAAAGAACTCTACAGAAAATTGATGAAAACAAAAAGTTGGTTCTTTGAAAAGATAAACAAAATTGACAGGTCTCTCACTAGATTAATCAGAAGCAGAAAAGAAAAGATACTAATAAGCTCAATCAGAAATGAAGAAGGAGATATTACAACTGATGCCACAGAAATACAAAATATTACCTCTGAATAATAGAAAAATCTCTAGGCACACAAACCTAAAAAGGTTGAGAAAATGGAAAAATTCTTGGAAACACACATCCTCCCTAGGCTCAATTAGGAAGAACTAGAACTCCTGAACAGACCTATATCCAGTAACAAAATTGAAAAAGCAGTAAAAAACCTTCCAACAATGAAAAGTCCCAGACAAGATGGTTTCACACCTGAATTTTACCAGACCTACAAAAAAGAACTGGTACCTATACGGCAGAAATTATTCCATAACATTAAGAAGAAAGGAATCCTCCTCAACACATTGTATGAAACCAATGTCACCTTGATACCAAAGCCAGTAAACAACACAACAAAAAAAAGAAAACTACTGACCAATATCCCTTATGAATATAGATGCAAAAATTCTCAATAAAATCCTAGCAAACTGAATTCAGCTGCACATCAAAAAAAAATAATCCACCATGACCAGGTGGACTTCATCCCAGTGATGCAAGGATGGTTCAACATATGCGAATCTATAAATGTGATTTAACACATAAATAGAAGCAAAAACAAAGACAATATGATGCTCTCGATAGATGCCGAAAAGCATTTGACAAAATCCAGCACCCTTTTATGAGAAGTCTAAACAAAATAGGCATAGATGGGACATACCTCAATATTATAAAAGCCACATATGACAAACCCACAGCCAACATCATACTGAATGGGGAAAAATTGAGAGCATTCCCACTTAGATCTGAAACCAGACAAGGTTGCCCACTGCTACCACTTCTGTTCAACATGGTATTGGAAGTCCTAAACAGTACAGACAAGAGAAGGAAATCAAGGTATCCAAAGGGGAGAGAAGAGGTCAAACAGTCACTCTGCTGATGATATGATCTTATATCTAGAAAACCCCAAAGATTCTTCCAGGAAAGTCCTGGAACTGATAATCAAATTCAGCAAAGTCTCAGGTTTCAAATCAATGTACACAAATCAGTAGCATTCTTATATACCAACAAGAGTAAAGCTCAAAGTCAAATCAAAGACTCAATACCTTTCACAATGAAACAAAGAAAATAAAATACCTAGGAATATATTTAACTAAGGAGGTGAAAGAACTCTACAGGGAGAACTATGAAACAATGAGAAAGGAAATTGCAGAGTATGTAAAGAAATGTTAAAACATACCATACTCATAGATCGATAGAATCGACATTGTTAAAATGTCTATACTACCTAAAGTGATCTACAGAGTCAATGCAATCCCCGTTAAAATACCGACACCATTTTTCACAGATCTAGAAAAAATAATTCTACACTTACTTCGTGTGAAACTGAAAAGCCCTCTCATAGCCAAAGCAACCTTAAGCAAAAAGAACAAATCAGGAGACATCAATTTACCAGACTTCAAGCTATGCTACAAGCCTATAGTAACCAAAACAGCATGGTACCGGCACAAGAACAGAGACATAAACCAATGGATGAAAACAGTGAACCTAGATATAGAACCATCCTCATATAGCCATTTGATCTTTGACAAAGCATACAAAAATACTCACTGAGGAAAAGAATCCCTATTCAAAAATGGTGCTGGGAAAAATAGATAGCCACATGTAGAAGACTGAAACAGGATCCACACCTCTCACCACTCACAAAAATTAATTCACGATGGATAACAGACTTAGACCTAAGGCATGAAACCATAACAATTCTGTAAGAAAATGTTGGAAAAACTCTTATAGGTATCAGCCTAGCAAAGAATTTATGAATAAGACCCCAAAGGCAATCACAGCAACAACACGAATAAATAAATGGGTCCTGATCAAATTTAAAAGCTCTGTACAAGGAAATAATCAACAGAGCACACAGACAACCTACAGAATGGGAGAAAATATTTGCATGCTATACATCCAACAAAGGGCTAATAACCAGAATCTATAAAGAACACAAGGAAATAATCAAACAACCCCATTAAAAAGTTAGCAAAAGACATGAACAGAAGCTTTTCAAAAGAGGAAAGACTAATGGCCAATATACATACATATATATATATATATATATAAATGTTCAACATCTCTAATTATCAGGAAAAATGCAAATCAAAACCACAATGAGATATCACCTAACTCCAGTGAGAATGGCTTTTTTCAACAAGTCCCCAAACAACCGATGCTGGCATGGGTGCAGAGCATAAGGAACACTTATACACTGTTGGTGGGACTGCAAACTAGTACAACCTCTATGGAAAGCAATATGGAGATACCTCAAAGAACTAGAAGTAGAAACACCATTTGATCCAGCAATCCCACTGTTGTGCATTTATCCAAAGAAAAAAATGTCATTTTATAAATAAGACACTTGCACTAGAATGTTTATTGCAGCACAATTCACAATCACAAATATGTGGGATCAACCCAAGTGCCCATCGATACATAAGTGGATTAATAAAATGTGGTGTATGTATATCATGGAGTACTACTCAACTATAAAAATGGTGAACTAATACCTTTTGTGACAACCTAGATGAACCTAGAGACCATTTTTCTAAGTGAAGTATCACAAGAATGGAAAAACAAACACCACAAGTACTCACTATTAAATTGGAACTAATCAATCAAGACATATGCACATATGGAGGTAAAACTCAATGAAAATCAAGCAGGTTGGAGGGAAGGGAGAGGTTGGATAAATTCACACCTAACAGGTACAATGTACACTATGTGGGTAATGGGCAAACTTATAACATTGACTCAAACTGTACAAAATCAAGACATGTAACCAAAATGTCTATGCCCCCATAATATTCTGAAAATTAAAGAAAAGAAAAAGATGAGGAATCTCATCATACAATTATAATCCCTCATCCTGTGGCCATCCCAGCACATTAGCAGAATAGGTTAGCATCTATTTGACGTGACAGCCTTCTTTGTACTTCTTCATGATAATAATCACACAGACCTCAAGGGACTAATTTTCAACATTCTCCCATCACCTAGAAATTCTAGCAGAGTCTTTATACAGAGTCATCAAAAGACTTGCCTTCCAGTCCCAAATCTGTCACTTTTCAAGATAGGTGGCTTTTGGAGTAGTCATGACCTCTCTGAACAAGGTGAACAGACATCCCAGTTTGCCTGGGACAATCCAAATTTAGTGCCCAAACTTACCTTAGTTTGGACAAGAAATTATATGGTAACTTTACCTCCAAGTCTCAGATTCTTATAAATGAGAAACAATTTTAAACAGGAATATAGCAGGGTTGTTTTCAGAAATAAGCAAAATAACACATGTGTAGGTAATAAAGCGCTGTACCATAATAGTAATGCATTACTTACTAATGGATAATAAAGGATAAATAAAAGATAAATATCCTTTGAAAGAATGATGGTTTAGAAAAAAAATTAAAACCTAATTTCCCCCAAAAAGGTTTGTTTCCACCTGCTTATTATTATAATAGTACCTATAACCATACATTCAGTGCCTACTAGGCTCCAGGCATTGAAGCAAACTGGTGATGTGTAACAGAAGTGCTGCATCACTTCATCCACTGGTGAATATAAATGAATCACATGCATAGCAACTGGTCAATTTCTCTCCCAACTTGTTTCTGGCTTCTGTGCAAAAAATCAAAGAATGTAGCTCAAAATTTGCTTCAAAGCCACCAAAGACTGAGTGGTGGTTAAGAAATTCCTGAAATACTTTTTGATACTAAGAAAACAAATATACTTAGACATCATATAACTATGAGAGAAAATTGTTAGCACTCATCTTGATAAAATACTCTTACATACACATTACCTCATTAATCTACAAATCCTTATTACTATCCTTATTTTGCAGATGAGAACACTTGAGGCCTAGAAAAGTTAAATAAATTGCTCGAAGTCACTCATCTAGCAAGCAACAGAGTCAAACCAAGATCCAAATCCAAAGCTTTGCTCTTACATTCTCTTCTAAAGTTCAATATTAGGTTGCCTTGTGTGGTAGGTGACAAATGTAGGGTCATTACAAAGGTTATTTTTAAACCTTTTTTAAAAAAATCTTATTAGAGATAAGTAGATAAGATTGAAGTTCAGCATATTAAAGCCCGCAGGTTGCTTTTTTAAAAAAAATTTTTTTTGTGGAGATGGGATCTTGCTATGTTGCCCAGGATGGTCTAGAACTCCCAGCCTTAAGTGATCCTCCTGTGTCAGCCTCCCAAAATGCTAGAAGTACAGACATGTAATTCCATGAGCCACCACACCCAGCCAAGCCCTGAGGTTTTAAGATGTAAATCAGTAAGTTTTAGTGCAGTGCTAAATGAGAAGCAAGGAGACCAATAAGCAGAGTATTCAGATAGAGAGAAAGACATGGGGCAAGTGGGTGTGCAGAGGTGGAACCAAGGCAGGGAACAGGGGATGGGATGGAATCATGTGGACATTGGGCCAAAGAATGGAGACCCAGAGCAATGGGACTTCTCAGGCGGCTACCAGTTTGAAACAAGGTCTAAAAATGGGAGGAAAGAGAGCCTCAAAAATTAAATTTTTTACTATGTTGACAGGGGCTAGCCTAGCCTTTTCCATTTTCAACTAAAAGAAGCTGTTTTTTAGGTCTAATTCATGGGCAGAAACATTAATGTCCTCCCATTATCCATTGATGGGTACTTTATACTTGTTTTACTGTTGCTTAATAAATAAATTAGAACATAGCTAAACTTGCTCAACAGCCAGTCATTAGTGCAGTTACATCTACCGTTCAGAAAACTGAAGGGTTATTGACTCTGCTCAGTTTAATGAAGGAAAATGAGTCACAGGAGATCTGAGCAGGAATGACTCATAGCTACAACAGCAGCCTTCTCTCCATTGTAAACTACTTTCCATCATTTGTAGTCAGCAAGAAGCTAAAAGAATGTTGATGTTTCTTTCCTGAATGGTTAACTTCCTGAGTTCAGACAGACTGAAATTGTAGACAACAGGAAGTCAACATTTCTATGGTAGGGGAACAATTACATTAAAAGCTAACAGGCAGTCAGATTTCTCATCAGCCTTTCAGAAATTAAGCATGGCGTTGTCCTAAAAGAAGTCAAGAAACCATCTTATAGGAGGAATCTTCTGACTATGAAGGTCCTTTGAGTATACTAATGATAAGAAGGGAGAGCTCTTCTTAAAATCAACACAACATACACTGAATTCTACTTTAGAATAATGTTACCACAAAATTCTCTAGTAGTTTCTTGGCTTGTCCTGGACCAGTTTCTTTCTCTTTTCCATGCCTCAGTTTCAGAGTAGAGATACTGGTGATACAGTTATGTGTGTTATTAATACAGACAATAAGAAAATTTGCCATCTTTCAAAAGGAGATTTTTAGACATAGAGGCAATGATCAGTTGTAAACACTGACAGGATGACTTAGCAGTAGGATTCCTCCCACGTGATAAGCCAAGACTATGGGAGAAGGCAAATTCTTGTAAAGAAGGATGGTGGCCACCAGTACATGATGATCCATAAATTACGTACAATTCTTGACTTAAGAAAACAAAATAAAGTATACTTGGAAATGCTCAGACTCCAGACGATTCTCAGAGTATGGATACTTATAGGCTTAGAAATGGAGTTAAAGTAAGTTAAGGTAAGTTACCTTGGGCAATACCCCATCTCTGTTACTCTTGGCTTCCCCCTTCATCTCATCTTTACTGAGACCATTCTTAAGGAATGTTTGGAACTCAGATTAGAATGTAATGTTCAAAGAATGATACACATCCAAATCGTAGATAAATGCAGTAAAACTTTCTCAAAGATTTCTGGAAGAGAGAAGCTTCTATAACATACCTTAAACTCTAAAATTGTGGAGCTGACACAAGAATGAGCAGCACAGAGATGGCCCTTGTACTAAAGATACTTAAGGTATAGTAGGGGACACCAACAAGGTAACAGGTATTCACTGTAGGCTGTGGTGAGAACTACACTAGGAACTGCATAGAATGCTATCGGGGTACATAGGAAGAGCTCCTAACCCAGGAGTCAGGACGGGCTTCTTGTATTAGTCAGAGTTCTTCAAAAAAATAGAACCAACAGGATGTGTGTATATAGAGATTTATTTATTTTAAGGAATTGGCTCAGATGATTGTAGAGGCTTGGAGAATCTGAAATCTAATGGGATGGGCCGGCAGGCTGCAGACTCAGGGAAGAGTTGCAGTTTGAGTGCCAAGGTGGTCTCCTGCCAGAGTCATTTCTTGATGAGGAAAGGTTTTTGTTCCGTTCAGGCCTTCTGATTGGATGAGGCCCACACACATTATGGAGGGTAATCGCTTTACTCAAAGTCCACCAATTTAAACGTTGATCTCATCCAAAAATGCACCTTCACAGAAACATCCAGAATAATGTTTGACCAAATATGTGGACACTGTGGCCCAGTCGAGTTGACAGATAACATTAATCATCGCACTTCCTAAACATGGGATCTCTACAGAGAGACAAAAAGGATGAGTAAGAGCTGATCACACAAAGGCAAAACTGGGGGCAGATGAGGAGAGGAGCTCCGGCAGAGCCAAGAGTATGAGCAAAGGCCCAGATGTGTGAGAAGCACATCTGGTATTGCTGAGTTCAAGGAGAGCAAAGGGTTTTGCCTATTTTGGTCACTGCTGTGTCCTCAGCCTGGACAACAATGCCTGGGCCATGATAGGTGCTTAATGAGTATTTATGGAATTACTCAGAGTTAAAAGGGTGAAAACAAACCGTATTAGGGAGTTTAGATTCATCCCACAGGCAATGGGAAGTCATTGGTGGATTTTAAGCAAGAGATTTATATTTTCAGAAACTCAGAATTATCAAGCGCTAACCATAGCATGACATTGTATTTACCTGAAGGTCACAATATAGGAACTAGGTTTAATAGGCCACACATATGTCTAATTTTCTAGAGTGTTTTCTTTGATTTTTAAATGTTCTACTAATAACCTTTTGATCATATAGAATTTTAAACAGTGAAATCTGAGCATTATAATACATTAAGAATGGAGCTTCAAGTAGGTTTGATAAGCACCAGCATGCCATAATGGTGCTTTTTTGCTGGTGTGACAATAGTAATATGGCCTTGTATTTGCTCATAGAATTCTTTTTCATCTTCAAAGTGCTTTCAACCATTAATTAATACTCAGAACACTACTTTGAGATCTTTCATTGCATCCTTGATCATACTGGTATGAAACGGTTAAAGCAGGAAACACACACACACACGGAATAGTTCCTTCTTCTCTATGACAGTAGTGAGATACATTTTATTTTATCACCAATTAAGATCTATTTTTAATGCTTTCATTTCCTGAGAGCTGTCCCCCTTTAGACTCAAACTACTAAGGTCAACAAGTGCAATTACAGAGAAAAGTGAAAATGGGAGAGAAAACCTAATGTTCTTCTCTTTCTTCTCTCTTTTTCCATTTTTGGCTGGCAAAATTGATTTATGAAAAGTTTTTTTTAACAATGTGAAGGGAATTGAGGATAAAAAAGCAATAAAGAACAATAGTTAAGGGGAAAGGGAAACTTGAAAGACATATCTACAAGAGGAAAAACAAACTGGTTTAGGGACCTAAGAGATATCCTTGTCTCGTCAGAGTGAAAGCAGAAATCTTGTATTATAGACTGAATCATGTTTCCCCTCCATTCATATGTTGAAGCCCTAACCCAGTAGTTCAAATTGTGACTGTATTTGGAGATAGGGCCTTTAAAGAGGTAATTAAGGTAAAATGAGGTCATATAGGTAGGCCCTCATTCAATAGGACTGGTATCCATCTAAGAAGAGAATAGGACCCAGATAGGCACAGAGGGAAAACCCCATGAAAACAACTGAAGAAGACTGACACCTACAAGCCAAGGAGAGAGGCCGTTATAAGAAACCAGCCATGCCAATACCTTGATATTGGACTTCTATCCTCTAGAACGGTAAGGACATAACTTTCTGGCATTTAAATCTGTGGGACTTTGTTGTGGTAGCCCTGGCAAACTAAAAACACTTTTCATATAGGGATAAACTTGCTTTATTATTACAACAAAGAAGTTTCAGTTGCATCTGTAATGAGTCCTCTAAATAAAAGTTTTTCAGGTTGACCAATGTAATCGACAATTGATTAATTTTCGTAGCTATACTGAATCCTTAAGTTAGATCCGAGCTTGCATTTCCATGGAAAGAATTGGATTAGTTTAAGTCCATTGGATTTTCAGGAATAATTTTAACTAATACCCCAGTATTAGTTAATATAAGAGCACATATTGTCTTAAAACAATAATGATGTTTTCCCCCTTGTTTTATTTTAATCTGTGAAGGGTCTTGTATCTATGAGAAGCAAAGAGGCATAGTTGTCTACTATGGGCACGTCTGTGTACTCATGAATATATGCGTATGTTGTTTCATAGTTTACAAAGTCCTAATGGTCCATTATCCCATTTGATCTTCACAACAACACTGAGATAAATCAAGGCAGAGGAGATATATAGATATAGATATATATATACACACACACATATATATATATATTTTTTTTACTGATTAGAAAATTAAAGCTCAGAGAAGGTATGTCATTTGCCCCAAATCACACAACTTAGTGGGATCATTGTTGAAGAGACCCTGCTATGTGCTGACCAAACCAATTTACTTTTTCTCCTAGACCAGATGTTGGTAAATTACGGCTCACTGGCCACATCTAGCCTGCCACCTCTTGCAACTAAAGTTTTGCTGGAACACAGCTACACCCATCATACAGCTACACCCACTATTTACATATCATCAGGTACTGCTTTCACGCTACAACAACAGAATTGAGTAATTGCGTATGGCCCAAAAAGCCTAAAATATTTACTATCTGGCCCTTTACAGAAAAAGTTTGCTGATCCCTGTCCTAGACATACAACTAAGCTGCACTTTCCTAAAACCTCTCTTGCAATCCAGAGAGCTCTCTCTTCTTCCTTCCACTGGGGCTTTGCAGAGGACCCAGTGGAGGAATCCAAGGCCTTAGGAAAATTTGGAGCCACTAGATGGAAGACAGTGGCATAGAGCAGAGCCCCAGAGCAATACAGCATTGGGCTAGGCCCTGCGTGAGAAATAAACTTTAATTGTATTAAGCCACTAAGATTTGGGAGTTTTAATCACAATTAATTTATCCTAAGACAACAGCAGAACATAGGTCTTTTTATTCAAAATTCAGAGCTGTTCCCCTTCTTGAACTGGACAAAGTAGCCAGAAATGCAAAGGAATAGTAACCAAGAGGAGAGTCCAGAGCACATGACGACATCCCACAGACTGCCACTTAGAATGTCCTTAGAGCAGGAGGGGCCAAAGGGTTTTATCTCACATGCCTATTCTGACAGTGGGCAGTGGCTGACTCAGGTGCCAGGCTCCCAAAACTTCTGAGGCCACCTCCAGGCTCCAAGGAAGAAGTAACATGCCAATTAGCAACATCTACCATGGGCTCAGCAGTGCAGTGTGGATTTTGCCATCCGTACCTCTGAGAGACACCTCAACGATGAGAAAGTATTTCCTACCTTAAGAGCATGAAAGGAACAGCTTTCAATCTGAGCCACACAATCAAATATGTTGCTGCTAATTAACCCAAATGGAAGCATATCCTAAACACCAGTATCATACGACCCAGCATGGCAGGGGGAGGCAGGGGAGGTGTTTAAATCAGAGAATTAAAACTAAAAGTAAAAAACATAGGACCACATAAACTGAATTTTACCACATAATAAATACTAGGCGTTATACCAGAAGTCTGGCTGCACCTTTCTTTCTTGAAAAATAGCAAAGTACATTTCAAGGCACGCAGTTCACTCAAGCCATTTATTTGTCACAGAGATTTTTCCCAACCATCTTCCCTCATAAGTGGGATGGTTTATTATTACATTATTATAATTATTATTAATATTATTATTACCATTTACTTTCCTAAGCTTTTCTGCATTTAGTTGGGAAAGTCTGGAAGGGGAGATTCTCACACACACACACACACAAAAAGTCCATTTGATCTGGAACAAGATATGATTAAGAAAAACAAATGATATTTATGTCTTCCGCAACTTGGAGTTACTACTCAAACAAGCCACAGATCTCAAAACTCTGCTTAAGTCTTTTGTGTTTTCTCCAGCTTTCTCCCACCAATGAATACAGACGTCCTCAGAAATACGGTCTGTTCTGAAGTTTCATTATGTATTTACTTTTAAGGCAATTATAGTAAATAGAAATGAGGTGGCGATATGCTATTTTCCCTTGACCCTCCTTCCCCTTATTTTGGTAACACCGTTGTAGGTCACTCTCCCTTTGCTGAAAAATTTTCCATCCTGTTTTCCAGCGTATTATTTTTATATATTTGCCAGGTTGCTTACAGGCACTGCAGCACCAGTGAAAGGTTTGTGAACCATTCGGTAAGTGGTTCCTGCTCGAATGAATTACTCAGCTTTCGTGAACAGCCATGCAGAAGCAAAGCAGGCAGAAAAATAATGAATACGTTTGTACCATGGCGCTCTCCCCAGCTATGAGCTTCTCACAAACATACAATTTCCCCACGAGGAAAGACAAGATTGCACTGTCATTAGAATAGGTAATCATTAGATTTATCTTTTATATAATTTGTAACATCTTAAACTATTCTATGTAGCCTCATTACTGCCAAGAGTCCTCTTTAACTGAGACGATAAGTAAATAAAGTAGAAATTACACACCAATGAGAACCTGGAATATGTTGTTTTAGTGTATGTCTGAGAGCTCCCTTCAGCAAACCTAATCTGCACAGCAGTTACCATTATTTCTACCTCAATGAGCATCTCCTAATTGCTGCGTTATTGCTTGTGAAGAAAATATATTATTAAAGTCCACAACTCATGACTTGTTGCACATCTACCCGTGAAAAAACTTTCATTTCATCAGCTTTTAATCGGTTTCAAATGGGATGCTCAGCAGAAGGTTCCCCGCCCCCCAAATATCTGTTCATTACCATTTCCTAATGTCAGTGTACCCTTCTAACAGTCAAGATACATTCATAATTTATTCAGAGACCTGAAGATTTTATTAAACCAAGTCTATTTAATTCTCCATGAATCGGCTCAAGATGATTTTGGTGGCTCTTTGTAATGAACAACAATTAGAAACTCCAAGGATTCAGAACTCGCTTTTAGTTGTTAATGTTTTATGCTCTACTGTTGGTCTGCTGCCAGATAATGATCCACAGAGCATTAAAATTTTGTATTAATATTATCTTTACAAATGCAGTGTTGCTCAGTAGAAGATGAGGTTTCCATAGGCCTCCTTCTATATGTGTTAGGTGGTTGGTAGAAATTTTATATTAGTTAGATATTTTAGGTTAATATATTGGACTGTGGGTCAGGGACTTAAAATCTCAAGACCCTTGTTTTTCTTTTACTACAGATAATCTAGAGTAGGGCATTCACATTAGTTGGCTTTTTGTCAAGGTGAAATAAAAACAACATTATGGTCTTTGAATGAATTTAAGAAGAGTAATAAATGTTAAAAATAGAATGAATTTCATTCTTCAATAACCAAATCATACCTTCCTTAATGACTGAAAACAATATGATCAGAGGCCATCCTTAATTACTGATCAGCAATATGAATAGATAGCATATATTCTTCCAGGAGTGGTAAGTTTTAGTATATCTTTGCTCACTTGTGGCAGAGATTTGAAAAGATGATCATCAACAGTCAGTAAATTCCTCCCAACATACCTAATTCCAATTAAATATTTGATTTTTCCGGGACCCTCCAGGTCATCATAATGACTTGATCAGGACTCAGATAAAATATTTACAAGAGTTGAAAAGCAGACGTAACCAAAATTCTCTTTAACTAAATGCTCTACTTTGAGAGGAATATACATGGGGTGGTAAACGCTTAGATTGGTACCTGTTAGGGACAGGTGCAGGTTGGCAGCGCTAACCCCAGAAAAAGAGGAGGGGGGCAAAAATGAGGAGGCCAATGAGCATCTAGAACCTAAGTGCAACAGCAGGAATTTGAAGTTAGGGACTTTTCCCAGCCAAGAGCATGCACAGAAACTAGGAGTTTGTGTCCAAAGGTAACCTTTTCCCAATCAACATACATTAGCATAGTAAAAATCACACCCATCAGCTCCATGACAGTTTGCAATTGTGATGGCAACCCCGGAAGTTACCCTATAAAGATAAAATTGGGGCGGGCCCTTAGTTCTAAGAACTCTCCACCGTTTTCCCAGGAAAGTAATGAATATTCCACCTACCATTTAGCATATCATAAAGTGTGGACATAAAAGTTGAAGTGTGGTAAGACCACAGCGTCATCTCCACTTGCGGAGATAGACCCGCCTCCCCTTGGGGACTGTACTTTTGGTTTCTATTTCTGAAAAAAAAAAACAAAAAAACCCTGCATTAAAAGCTCCTTGTGTGAGCTGCCAGTGTCTGTCATCACTCTGTTGCAGCAGCTGGGCTTGTGATTCTTCCAAGCCAGAGCCAAAGAACCAGGGCATCACCCCTCGAAAAAATCAACCCTGACAGTACCCACCTAGCCAGTCATATTAGCTAAATCAGCCAGTACCATTATCCACGTTAGTGATCTATTTTTATCCCAAAGACTTAATAAGGATGATTCTGCTCTATTATCCACAAGATTCCAGATCAATTTGGTTTCAGAATGAGCAATGGAGACCCTGCCACCCCCCCAATAACATTCCTATTTCCATAAAGAATCTGGTCAACCCTTTAGCTACAAAATCCAGATTTCTTTTATTGTAAAAATTCAGGCTCTTTAAAAATAACACCAGACTGTTGAGAGGAAGATCACCCCAGGTCAGAAAGCAAGGGGTAAAATCCTATAGTATTTCCTATGTTAATCTTTGCTTTAGTGTTTTGCTTTTGCCTTTTTCCAAATGTCACCACAAGAAACAAACATAAGAACTCTACCTCTGAATTTTCCACAAAGAAAATACTAAAGACATCATCTATGTCAGTAGAGCATATTATTAAAAGTATGAGATCTGTAACCAGATTACACAGATTCAAATTGTGGCTCAACCATGTACCACCTGGATGACCTTGTACAATATTTGGCTTCGGTTTCCTTATTTGTAATGGAATGGACATAACCATAATTCCTACCTCCTAGATTTCTTGAGGGAAATCAATGTGTTATTACCTGTGTAGCCCTTAGAACAGTACCTAGCACTTAAGAAGTGCTCAATTAACGTTAGTTATTATTCATCCTGTGGACAGATACTTACTGAGTGCCTACTATGTTTTAGACACTATTTAGGCACTAGAGATTTAGCAGTGAGCAAAATTGACAAAAATCCCTGCTTTCTTGGGTTCCATTTCAGATGACAGATAAATAAATATATAGTATAAAATTGATATCATATCAAATGGTACAATGGAAAAAAAATTAAGATGGTAGGAATATAAGGAACACTGAAGTTGTAATCTTGATTGTAGAGAGAGGAGACTTCACTGAGAAGGTGACATTTTAGTGCAGGCCTGACAGAGACTAAGGAGTGAGCCAAAAAGATATTTGGAGGAAGCATGGTTTGTGCAGAGGAAGCAGCAAGTGCAAAAGCCCTGAGACAGAGCATGCCTGATGTGTTCTAGAAATGGCACAATAAATATTAGCTATTAGTATGTAGGGTATGTTTGCATTCCTAAGCCTGTTTAAGAAAAGAGACCATGCTTATTACTTCTTTCCATCTCTCATGAGGCTTGGAGACTAGAAGAACATTTCTTATAATAAACTGCTGACTTTCTGCTTTACAATGACACTACTTGTTTAAAAAGCAGTCCCCACCTCAAACCTACAGAATCTTTAAAGCTGGATCCCTGGAATCTGCATTATAACAAGTGGTTCAGGTATCATTGGTAAATACCTGCGCATCTGATTGATCTCTTTTTAGTCTATACAGATCCATGAGTCTGCATTATTCCAGCCCTGCCTTACAGCTGTCCTACAGACAGATGAACTTGGAATCTGCTTTGGAGAGAGATGCAGTGGTTGATAAAAGCCAGAAAGCATGCTGGCATACTTTTACATTGGATGAAATACCAATCCCATTTAGCTACAGTAAGAGATGCTTCTTTTATTTGCATGCGAGATCAACCATATAAGGCATAATAACTTCTTTCAAAAGTCATTGCTAGTCCCATACTAGCTTCTCCCAGCAGGAATGGCTGGCAGCTCTTCATGCAGTAAGTAGAAAGCCATAGTCTGTCAAAGCATCAAGCACTAATAAAACAAAAGTCTAAATAAACAAAAACTTTTCTTACCTGAGGCAGGTGCCAAAGCCTGCTACTCTAAGTGCCCCCACTGGACACAATTTAGACTTGCTTTCAAATGCTAAAAACAAATAGGTTCTTCTAACTGCAATTAAAACTAAGCTACACATGGAATCTGTTGATACTGATGGAGCTATTTTGATTCCAAGGCTCTTAAGAGTTGTTCCTGAGAATATCACATAATTTGGTAATTATTGTTCCATGATAATATATGACAAGGAATTTCAAAAACAGTCATAAGCTTCCTAGGCTTCCTTAATAACCTTGAATCAACAGTATTTCTCCAAAGAACAAAGTAGTTACCATGCCATAATAACACAGTACGATTTAATTTAAATGATTAAATATACTGTTTTAATAAGATGTATTTCCATATTAAAATACTTTCTATCCCGTAGCTCCCTCTCCCCACGCCAGAATAAAAGTCTAATTACCAGTCATGCCCATTATTTTACTATTTCTTTTGACTTAAAGGTTGTATTGGAAAGGTTTTGTTCTATTTAGTCATTTAAGCCAATATGAAAAGGCCCCTTCCTCACAAACATCTGCAGTTCTTACCACCAAAAAATTCACACTGTGGCAAAATGAAACTTCTATGGCAGCATGAAAGAGGGTACTATTAATAAATATGCCAGGACAGCAGGATTGTCTCCAAAACCATGAAGTATAGTCATCCACTCTACAGGCATCCTTTCAAGCCTAAAGAACCGTAAGAGTTTGTACTCTGACAACATTGGAATACTCTAACAACATTGCTCATAATATCTAAAAAATGTCAATTATTATGCATCCCAGGTGCATATTATGGTCCATGAAAACCTCTGTATAACTTAGAGTATTAGTACCTAACAGAGAGAATGAAAGGCCAGCAATCTTTGGCCAGGAAAGGAGAGTCTAGAGTGTAGGAGCAGGTACTGTCTAGCAGGGCAACATGGTAGAAGAAAACTAGCAATTGAAGAGCATAAAATTATAAGGCTCCGAAGCCTAATGGAGAGGGTTTAGAAGGATGCTTAAAGACAATGGCCCACACAGAAGGGGAAAGAGGCTATTTAAGACAGGTTTGACTTACTCTCTTCTTCCTCTAAACGGAAGAATTCAGGGTGCTTTGCACAACATTCAAGGTCCTAAGGTTTTCCCCCCAGCCCTTCACATACCCCCATTTTCTCTCTTCGCCCAGTCTCCCCATTCACTTTTAGGTTCCCAGTCCCTAAGCCAGTGTTACAGATAGATCCCAGATATGGCAAATACCTTTGCTCCCAAGCCCATGATACACCACTAAACAGAATGTACCTCTTAATCATTCTCAACACACACTCCAAGTAGCCACTAAGGATTTATTGAGTGATGAAAGAAAAACTGTTTATTAGTGGCCCAAACTAGTGTCATGACAGCCACCATTGTCCGTGTCACCCAGTGATAGAGATTGAAAATTACATTGTGTTACAAGAATGGATCACAGTTTAGTTAACGAACTCTGTTCAATACACAAGTGCTTCTAGTTTTCTAAACATTATAAGAAAACTTTGCAATGAACATATTTCTAAAATATAAAAGGCTATATGCTTCATAAGTTAGTTGAGCCTGCTTTGTTCATCTAACACAAAGCCTCGCACATAGTAGATGCTTACTAAGGATTTGATGATTGACAATTGCTAGAGGAAAAGGCCTTCAAGAAACATTGCGATCCAACAAATCATTAACGTACAGGAGCACAGATGAAGGAGAAATTCATTTTACTTATGAGAAATTAGAAGATGATACAGAGAAGAACCAACATTTGAGCTATATCTTAAAGGATAATTAGAAATTTAATAGAACAGGAAAATGTGGCGGCAAGCTTTCCAGATAGAAAGAACGGCAGGAAATAAGAATAAGGATGTAGAAGTACATCGGCTTTAGAAAAAATCTGAGCTAGTGTAGTGTACATTTTGGGGTAATGATGTAAATATAGAAGAGTAATAAGCTAAGACTAAGTTTTGAAAGATCTTGTAGGCATGCTAAGAAATTTGGACTTAATCTTATGAGAAAGGGAGATGGGCAAAGGAGGAGGGCCTTTTTGAGACAGCTATTATACTTTTAAACATTTCTCCCAAAGATTAAATAGAAAAGTGTGTAGAGACATTTGTTTGGAGATCTTTGTAATAAAATTTATTATAATATTTAAAATTCTAAATAATATAAATGACATTAAAGGATAAAGTTAAATGAATGGTGGTTCATACATAAAATGTAACTACTAAAAATGATTAAGATCTTTATTTATTGATATAGAAAAATATCCACACTATATTAAGAAAGAAAAGAAGGTTACAAAATATGCAGAGCATGATCTCTGTTTTGTTTTGTTTTAGGTGATATATGCATAGAAAAGAGTCTGAAAGGATATATACCAAAATGTTAGCAATGGTTATTTCTGGATAGTGTGATTATGAACAATTTTTACTCTCTCTCTCTCCATATATATATATATTTTAAAAATGTACAAGTATTTTTTGAAAATTGAAAAAAGCAGTAACATTGTTTTTTCAAAAAAAACAAGTCAATTATATTGGTAAGCTTACTTACCAAATAAAATTTACTTCATCTTTCTATTTGTTTCTGTGTCTCTGATTTTCTCTTTCTCTCTGCTAGGTCATAAATATCTAGGTCTATCTTCATGGTCATCTTCACCCTAGCTAGGAACACTTGAGCTCAATTTATTTAATAGTTTCTAAATGCCTGAATAGTGTTGCAAGAAATTTGGCAAGAAAATAGTATTAGTCATGCTGAATAATAATGATTATGCAATTACAGGTTCAACCAAAACCTAGTAAAAGTATTAAATGAGGAAAAGTAGTCATTACAGGCCACTAAGCACTGCAAAGACACAGGAAAGAGAGGGAAAGGCAGTTCAAACAAGTGCATCAAGGAGCTGAGTGATTATGGTGGGAATGATTTTCACAACCCACAACAGCTGTATAAAACTGCAATGATGTGGACCATAGTCAGTAAATGGAGAGATCAGATTTATCAGAGAGCATAAATGTCAACCTTTCAGGGACAATTAAAGACTATACAAAGACAAAAGTAAGTTCAAGCCATAAACTGGGTCTATCATGGATCTCTTAGACTTCACATACAGATGGGGCCCAAACAACTCTGATGATGTAGCTGAAATACAAACCGTGGGGGAGAACATAAAAGAGAACATAAAAATACATATTTCTCAAATTTAAAAAATGTGAAGGATAACTGGGAAAGTGAATGTATACAATTCTTACCCAGAAAGAAGCAGAAAAGAAAGCAAGATATTTAGGGAATACTTACTTTCATTTTAATTATTTTAAAATGTATATCTAATAAGTAAATATACCATTTGTTTTATTATTATTAATAATATTTATACAATAAAAAGGCACTGATAGTTCACTACTGTATCCTCAGTGGCTAGAATGGAGTTGGGAACATAGAAGGTGCTCAATAAATGTTTGTATTATGAATTTTTCTATTAATACATTTTAGAAGGAAATTATGCAATTGGTTTAGACAAATAATAAATCAAATCAGAGAACACAAAAATAAGATTCTGGTGAAATATATTAAACTCTTGATAATAAAGACATGAGGTGTGAACAACTGAGAGGTCATTTATATTTGATGCTGAAAGGGAACGCTCTCGACGGGCCCTCCTACGTTAAGCACTCAAGGATACTGGGCAGAGTGGAGCTGGAAAGCCTGGGCTTGGAAATCAAGCCTTTGACTCCAGAGCCCCCCTTAACACTGTGACCTTGATGAGGACCTTAGCTTCCTCATCTTTAAAATAAGGATAATAATAAAATCTACCCTACTCGTATGACTATTTTGATATTCAAACTAGATCACATATATTTATATTATAACTTTTAAAATTCTAGATAAGGGTTATTTTCATGTAGAGGAGGTTTTTGTGGGCAATCAATTTACCTCTTTTATTATATTTGACTTAATAAAGGCCTTGAAAATTGAGTAGTGGAATAAAGACAATTGAGTGGTTGCATTCTATCAAGCCCATTACAGACATTATTTCTTTACTTCAAAGTATAAACAGTATCTTAATTTTATGGATGAGGAACAGATGCTCAGAAAGGTGCAGTGACTTGCTCAAGCTCACACAACCAGACACTGGTGAAGTTGTTCAATTAGTATTGAACTGTATTATGACCTCATCTTAACTAATTACATTGTCAACAACCCTATTTCCAGATAAAGTTACATTCTGAGGTACTTGGGGTTAGACTTCAACATATCCTTTTAGGGAGACACAACTCAACCAATAACAAATGGGTATCCTCAAAAATTCAGGTTATTGAAAATGAACCACATGTTATAAAATGGGCAACTTTATAAACAGAGGAAAAGAAATATCTATAGAGGTCCCCAAACTTCTGTTAATAATCACCATTCGGCAAAAGTACGTAGTTAAAATCCTATAGGGGCAAGGTTAAGAAGGAAATTAAGAATTAAATATCATCCTAATTGTATTCACTCTGTGTGAGAGAGAGAGGAAAGGAAAGGAAAGGAAAGGAAAGGAAAGGAAAGGAAAGGAAAGGAAAGGAAAGGAAAGGAAAGGAAAGGAAAGGAAAGGAAAGGAAAGGAAAGGAAAGGAAAGGAAAGGAAAGGAAAGGAAAGGAAAGGAAAGGAAAGGAAGAAAGAAAGAAGGAAGAAAGAAAGAAAGAAAGAAAGAAAGAGAAAGAAAGGAAAAGAAAGAAAGAAAAAGAAAGAAAGAAAGAAAAAGTTACCACACCTCAGTTTGTATTCAAACAATGAGACAGGGATCTAACCCCATGCATCTAGCCACAAACAAATCATCCTGAATATTACTTCCCAGAGAATGGAAATCTGGAGGAGAGAAGCCCCCTCGTTCTGTCATCACTGTCTGCTGACTCAGTGAAGCATAAAGGCGCCCAGGCATGGGAAGGTAAGTGGTAGGAGTAGAAGGCTTGTCATTACCCAGCAGTATGGATTGTGTTATTGTGTCTGACCCTGAGTTCTGCATGGTCACCCACCTCTGCATTGAGTACCCAGGGGATAATTCATCATAAATGAAAATGTTCTTGGTAAAGGTGGGGGAGGAGTCAGTGGTCATGGCTAGAGCTGGGATTTATGGCATTATAATAAGTTAATTAACTGCTGCACTCATTGCTTTTTAAAGAATCAGAATAGCATCTAAATGCACATGCTTATTAGGAAAGATATCTTAAGGCATACCAAATGCTTGTTAGGGAAGGTGTCTTCAGATGAATTAAAATATAGAGTTTTATGAGGTCTAGGCCTACACATTAATCATAAGAACTAGAGAATTACAGGCTAATGGTGCCATAAAGATCTGATTGGGTTACATTTGTGGGCATGTGCTGAAATTGCCAGTTCAGAAATATTCAGGCAGTACTAATAGGAATAAGTTAATTTCATTCCAAAATAACCAGTACACTTGGATATTTAAAAATATGCTGAAACTAGTGAATAAAAATGAAGAGAAAACTTTTGATGCATTGTCTTGATTTGTTTCAATATAGTCATAGAAAAAAATTGCAAGAAAATAATTTATCCAAAAGCGATTTTATAAAAACCATGATACACAAAAAAGTAGGGTGAAGATGCTCAGAGAATATATACAACTGACAATCTAATCAAGAGGAAAGAGTAAAAAATTTACAAACAAATTTTAAAATGAGAAATGATATATAACAGGGCTTTAGAGTTTATCGTGGTTGTATATTAATAAATTTTAAAACACCAATGAATTTAATGCTTTACGTAAACTAAAATATATCAAAATTAGCACAGTGGGTTAAAAATTTAAAAAATTAAAAATTAAATTGAGAATGTTATCCAAAAGCCACATCTGTGCCCCTAGAAAAAGGAACTCAGTGCCATAATAGATTTACTAGTAAATGCCTTCAAATTCCTTCAAACTTTCAAGGAATAGATCTTTCCCACTTTATATGATCTGTTTCAGAAAACAGGAAGACTGAAAGTAACCCAGGTCATTCTAAGAAACATACCCTAATTTTTACACATTTAACAGAAATAACAGAAAAAAATACAGTTGAAATTTCACTTAATAAAGGTGTTAAAAACTTAAATAAAATGCTAGGAAATAATTCAATAGTATGGTAAAAGTTAATCTTTTACTTTTAATCAAATGATTTATTATAGGAACACAGGAATAGCCTTAAATTGGAAAAATCTACTAATATATATAGCATCAACATTTTACTTAACAGGGACAAAATAAATGATTCTCATTAAAATACAGATATATGACATTACTATTATTTTAACATTGATATTAACAATATAATCTGACATTTATTAAGTTCTTACAATGTCAGGCACTGACTAACGGATGTTTATGTTATTTATTTAATATTATCTCAAAAGTTCTTAAAAGCCAGACACGGTGGCTCATGCCTGTAATCCCAGCTACTCTGGAGGCTGAGGCTGAGGTGGGAGGCTCACTTTAGGTCAGGAGTTCGAGACCAGCCTGTGCAACATAGTGAAATGCCCACCTCAAAAAAATTTTTTAAAAAAATTAGCCAGGCATGGTAGTGCCCTCCTGTAGTCCCAGCTACTCAGGAGGATAAGGCAGGAGGATCACTTGAGCCCAGGAGTTTGAGGTTACAGTGAGCTATGATTGGGCCACTGCACCTCAGCCAGGACAACAGAGCTCTTTAGTCTCCAAAAAACTAAATAAAAATAAAAATGTTTTAAGACATAAAACACAAATGAAATTATAAACATTAGGAAAAAAGAGATAAAATGAGATTATTTACAGGTAATTTGGTTTTAGAACATAAAAATAGGCAGAAATCTAATGAAAAGCTATTGGAATTAATTAAAAATTGGTATAACAACCAGACAAAAGATAAATATTTTTATATATCAAATAACAGTGTGATAGAAAAAAAAGTAAACCAAAAAGAGATCCCATTTATAATCATAAAATAAAATTTAAATTATTAAGAGGAAATAATGTCTTATAAGAGGGATTAATTTTAACAAAATATTAAAACATATAAAGCTAAAATAATTAGACGTTCTCAGCAAGTATAAAGGACTGACAAGTAGAGAATAGTCCACTCAAAATACACCCCGTTATATATACAGTCAATATTTGTGTACACCTGTGTGACCTATCAGAGGAAAGGCAGAATTTTATCCAAAAAAAAATCATAGCTTACCTACAAGAGGAATATAAAATGTCATCTAGTTTAAGGGTCTTGAGAGAGAAGGACTTCCTAAAACAAAAGTCAATTGGAAAAGTGAAAAGGAGCAAGGAGAGAAAAAAAGCAGTGGAAGACTTTTATAAATTAAAAAAGTTACAGTAAACTAAGGTTAATTTATTACTGAAGATATAATTTTTTAAATAAATTAGCTCACGCGTACCGTGTTTGTAAAGCCTATAGCAGTGTAGTCATGTCCTAGGTCTTCACCTTCCCTCACCACTCACTGACTTACCCAGAGCAACTCATCTAGTCCTGCAAGTTCCATTGATGGTAAGTGCCTTATACAGCTATACCATTTTTTGTCTTTTATACTGTATTTTTACTGTACCTTTTCTATGTTTAGGTGGGTTTAGATACACAAATACTTACCATTGTGTTACATCTGCCGTCAGTATCCAGCACAGAAATGCAGTATCCCCATCGTTAAGCATCACGTGACTATAGGTCTGTAAAGTTCCTCAGACTTTGTCATTAATTCATCTTGACCACTTGCCAACTCCACCTGACCAACAAATCAGATAGATTAATATTTCCATTTGATTCCACCTGAGATACAATATTGAATTTTCATTCAGAAAATTCTTCTGAATGATAGAATGCCAATAAGTTTCTTTTAAGATACATGACATGTGGGTATACTACATATTTTATCACAAGATAGGAATTCAGTTAAAAATCAAAATGGACACATTAAAAATATATTTTTCCTCTTAATATAAGTACTCCATTACAGGGGATACACAGGTGAGCAAAAGTCTAAAATAGCAAATATAAACTCGTGTGCACCGTCTTTCTGTGCTATCAGCAATGAGGAAGGCAACAAGCAATTTAGAGCTGCAGTTGGTAACCTGCAGCAGCACTACAGCCAAGCTACCAAATGAAATCAGGGAGCTTATTTCCATGAAATTGGGGGCAAGAGGGTATGCTTTGCT
>NW_012153062.1:10346483-10363406 GCF_000956105.1 Propithecus coquereli | reverse complement strand
GAAAAAAAGCAGTGGAAGACTTTTATAAATTAAAAAAGTTATTTAAAAGAAAGAAACATAAAGGAAAGAGGGAAAGGAGGGCAGGAGAGAGGAAGGGAATGAAAACTATAGCAAGATAAAAGAATAGATTTAACTGTATAAAGAGTAAAAACTATACCACAAAAATAAAAAGCCAATCAAAAGAGAACAAATTTAGGGGAAAATATTAGTAGAAAATACATCAATTCAAAGGGACAGGCCAGGTGCTATGGCTCATGTTTATAATCCCAGAGCTTTGGGAGGTGGAGGCAGGAGATGAGTTGAGGCCAGGAGTTCAAGACCAGTCTGGGCAACATAGCAAGACCCCATTTCCAAAAAAATGTTTTTTAATTATCTGGGTATGGTGGTGTGCACCTTTAGTCCTAGCTACTCAGGAGGCTGAAGCAAGAGAATTGCTTGAGTCTGCAGTGAGCTATGATTCCACCACTGTACTTCAATCTGAGGGACAGAGTAAGACCCTGTCTTAAAAAAAATTTTTTTTAAAAGGTACAATGTAGGGACAACGTCTTTATTTTATGTAGAGTTCATATAGACCAATAAACATCCCTAAGATAAATAGGAGTTTAGAGGTCACACCCAAGAGATTAAACTCAAATGCTACGAGGGCCCAAGTGAAGACAGGGGCACGCAGGTGCAGGCATGTAAGGAGCACCGGCACAGGTGCGGCGGATAAAGGCTGGCAGCCAGTGGGGTGGAGCCTCCCAGCAGAGTGTTCTCCTGCGGACAGGTGAGTTCAGTATTATCAGATTTTCTGCTCTTTTCAGAATAAACCAAAACTTCTCATTTGTTAAAGGCTGACCATATTGTTCAGCAATGTGCTGACAAAACAAAGCTACATGTCATATAATCTGTCAGTTTACAACTCTTAATGGACAGAAACAATTAATAAAATATTACTAGTAAAAATACATTGAAAATGCATTAAGATCAGCTACTCATCTTGTTTGTGAGTTAGTCATATGGCTGTCATCTACATCAGGGAATCTTTAGGATACGAAATATTTCAAAAACAGGAAGCAGGAAAGGCAGCCTCCAGTTGTTGTCCAGATTTAACACCCGCTGGCTCAACATCTCACCGCTGAGCCCTGCCATGAACATCCCTATGCTGTAGCTACCCGCAGTTACATATAGTTACACCCAAACGTTTGCCTTCTTTTGTTCCTGTTGTTTCTTCCTCGAATATTCTTTACTCTTTCTTTTTTTGTTGTTGTTTTTTTGAGATTTTAAATTTTATTTTAAAAAATCTATTATAAAAAAGAGTTTTTATTTTAAATATATGCACCCACCTATACTTAATGGGAGGAAAATCTAGACCTATGGTCTGAGATGGTTTCTGATTAGCAGGAAATTTACGTAGTATCTATACAGGTTCTGTTAATTAGGTAACAGTGGCGTTATAGTAGGTTAAATCCTCAGTGGTGGTGACCAAATTAAATTTCCTATGACAAACATGGGAGATAACTTTAGCAGATAACATTACATAGCAGATAATTTAATGTGAACAAACAATTCTATACCACACGTAACCTAACAGGTATTACTTCCTACAAGTTTGATCAAAAACATTCTTTAAGAGCACAGGCTGCTGGTTGTGGTGGCTCATGCCTATAATCCAAGTACTCTGGGAGACTGAATATTTTCTATCCTTAATAAAGAAAATCTTACTCTGGCGGGGAGGGAGGGTAAGGGCAACATACATAACCTAAACATCTGTACCCCCATAATATGCTGACATAAAAAAAAAAAGAAAGAAAATCTTACTCTTCAATGCTTTGTTCAAATCTTGTTCCACTGAAAAACCCCAGGCAGAATTAACCATAAAATCCACACATCTGTTGAGTATGTGCAAGTATCTGCTCTGTATCTGACAACAGGGACTAAAGCAGGGAACAAGAGAGAATCACTTTCATCTTCGTGGAGCTTGCACTCTGCTTTCCCCCAGCACTTAGTTCCTGTGTTACAGTCCTTAGCATGTTCCCGTTTATAATTATTATAGTTATTGGAAATTGTTTACATCCCCATCAGACTGTGAGCTCCTTGAGAGAATGAATGTGTCTCCCCATAAAACCAGCTGCTCCTGTAGTCCATACCTTCTATGTCTACTGTATACACAAACTATTTGTGTATACAATAGACATTCAATTATGATTGTTAACTGTGGGAGGGGAGCTATCCTGTTATAAAAGACCACCATGACTAGGAAATCCTTAACTGTCTGTGAAAAAGAAGCTCAAACTAGGGTAAAATTTTTAAAAGTAATTTAGAAGTCAAAACTATTCATCACAATTTCCTAGTACTTAGTGCCATGCTGCTACATTCTGCTTTCCCTAAAGAAGTGACAAAAACACTGAAACATTAATCAATCCAGATATCTGCTAATCACTCTTACAGTTAGTTTGAGCAACAGAGAAAGGAGTCAGTATTCTTAAATTAACCCTGAAGAGCTGTATTAGCATAGAAACACAACACAAATTCGTTTTGACATCTGGAGTTCTGTGCAGTAACTACAGCCAAAACACACATATATTGGGCATGTTCTCTAAAGTGACTGCAAAATCATTTCTTCTGGCATCGAGCCACAAAAGATTTCTGTTACGGAAATCCTGAGTCACCACGACTAAGGTCTACAGTTTGGGCTAGAAAAAAATAAGTTAATTGTCAAGACGGAAATAAGAGTGCTGAATTTATTATTGCATTCAGTGCTGTCCTGGCTACGAGCTACCAGAGTGCTCTGCAGGGGTTGTTACATAATGTTATGTAACTTACCAAGCTCCCCCTGTGTCTAGATGTCTGTCACCCTCAGTGGATTGAAAGAAAGTTCTCCAAAGGTGGGAAGACACAGAACATGTACCTTATAGTGCCTTGAACAATGAATGACATGCCTTTCATAGGTGTACAGGGAAGGTGTTTCACTATTAGAATATCTATTATATTTTATTATATAGCATGGAATATAAACACTTTATATTTGAGAGTATACCATGCCAACATTACAATGTTTTCAATGTTTGAGATTTACGTCATCGGCATTCATCATAATCCTCAATATAAAATGCAGAGGATGAAAGGAAGAGAGGAGTCAGAGGACTTAAACAGTGAACAAGCCAGTAAATGGGTTCCTCCCATAGACTAGAATCTTTTCATCTTCATATCACCCTCTAAAAATGAACTAGAACAGGTATGCCACAAGATATCTCATGCTGAATCCTAGAATCACAGGAAACACAAAAAACTAAGTTACTTATTCTGACTGAATGCATAAATTGCTCTTAAGTATAATCACTTAAAGACAAGAATTGGCTCATCATTGGGAACAATAATCATTCATAATAGATGTTATTCAATCATTCGTCAAATATTTTTGACAGCCAGCGTTGTAGCAAGGTGAAGAGCCATCATTAGGATTATGAACATATGGAAGACATCGTCCCTGTTCCCAAGAAGAGTATAGGCTGAAGGACGAGACAGAATGGACATAGTTGGAGTATCAGTTCCTTTTGTTAGCCAGAGTTGTGTATGAATTTGTTGACTCAGTGGTATTTACCAGGGACTCTCTGAATTTATTTCTCTACTTCTCTGTGTTAGAAAGTCATATCAGAGAAATGACTAACACTTCATAACTACATGAAGTACTACACGAAGTAGCCATGAAGTGTTAGAGTTTGAAGAATCTATAGACATCATTTAGTTCCTCTCATCTTTTACATGTTAAAAAAAATCCCATAAAAGTTAAGTGCCTCATTCAAAATTACATGCAACTTAGCAACAAATCTGCGAGAAGAACATAAATTTTCAGCCCCTCTTTTTTCCTACTAACACTACACTATGAATATCTTTTAAAGAAATAAAGTATTACATTTGTACAGAAAATAAAAATTATTTCTTATGTTAACAAGCCCAACTCTGTTATGTTGTCTTTCAATTGACTTTTAGCAATTTTAGCTCAGCTATAGTCTAGTGACTCCCCACAACAAAATACGCACCTCTTTATACATATTTTATAATTCGTTTTAAGTTGTACTTTACAAGGTGTCTAAATTTTTCTCTGGTATCCTGATTATAGTTAATAGCAGTAAAACAACAACAAGAGCAAAAATATAAAATAACAGTCCTTGATCTAGACCTGTTTAGTGTACCAAAGAAAAAAATGCACCAGGGCTGGAGGCACATGAAAACATGTCAATCAGATGTAATTGCTCTCCAAGAGAAACACTTCGCAGACAAGTAAAAAAGAACTCATCCTGAACACAAGGCTTTGTAGCAGCAGCTAATCTACTAATGACAAGCTCAGTTTGTTATTCTCATACTTGTTTTTCAAGATTCAACATTTGAAACATGACAGAAAAGGACAACCTGACCAAATCATAGCTCTTAAATAATTATAAAAATGAAATGGGAGGCATTTATAGATAATTTCTATATACATATATAATCATGATATTTCTTACATCATTAACAATTGCTTAGAATCCAAATCGCTTTTAAATAGCTTTTATATATTATATATATTTGTCTGAACTATATAGTTCCTTATATAGTTCAGACAAATATCAGAACTCCAGCACATTTAAAAAAAAAAAAAAGTCTCTACTTTTTTGCACAATAATTCTTAAGGACACTCAGACCAGATTCGGCCTGAAGACAGTGAAGCCTGCATCCCAGGGGATAGTATTTGAAGGCTATATTTGGCTGGATGCATATACAGACAGCTTTAAAATTCTTTCAATAGGTTCTTCCATTATTGCAGGGTCCACTTAAATGGAAACAATAATCCCTGCAACAAAGAGCAAAGGGCAACTGCAAACTCCAAGAAGGTCATGTGGTCTATCACCAATGCTTACGTTCATTATCCAAAAACTGAGGTGTCATATTTTTTATACCACCAGAATTGGAGTACTCACTAGCTAGAAGGCATAAGAGTTAAAAAGAAAACAAACAACAAACCCTATAGTAAGCCGTAGCCAAAAACGCTACTGTAATTTCCACTTAAGTTTATTCTCCACTTAAGTGTATTAAAGTTGGATGCCACCTATGGCATTCTCTAAGATGCCATATTGGGGAAAGCCCATGAACTATTTGTCTATAAAATTCATTGGATGTAGGTTTCAAAATAATTGGTTTTCAGTTTTAATAAGTCCATGCAAATGGAAAGAGTACATAAAGTCAAAATCTAATGGAGATCGAGCAGGCAAAGTTGTCAGACAATTGTTTATAATCTGGAGTGCAGAGCAGCCACAGTTCACTAGAGGTCATGTCATGGCGATTTAAGATAGAGCCAGGCTCCACCCCCTCTTTTTCTCTTCCTGTATTCTCTTCTGCATCTGACTTCCAGGCTGTAAGTGCAATCTCTAAGAGGCAGAACAGCCAGCTTTGTCCACGCAGGCTGTTTGTAAGAGTGTTTGGTTGGTGTGGTGGACACTGATGTGCTGCCCAGATCTTCCTTCGATGAAAGATTTGTCATACCAACTGCTGGGATCAGTGTCAGCAGGTGGCCTTCAACACTAGCTCCTGTGGAAACTGCCTTAGTTAGGGAGAGCCATCCACATCCCCTCTTTCCGAGGGCAGCCCACACCTCATAACTGATTGCTATAGGCACATGAAAGCCTCGTGGTCACAGCCCACCTCAGGAAAATTCCGAAGGTCCATTCTAGCTCTGGAATTCCCTGTGGAACCAGCCAAGGCTGTCATGGACCTGCATCACAGCTCAACTTCTTCCTCTGTCCACTCTTGCTTCCTGGCCTTCCCTTCCACAGGTGTGGATCCTGTGGACACTCATTAATAAACATTCCACACACTCAGCTTTGACTCAGAGGCTGCTTCCTGCAGAACCCAATCTGAGGCAGTAGGGTTCTGATGTCCATTTTTTAACATTCTAGCTTCTATAGAGTGGGAATCCCTGCTTAGGACTCTAGATCTGACTCCTGCTCCAGTTTCATTTACCAGAGAAGGCCTGCGTGTGGATGTAGTGACCACATTCTAGCTATTAATAAAAATTGTATTTTACTTCCCTTTTGGTTATTGCTATTATGTCACAGACCACATGTCATTGGAGCAGATTAGGAGTGAGTGACAGAATTTAAACATCAAAAGCCCCCCCATCTCCCTCATAAGGTCTATTCCTGGAGTCAACTGGAAAGAAAGAGTATGAATCTCCAGAAATGTCAAGTCTTCTTCAAGTCATTTAAATTTGTCCCCTTGAGGTTCCTCATTTCCATGACAACTCACTATGAAGGGGAAGGGTTAGTGAACAGTTTGCAAAATGCAGAAAAGTTTTAGAGACTGGGGGATTGAAGGAATTAAATTTAATTAACTAAATTAAGGTAAGCTTTTTTATTGTTTAATAAATAGAAAGAATACAGATCTGAAAAAAATATATTTTCTCCTCATTCTCGTCAAAAAGAGCAATAGATACCCAGTTTTTAAAAGACCAGTCCTCAGGAAAAACTTCATTTAACTAGTTGGAACATTATGAGAGCATTCACATTTCAATGCATACTGCGTGGTCTGGGATTTGTAGGCAGAGGAAAATGATACAAAACTAATGCACACTACAAGTGGATGATGCTACCATGGTCTGATATTTGTTTAAGTAAACTTACTACCTTTGTTCTGCTAAAGAAAGTTTAACGCTTAAATTTCTGAATTCTAACTACATGAAACTCTAAAGATTATACTCCTTTTTCTGATGTTATCATATTACAAATCTGCAAATACTCCATGCACAAAAAAAATGAAAGGAGAATGTATCCTGTAAACCCACAAGGGATAGCAATCAGACTCCCTTGTATTTTGATCTAGGATCCTCATGTAGTCACCTGAACACTTTCCTCCATCACTATATAAATGTGATGTCTTTGTGAGATAGGCCAGTAATTTTACCTAATTTTACAGAATAGGAAACCAAAATGGAATTTAAATTACTTGCCTAATAAATGCCGAACTGGTAGACTACCATAAAGACTTAAGAATCAGAAATTCCCATCAGTTTACAAGGCAACTCATCTTCTCCACCTTCTGGAGTTACATTTAAGAAGTTGATATCATCAGCATCAAAGATACTGGCTCAGCTCAAAATCCAGCCAACATTTTTAAATATAATTTGACAGCTGACATTTCTGTTCCTTATGAAAGAATTGATGTTTTGGGAAAATACTGGAAATGCATTTTAATTATTCCCAGCATCTCCACGCTGGCTTCTGATGACCACGACCTCCTTTGGGCCATTGAGAGGTACGGATAACTTTCCAGCCTCAGCTCTTATCCATACCAGTGCTCATCCTTGCTAATCTTGCCTATAATGATTTGTGCTTTACTTTGACTATGCTTTTGCTCACCTGATTGCCCTTTCTTATAAAATAATACTTGTTACATTTCAATAGCAATTTACCTAGCAGTTTCACAAACACCGTCTTTTACAAATGCTGTATTGAGCCTCTTCTCACTGCTCTTAAGTCTTCAACATCAGGGAAGCATGTATACATTTCTTATATGTTCTATGAACATTTATTAATTAAGTAAATCTTTATTATTACCTAATGTGTTCAGAAGCAAGTCAATCAGCACCTTGAGAGTCAATCAGCACCTTGAGGCTTCATTTTATATTCTTAGTTCATGACAGTGTCTTACAGAAATTAACATCTTAAAATTTATCTGCTATTTTGATCTCGATATGAAATTCTAATGTATGACATTCTTACGCTTTTCTGAAATATAAATTTAAATGCTTATTCAAATAACAATTAACTTAACATTCTTGTTAAGAATTTTCATAAACTGAAATGCATTGCTGAATAAACATATATACAAAGGGCTTACCTAGTTATTAACATAAATTATTTTTAACTTCTCTTAGGTCATTATATCTTCTTTTACTTTATAATCAGTTGCTACTAAGTACATAGTTGTTGAATTTGGGTTCAAGAAAACAGACTAGTCTGTTGAATTTGCTTCACATCCCTTGCAAGAGTCTACTGAATTAAAGCATTAAAAAATCCATAGAAGGAAATAAATATATAATAGAAGAGAGACCTAGGGGTACACAAGTACCAGTGATTGAGATACTTTAATTTCTGGAATAGAGAAAAGGCAGATGGATGAAGCAAATGGAGAAAGCCTCAGCCTTAAATATTATAAAAGAAAACTTCTGTGAAAGTGGAAGCCAATCTTTCTGTCTGAGCACTGCAGGGCACTGGACTCAGAGTCAGCAGGCATGGCAGAGTGAAGAGTAAGAAGGGGGCCAAAGTGGGGTATTAGTTGAATGTTTACACACGAGACATCTGTAGTAGTTATTACAATAATCCTCCCTTATCTTCAACAACTAAGCTACAGGCAAAATACCCAAGGACTTAAAAATTCAGAGGCTGGAAATAGTCCCTGAGAAAGTGGACTACACATTCAAAAAGAAAAAGCATATTAGATAAAGGGAAAAAGGTATAGAAAACAAATTTATGATTAAAATATCTAACTAACGTTGTCTGAGGAAGAGACAATAAAGGAAAATGGATGAAATTCAATTATGAGAAGAGAATTTCCTAACTTTGAAAAAAAATATCTTCAGATTGATCCACTGAATGCCTATGAGAAGACAAATTCTAAGGGAAAATCTTTTCAACTTTAAATTCTATGTTCAACTAACCTATAACCAAATTTGAAAGAATAATAGGCACTTTCCAATATATAAGAATTTAGAAATTTTATCTCTCACATATACTCTTTTTCAAGAAAGTTATTGAAGGATCTATCCAAGAAAAATGAAGGAGTATACAAAGAAAACAGGGGATCCAGAAAAGCACCAATCCAACCAAGGAGATCAGTCAAAAGAAGTCTTGGGATGATGGTTGTACATTAACCCATCCAGTTTGAAACAGGACAGAAGACTCCATGAAGTGTCTTAGAGAAAGAAGGGATCTTGATAGAAGAGAAAGTATAATTTACATGGGGAAGTGGGGATAGTAAATCACATAAATAAAGAATGAAAAGAAAAGCTAGTTAAAAATTCAAGATATCTGCCAACCAGTAATCTAGGAAACTAACTAAAATAAGTCAAGAATTGAAACAATTGATAGTACTCTAAAAAAGGGAATCTATTTATACTTAGTATCAGGAAGAGTTTTCTTTTTGTGCCTAGAGTATCCCACTTGGTACTCCAGAGAAGGAAATTTGGTGTCCTAGTTGCACCAGCATTAAACAATAGCCATAATAACGCAAATACTGTTCACTGCTTTTCAATGTTTTTGTATTCAGCCCACAGACAAGAATGGAATACTCGGTTGTGACTATAGGACAGAATACATTGTTGATAGTCTTGAGAACGTGAACATAAAAATAAAGCTGACAGAAAATTGTGTATGAAAGAACAAGAAAGGAGAAGGAAAGGGTAGGAATAGTAATATCTCTTCTTACAAATTTGAAAATCAAGAGATAATAGAGGAAATTGATAAAGCACAAAAATATTTAAGGATATTATTTAAAAGTGCAAAGACAATCAATGTAAGAACTAAAAATTATATAAATGTAAATATTTAGAGGAGAGGTGGTCTCAATGAGCCAGGGTCTCATCTTTCATACCTGAGAGATAATAGATAATGTCAAAAGTTTATGAATTCTGAAGTAGAAGCACAAATACTTTAGTCTTCTGAAAGTAAGTACCAAAAAAAAAAAGATAAATAGTTAAAAGTGATTGACTCTGGGGACTGAGACTTAGTGAAGGGGGAGCAATGATGAGAGATTGACATATTCATATGATTTATTGTCATATGTACATATTTGACACAAATAATAAAAAATGTTTAAATGAATGCAAGTGTTAAATTTCAGAGGAGAAGTAGATGTCTTGGGGGCAGTAGTCTCACTCTCTCACAGGTAAAGCACCTCTGTTCCCTCTTTTCCTGAGCTACAGTGTATGCTGTCTGCATTCTCTTGCTATCTAGCACCACAGCTCTTCAGGGTCTGCTCTCAATTCTCTTTCTCTTTGACTCAGAATCACTGCTGATTCGGAAACTTATAATGTCACTGTGACTCCCCTGACTTTTCTAATGTCCCGCACCTCTTCCTTTCACACTCAATAGAATGTGACTATGAATGTGATACAATGACACACAAAATTTCGAAAGAGGCAAAATGTCTTGATGCCTTAAGTGATGATAGGACATTCTCTCATGAGCCTCTATCAATCTAAACTCTTTTAATTGCAAGTAACAGAAACCAAATTCAAACTAGTTAATAAGAGAAAGGAGAAATGATTGGTTCCAAGATTCCAAGGAAGATTTAATGACCAAATTGCAGGAGGAACAGGGGTACAGGGAGGCCTCAAGAAAAGAATGGAATCAGGAACTTAAGCACTGCTAGATTTCTACCTCCATCATCACCTGATTTTCTCCACATACCAACTTTATCTCCCTCGCTGAATGCCAGAGTCCTCTACATGGTGGCAAATACAGGGCGAGTGTGGCAGCTCTCAATCCTCACAGCAGCCAACTTTACCATCTGACAGAGACTTTCTCAGGTCTAGTTTACAAAATCCCAGGGAATAACTCTCATTGGCCCACTTGGGTCGGGTGCCCAACTCAAGACCCATTATCTGTGATAAGGGAATACTATAATTGAGCAGGTCGAGTCATGCCTAGAGTAAGCCACCTCCACTGACCAATCAGCTGGGGTCAGGGGCACAGGCTCATGCAAGACCAAGACAGATCCTGCTGAAACTATGTAGTTAGAGGAGAGAAAAATAAATTATTTTTACAAAAGAGATGCTATTCCAGGAAGTGGGATTGGGAGATGGAAGTACTAGATACATAAAAACAAAACAAAAAAACAAATAACAACAACAAAAAACAAATGTTCACTACATAGGAGATAAAACTATTTCAAATAAATTATCTGGTGCATAGTAACTATGAAAAAAATAGGTTTCACAGCATCAGGGCTTTATTACTGAAAAAAAAACAGTTATAGCATTAATTGAACCTCATCTTTTGAAAAAGCCCAAAATGGGAGAAAGAATGATTATATAGAGTCTCAAAGACTATCTAAATTTTGCCTGCCACCCCTCTAAAACAAGTTCATTTGAATATCCTCAAAGCTGGCCAAATTTTATCCTTTGGGTGTACATGTAGTTTTAAAACAGGTAAAACTCAATTGCATACGCGTGTGATCATAAATAAGAAAGGTGATCAGGCTAAATTCTTTGATTTAGGATTTAAAAATATAAAATAAATGACTACACAAAATAGCACAAGTTTTCCTGTGTGAATCTAAAAGTAATTCCAAAGAAGGGGATACAGAAAAACATTTTTGGAGCAAGGGAGGTATTTTTGAAACAAATGTGTAGCCACCTATAATGAGTTCTTTGAATACGCAGATTATTTAGAGACATGTGTTCATTTGTCTTGTTACTCCGTCAGAATTTGAGAAGCTCTTTCTATACAAGGCCAGATAAGTAATTTAGGTTTAGAGGGCTACACTGTCTCTATCAGGACAACTCAACTCTGCCATTGTCACTTGAAAATAACCACAGAAATAAGTAAATGAATGGGTGCAGCTGTGTTCCAGTAAAACTTTATTTACAAAACCAGTGTATATTAGTCAAGGTTCTCCAGAGACACAGAACCATAGGAGAGAGAGAGAGAGAGAAAGAAGGAGAAGAGATTTATTATAGGAATTGGCTCACATGGCCATGGAGGTGGAGAAGTACCACAGCCTGTCATATGTAGGATGGAGACCGAGGGAGCTGTGGTGTAATTCAGTTTGAGTCCAAAGGCCTGAGAACCAGGAGGGCTGATGATGTAACTCCCAGTCTGAGACTGAAGGCCTGAGGATCAGGGTGCTGCTGGTGTGAGGCCCAGAGTCCGAAGGCCCGAGAACCAGAGTTCCATAATCTGCCATCTGCAAACCAGAGAACCCAGATAGCTGGTGTGTAACTCAGTCTGAGTCTGAAAGCCTGAGAGGGTGCAGATGGTGTAAGTCGTGGGCTGAGTCTGAAAGCCTGGGAGCCAGGAGCACCATTGTCTGAGGGCAGAAGAAGATGGAAGTCTCAGCTCAAGCAGAGAAAGCAAATTCACCTTTCTTCTGCCTTTTGGTTCTGCTCAGGCCCCCAAGTGGTTTGAATAATACCTGTCCACACTGGTGAGGGCAGATCTTCTTTACTCAGTCTACTCATTCAAATGCTAATCTCTTCTGGAAACCGCCTCCCAGATACATCAAGAAATAATGCTTCTCCATCTTTTTGGGCATCCCTTCGCCCAGTCAAATTGACAAATAAAATTAACCATCACAACCTAGCTGTTGGATTTGGCCTGCAGTGTGCTGATCTGTGCTCTATACCAAGCAAATATTCATCACCTCCATTCTCCTACTGTCTTCTCCCGTATACCCCACCTACTCCTTTCATTCTATTAATATTTTAAAGAATAAATGTGATCATGTCAGGTCTCACTTATAAACTCGTACTGACAAATTCAGCTCTGATCATGACAGAGCAGATTGTATTACATCATCTCCTCTGCTGAGAATATCTATAAAAGCTAAATATGATATAGAACACAGCTATTTGAAGTTAACAGACAGGAACCAAAGTAGCCAGGACTAGAGAGGCGAAGGTCCTAGAGAAAAGGGAAGCACATGGAACTGAGCTGCACTTGCTTAGTTCCAATTCGTCCTCTCAGTGCATTTTCCCATTCACAGCACAGCACATAGAGGCCAGACTGAAGGAAGCAGCATAGAGCTTTGATGTTCTTACACAGATAACTCTAAGGTTCCTGAGTTAGTCAGGACTTGAGGGACCAAAATCCCAGAGAAAAGAGAACTTTCTGCACAACAGCATGCATAGTTTTTGTTCTTGAGGTGTTTGTTGAATCCAATGTTGCAAAGGACTGAAAGGCTTAGGGAACAATTTTTTTGGCTTAACTACAGCACCTTGTTCTGTGCTTTGCACACTATAAATATTTACAAAGCAAATGTTTAGCTGGGAACTAAAAGACATGGCCTTTAACTTCCACATACTCACCCTCTCACTGGAAAGTACCTAGCATCAGCACATGAAATAGCATTGAAACAACAAGCCACAAAGAAATTAATGCAGAATAATGAAACATAAGCACCAATGAAACAACAAAATCTTCAGGGTTCGTCAGCCTGTTGTTCCACAGCATCTTCCTTAAACCTCTATGATTTTTGGTCCATCAAATCCTCTTTGTCAGTTCCTAGATGAGTCCAGTTAGTTTTGTTAAATCCTTTTCTTATAAATTCAACTTCCTTGCCCATTTCCAAAACATAGTATAAGACTAGTCTCATCTTCAAATTCCTCAAAACTATGACAGTCATTTGTGAACCGCAGTAACAAATACTAACACACTATTCACATTTCTGTTTGTAATCTCACACGAGAAAGCATCAAGATGATTTTGGCCTTGTGGACATCATAGTCCTTTTAAAACTGTCAATGCACTGTTCTCATTTGTTACTTTGATTTAAGTATCTTCTCAGGTAATACATTTAAAGAATAACTAATACTTTGCTTATGTAGAAATAAAAAAAACTCATTATATAACATTTTAAACAAGATTTTCAAAAGAAGATAGACTAATGGCCAATGAAAAAATGCTCAACATCTCTAATCATCAGGGAGATGCAAATCAAAACCACAATGAGATATCACTGATATCCAGTGAGAATGGCGTTTATCAAAAAGTCCCAAAACAACAGATGCTGGTGTGGATGCAGGGAGAAAAGAACACTTATACATTGCTGGTGGGATTGCAAACTAGTACAACAACCTCTATGGAAAACAGTATAGAGATACCACAAAGAACTAGAAGTAGAAGAACTAGAAGTAGACCTACCATTTGGTCCAGTAATACCACTATTGGGTATTTACCCAAATGAAAAAAAAGTCATTTTATCAAAAAGACATATGCACTCAAATGTTTATTGCAGCACAATTCACAATCACAAAGATGTGGAATCAACCCAAGTGCCCACCAATACATGAGGGGCTTAATCAAATGTGGCATATGTATACCATGAAATACTACTCAACCATAAAAAATGGTAAACTAATATCTTTTGTAACAACTTGGATGGAACTGGAGACTATTCTTCTAACTGAAATATTGCTAGAATGGAAAAGCAAACACCGCATGTACTCAATATTAAAATGAAACTAATTGATCAACACCCATGCAGACCTATGGCAGTAAAACTCAATGGAAACCAAACAGGTAGGAGGTGGGAGAAGGGGACAGGTAAATTCACACCTAACAGGTACAATGCACACGATCTAGGGGATGGGCACACTTATAACTTTGACTCAAACTGCACAAAAGCAAATCATGTAATCAAAATGATTGTACCTCCATAATATTCTGAAGTGAAAAAAAAATTTGAAAATTCACTGGGCATCTACCACTCAGTAATAATTATCCTTAGTATTCCTGAAAAGTATTAAGATAGGTGGATTGATGGATAGTATGGTAGGCAGAATAATGATCCCCAAAGATGTCCTCACCCCAATCCCTATTGCTGTATTACCCTACATGTCAAAAGAAACTTTGGAAATATGATTGAGGTTATGAAACCTGAGATAGAGAGATTATCCTGGATTATGTGGGTGAGCCCAATCTAATCATGGGAGTCCTTAAAAAGTAGAGAACCTTATTAGGTTTCCATCAAAGAGATGCAACATTGGAAGAAGGGTCAGAGAGATACAATGTCTTGACCCACCTCCTCTCTAGCTCTGAAGATAAAGGGAGCAGGCCATGAGCCAAGGAAAGCAGGTAGCCTCTAGAAGCTAGGAATGGCCACAGCCAGCAAGAACACAAGGCTGTCAATCCTATAGGCTCAAGGAACTGAATTCTAACAACTCAAACAGATTCTCCCCTAAAGCCTCCAGAAAAGAATGCAGTCCTGCTAACACCTTCATTTTAGCCCAGTGATATGTCTGTTAGACTTCTGACCTATAGAATTGTAGTTTTGGTAATTTGTTATGGCAGCAATAGAGAATTAATACATATAGACAGATGCATCTTCAGAAAATCACGATGGAAAGACTACAATTTTAAATAAATTTTAAAAAGATTGATGCAGGGCTTTCTGAAAAAGACTCATTCTGTATGTCACATTTTAGAAAAAAAACTACTTTATTAAATTTTATATGAATTTAATAGAAACTTTAAAATTGAACTATTTCTTTATAAGAGAAGTGCTACTAAAAATTATCTAGCATTTTAAGATTACAAAAAATATTGAAATGTTGGAGGCAGTTTTTAAAAAACTGATATTACGTATCTATTGATATTGGTATCTATTGTCCTTGATATATAAGGAAATTAGCACATTCCCACTTCCATCCCCCATCTCTAGATTTTATTACATTATTTCTTTTACTCCATCGGAATTTATAACATTTACATTTTTTCTCCAACCAATATTTCCACAAGTTTTTGAATTATTATTTTGATGACTCGATTATTTTTTTTTCTTTTAGAGACAGTATCTTACCCTATCACCCAGGCTGGAGGTGCAGTGGCCCAATCATAGCTCACTATAACCTCAAACTCCTGGGCTCAAGTGATCCTCCCACCTCAGCCTCCCAGGTAACTAGGACTACAGGTGCATGACACCTTGCCCAGCTAATGTTTTTATTTTTTGTAGAGATGGGGTCTTGCTATGTTGCCCAGGCTAACACCAGAGCTTTTTGCCATAGCTTCTTTATTCATGGGTTTTTAATTTTGATTCATCTTTTGGTTGACTGGAATTATCTAATATTTTTTCAATAAAGACTCCAAGTGGTGTGTTCCCTGAGTTCTTGCAACATTAAGCTTGAAGGGTAAGATGATTTGATATAAAATCCCTTGATTATATTTTATTTCCTTCAGAAATTGGCAGATATTGGACCACTCCCCTCTGGCACTGGATGTTGCTGTGAAGAGATCTAGCCTAATGTTATGTTCGTGTATAATTTTACTTTTCAACTTTTCCTCTCCTGGTTTTAAAAGGATTCTTTCGTTACCTCTGAAGTTCTCTGGAATGTATCTTTGTATGGCTAGTTTTATGTCAATCATTTTCTAAAACAGGGTAAAACCATGTTTATCTGTACATCCAGGTCTTATTTCAGAAGGAAATTTATCTGCTATCGTATCCTTTTACATTTTTTCTCTTCCACTTTTGTAGCCTTTTCTTCAGTAACTAGAATTGTGTTTTTGGCCATGTTGTCTATTTTTTTCATTCTTACATGGCTTTGATCTCTGCAATATTTTTATTTTCTCTTCCATTTCTTTTCTGATCACCGCAAGCTCTCTTTTGAGATCCTGCTGTTTTTCATTGGTTTTTCCTTTGAAGACTGACATATTTTTCTTCGAGCTTTTTTTAAAGAGAAATCAAGTGGCCTGCATTTTCTTAAACCTGAAATTTTTGGTTTTTGCTATTTAATTATTGCTGCAGTATACTTTTTCATTTGCCTTCTGATTATGTTATCTTTCTCTTTTATTTTGTAGTTTATGTTTGTAGGTCCCATGCTAGTTCTTCTGTGATTATTACTCGTCTTAAAATGTAGCTGGCTATTTATGGAGGAATAGCATGAAGAGATGAAGTCAAAGCAGTCAGTAACTTCTATGGGATATGTGTCTTAAGCATTCTCTTAACAAGTCTGATATTGCCTCTGAGAGTTAGTAAGCAAAGAGATAAGCAAAAAGAGTTGCTGCCCTTGAGCACACTTTTTCAAAAATTAGTACATTTCAACAATATTTTTTAAAAATATGTGGAGATGGGCCGGGCGCGGTGGCTCACGCCTGTAATTCTAGCTCTCTGGGAGGCCGAGGCGGGCGGATTGTTTGAGCTCAGGAGTTCGAAACCAGCCTGAGAAAGAGCAAGACCCCGTCTCTACTAAAA
>NW_012153062.1:10315570-10346335 GCF_000956105.1 Propithecus coquereli | reverse complement strand
AAAAAAAAAAAAAAAATATGTGGAGATGATGCCTACAGTGAAAAGACCCTACGGTTGGTCTGCTCCTTGTACAACTGAAATGTCAGTGATCAGACTGTGCTGGCTCAGCAAACTGCAAAGCACCCCCTTTCCTGCTCTCTGCACCACCCCTCCTTCCCCAATAGCAGCAGCTCTTTAGGACAGTGGGTGAAAAAATGGGAAGTAAGATGGTTTATTCAGCACCATCTCCCCACTTCTTGGCCCATTCACACCTCTAGATTTCATCTTTAATGAAAAGACCCCTAGAAAATATCATTTCAGTACAAAGACACTTACTGTTAGGGAAACAGCAGGTTCTGCTCTGGGTTCAAGGTGGCATTCATGGGCTCTCAGCCTCTTCCTCAACTCCCTTTCGGACTACACGTTACAGAGGTGTGCTTACTTATGCAAGCTTTCAGTTGCAGCTGATACTTTGCTTTTTCGTATGGAGTGTCTCTTTTTCTAGTTTATATTCTTATAGTTTTCATTGGTGGATTTTGAGGGAAAGAAGCAGAAAAAATCCTTTTATTTAGTCATTTTAACCATCGGTCTTAGATAATCTTTTGAAACCATAGTCCACTGGTTATGGAATTGAGGTATAATTTGGACATAGGTAAATAACCTGGACATTACAATGATAATAATTAAATGACAAATGGAAAGAAGTCAATATTCATGGGAATTATCAGGACAAAGAAGTTTTTAAAAGGTAGCATGGTCAGTTTACTCCATTTTTTAATCTAAGGAATGATGTAATTGCAAAAACGATCTTCAAAAATAGCAAGTGTAATTTATACTCTTGGTTTAGTTTATAAACAGCAGATAGATCTTCAGTAATAGTCTGAGGGGGTCTTGGATTTTCTGCACAAAAAGCGTGAAGGGTTTTAATCACAGTTTCAGATCATTTCCATCAAACAGGAGTGTGAGTTGTCCCATCATAGCTTTAAACCTTGTTTACATCATATTTTTAGGCATCTTATTCTAAGATAAATCAATTTCTTCTATGCTGAAGATCCATTGAAGCGAACAGCCCTTTTCGTGATAATGACAGCAGGGGTAACAGGGAGCTCCTTGGCAGTTACAGCTCCACCTTCAGCGTGCTGACCAGTCACTTTGATGTCGTGCAGGTTGGAGTAAGTTCCATCTCCGGCTTGATGCAAGTTCCATCAGTCTTCCACTATGCTTAGCTTTTAGGTTCTCAAATTCTTTAACCTTCCATTGAATTTACATTAAGATAATGTGCACTCAGAATTTGCTTTGATCCTCTAGCCACACACTCAAAAGATTTTCCATCAATCACATTTTTTCATCTCTTGTTAATTATGGTTGAATACATACATGCTGTACTTTTCACATTATGACTGATTCACTCCATATTTCAGAATTTTCTCACTGTCAAATGATTAATTCACAACACATTACAATTCTTGTCATTGTCTCACCCCTTTCCACTTGTTAATTATCTCAACTTTGTTTGCATCATCACCTATAACTCTCCTTACAAGAATTTTCAGCATTGCTATTATTGTTATGTTGTTATTGATAATACTCCTATAACTCCTCAAAACTAAACAAGAGTAAACAAGTAGGCTTACACAAACGACAATGGCTGAGGACAAGATGGTTGTTTGCTGCCAATGCCACGCCTGTTGGTTGAGCACACTGTGCTCTAGCACACAGCTTTCTTGTTCAAGAGTTTGTGAAAATATATCTTTTTGAGGCTTGAAAGGCAAGTTTGGTAATGCTGCTAAATTACTAGTTAATTTAGTAATGCTACTTTTCTGGGTCAGTGATCTCAATTAGAAAAATGAGCAAATATTGCTGAGTATGTTCCTGAAAGCATTAGAATATCTGGCTAAAAATGGAGACTATTGGCATTACAATAGTCCTCTTTGTATTTTAGCTTTCACAATAAGGAAAATCTTGACCTCCTACTCTGAGGAGATGGATCTTGTTTTAATGACTACCTAGCTCTCTTCCACGTGGTAGAATTTTCTCCTTTAAAAGTTTAGAGATTTCCAGCTTAATACCCTTCAAATTAGGCAGTAGACTGTTATATTTTCACTTCTATCTGCATAAATGTGAAGGTTACTATGGGGAAGTCCTCTTGGTATCACTGACATTTAGACAGAAAGACTACACTATTCATTCACTTCACATATGTGGAATTATTAAGCTTTTAGATTTAAAACATATACTTCTCTGTTTTCCCCTTCTTAGCCCAGCATCTTATACATAGCATACAGACACATAATGAAATATTTTTATGATAAGAAAGTCATTATTTGGTATTTGTGGCTATCACGAAACAAAACAGCATTAAAATCTTCTAATTCTCTGCTTGGGCTCCAGTATGTTTTCAGCAGTCTTAAACCTAAGGCCAAAATGTTGTCTCAGAATTAATAAGAACCTATTCGTCACCAGCGTTTATTCACAAGATCCTTAGAAATCCCACAGAACTACCTTCTGATAAGTCCATCACAGTGGTGAAAGATGAAAATGCATATATTAATATCATGACTTAAATTGATTCCTTCTAAAATACATCCTTTTCCAGACGGAAATCTATGGTTTTCCTAGAAGGAAAAAGAAATGTGATCTATAGTGTTATTGCTGTTATTCAGAATATCATTGAAATACATTTAACTAGGCATCTTCTGTTTGGGGAATTGCGGTGATTGAGTTCCAGTTCATTACTTTCAGGGCTGCGGTGCTATTGTCGGGGCCTCAAAATCGGTGAGATGGCCTAAGTCCAGGTCAGAGAGGCTACGATAGCACAAAGGCAATTATGCTGCAAGAAAAATGTTGTCCACTAATCAGCTGGCAATCAGTTACTAAGAAGAGAAGATAACCCTCTCCCCTCTCCAGCTCTTCAGTATTAATAGTGCCATCGTGTAATGACTCTAGGCTTGCGCAGGTGCATGAAAGGACAGACTCTACAGCACGCTGCATCCAAGATTAATGAGTTCTGTCAGTTTGCCCAGCAGACATCTGATTCTCCAGCTTTCTGTAGCTACTAGTTTTACACTTGCCTCAGGGTTTTTTCCCCCCTGAAAAAATTAGCTAGTAATTTAAATACATTCAATAAGCGTACGTCTTTACGGCAAGAAAAAAATACCCTAATTTTGCAATGAAGTACAAACCAGAAAGACTCTTCATCTGAATATTAACACAGCAAGTGGTTTATAATGGCAGTATTCTTTTAGTCATACTTTATTTTTAGTTGTCGCAATTAGTGATATACAGGATTCAGAGGCTATATAAACCCCTCAAAGTGGAATAACGTAAACCCAACATCCCTGAAATTCTCCATTTCCCCTCTGAAAAAGGAAAAACTATGAGAGCCCAAATAAATTATGGAACTGTTTTAAAGCCTCCTACAATACAGATGGCTTGACTAAGGAGGAGACTTTTAGCTCACTGATTTTCTGAGTAAAAGCCATTGAGACTTCCCCCACACCCCACCCTGAAGGAAAATGCAGCATTGGCTCGGAGAACCTGGTCACCCAGGCCTATACATTTATGTCAGAACAGAAATTGCCTATAAACTGAAATGAATATCAGGAAATTTGCTGTTGCTCTAAATTGATATTTTATAACCCAACTACTGTAAAATCTCATAATCTTTAAATACACGAGGTCAATGTACTAAATGGCTGTTTTATGATGCTACCTAAAGCCTCCGATTTGTTTCTCATGAGGACCTAAGTCTTCCTAGTTCATGGCTCTCCCTCGATTGCTCTTTCAATGAGTGTATGAATAAAAGGAGAAAAACATCTGACTCAGAAACATTATTTGTTCCTTTACCGTTCTCCCTTCATTTAATGTCGTAATCACCCATCCATGAAATCTTTTTCTAGACTACATTTATTGGATATTAGATTTTGCTAATTAATTCTTTGTATTAATTTCTTCTGATGCAATCCTATCTATTGTTTCTAGTAAAAGAAAAAAGAAAGAAAGAAAAATAAAAGAAAAAACCAGCCCCATCATAACTTGATTTTCATATAAATGGATTTAAGCCTACCCAAATGTTATAGTTATGTTTATCATTGACCCATGTTCATTGGTTGATGCTATTTTAAACTATTATTTTCTAGAGTAAGAAACAATAGAGTAGGCAATATTTTGGTCTGAAGAAACGTTTCCTAAGAAGCTGTTGGTAGCTGTGGTTCCTTGGAAAAAACCAAAGTCTCATGTCTCTAAAGACACTAATCTTCAAAGTTAGAAATGTTTTGAAAACCACATTAGACACAGATTCTTCATACAAAAGAGATGAGAGACACATTATTGAAGTCATGACCTCATATGAGTCAACAAGGACTAATGCCACCTCACCTCCACTATAAAAATATCCTAGATACTTGAATTTCACTCCTTATAATATTTTTACCTGTGTCGATATCTTTTTATTTATTCAGGATTACAAACAAGATTATTTTTCCCAAATATCTATTACCTTTGAACGAAGCCTTTGGCAGGCCTTTCATGTGGCTCAACTAATAAGAGTATCCTACCCAGAGCTGAGAGCTGTTCTGTCTGGAGACATAGTCCTGGGAACCTGACCCTGATGCATCAGGACCCAGGTCACTATTCATGGTGGCACTACAGGTGTCAAAGACAGAGCTAATCCCAATCACGTTCAATCACATATTGGAGTATATGCACATAGTATATGTACATATATATACTATGAAGTATATGCATATATATATATGTAAATTTAATCAAGTACTTAAATACCATCTGATAATTTGGGGTCAAAATTAAGTGGGGAATTTAGAGACCAATATTTAAGACCTATTTTGATATTCTGGCCAAGAAAGAGAATCGTGTAAACTGAATGGATAGGCAAGGAAATTAGACAATATTTTCGGCATCAACACTCTAGTCGAAAGGAAACCTAGGTTCGTTAGTCTTTTAATATCACTACTTCGTGATTGGATATTATCGAGTGATCCTAAGAGGCGTATTATTATTATTAGATGAAAAAAGACAACTCTTAGGAGAGATATAAAACTGTGGACCCCTATAAGCCCTGACTATGAAGGGCAGAAGAAAAACCAGATTTAATTTCAGTACATCTCTAAGGAGCAGATGGAGACAAAGAAACTTAAGAGAATACAAGCAGAAGAAAAGGTCACAGAAGAAGAGGATGATTTCCTATCTCTGGCCCTCAGCAGTCCTGGGAGTGTTTTCTCCAGATGGTTTTCCAGCATCAGAGCACTTCTCAGGTCGGGTCTGCCTTTAACTGGAAAGGGCCCACTCTGACAGTCAATGCCAGCCTTTGTCTTCAACGCACGACTTGCAGGTGGCTGCATATCATGCTTAGGTATGGAAGTAAGCCCAGGATCCACTTAAACAGAGGGACATTTCCTATGGACACTAAACCTCCCAGCTTATTTCATCCAGGAAAGAAATTTAATAAGTCAGCCATGAAATAAAACGGCTGTTGGAGGCAAATGCAATTTCTCTGTTTCCAGCTCTGTGAAAGCAATCACTTCCTCAGAAGCTTCTATTCAGAACTTACCTAGGACACCTGAGAGGATAAAGCCCTGGAGCAGGGCACATTTAAAAGGCAGGCCCTCAGAGGGGTTGTTTTTTCCATCCCATCATCAGATGCACCGTCATCACCAGATACTCAGAAACTCAGAATCATCAGAAACACCCTCATCAGATACCCCAGATAGGAACCCATTGAAATTTTAAAAATACAACTTTGTATTTTAAGTTCAAAGTAAAGTCTAAAAGCTTTTCAACTATTAAGGTAATAAAAATCAAATAATAATAGCTAACAGTGCTTACTAAAGGCAGGTACTATTGCAAATGCTTTACATGTGTTAACACTTTTAATCCTCACAACAACTCTATAAGATAGATACTATTATTATCCTCATTTTGCAGATGACAAAACTATAGTGCAGAGAAGTTTAGCAATTTGTACAGGTCAAACAACTGATGAGAGGCAAATCCAGGAAATTTCTCTTTAGAGTCCATGTTTTTTTACCACCACATTATGAATAGAATTTTTAAACAATCATGCTACAATAAAAGATGAAAATCATAAAAATAACTGTAAATTGTATGAGATAATAGACTCAATAATGAACATAGCTTATAATGGAGCAATATTGGGATAGAGCTATTTAATCAATCTAACACATCAAAACATTCGACTTGTGAGCCCAAGGCTGAGTGAATTAAATTTCCTGAATTCACCAAAGTTTGTCTTCACTGTTCTTTCTATATGTCCATTTTTTTATCCAACTAATTTTTATGGTGGACTAGCACTGTGCGTCATTGGATTTTATCCACAAGACACATAATTATTCAACTTTTTCTGGTCAGAGCATTTATGAGAACCAGCTTGGACTGAAGCTCATCTCTTTCTTAGAGGACTTACTAAGGACTGCAAATGTCCTCAACACACTGAAGTCCCCTGACATTGTCCTCCCTCTAATGGCCCGGGCTTGGCAGGCTTTGAATGGAGTCCCAAGACACACTGGCAGCGGTATAAGCAACTGCTTTGATGTATCATTTTGGAAGCAGGTTCGGCTACATATAACAGAAAATTAAACTTATGGTGAGTTAATCAAATAAAGTTTGCCCTTTTTTTTTTCATGCAATAAGAAATCAGGAAGTTGACAGGCTAAGGCTGGTATGGCAACAGCACGATGTCATCAGTGCAATACAGTGTAATAGCTTTCTTCCATCTTCATCTTGTGCTTGGGGCATGGGCCCAGTTTGCGTAGTCACAGACACTATGACGTAGGCAGACAGGAAGAAGGGAGAAGGCAAGACGAAAGGCACGTGCCAACTGAGCCTGGCTCTCATCTAAGGAACTTCCCTGAGAGTCCTAGTCTGAGACTTCTGTTCATATCTCCTTGTCCAAAACCGCATCACATTGTCATCCCCAATCGACAAAGGAGTCTGGGAAATGTGTTTTTTAGCTGGGCACTTTGCCACCGGGAAAAATAATCTGGATTATGATAGTGATAAAGAAGGTGAGAGTAGAATTAGGTCGCCGGTTCTCGGTCTGCCACACTCACATCAGTCATGGATGGGAGCGTCCTCACGTTGCTGTCTTGTCTCTGTTTAACCAATTTTGCAATTTAGAATCTGTCGACTACAGCTCTGATATGTAAGAACGCTACTGGTTGTAACTAAAAAATAAAAAAAAACCTCAACTCAAAGTAGCTTACACATAAAAGGAAATTTAGTAAGTTTACATAACTTAAAAGTGCAGAGTATACTGGCTTCAGGTACAACTAAATCCAGGAGCTTAAACAGTGTCATAGAGTCCTTTTCCTCTTCCTCTTCTTCCTCTTCCTCTTAGATAAACTTTCTCCGTAGCAGAGAAAATGGCTGCTGCTATCCCTATCCTATAACCTTGACATTCCCAGTGGAAAGAGTGATTGTGTACGGTATTGAGCTTCCAGAGATGAATAAGATATTAATTACCCTACATTTAAGAAGTTCAAAAGTCTAAGAGAAAAGCTTTAATTTTCTTGAGCAAATTGAGTGACATGAAATAAAGAATTATCCCCCTACTCATTGGAAATAGTTTTTAAAATTTATCATTCACCTCTGGTCTGTACTAGTATCCATCATTGTTCCATAAATATCCCTTCAACTCTAAGGTCTTAAGACTGAGTGTAGTGTCCCAAAATGTATAACAAAAAGCAGGTTCTGGCATGTAACACAAAAAAGTTTACAATGTCAAATAAATGTCAGAAGCCATGCATGCTACATCTTATTCTTATAGATTTTAAATGTTCATTAGCAAATTTAACATTTCAGAAGATCCTAAAGTAATCTGTATAATTTTATATAATCCAGTATTTTCTATATTGCCTTACATAATAGTTTTTTCTCTACTTGAGTAAAAGACACTTAACCCTACAAAGCCAGTTCTTGGATTTGAAAGAAACTTAAAAAGGCAGGAAAGAAATGAGAATTATAACTTACATTTTATAATATGACACACAATCTGCCATGGTAAATACATAATTCCATGTTTATGCCATAATGCACGGCATAACTACAGCAAAGGTAAACAGGGGCCAAAGCGGTGAAAATATGAGAGAATAGTTCACTTTAGTATGTACTGGGAGATTGAGTTATTTCTTTTAGAAGCAGCTCTGTCTTCCAACAGGAATCTAAGTGCATTTTGACAGGAGAATGCTGAATGGTTCATGTTGTTTACTACACAGTGCTTTCAGTTACTTAATTACACGCTGAAGTACCTGGAAATGAAATATCTCTTTTTATGTACAGCAGACCTAATACAATGTTGTCTAGGTTGGAACTACATGGTTCTCTTTGTTTTCTAGCATGTTGCTCAGTGGCTTGTGCATTAATAGTCTCTCTGTGTACTTCATATTGACAACAACCCAGAGCCTTCAGCAATATCTAAAGTGGTCTAATCTCCCAGACTACATCCACACCACTGTGCAAGCCATTTCTGGTATGTGAATGCCCTATTCTGAGGCTGATAAAGAGCCACCCAGCTCAAATCCCACCTCCTCTGTGAAGTCATTCTTCACAATAATATTGGTTAATATTTACTGGGCATTTACCATGTGCCACACTTCAAGTGCTTTGCACACATAATTTATTTAATCCTCACATATCTTAAAGTCCTATGGTGTCCGCATGATAACTTTCCCCATTTTATATGAGTTCTAGCCATCACATCCTGGTTATTTCCCTTTTCTAATTGAAAATTAAAGGACCATTTTAGAAAATTCCCACTGATACGTGGGTCTGTAGATAGGACAGGGACTGTCCCCATCCCCTGACCATTTGACACAGCACTAGTTGCAGGTGTTTTGTGGCAGATCGCAAATACAAAAGGTTATGTAGAGTGTATTGAACTAAGGCTGACTCCATTGAGGGATATGGTAGGTTGTTAAAATCAAGTAAACAGAAGCTTACCAGGGTACATGGACCTTAAACATCATCATAATCTAACCACTCTCTAAGCTGTCCAAAGCCTGGATCAGATGTTATATATATAAAGTCTATTATATAAAAAGAAAGAGGCAGGAATCCATTCAGTGAAACTGATATTGTGCCTTTAAAAAGTATTTGATTTGAGCATTTAAAATACTGTGCTCAACTGCTGGTTTAATTTTTATAAATGTTCTCTCTCTTATAGATCTTCTCAATAGCCACATCAGAGGAGTGTGAAGCAAGAATAAGCTCCTCATTCAGACACTCAGTGCACTCCTGCTTGATTGGAATGGATATTGTACATAATATGTCCCTACAGATGTTTCCTCCAGTGGGGCACATTGAATTTCATTTAAATGCCAAGGCACAAAATCTAAAACAATGTGACTTTAACAAAAAATCTGATGAGGAATTTGATGAGAAAATGGCAAGAATTCCTGTGGCATTTGGGTAACAATTTCAAGCCTTCATTTTAATAGAATAAACAGGATCATATTTCATTCAAATCTGGCAATGAGATGAGCTTTGGGTATTACATTGATATAAACCAATAAAGAATTTGCAAATTTGAAGCACTAATTAACAGACACAATATTAAATGAAAAAAGTTTGCTCCAGGGGCAAATATATTTTGAAGACTTTAAACTTTTATTAAAAGACATTTTTGAAATCATTTCTTTTATAGTTTATTCTTTTGCTGGTTTTTTACAAAATATGGGAGTACTGTGACATTTTCAAACTGATACCTTTAATATGGCATCTGATATTCCTTTTTTTTACCTTTTTTGAGGCAATACATCAATGTCACAATGTTTTGAAATGTAGAGAAAAATGAGCCAAAAAAAATGAACCCAAATACCACAGAATAATCAGAACAGGCTTCATTTAAGATATTCTGTCAGTGTTAAAAGTCCAACAAATTGCAGGTGTTCAAGTTGACCGTAGTGGGCACATCCTATAACAATTATTAGAACCATATCCACCGTGTGGCAAATTAGGCCAAGGGTAGGGTGAGTACTTAGAAGGGTATTCAGAAGGGCAAAAGGATGTGTTTCCACCACCTTGGACTGGAAGAGACCTCAAGATTCTACTCATGTAATTAGGTGATAGCTCACTTAATTTCACCACTCCCACCATCATGTCAACGACTTCCACCCACACACCATAAGAATGCCTCTGTGCTTTCTCGTGCCCTAGGTGTCTGGGGTGGGGGCGCTAATCTGAACCTAATTTCACTTGGAAAAATATGCGAAGGAAGGTGAAATGATGGGTGTGAGGAGATACAGTGGATTTGACTCAGGTCTTGCAGGCAGATAACACTTCTTAAATGAATGATCTATTAATTTTTGACTCTATGTGAAAATTATTTCGTGATAGTTCTAGAGGAAGAACTCTCTGAAGCCTTGGCTTACTGGTCACAAGTGCACTACAGAAAGAGAATTTTCTCTACCTAATTGCTATTCTGCACAGAGTTGCCTTCTTGAGACTACAGTGTCTAAGACTTATGTATCTAAAGACTCAGACTTCAGAAAATGGGAATGTCAACCAGAATGTTAAAGAATCAAATATATGAGACCAACCTTCACATAAGATATTGTGGGCTGGCTGTATGTGTGTGTGCTTGTGTGCACATGGCTTTGAGTGTACCTATTTTAAAAAACAGGTAGTTATTTTATCCTAAGCATGTATTCAGCAGAAGTCAGCTGGTTTAATATTACCTGTACAAACAATTCTGCAATCTGTGCCCCACTTACAGGTTTTCACAGAGGATTAATTTGTTTCCATTATGACTAAATACTACATTTTCCTTTTAAGAACTAAGAAAAGGAAAGGGGGATTTAGTATCGTACAAGGAGCTTTATATACATTTTATCAGCACAACCACCCTGTGAGCAAGATGTTACTGCAAGTATATTACAAATGAGGGATGTAAGACCCAGAAATGTTAAATAACTGGCCCAAGACCACACAACCAATAAGCGAAAAAGCCAGAATTTCAAACCAAGTAGATTTGGCTCCAGAATCCAGGCTTTTTCCCACTATACTAGAGCACTGTTAAAAATTGGTTGAAAAGTGACAGATTTAATCAAGTTAGTTAAACCATCAAAAAACTAACTTAACTTATTTTAACTCATTTGTCACTCAGGAGAAATTCCTGTCCGATTTTAGTGCCAAGAATGTCTGTGTTTCATGGAAACTGTGAACTGGTTTTGGTAGCAGAAAGCTTAGAAACAAATTTGTGCTCACCCATTGTCCCTCTTTGCTGAATCATATTATCGATTAGAACATTATTCCAGCTCCATTTTACCCCGCCCTCTTTTCTCTTTCGCCAATTTGTTATATTTTAGATACCCTTGTTAGCTACAATAAATGCTTTCTAGAAGAAAGTATATTGTAAATAAATAAGAAACTAAATTACATTTTCTTCCACTGCATTAATCAGTCATTGGGTGGAAACTAAATGGTCAACCAGTGTTTTGAGTACCATGTTCCCTTCTCTCCCACCTCCAAACCCCGGATTTTGTTTTGTTTTTTAATTTCAGAATATTATGGGGGTACAAACATTTTGGTTACATATAATGCCTTTGCCTAGCCCACGCCAGAGCTACAAGTGTGCCCTTCCTCCCTACAGTGTAATCCGCACCCACTAGTTATGAGTTTACTCACCCCCACCAACCCCTCCCGCCTGCCCAGCACCCTATGAATATTACTTCCATCATCTCTAATCATCAGGGAAATGCAAATTAGAACCACAATGAGATATCACCTAACTCCAATGAGAATGGTCTTTATCAAAAAGTCCCAAACAACACACCCCAGTTTTTGATTTAAGGGATATTCATTGACATGTCTACATTGTCCTTAACACAAAAAAATGATTCTGTAGTTTTAAAGGCCAGTGTTGAATTTTGCCAGTTACTGAGTCTGTCTATTCTAACTATGCATTCCAGAACTGGGGAAATGACCACAGAATGGGTGCAGGAACTCACCAGACCCTGTGAGAAAGAACTGAGCTAAAATTCCATTGATTGCATAAGCGTCTACGCTGACTGGTGGACTACAGTGACATTTTGGTATCCTAGAATTAATGTCAGTTCAGAGCCAATGTCCAGTAGTTCTCCAAAAGTATTATTATTTTCTTTTTCTCAACATACAGTAACCCTAGTAAACGGTCATACGTCCTTTTGAGGTAGGTTGGGAGAAAGGCTAACATAAAGTTTTGGCAGTGTAGCATGGTTCTTCCTCAAGGGGACCTGGCCTCACCTTCAATCAAAGGCCTCTGGGTCTGTAAACTGGCTCAAGTCTGGGAATTGATTGAGGGGCCATGACTGTCTGTTTTGATGACTCCAGTTTAACTTCTGTCCATGTGACCTAAAACTCTCCCACTTATAGAGACCAAATAAGAATTTAGTAGACTTCTATCAATTTCACTGCTAGGGACATAATGATCAGCTGGTCAACCCCATGGTTCTCTGCAAGTCACAGTCTTCTGATTACCGCTTTGACTCTGCTGTCCATCATGGTAACCATGCCCAGCGTGCCTTTGGTGATTAAGTGTCACCATATGGCCCCTGCCATCCTGGGATCCAATGATTCCCATTGCATTTATACTTCCAATTCAGTGGGAGCAGTTCCCACTATAATTTCTGACCTACAGATAAAAATGACCACAGATTCTTCAGGGATGCTAGGACTCCCTTCACAAATTTATTTCTCATGGTGGTGGTGCAAGATATGTCCTGCCAGAGTAGGTGAGCAAGACTTATGTGATGAATCTACTCTAACATACCACACTTGGGTGTGTGGGTGTGGGTGTGAGTATGCAGCCCAGACAACGTGGGGCAGAGGATGGTATTTAAAAATTAAAGTAAAACAAAACCCACAGGTGGAGTTTTTAATAATAAAGTGCTTTCATACTTGCAGTACTAATTCTGTCAAACCACAGTCACAAACCACAAAAATCACAAACCATAAAACATAACATATTCCTTTTGGTTGAATATAGTCTTTCCAGGTTTGGGATATCTCCGTGCCCTTCACACTAATTTTCCCTGTCTTCCAAAGATACTGACATAAGCTTTTGTTACTCCATGTTCTAGGAAGAGGTAAGTACCTACCAATACGAATGAGCCACAGCTCACTGATGAAGGGCCTCCTTGTCTTTTCAGGCACCAGCATGACTCACAGGCAAAGGGGGAGGGAAATATTAGAAGTCTAGCATTGATACTATGAACAAATCTTGAAGAAAATTGAATTCTATATGTAAAATGTCATTAATTGTTCAAATAATTTAACCAGCAAACAAAGAAACTGAAAAAACAAATTAAAAAATTTTTATCCCAATATCCATTCTAATAGCTTTGCTTTGCTACTTCAGTATACAGAGTAATACAGAGCTGTGTTTTGTTTAAAATTAAACTTGTGTACTTTCAAACAAAAAAATCATCTGGGAAAATAATTTGCATATTATACAATGTAAGTATAATATTGCAATGGATTTGCCTCCTAGGCTAGTGCATATGAAATGTAAAATTTTATCAATTTATCTTAGTAAATATTGTTTATATCTGCATTTTGATAATACATAAGGCTATTTTTCCTGGAAATTTTTGGAAACATTTGGTTTTACATAATAAAAAAGGTAAGCCAAAGATTTTTCTTCTGTTTCTCCACCTGTGGGTACCCTTTAGGTTCGTGAATATGGATATCAAGGAGTCAGTCCATATCATTCAAAAACTGATAGACAAAGTTCAAATATTTACTATCAATCAGTTTTTTTATTTCATCTGATATCTATCATTGCATATACCACATTATTTTAATTATCTAGTTATGTTTCTGTCTGCCCCACTAGATTGTAAGCTTTTTGAAAACAGAGATTCTATCTTACTCAATTTTTCACATCCAAGTGGCTAGCACCATCCCTGGTATGAATCTCTAGTGGCAGAGTGTTTTCTAGCGTAACCCCCCCATGTGAAGATTTTTCTTCAGTTCTTATAGTGGGATGGAATGCAATTCAGTGAATTAGAATTTACATGTAAAACTGGCCACAACGCAATCCACTAGCAAGCTGGCTGCTCCCTTCTCTGAAACTGCAACCACTGTTAGCATTGTGAAAGTAATATTTTGAAGTAATTGAATCCTAGAAAATCTCCATTTCCATTTAATATAGAGCCCAGCGTAGCAGTCTGGGTGCAGAAGTTCTGGAAATACTGCTACTGCCTCGGAGACCTAAACTGTCAACCCATCCCCACCTTCCTACCTTTTACAAAAACTCTAGTGCATAGAATTTAGTTACACAATCCAGTTTATGACACACTGTTATCATCTGTACAAAAAGGCTTTCATTTTATTTTCACCCACTACAATGCATTTTATATATATAAGTATATATCCTTAGACCTTCAAGTTTCCTTGAAAAGAGTGTTGCTAGTGTACATAAATTGAAAATATAGTTTTATTATACATTAACATTAAAGTACTAATTGTGCTAATAATCACATACTGTTTTCTTACGTGTTTACTAAATATTATGTTTTTTTCCTGCTCATTTTGCTGGATATAAATATAAGATATTACTTCTGACTTCTGTATTCCATCACACATATGTACCAAAATTTTCTTATCCAAGTTTTTAATACCTCCTAATCTTTGCTACCACAAATAATCTTTCAAAGAACATATATTTCACTTGTGGATCTTATGTGCATGTCTCATTTCACTGAGTCCTGCCAGATTTTTCTCCAAAGTGGCTGTACTAGTTTATACTCCCATCAGCAGTTCATAAAAGTTCTCATTTCTCCTCATTCTTGCCAACACTTGATATTATGAACTTTTAAATCTTTGCCAATTTGATGGATAGAAAATGATATCTTATAGCCATAACATAGGTTGAACATCATTTCATGTACTTGTCAGTTGTTTTTTATTTCCTTTCTTTGAATGAATAATTATATCCTTTATCTATTTTTCCCTTTTGGATCTTGTGTTTGTAAGAGTCACTTGCAGGAGTTTCTTATATATTCCAGATTTCTTTGTTGGTTTTAAATATTGCAAAAACTCTTCCCAATCTGTAATATGTCTTTTTTAATTTATCTCTGATATTCTTAATTGATAAAAAAAATCCTTAATTTTGATGTGAAATCCATCAGATTTCTCCTTTGATTTGTTCTTTGTGGACCTTTTTTGAGATCCTTTTCACTCCAAAATTACAAAGATACTGTTCAATATTTTCTTCTACTTGCTTTATCTTTCACTTATAGAGCTTCTCTCCATTTGGTGTGTGTATTTTTTATATATGGTAGGGATCCAACTTTAGTTTTCCACATCAAAAAAAATCCATTCTTTCTCCATTGATTTCTAATATCATGTCAGTTATAAACAAAATCTTATATGTGTATGTTTATATATAAACACATATATCCATATACAAACATACTACAAAACCGTAGACAAAAATGGAAACAAGAGATCAATGGAAAATATATACTTTTTTCTTTGCACTGGTTCCATTTTTTTTGCATAACATTCCGTGGTTTTGTGGTATGCTTTACAATTTGATAGGGTATACTCCCTGTATTAGTCAAGGGTCTACAGAGAAACAGAACCAATGGGACGTGTATATATATATGGGGGGTGTTTGTATATGTTCATTATAGAAATTGGCTCACACAGTTGTGGAGGCCTAGAAGTCCTACAATACACCATCTGTAAGATGGTGGTGTAATACAGTGTGAGTCCAAAGGCCTGAGAACCAAGAGAGATGATTGTGTAATTCTTGATTCAAGGACTGCGAGTCAGGGGGCTACTGGCGTTGAGTCCCCAGAGTCCGAAGGCCTGAGAACGAGGAACTCTGGGTCCAAGGGCAAGAGAAGATGGATGTCCCAGCTCAAGAAGGGAGACAGTTCTCTCTTCTTCCATCCTTTTGTTCTATTCAGGCCTTCAATGGATTGGATGTTGTCTGTCCACACTGATGAGGATGGGCCTTCTTTACGCAGTCTACTGATTCCAACGTTAATCTTTTGGAGAAACACCTTCACAGACACACGCAGAAATAGTTTATCGGCTATCTGGGCATCCCTCAGCCCACTCAAGTTGACACATAAAATTAACCGTCACACTCACTCCCCTCTGCTTTTCTCTCAGTTTTTAAAATTGTTTAGTTAGCTTATTTTTTCCCCATATAAATCATGATTGGTGCCTTATTTTCTAGTTAGAGGTTGCTACACTAAAGGGATGTTAGTAATTTTTGTTGCAATGATAACTGCCATTCTAGTCTTGCTCCCACTCTCTGAAAAGGAAAATGTTTAATATCTCTCCAAGGAGCATGATATTGCTGTATTTTTTTTCCAGTGGATACACTTTATTAATTTCAGAAATTTTCTTCTATTCTTATTTTTCTGAGAGGTTTATTCAATAAGTATTGAGAACTTACTGTGTAATTGTTACTCTTCTAGGACCTGCAGATACAACAGTGAACAACACAAACATAAATCCCTACACTCAAAGATCTTATAGTGGGAGAAACAAAAAATAAACAAACCAATTAAGTTACATAGTGATATGTACTAGATGCTGAACTAGCAGAACCTCTGGGTCCCTCACCCAAGTCAATCCCTTAAAAAAAAAAATCGAGATATTGAGAAAACACTGAGAAAGCCATGGGGCATTGCTGGGAAAGGGAATGCCATGTTGAACTTGTTTATGTGGAGTAGCAGCATTGGCCTGAGGCAGGAGGCACCCTCTCACTGCAGGGTGAGAGGCTAAGAGAGAGAAGACACCCTTGGGTGTCTGTTCTGTTCTTGCCTCCCCGCCTCCTGTGCTCCTGCCCACCCTCACCGCTCCCATACCTGCATGACTCAGACTTCTGGTCCAGGTATTCTCAGAGGTCAAATCAGAGCAAGACAAAATTCCTGTGCTTGTGAGTCACTGAGAGAAACAGGTGAGAACTAACTAACTTCAAACAAGTGGCTTCTCACTCTTACCCCTCCAAAGCCCCAGGGCTGGCGAATTATAATCTATGCATGTCTCTTCCTACAGCTGCTTCTCCCTGGGGTGCTAAGTATGAAGACCTGATCTAAAAAATTGTTTAGTAGGCTATAGTTTTCTGGTGTTTGGTCTTTTCACCTTAGGAATCTCTCTTTCTCATACACACACACACACACACACACACACACACACACACACACACACACACACACACACACACACACACACACACACACACACACTGAGATCTTTGGGGCTGACCTTAACAAGGGTCTGGCCTTCTGCTATTGGCATTACCTAATGGCACAGCTGGTACTTCCTGGGGAAAATGAACTGGCAGGCCCAGATAACAAGACAGTTAAGGAGCACAGCTATTTCAATATACAGCAATACAGATACCATTAGAAGGAAAAATATTAAGAACAGATAGACCAAGTTTTCAAAATTGAAGAGCATGTTAAAATAAGGGAAGATATTAGTAACACAGGGCATAATTTAAAAGGTGGCAAGAAGGGAAGGGCTGGCAATTTTAAATAGGATGTCCAGGGATGGCTTCACTAGAAAAGTAACATTTAAATAAAGATCAAAAGAAATGGAGGGAGTTTGCCATGTGGACATCTGGGAGAAGAGCAAAGCAATCCAGGCTGGTGAAACTCAAAGGCTGAGCTGGATGGAGGGAGACAAGTAGGACATGAGGCCCAAGAGGAAAGGGGGCAGACCACAGGGGTCTTAGAGAACACTGCCAGAACTTGCTTTATTCTGAGGGAGTGGGGAAAGCTGTGCGGAAAGCCACTGGAGTGTTTTGAGCCAAGGAATGGCATGATCTAACTTACGTTTTAACAGGATTCCGCTGTCAAAAATAGCATACAGGAGTGCAAAGTTGATGACAGGAGGACCATGAGCAGACTATTCCAGATGAAATGATGGTAACTAGGGTCGCAGTGGTAGCAGTAAAGGTTTTGAGGAATGGTCAGCTCCTGGATGGAATGGAGGAAAAGTGGCCACTGAGCAAGTTAGGAAAGACTAAGAGAGAAGCATGTTTTGGGCAGAATATCAAGAACTCATTTTTGGATATGTTAACTTTGAGAATGCTTATAAAACATCCAAATGTAGATGTCAATTAGTGAGATGGATATAGAAATTCTGTAGTTTAGGGGGAACATTTGAATTCGATATAAAAGTTTTGGAAGTGAAGTCATATTAAAGAACTTTTCAGTTCTTTCATTCATTACATTAATTACATTAATGTAATGAATGAAATGGGTAGATTTTCTGATATTGAATAATTATTTCATTCCTGAGATAAAAAATAGTCATGAAATATTAATTTTAACATAACTGAATATTCAGTTAGCTAACATTTTACATGGGATATGTGTATCTACATCCATGAGTGATATTGCCTGCAAGTCTCTTTTCTTGACCTGTCCTTATCAAGTGTTGGTAACAGGGTTTTACTTACTTCATAAAATGAGTTTGGCAGCTTTTCCTCTTTTGCTATATTCTGGAACAACATGTGTATGATAGAGTCTAGGCCGTATAGGCCAAGAAAAGGACTTTATCTTTTATTCTAAATATGATAGGAAAGCATTGGACGGTTTTAACCAATAGAATGACAATATTCGATGAACATTTTAAATAGATTCATTTGACTGCGAGGTGGAGTGAATTATAGGGGGCTATTGCAGTCATCTAGGTGAGAGATGATGGTACCTTGGACTAGAATGATAGTAGTGAAGACGGAAGAAAGTAGACAAATTTACAGTATATTTTGGAGAATATGATTGGTGACAGTGTATATACACGTGAGTTTTTAAAAGAGGAAGTGGCAAGCATTGTGACTTCTTAAAAGTAGAGGTCATCATGTGAAAGCAGGATAATAGTGACATCAGACACATGGCACCCTTATCTACCCCTGCTCTAACCATAAATTAAATGCAAAATCATACTAAAATTGATATTAACAGAAGTAGGATTAGTCAAAAATCTCCTAAAATATTTATTTCACGTTTGTGAGAAGATACTTTTAAGTGCCATTTGCATTATTGCCAGGTGTGCTTAACAATTTCAAAAACATTCTAGACTGGAATTTTTTAAATTCAAAAAACCGATTTATTTTTGTCAAGGAGGAAGATCCAACTACCAATCCCAGAGAAAGATTTCCAACTTTGTGCAGGATGGCAAATAGAATAACAGTGCCAACCACCAGACATAGGAGCTCACAGATCTGAGCCCAGTGTATCACCTATGGGCTCAAAGTCACCAAGGAGAAAGCAACACACACGGCACTGGTTGGAACAAAGCTTTACTCACACAAATGAGAAAAGACACAGCAAGATCCTCGTCTGTAGTGTGCACTGGTCTCCCATGACTAGCTGGCCCTCCCCAGAGGGATGGACTGCGCTCCACCTCCCTTGTGCTGCTGGCAAAGACCTTGTTTCCTCTGGGAGGGATGGACAGATATTATAGTGGGGATCCCAGGTGCCACATGATACATATATGTAAGTGCTATGAGGAAGTTCACTGCATACCCAGAACAGGGAAAGATTTTTCCTAACAAGGACGAAGAGTCTGGAATCAAGCGGCAGTGCCACATCTGGCCTCCGTATGAGGGAATGTTCCAGGCCTGGGGCACTGATTGGGCAATCCTGGGGAGGGAGGTGGCACGATGGCTGATTCCTCGATAATGTTTATAGCAAGCTCCTATTTATTCTAACTTTTCTATTCTCAAGTACTTTTATACATGCACATCACAAGGGCTGCTGATAGGAAATCACAAAACCCCATTCAGAAAAAGCTATTCAAGAGTGTTGTATGATGAATTCAAATTTCCTAGTCCATCCCTCTTTTCCAGCTTATGTCATATTGATTAAGAATAATTAATGATTTTGAAAATAGTAAAAAATAATTGTTCTATTGATTTGTAGTGCATCAAAACTAAATGTATCATAGAGAGTTAAAGGTAGAAAACGCTCATAAAAATCTCATTGAAAACAAGTATACCTGAAAAAAAAAATGTTTTCCAACCTTTCAAAAGCAGCAGGTGGGTTATGAAATTCCACCATCTCAAGTAATTTCAGACTCTGGAGATGAAATTGCTTAAATCTTTACCTCTATCATGCTTACCTGTAAGACATATTTGAATCAGAGCAGACTTTATATCTGCTAAAATCTCCTCTTAAACTTAAGAGCTTATTGTCACTCATCCCCAGAGGACTGTTCATTTTTATGAGTTTACATAAGTCTATTATATCTTATTTAATAGGCTCTATCCATTTAAGACAATCAAGAAAACTTATATCAAAATGCAGAGAGGCAAAAAACCTAATATGCTACCAGTGAGATCATCCATGAAAATAGACTGAAAAGGTCAAAAGGAATTTAGTGCAGGCTTCCTTTAAGCACTCTACTTGTTGAATGGAAAAGCAGTCTATGTGTTCACAAGAGAGAATAAGAGGTCTAATTCCTAAGTACATAAGCTAACGTACTATGGTTTCTGAAAACATACTGAGAAAAACAGGACCCAAATCCCTAAAAGGTAATATACACTGCTCCTAAAATATAAAAGCCACTCTATTGAAATATGTAACCCAATTTGGGACTGCAATCTAACGTTTACTTGTATAATTTGGGGGGTTTAAAACCACATCACTATGACGACATTTATTTTTCAGTTACACTCTTGCCACATTTGAGGCTAGGTATGCTTCTTTCACTTTAATACACAAGGTTGTTTAGAGCAGGGAATCTGATATATTGGAAATAAGATGAATTCCCAAGCTGGAAGATTAGAGTTTGACTCTTAAATCTGACATTTATGAGGGATCCATCTCTATGACCCAAACACATTCCACTAAGCCTCACTTCCCAACACCACCACATTGGAGATCAAATTTCAACATGAGTTTTAGTGAGGACAAACTCAAACCACAGCAATATATATATGTATGTGTGTGTGTGTGTGTGTGTATACACACACACACTATATGCAAATCTACAATAATTACCAATGTGAATAACACTCCCTATAATTTATGGAGTGTACAACCTGCAAAGCCTTATGTACTTTCAAGTGTGGTGACCATCTCTATCTCATAAGTAAATAAGATTTACCTTGTCATTTAAAGCATTTAGGATAATTTTAATAAATGCCTATTATTATTATTACCATATATAGTGATGTATGTCCTGTATGTCCTTGATACAAAGCCTATAACATTGATATTATCATTCCCAGACAATAGTATAACATCATTATAATAAAGTTCTACTGTACTATTACTTATACTTTGTAAATGAGAAATGCCAGTGGTGGAAACATTAAAACCATTTTCTAAATACTTTTCAATTATTTTGGAGTCTGGTAAAATTTCCAGTCAGTCCAAAATTTTTGCATTGGCCAGCATATATTTACCACTGCCATCCCAGTTTTCTTTTTTTCTGTTCATGTCTTCTCATATTTCTTACATTAATGGAAAACAAGCATATAGCTACAGCAAAGTCTACTTGTGGTTCAAATCTGGACCTGGATTTCCAGGAAGAGCAAGCACAAAAGAAATATCAAGGGGAAATTAAATACATTAAAATTACCTTAGATTACCTTGTTAAGATGAAATTATTATTTCCTTGAAAAGTTAAAATTTGCCTATTTTTTTGTTTGGTTTGGTTTTATTGATTTGATTTGCTTGTGGGGTAGAGGAGGGTTGTTATGGATTTGGAACAGGAACCAATAACCTTTCATTTTTAAACAGATAGTGTTTATAGATCAATATTAATTTGCATATAGATGTGTCAAAGAAAGCTTATTTAGCCTTTGAACTCCAATCACATGGCTGTACTCTAGTCTAGAAGCACCTTCACTCACATTAAATGCAGAGGAAAAGAACATGTCTATAAATGGAAAAAGAAATAGTTTATAATTGCAAAATTGAATGCTTTGACAGACAATATGCAAGGAATAAAAATGAAAAACATTTTGGTCCTTCTCTTGCTCTCTTGGTCTAATACATCTCTCCTTGATGAGCTGGTCTGACCACAGCTGGGCTTTACATTTCTGTAATTAGCACAGCAGAAGCCCAAGGAGGGCACAGCTTTTCTTCTTCTATTGTTTGCACATTGGGGGGCAGAATTCTAAATGTCAGGATTCTAAATGCTTCTTACTATTACAAAGTGGCCCACTAGCTCCTCAAAATCAGTTTGAAAACCTTTCAAGAATCATTGAGTTGGGCCCCATATCACACATTAGATAGGTATTCTAACAGCAGGGACCTCCAAAGGACTGGTCGGTTTTCTTAGTCTGGAAAAATACAAGAATGAAAATAAATGAGCTTTTAGATTGCCTTGTGGAAAACTCTGATGTAAATTTAGATATACCGGACCCTGCCAGTTGATTTCCTTTTCAGTCATTTCATTGAAGGAGGGATGCTTTCTTTTAAATCAGCAGAAAAAGCTGGAGGGGGGATTAGAAACTGTAACTTCTTTTTGAAAGTTTCATAATGCCCTGACACTAATTTTCATACCTACTTACTGACAGCGAGATCCCCTAAGTCAGTAAATAAGCTAAGAAGAAAGAGTTTGGGTTCTTGTTTTCCTGACAGTTATATAGTATGTAGACCCAGTAAAACACCAAGTACTGATTTTATATCACAAGAACATTACCGGCTATCCTGACACCTAAAAGTTTTATATAGTCCTAATTACTGCAGTGTAGGTGGCAAGGAATAAATCAACTATTCCATTTTTTCCCTGTGAAGTTCCAACACCAGTATGTAAAACTGGGGATTAACTTAAAGAGGAAAGAAACCCAATGTCACTTAGGTTATTGGAAAGTCCATGTAACTTGAACACCACACGCTCTATCTACCTCCTTATTTTTAATTAGATCAAACCCTAAAAAGAATGATGAAAAACAGAAGAGTTATCATTGTCCTGGGAGCTGTGCAGGCCACCCTGTCTAAGATTCTGTGGCCCATCAGCAAATAACAAAGTGTAAAATTCAACTGAGCAAAGCTGTGTACACTACTACAAAACTGAACAAGACCACAAGGTTCATACATGAAGTGCAAGGATTGGAGTGATGGTGAAAAGAGGGTGGAGAGTATCACAATCATGTAGGACATGATTTCACCCCTAATAGGCAATGCTCCCACCTTAAAATTAAGAATCAAGATAAAATATCCCAAAGCCCCCTCTACCTGGAAAGAAAGGAATTTGGTGTCACCACCACCAGGACTGTCTTAATGGAAGGGAATGATCATACCCAGTAGGAGCCATTCTATCAATGAATGGCAATTTCATCCTCACAGATCAGTTATCTCATTAAGCAGCCAAGTGTTTCTACTATACAGTAGTTTTTAATTTTTAGAGAAGGAAATGAGGTACAGTTTAAGGAGAGAGAAAAATAATTAGAAAGAAGAGTAGCATCTTGTAAGCACTTGAGTCTGCTCCATTCTTGTTTTTGTTTTTTTTTTAAGAGACAGGGTCTTGCTTGTTGCCCAGGCTGGAGTGCAGTAGCTCAATCATAGCTCACTGCAGCATTGAACTCCTGGGCTCAAGCTGTCCTACTGCCTCAGCCTCCTCAGCCTCTCTAGCAGCTAGGACTACAGGTGCATACCACCAAGTCCAGCTAATTTTTTTCTTGGTAGAGACCGGGTCTCACCACGTTGCCCAGGCTGATCTCACGCTCCTAGTTTCAAGGAATTCTCCTGCCCCAGACTCTCAAATTGCTCATATTACAGGCATTACACCATGCTCCACTGGGTCTGCTCCATTATTAACCATAATCTCTAGTGATAATGCCCACAGCTACCTCCATGAGTTTCCATAATTTTGCTTCAACTCAACATATTAGTTGGCCTACAGTAGAAAGAACATTGTGGAGAGTCACAACACAATTCATGTATTTGAATCCATTACATTTTCCTTCCCTGCTATAAAATGTGTATATTTATTTACATGTATGTTTGTGCATATGTGAGCATACAAAGTGTATGTATATGCCTGTACAAGCATAAATACTCAATAGTACAGCTCAGTGCTGCCCATTAGAACTTCCTGTGATTGTGAAAATGTTTATATATCTGTGCTTGAGCAAACCTCTGGTGTTCTTTCCCAAACATGTTTCCCATATTTTACAATATGGACAAGCTGAGAATTCTCCAAATCTTTTCATTCTGCTTCCCTTTTGATTAAAATTCCATCTTTAAAGCATTACTGTAAGCATTCAAGAGAAGCCACGCCACACCTTAACACTGCTTAGAAATTTCTTCAGCCAAATATCCTATTTCATCACTCACAAGTTCTATCTTTCACAAAACCCTAAGGTGTGAATATAATTCAGGCAAATTCTTTGCCATTTTATAACAAGGATCACCTGACCTTCCATTTCAAATAACACGTTCCTTCCTTCTGTCTGAGATCTCATCAGCATGGCCTGTACCATTCATATTCTACCAACATTCTGTTCATGTCCACTTAAATATTCTTTAATAAGATGGAGGTTTTCTCTATAGCGCTTTACTTCTTCTGAGCCTTCACAAGAATTGCCCTTTATGGTCCATTCATGTCAATGCAGGCTTTTTCTAGCATGCACCCAAAAACTCTTCCAGCCTCCCCATTACCCAGTTCCAAAACCACTTCCACATTTTAGGTATTTGTTACAGAAGCACCCCACTCTCAGTACCAATCTCTCTCTTAGTCTATGCAGGCTACTGTGACAAAATACCATACACTGGGTAGCTTATTAACAACAGAAATTTATTTCTCATAGTTCTGGAGGCTGGAAAGTCCAAGATCAAGGTACAAGCAGTTTTGGTGTGCTGGTGAGGGCCTGCTTGCTCACTGGTGGTGCCTTCTCACTGTGTCCTAAATGGTGAAGGGCAAAGCTGCTCTCTGGGGCCTCTTTTATAAGGGCACTAATCCCATTCATGAGGGCCCCAAAGTCACCACTATCACTAAGAGGGTTAAGATTTCAATGTATGAATTCAGACCATGGCAGTAATATATAATATTATATAATATTAATATCCTATCATACAAATGGATGAGTCTGAATGAGCTCATTTGTCAGGAACAAGGTAGGCAGTCATTTAGGAACCCAGGATTCCAGTGATCACCAAGGGTGTCCTAGAGAATTTTCATTCCATTAAACTGGAATTAAAGTGTATAGAGAAGGATGTATCAGATTTTTATAGGTAAGACCTGGAAATAGGACACTTCCACTTGTATTCTATTGACTGGAACTCAGTCACATGTGCATCTATCATCAAAGAAGGCCAGAAATATAGCAGTGCATGCAGGAAGAAGAAAAACAGATGTTGGTAACCAGCTAATAGCATATCCACTACCAGTGATCTTGTTTTTCTTTCTACACTTCTGTATTTTGCGAATTTTCAGTAAAAGTATGTGTTTCCCCAAAACCAGAGAAAAACAAAGTAAGCTTTATTTCTGAAAAGAATACCAAATATCTTTTCAGAAGAAGATTATGAAAATTATTGTTTAAGGTTGAAATACACCTTTCAGTCTTCCTAAATGATTGCTCTAGAAACGTAAGCTTTACTTACAGAAAATATAGGAAATTAAAGGGGAAAAAAACATTAGACACTGTGTTAGTCCATTTTGCATTGTTATAAAGGAATACCTGAGAGTGGGTAATTTATAAAGAAAAGAGGTTTATTTGGCTCACAGTTCTGCAGGCTGTATAAGAAGCATGGCACTAGCATCTGTTTCTGGTGAGGGATTAAGGGAGCTTCCAATTGTGGTAAAAGGTGAAGGAGGAGCATGCATGTCACATGGAGAGAGAAGGAGCAAGAGAGAGGAAGGAGGTGGTGCCAGGCTCCTTAAACAACCAGCTGTCACATGAACTAATAGAGCAGAGAACCCACTCATTATCTCAGGAGTGCACCGAGCCATTCATGAGGGATCCGCCCCCATGACTCAAACACCTCCCACCAGGCCCCACCTCCAACACTGGGAATCCAATTTCAACATGAGATTTGAAGGGGACAAACATCTAAACCATATCAGACATCATCTACTCATTTATCAGATAAGGGAGCGTTTCTCAACATTTTTTTCATTCTTGTCCCCCTAAAGAAAGAAACCTTTAAACATTTTATTCCTAACCACCCCCTTATGAAATTTTAATAACACAGATATGTTGTATATCCATTTATGTAGTGTATGTGTATATATATTATATATATGTATCTATATCTTTATACATAAAAAATATAAGATTTTTTACCCTTTCACCTCAAAAACCAATTTTCAACCACGTGGAGGCAATATCACAATGAAATAAAGAATCTGAGTCCAGAGAAGTTAAGTTATTTATCCAAGATCGTAAAACTAATTAGTTGATCAACCAAAAATTATACTCAGGTGTCCTGAGAACCAATGCAGTGCTATTTCACTATACTTTATGCATATTAGCACCCCAATTAGCCACAATGTATAAAAGAAGAGAAAAAAATTAATAATATATTATGTTGTCTCATAATACGTGATACAGTTGCTGGTTGGAACCGTTTTTGTTTGCTTGCTTTTTGGCTTATTTATTTTATTTTTCTCTTAGGTTTCTTTTTTCCTGTGTCATAAATAGCACAGACAGAGCTATACCCAAATTTTCAATAAACGTCATTTGTAAAAATGCTGTGGAAGAGGAAATAAAAATCAAGTCAAAGTGAAACTCACACCCAGTCATCTACCCAATGACCCAATGACTTATTCAGGTCGCAAATTGTTTCTGTTTTCTACACTTCCTTCAGTGACAAAGAATAGTAAGTGTCAGGAAGGGTGGTCTAGTTATGCCTTCTCAAATACTATTCCAAGATTTGTTTTTCTTTAAAAAAATAAAAATGTCTCAATGCTCCAGTACCAAAGGGATCATGATGGGTGAATATTCTAAGAAAATAGCATTGCCATTGTTTCCAACCAAGCACTAGCTAATGGAAAAAAATAAAACACAGCAACCATATCTCACAAGCACCTATCTGAAACATGCTTTGTGTTCAGATAACAAACAAGGTACAGATGTGTGCCATACTTTAAACAGCTTTCCAAATCTATGAAAGTAAGTTTTAGAGTGACTTTAAAGTACTGTATACAGGAAAGATGACAGTATTGCTGCATATTAATACATTAGAATAATTTGACAAGAACAAAGTTAATAGTCCTGATGTTGCATCAAGTTGATAATAATGACATTTTTATAATATTTTATTATAGAATATTGTAACTGTATTTGAGAGTGAGAAGAGACTGCCAAGTTACAGAATTATTTTAAAGTCTTTTAAAGTACCTCCAGAAATAAGCATAATCCAACTTTTCCTTTTTGTAGCTGTTCACTTTTACATGGTAAGAAAAGTTATGTTCTTTCCTTTTAGAAAGACGGGTAAAAATTGTCACTTAGAACATCAAGCCATAAAAATTTTTTTTTAAAAGGATCATCTCTTAGGTTCCATAACACTAGTATTCTACATAATTTTCTACTACCTTTTCTAGGAAAAAAAAATCTGGCTAAAATTGCACTATCTGACCTTTGCATTAATATTCTTACCTCTTGACTGTCAAGCTAATAAAGAGTTTGGGGAATCGTAAGGACTCATCTGGAAACGATAGAATTTCTGTCTTTGTCTTTCTTCCCTGGACACTAATGGCTTTTTGTCAGTCCTCTTCACTCAGGGTATGACACATGAAGCCATTCCATTTTAGTTGTCCATTAACTTCAAGCATTATGACAACAACAAAGGAACTCCCTAAAGAAACTGAACTCCAACACTCATATTAAATTTCTCCAATTCCTCAGCTTATAAGGTGCTGTTTTCAATTGTCAATAATGTTCATAAGAGTAAGCGATATCCATTACTAATTAAAACAAGCTGTTTAAACAAACACAAAAGGTCACCAAGCCTGCAGATCAACATATTCATGCTATTGTTTGGTTTTCTGGTACATTACCATCTGATGATTTATTTCTATCTTCTAGTCACCTATTTTTCTAAGTAACAAATACAGAGAATAAACACGCAGAAAGCAACCTTCCACAATCGGTGCCATGAGGCCCAGGGCTCCAATGCAGCAGTGGATATTGTTTCCCTGAGATCAGTAATGTGCATCGTATCACTGCAAATGAAAGCAAAGAAATTTTCATTTATTTTTTTCTGAGTTTGTAGGGATCAAAGGCATAAACTACAGGGAAAATGCAGTTTTTATTAGGAAAAGTGACACATGTGGTTTTCTGTGAGATTTTTAAATAACGTTTTATCTATATGGATGCGCTATTAAGGCACAAATAAAACGTAATACCTTGTCTGCCATGCTGAACAATGGCTTATTTTAAAAGTTTTCCTTATTTTGACGCCACTAAGTCCCTATAAAATATTTTGAAACTATTTGCTCCATATTTGCTTGAGCTCTGACATTTGAAACTGACTTTTCTTTTAAAATTGTATTCCCTAAAGTATATTAATTACACAGAGGATATAATCTCTGAATTAATATCAAATCAATTGAGTAAGCCAGTGTAAAAGTCAGATAGACTTTTTAAGCTACTTACTATTAAGTTGTGTGATTCAGTTATTATAATCATTTCGGAATTATCAACAGAAGTGGAAGGTAGGAATAATTTAACAAAACCCAGTGGTAATTCCGAAACCTCACATTAGCCAACATTATCAATATTTATCCAAAAGCTTTTATCCAAAATGCTTATGGAAAAATTATATTGTTAATTTATAGATTTTTTTAACTCATTTAAATTTTTTCTGACCCAAACTATATATATGAATTTTAAAGGAAGAAAGAGTGGGAAAAAAGTCTTTGTTGCTCATCTACTATATCTCTGAGTGATAAACCCTTCGCATACATCATCTTATTTAATTCTCATGCCAATTCTGGGAGGCTGGTAATATTATCCACAATTTGCAAACAAGGTTACCAAAGCTCAAAGAGTTTACATGACTTATTCAAGGTCATCCAACTAGTGAGGAGTAGAGTCCATGCCGAGACGCCAATTATTTAATCAAGTCCAGCAGACTTAGCAGCCGATTCTAAGTTCAACGTAAAACTTTTATTTTAACCAAACATCAGAAATACTGAGTTTGAAAATTTTAAATGGTGTTTAGTTGCAGTACATATTGGAGTTGCCTTATTCCATTCTGACTCTATGATTACATATATTGTGACTCTGCTTCCAACTTTACAACATTATATAGTTCTTTGATACATGGAAGCATTTCACCAGTTACCACATAGTAAAAGCAATACAGCTGTACAGTAATATTAACTTTGCCATTCAATGCAAAAATATTTTTTAGACATTTGTATCTTGACAGTTATAACATTTAGACATTTGGAAATTGTGATTCTTTGTCATATTCTGACATTCCACAAACTTGTAACCATCACTTATACTCCATTCAACCATATTCTCATTTCACTGCCTACAAAATTAAAAAGCAGGCACACTTTGGGGTACATATAACACGAAAAACGAGCAGCCTCAAAGGCAGAACCTACAGGTCAGTACATTGAAAGTGAAGTTGATACTTTCCTGCTCATGTAAATAGTTTCTAGCTAAAAAGCTATTGTATCAAGTACAAGCTAAGCCAAAATGAACAAGTTTTGCCACCTCCAAATCCATTTATAAATCATTATTTTGTTTTAGCAAATTAAATTTAAAACATTTTAAATGATCAAAAGTATGAGAACTGTATTCAATGCTTCTATACTTTCAAAAAATTTAAGCTTAACATATATTCAAAATAATTTAAAAATATTACGTGTGATTTAAATATGAATAAATCAGATTACTGAATTGAACGTTCTTTGATAACCTGAGTTTCTGAAGTATTATAGGAAAGATACGTACAATTTTTTAAATATTCTGAAACACAGACATCATAAAAGGAACTTGAAGTACTTTTAATAGCAAGAAAACAGTTTATTCAGCTTACTATGTCCATGCAAACTCTCCACTGTTGTTTATTTTTTTCTTCCTTCCCACTTAACTGGGTATGAATATCTTCACCAGAGCCTTCTTAGGAAAAATCAAAGGAAGTGAAATTCAAATCCATTGATTCATGTTATATCTTTGCTACTCTGGCAAATTGTTTGGTGGAGAAAAGGGTTTAAACTACAGAGTAAAGTGCATCATTCGATGACTTGTAAGATTGAATTTCTTCAGGTAATTGAAAGCTGGCTATAGAACATTTTATCCCTAATACTATTAGAAAGAAAGAACCTCCAGTGTTACGTGTTTTGTGAACATTTTTGAGAACATTTTGTGAAGTGTATAGTTGTTCATTAAACCCTAAGAAAATGAAAGGACTTCATCACATAACCACCTCTGAATGTCAGTCTTCTTAAAGAACGTAAAAATTAAAAAAAGGCATGGATTGAAATCCCAGCTGTCCTACTTATTATATGATCTTACACCTTAGAATAGTCATTTAACATTTCCAGAACTCAATTTCTTCACACATAAAGTTGAGATAAGAATATACTCATGTATTGTAAGAATTAAATGAGTTACCGCACTTAAAACACCTAGTACAGTACCTGGCAACCAAAAGATATTCAATAAATATCAAGGAAAATTCCGATAATGCAATTATTCTAATAAAATATATGAATCAATGAACATAATCCAAAGACCTTACTCTTATCCATCTTCGTGTCCCAAAAAATGAGTTAAATAAAAATCCTACCTCATGGAGGAGCCAAGATGGCGGATGAGAGAAGCCGCCAGTCAGAAGGTCTCTGCAAAAAAGACGAATTTTAGAAGAAAGAGAGAAAAAATAA
>NW_012153062.1:10222234-10311305 GCF_000956105.1 Propithecus coquereli | reverse complement strand
GGGCAACATACGTAACCTAAACATCTGTACCCCCATAGTATGCTGAAATAAAAAAAAAAAAAATCCTACCTCATGATACTACACAGTAGGGCAGACCAAAGGAAAAGAATAGGATTCAGATAGCCTATAGTGAAAAGTTATCATTTCTACCACAATCTCATGTGCACACATTCATGGATTCATGGTCAAGGCAAGGCGAGAACAGGGTAAGAATATTTGACTGACTTTGTTTTTAATGAAAGATCAGGTGGCCATTTTATTTTGCAGAAGATCTCAAATGGCGAGGCTACGAACTTGGTGTTTGCAGTTATTCATTTAAATTATTCACTTAACAGTATATAATTGTTACATATGTGGCTCTATGATAGACCTCCAAGTCATAAAAAATGTTACATATTAACACATATCAGAAAAACGATAAAAGTGAGTGAGTCTTATGATTTGGAGAATGTATTAAAAATATAGGATTAATTAAATATTGAATATAGGTCATTTTAATGGGGTTAATGAGAAAATGTTCAAACGCAACAATAGAAATTTTATTTCGTAAAGGATATGGCACAGTGAGAAAAAGAAAGAAAATAGATTTTATGACTGGTGATTTCAAGGGAGTAAAAACTTATGTGTCTTCTACAATGCCATTTTATGTCTGTAGCAATATGTAATATGGGACTTCAATAAGGCATTGTATTTGAGATCAAGAAAAAAGTGTAGCTAATTACTATATACTAGATATTAGCTGGTGCAATTAATGTGGAATTTCACAGCAAGTATTGTAAGTATACTCACAAAGGGCCCTCAGTGATCCTTGCAATAAAATTTTCTCACCATGCCTCTTATCCATAGTAGAGAATCCAAAGGCCATTTTATTTTGAACTGTCCTCATCCCTTTTAGTTCAAATTGGCAGTGGTGCTATAAATACAATTCTTTTAAAAACTTTGTATGCTTTCTACAAATCTTGTTAAGGTTTACTTTGTTAGACAAAAGCCACACCTACACATCTTGTTGCAATAAGTCCTTCTGTATCTTAAGCTTCCTGTAATGCTGCTGCCGAAAGTGCCCTAAAGATTCTTAGGAGCTCTGTGTTTCATGAAAAATTTTTACAAAGAATGCCCTTAAAATCTTAACAGGGACATTTTTTTGTTAAATGCACTGCCTTAAACCTTTCCGAGGTTTTTTTTGTTTTTGTTTTGTTTGTTTGCTTGTTTTTCTGAGACAGAGTCTCACTGTGTTGCCCAGGCTAGAGTGCTGTGGTGTCAGCCTAGCTCACAGCAACCTCAAACTCCTGGGCTCAAGCAATCCTTCTGCCTCAGCCCCCCAAGTAGCTGGGATGAGAGGCATGCACCACCATGCCCAGCTAATTTTTTCTATATATCTATTTTTAGTTGTCCAGATCGTTTCTTTCTATTTTTTTAGTAGAGACAGGGTCTCACACTTGCTCAGGCTGGTCTCGAACTCCTGAGTTCAAACTATCCACCCACCTCGGCCTCCCAGAGGGCTAGGATTACAGGTGTGAGCCACCACACACAGCCTCCTTTCTGAGGTTTGTACGAAGGGTTTTATAGTCACACACTTGGCACCATATTTAGACCATAGTTTTCTTGACAATGCCTGGATATAATATATTTTTCCCAGAAGTCTTTTCTTATTTTTAGCATTGGTTACCATTTGGAGAGCCTGGGAATGAGAAATAATTTTCTTTTGTGAACCCAGTTCCTTACTATTTAACTGAATTTTTTTTAAACTTATCTTGTTCCTCCTGCATTTTTCTATAAATGCAAGAAATGACTAGGTTGTACTTTCCACACTCTGCCTGGAAGTCTGGAAGTCTCCTTAGCTAGATCATCCAGTTTATTAAGCACATTTTCAATTTTCAATGTTACCACAAGTGACAATGCTGCTGAACTTTCCATCACTATGTAAAATAATTCCCTCTTCTCCAGTTTACAATAATATTCTCTCACTTTCTTTAAGTCTTCACCAATAGCCTCCTCAAAAGTTTTCACTAACACTTTCTTCAAGGCCCTTTCAACTTCCACTTGCCAACACTCAGTCCCAAGCAATTGACACATTTTTAGGTTTTTGTTTCCACAACACCCCACTTCTGATACCAAAATATGTATCAATTACTATAGTTGTATAACAAATTTCCCCAAAACACAGGGACTCACTACCACAATAATCATTCATTCTCTCTTATTATTTCTGTAGGTTATGAATTCAGAAAGGTCTCAGCTGGGTGGTAGTCATTTGCAATCTCTCATGATTTCATGCAGATGTTTAATGGAGATTCAGTCATCTGCAGGCAATTTTTTGTTGACAAGGAAAGACAATTCAGGGGGTGGAACCAAGAGCCCAGAGGACAAGGTGAATCATTCCCAGGCAGCAGAACTGAGTATTAATCAAGGGACTGGCAACATGTACCCGACTGGGCTTCAGAATGCTTTGGAGCAGTGACTCTTGTGTGCCTTTTCCTTTTCCCAGATTGGAACAGGAGAGTCTGTAGTGGTTATCTCTGCCTGGGACACCATCGTAAGTTGGTTGGATGAGGAGTCAGACAATATATTGCTTTATTTAATAGGACTTCAAAAAAGAACTATACTCAAGGACTGTTGGTTAAGGAGCCTTATTCACATCTAGACCTAATTAGATGACGAGATTCTGGACCTTGAGATTGAGCCTATGCTATAATCGATGAGAATTTTTGGAGCCTGGAGAAGGAAAGGTATATTTTGCATTTGGGAAGGGGACAGAAAAAAGAGTGTGATTGACAGCCTCCAAGATCCTTGCCTTCTAGTGTACATGTCCTTATGTATTACCCTCCCACATTAAATTAGGGCTGGCCTATATGGCCAACAGAATATGACAGAAGTGATGGTGTGTGACTTCCAAGGCTAGATCATAAAATGTAATTCAGCTTCTGCCTTAGCTTCGTGGAGCTCTCATTCTAGAAGAAGTCAGTCACCATCTCATAAGGACACCCAAGCTGCCCTGTGGGGAGGTGCACATGCAGGAAAGCTAAGGCTCATGGCCAAATGTCAGCACTGATGGGTGAGTCACCTCGAAAGTGAATCCCCTGGCTCCAGTCAAGCCCTCAGATGACTGCAGCCCTAGTCAACATGACGCAATTGCTTGAGAGATCCCAAGTGAGAACTACCCAGCTGAGCCCTTCCCAAATTTCTAACACACAGAAAATATAAAAGATAATAAACAACCGTGGTTTTGAATAACTAAGTTTGGAGTTAATTTGTTACACAACCATAGTAACTTATATAGAAATAAACGATTAATCAAATGTTGAAAATAGATAATTACTCAAAAGTAAAAATATAATAAAGGAAACATATTATATTTTGTAGCAGAGAAGATACACTGAGAAAAAAGAAAATATGACAGGAGGAAAGATATTGAGACTCGAGAGAAAAAATTGTGTGTGTTTTGCAATGCCCTTTATTTAAGCAACAGATATAATATGGGACATTAATAAGACCCTATATATGAAAGCACTCAAAAAGTACACATTATAATTGCATACTATATATTAGCAGGTGCAGTTAACCTAGAATTTCATAGTACAAACATTGTAAATATGTTAATGTCGTACACATTAACAAAGTAAACAGAATCAGTTCAAAAAAATACAAGTGTCTTAAAATGTATATTTCGCAATTAGAGATCTCATATTATTCAGAATTTAAGCAAAGTTAATCTTAGTTATCATTTTATTTTGAGGACGGGAACTATATATTTTTTTATTATTAAGGAATCCACTTCTACAACTGTCATGAAGCCCAGGCTGAGTTAACAGTGATGAGCTCTGGAAGTAACTACATCCCGCTCTGAATTTTCTGGTTACAATCTCTGTCTTCTCTCTCAACCTCACCTGAAAACCCAGAGTCATGAGGCCTCAATCCCTGCCCTTCGATTCCTGGCAAATAACAAAGCAAACAAAGTAGGAGGCTTTGTCAGAGGAGAAGACAACTTTGTCTTCCCAGAAAACAAACCCACTACTTTGCTTCATGAAGCAGATAGCAGCCCCAAACCACGGACAGGTAGATTGGGGCCTATGTAGGCCTCAATTAATCTTATTTATCGTTTCAAAAAGAATTTAAAGTACTATCAGAATTTCTTTTAAATGAATTGATGTTTACCATACAACATGGCACCAAAGTTTGTTTACTCTTATTTTGCCTGCAACAGGCAGTATGTATTAACCTATTCAACTTTACATACAAACTAATTGTAATTATTACAATCCATATAATTTAGCAGATTTTTTTTTTAAAAATTACACCCAAGCAACACCTTTCCATATGGCCAATTAGTACAGTCGTAAAATGCAGCAAATATATGATGCTGTATTGAACATCTGTGTTGGTTATCCTATGGGAATTTTTAATAAAGGACCAAGCAGCATATTGATGTTAATTCTACGTTACCGGGACTTTAAATAAAAAACTAAAATAAATAGCATCCATTAAACTGATCATACTGTTGTAACTCAAATTGTGTTTATTATGCTAATGGAACATGAAATTAAGAAAAAGACCTTTATGCCAGTGGAATTAATTAATGAGCTTTATGAAGGCATTGGGATGTAATTTATTTCTAGATAAGTAAGTCTAATTTGCAGTTCCATGGGTCTCTGCAATGCTGATTGTAATAGTTATTCCTGCAGATGTGCTGCTCACAGCATGTCTTTCCATTAGAACTGAACACCTCATTATATAAACTGTACCTAATTAAACATAATACAGTGGTGACTTGTTAAACTGGCCTTTTTAAGTCAGCAGCTGCCTAAGCTAATAATACTGTACACAAGATTTATATCATCTTCCCTAGAATACTGATATTAAAATATACTGCCCAAGGGATTGATAACTAATTTACCAGTATGTAACAGGTACATTTCTGATTCTGTGATAAGAGATTAAAGACCAGCAGTCCATAAAAATAAAATGAATTCAAGTCCATTTGGAACTCAAGAGTACTTGGGAAAATGTATTAAAACTACATACTTTTAAAAAGTCAGTAAAAGAAAGTCATAGCCATGAAAAGAAAGTCAACAATAAATGTAAAAAAATATAAATAAATAAATGTGAAAAATCTAGAGGTCCTTCAGGTATTTTTCCCAGTGCATAGAAAAATCTTTCAGATTCCACATGCTGCAGTTACATCTGCCATTTATTGTCACATTTGAATATGAAATATGGCATTCGCCACTAGGGATAAGGAAAATACTTATGCCAGACCTTTCTCTGTTTAAATTAGGTTTTGAACTAACATCCTTAACAGATACTATAATACTCTTGCTTATTTTTTAATTGTTGACTAGTAAGGTGAAAATGTAGTAACATAAAGAACAGCTGATATAGAAATATCCATGCTAATTCATGCTCTTTTCCAACTCTACATTCACCTGGATATACCCACACATCCTTCAATACTCAATTCAGATCTCAAATGCTCTAAAAAGTAGTCCCTGACTCACCCGGTCCCTTAGGTTCTCTTGTCATATCTCCTAATCACCCAGTGTGTCTCCCTGATGACTGCAGGTATAGTGCTATAGTGTAGACATCTACAATATGTGTCTATCTCCTCACTTCACCCCACCAATAGACTATAAAACAAGGATCATCTATAATTTATCACTGCAACCCAACTCCTAATTGGAACATTATAGCACTTAATAATATTAGTTGATTGAATGATTCAAACAATCCTCATTTTGTGACTTTGCTGTTAATCCTTTCTGTATCTAACTCCAACAACTTTCTAGGGATATAGCAGGTCTCTTTGTAAATATTTGTCAGTTTAATCCAATGATGGACACTATTAAAACTAAAGTCTACTTAACTTGTGAGCCAAATATTAATTCAACATCGAACTTAGAGATTCCACACTTCATTTAACTTGGTAATTCCAGGTTGTCTCTTTCTGGTGCCCAACAGCCGTCTCCATTTAAAATACATATTATTTGGGTCTTGAGATAATCTCATTTTAGCAGTCTCAAATATCATCTACTAGAAATTTTGCAAAATGTCCATATGGCCACTTTGAAACATTTAAACATAGGCATAGTAAGTTTGGATAAATTGATATTTAGTTGCAGTATATAGTAGAATGCACCATAATCCCTATTGCTAGCTCCTCCTAAAAAGTTTGTGAGCCCTGCCATTCTCTCTTTAGGTTATCTAGGGGCATTAAACCAAGGTAAACACACACACACACACACACACACACACACACACACACACACACACACACACGTAAAGGCTAGCTGAGTACCTATGGCCCAAATGGACTGACTGAAAAGATAAACCAGGCAAATCAGATTTCATTTTGGAAAACATCGAAAAAACAGACACGGTTAGTCACTTAGAAATGAAGCTGAATGTGAAAATACTCACAGAATTGGGTAAGATCCATGACAGGCCACAGCCATTTAGAATCTAAGTGTGTGAAAGAACAGAAAAGGCACAGAGTATAAGGTGAGAAAAACTGTTGATCCATCAAAAACAGTACAGTTGCTCAATTGGAAGCAGGGATGCTACCAGGAAACTACTGAGCTCTCCTGTTGTTATTTCCATTTAAATAGGAAAAACTCTCTTTCTTGGGACAGCCTAAGTGGACATGTTTCTTTTTTTTTTTTTTCCACCAAAAAAAAATCCACAATCAAGTGCATTACTAAAAGGGAGGTATATAAATTAGGATACAGTAACTGGCGTAACAAACTAAGCCCAAAAATTCAGCAGCTGTTCTATTAAACAGTAGTCTTACAGAGACAGTGCTTCCAAGCCATTTGCAATGATTGAACTAGAAGCATTTGTTTCAATATGAAATGAAGATATTGACTATATCAAGAAAAAGTGATAATTCTGACAAAGATACAGGGATGGGGGAAGAGAGGAGAATGAGTGTGTGTGTGTGTGTGTGTGTGTGTGTGTGTGTGTGTGTGTGAGAGAGAGAGAGAGAGAGAGAGAGAGATTGATTTTTAAGTTCTTTGTTTTTTTAATATAACTCTACTCTTACATGCATGAAAAATACCAGAGCCAGATCTAGAAGGATAGATTGTGAAATTTGATGAATGTGAAAACTTGATTGAATACAACTGATGTTAAGAGACAGTAAACTTCATATCGCCAGACATTGAAGGAATGCCGTTTAATTGCAGATACTCTTGCTACCAGTTCATTTTCTTCACTGTTCTTCTATCACTGTCAATATACCTTAAAGTGGTGGCAACAGGGCATAATGGAAGAAGTCAGAGACCTGACAATCTTGTCTTAATAATTATGTAACTTTTAGCAAGTATTTTGAATATTTCTGAGCCTCAGTTTCTACATCTAAAAGTAAGATAATACCTACTCTTCAATTGTTATACAAATTAAGGCTATAATATGTATAAATCTCCTATCATCTGGTAAACTATAGACCTTAGTTTTAAGGGGTATGACAAGCTGAGTTTTGAAATGTAACTTGAATACAGCCCTATTATTTTGATAACACGTTACATCTAGATTCTTGGGAGGATCAGAATTGCTCTCCTGCTTTCCAAAGTAACTGACATATCGAGTTGTGGCGATGCCAACCCTTAGATTTAAGAATATACTTCCTCAAATTGTGATCTTAGCCATAAATTAGGCACCAAACTACCAGTTTAAATTATTCTCCAAATCTGTCTTCATCCACAGTCCATTCTGTAGACTATTAGCCCCCTTATTCTGAGTGAAAAGGGACAATCATATAGCAATTATACTCTAAACTTCCCCCAAGCCTCTCCAAACTGCAGGTAACAGTAAGGTTATCTGAAGAGCAATAAAGCAAATTTCACTATTGGCCTTGCATAATGCTGGAACTCCACCTCCAGTCAGTCTCAAGATATCTCTGAGAGTCCTGGGGGTCATCTCACATGTTCTCCCAAATGCCTTGCTTTGTACTTACAGTCTGCCTTCTTTATGTCCCCCTTCTGGGTTTTTACTGCTCAGGAACTCACTTAGGGAAATTTTACCTGCATTATTTCCACTTCCTCCCTGAAAGATTCCCTGCCTAGGATGCTGTCTCCAGTGTACCCAAAACTACAAATGCAAAAGTGTTCAAGTGAGACTGTGTTTTCTTCAACCGTCACTACACTGAAGACTTGCTAGGTCTTCATAGAAATGGAAAGATTATCTCCCCCACCCTGAATTCTATTATTTGACTCCCAAAACAGCACTCATTCTGCTGCACAGCTTAGCGTGTTGGAGGAAACTGTGTTTAGTTCTCCTAAGTTGCCCCATTCTCCTTACGTTACTTCACTTCCATCAGAATACCTTGTATTTCCCTCTCCTTGAGGCAGATCACCTCATACAAATAAACACTAGGCGCTGTAGGCTCTACCAATCTATCAGATAAGGCTAGGCAAAGGAGAAAGTCAATGATGATATACAGTCAGAGCCTTGGACATATAGAGACATCTACATACTAGAAAATACCCAATCAAAATACTGCTGTATAAGGAAAACCTGTGTTGGTCCACAGGTCCCAGGTGTTCAGTTTTAAGCAATTCCAGACTCAACTTACACCAGCTGACAACTAAGCTGGCAATTGGGCTCTTTTTGTCATATATAGGTCATCACAGGTTGACCAAAGAAAACCAAAACTACTAGATGTACAGCTGTAGCTATCAACTGACAGATCCCAACCTTCCTGAATCCCTTAGCATCAGAAACCAAGATGTACTTCCTGGGGCCAACTGAAATGGAATTTGATTTTTTTTTTTAATCCATATCCTTACCTGCATCCAGAAGAGTCTGCAATAACTCCTTTGGAGAAGATTCCAAACATTTAATCCTTCTGGGTTTAGCTTTCAGAGTCTCTAAGATGAGAATGCTTTGTAGGCATCCTGAGGAAATAAGAGCAGAAAAATGAATGTTATAACAACATCAGAACAAAAACAAAGGGCAGAGAAGAAGAAGCACCAGGAACGTGTCTCCCGGCTAGACCACAATTGCCCTGGCAGAATCTGTCTTACATAACTACTCTGGAACTCTCAAGTCTATTGAAGGTTTGCAACTTCCAGAGGAAAGCTTGGACAGTAAATTGTGGTTAATTTCAATCAATTTCAGCTCTTAGCACAGTGGTAGCATGAGAGCCAGGATGGGCAAAAAGCACCTTGTGCTCCAAATATCAGGAGTCAGTGATCTGTTCGCCAATTGATTGCTGTTTCTGATCAGAGGTAGCCATCGTAGCGGCACCCCCGCCCCACTTATTGCAAGCCCCTCCCCTTTCAGATGAAGTGACATTCAGGGAATTTAAAGGATTTGTGCCTTTCCACCCGTTTCATTTTTCTCTTTCCCCTTTTGGGAGTCAATAAAGATTAAGACATTCAGAAGCAATGGCATTTATGGGAAAAACTAGAAATGATTATACATGCCCAGGGAAAGGCATAGGCTCAGAAAAGACATAGGAACACCTTAAGTTTACACTTCAGCTGATCTTTGGCACAAAGACAGCCTACAAAAATTGAAATGACAAAAACAACAAATAAAAACAATAACAAAGTAGGAAACCCTGGGGAAGGGAGAGAATCTAATTTCCAGAGTTACTACATTAATAATGTAAATGTTCAGTTTTCAACAAAAAAATACAAGACATACAAAGACACAGGAAAATATGGCCCATTCAAAGAAAAAAATAAATCAACAGAAACTGTCCCTGAAAAAGACCTAATGGTAGATCTACTAGAAAAAAAAACTTTAAAACAACTGTCTTAAAGATGCTCAAAGAACTAAAGCAAGATGTGGAGAAAGTCAAGAAATGATATATGAATAAAATTGAAATATCAATACAGAAAACACCTAAAAAGAAACCAATTACAGAAAATTGCTAAAAACTATAATAAGTGAAATGAAAAATTTACCAGGGAAATTCAAGGGCAGATTTGAACAAATAGAAGAAAGAATGAGCAAACTTGAAGGTAGGAATACGGAAATTAGCAAGTCTGAAGAATAGGAAGAAAAAAGATTGAAAAAGTGAACAGAGCCTAAGAGACCTGCGAGATACCATCAAGCAAACTAACATACACATTGTAGCAGTCTCACAAGAAGAAGATAGAAAAGGGTAGAAAGAATATTTGAAGAAATGACTGAAAGCACCACAAATTTGATGAAAGACATGAATATAAACTTTCAAGCACTCAACAAACTTCATGATTAACTCAAAGAGACTCACAGTGAGTCACATTATAATTAAACTTTCAAAATACCTCAGAGATACTGCTGGTTTGATTCCAGACCTCTGCAACAAAGCAAGCATCACAATAAAATTAGTCACACAAATTTTTTGGTTTCATAATGCATATGAAAGTTATGCTTACACTATGCTGTAGTCTATTAAATGTGCAATAGCATTATGTCTTTAAAAAACTATGTGCATGCCTTAATTTAAAAATTCATTGTTACTTAAAAATGCTAACAATCATCTGAGTCTTCAGTGAGTCATAATCATTTTGCTGGTGGGAGGGTCTTTCCTCAATGTTGATGGCTGCTGACTGATCAGGGTGGTGGTTGCTAAAGGTTGGGGTGGCTGTGGCAATTTCTTAAAATAAGACAATAATGAAGTTTTGCCATAATGATTGACTCTTCCCTTCCAGAAAGGTATCTCTGTAGAATGTGCTGCTGTTTGATGGCATTTTACCTACAGAAGAACTTTCAAAATTGGATCCTCTCAAACCCTGCTGCTGCTTTGCCAACTAAGTTTGTGAAATAGTCTAAATCCTTTGTTGACATTTAAACAACATTCATAGCATCTTCACCAGGAGTAGATTCCATCTCAAGAAACCACCTTCTTTGCTCACCTATAAGAAGCATCTTCAGACTATACCTCCAATTCTAGTTGTCTTGCTGCTTCCACCACACCTGCAATTACTTCCTTTACTCAAGTCTCGAACCCCTCAAAGTCATCCATATGCATTCCAATCCACTAGAGTTGTAATCAACTTCTTCCAAACTCCTATCACTGTTGATATTTTGACCTCCTCCCATGAATCACAAATGTCCTTAATGGCATCTAGAATGGTGCATCCTTCCCAGAAAGCTTTCAATTTACTTTACCCAGATACATCAGAGGAATTACTATCTATGGCACCTATAGCCTTGCGAAATGTATTTCTGAAATAATAAGACTTGAAAGTCAAAATTACTCCTTGATCCATGGGCTGCAGAATGGATGTTGTGTTAACAGGCATGAAAACAACATTAATCTTGTATTAATACATCTCCATCAGAGCTCTTGGGTAACTAGGTGCACTGTCAATGAGCAGTAATATTTTAAAAGAAATATTTTTTTCTAAGTAGTTAGTTGTCAATAGTGGCCTTAAAATATTCCATAAACCATGGTATAAACAAATGTGCTGTCATCCAAGCTTTGTTGTTCCATTTATAGACTACAGGCAGAGTCAATTTAGCATAATTCTTAAGCACACTAGGATTTTTGGAATGTTAAATGAGCATTGGCTTCAACTTAAAGTCATCAGCTACATTATCTCCTAACAAGGGAGACAGTCAGTCCTTTAAAGGTTTGAAGCCAGGCATTGACTTCTCCTTTTCAGCTATGAGAGTTCCAGACGGCATCTTCTTCCAGTATAAGGTGTTTTGCCTACATTGAAAATCCATTGTTTGGTGTAGCTACCTTCACCAACTATCTTACCTAGATCTTCTGAATAACTTACTGCAGCTTCTGCATGAGCACTTGCTGCTTAATCTTGCACTTTTATGTTATAGAGAAGGCTTATTTCCTTTAATCTCATGAACCAACCTATACTAGCTTCAAACTTTTCTTCTGCAGCTCCCTCACTTCTCTTAGCCTTCATAGACTGAAGAAAATTTGGGCCTTGCTCTGGATTAGGCTTTGGCTTAAGGAAATGTTGTAGCTGGTTTGATCTTCTATCCAGACCACTAAAACTTTCTCCATATCAGCAACAAGGCTGTTTTGTTTTCTTATCGCCTTTGTGCTCACTAGAGTAGCATTAATTTCCTTCAAGAGTTTTGCCTTTGCATTCACAATTTGGCTAACTGTTTAGTGCAAGAGGCCTAGCTTTTAGCCTATCTTGACTTTTGACATGCTTTCCTAATTAAACTTAATTATTTCTAGCTTCTGATTTAAAGTGAGAAATGTGCAACTCTTCCTTTCACTTGAACACTTAGAGGCCATTGTAGGGTTATTAATTGGCCTAATTTCAATATTGTTGTATCTCAGAGAATAAAGAAGCCCAAGGAAAGGGAGAGAAATGGGAAATGGTTGGTTGGTGGAGCAGTCAGAACACACACGACATTTATGGATTAAGTTCACCATCTTATATGGGTGTAGTTCATGGTGCCCCAAAACAATCACAATAGTAACATTAAAGGTCACTGATGATAGATCACCATAACAGAATAAAGAAAAAGTTTGAAATATGAGAATTATCAAAATGTGACATAAAGACACAAAGTAAGCACATGCTGTTGGAGAAATGATTCTGATAGACCTGCTCAATGCAGAATTGCCACAAACCCTCAATTTGTTTTTTAAAAAATGCAATATCTGTGAAGTATAATAGAGCAAAGTGCAATAAAATGAGGTATGCCTGTACAAAGAGAGAATCTTGAGAGCACCAAGAGAGAAGTGGCTCATCATATACAAAGAATCCTCAATAAGATTATCATCAGATTTCTCATCAGAAACCTTAGTGGCCAGAAAGAAATGGGCTAATATATTCAAAGTGCTAAAAGAAAAGAAAACTGTCAAGAAAGAGTCCTATGTTTAGAAAAATTGTTCTTTAAAAGTGAGAGAGAAATTGTGACATTCTGAGATAAGCAAAACCTGAGTTTATTACCACTAGACTTGCCCTGCAAGAAATGTTCAAGGGAGTCCTATAGGGTGAAATGAAAAAACACTAGACAGTAACTCAAAGCTATATAAAGAAATAAAGATCTCAATAAAGGTAAATACATGGGGAATTATAAAAGGTAATATTATTGTACCAATCATTTGTAACTCCACTTTTTCTTTTCTACATGATTTAAGAGATTAATACATTTTTTTAAAAAAAATTATTAGTCTAAAAGCTAGCATTATTGTGTAACTTTGGTTTGTATCTCCACATTTTATTTTCTACATAATTCAAGAGACTAATGCATTTAAAGAATTAATAGTTTATTTGGGGAAGACACAATGTATAAAGATGTAATTTTGTTACTTCAACAATAGAAAGGGATGGGGACAGAACTGTAAAGAAGTGGAGTTTTTGTATGTTATTGAAGTTAAGCACTGAAATTAAAATTTCAGCGTTATAAATTTAGAAAGTTAAATGTAACCATCATGGCAACCACAAAGAACATAGCTGTAAAATATACACAAAAGGAAATGAGAAAGGAATTCAAACATTTCAATGTAAAAAACAACTAAACACACACAAAAAAAGTAATGCAGGAAATGAGGGACAAAAAAGCTATAAGGTATATAGAAAACAAATGGCAAAATGACAAAAGTAAATCTCTTGTTATCAATAATTACTTTAAATATAAATGGATTAAATTCTCCAATCAAAAGATTGCTATTAGCAGAGTTTTTAAAAATTATCTAACTATATACTGTCTATAAGAGACTCATTTTAGATCTAAACACATATTAATTGAAAGAGAAAGGATGAAAACATATTCCACGTAAATAGTAACCAAAAGAGACCTGGATGACTAAATTAATTTTTTGATAAATAGGCATTAAATGAAAAAAAGTTTACAAAAGACAAAGAAGGATGTCATATATGAATAAGATATTCAATATCACAAAAAGATATAACAATTTTAAACATTTACACACCTAATGACACACCATTAAAATATATGGAGCAAAGACTGACAAAATTGCAGGGAAAAATAGGCAGTTCTACAATAACAGTTGAAGACTTTAATACTCTACTTTCAATAATAGACACAACAACCATACAGAACATAAGAAAGGAAATAGAGGACTTAACACAATAAACCAAATAGATCTAAAGAACATATATAGAACACTTTACCCAATACCAACAGCATATACATTTTCCTAAAGTGCACATGCACGTTTTCCAAAATATATCATATGTTATGCCACAAATGAAGTCTCAATGGATTTAAAACTACAGACATCATAGAATGTATCTTCTCTCACCACAATGACATGAAATTTGCAATCAATAACAGAGAGAAAACTGGAAAATTCATAAATTTGGGGAAATTTAACATTACACTCTTAAACAACCAATGTATGAAAGAAGAAATCGCAAAGGAGATTAGAAAATACTTATAGATAAATGAAAATAGAAACACAACATAGCAAAACTTATGTGATACAGTGAAAGTAGAGCTAAGAGGGAAATTTATAGCTAAAAGCACATTAAAAAACAAGAAAAATCTCAAATAAACAACCTAACTTTATAATTTAAAGAATTATAAAAAGAAAAAACAAGCTAAACTCATAGCCAGCAGAATGAAAGAAATAATGAAGATTAGAAGAGGTAAATAAAATAGATAACAGAAAAACAATAAAGAAAATCAATGAAACCAGAAGTTGATTCCTGGAAAAGATCAGCAAAATTGACAAAATTTTGATTAGATGCACTAAGACAAAAAGAGAGAAGCCTCAATTTACTAAAATCAGAAATGAAAGTGAGGATATTACTACTGATTCTATAGAAATCAAAAGAATTATAAGAGAGTACTATGAAAAATTATACACCAACAAATTGTACAATCTACATGAAATGAACTAATTCCTAGAAACACAAAACCTACCAAAACTAAATCACTAAGAAATAAAAAATCTGAATAAACCTATAACCAGTAAGGAGATTGAATCAGTAATCAAAAATTTACTCCCGACTTCAAAAAAAAAAAAAAAAAAGCCTTGGACATGATGGCTTCATTGGTGAATTCTATCAAACATTTAAAGAAGTAATTCCAATACTTCTCAAACTTTTCCAATAAATTGAAGAGGAAGAAACACTTTCTCACTCATTCTATGAGACCAGCATTACCCTGATACCAAAGTCAGACAAAGACACTACAAGAAAAAAAACTACAGACCAATAAGCCTTATGAACATTGATTCAAAAATCCTCAACAAAATACTAGCAAACCAAATTCAGCAACACATCAAAAAGATTATACCACATTACCAAGTGGGAGTTATTCCTAGAAAGCAAAGATGGTACAACACAGGAAAACTAACCAATGAAGAAAAAAAATACATATTCATCTCAACGGATGCAGAAAAAACATTTGTCAAAATATAACAATCTTTCATCATAAAGACACTCAATCAACTAGGAATAGAAACTATCTCAACATAATCAAAGTGATACATCAAAAACCCATAGTAAATATCATACTCAATAGTGAAAAACTGAAAGTTCATACTCAATAGTGAACACTGCAAGCTTTTCCTCTAACATCAGGAACAAAGCAAAGATACTCATCACTTCTATACAACACAGTACTGAAAGTTTTAGCTGGGAAGATAAGGTGAGAAATGGAAATAAAATACATCCAAATTGGAAAAAAAGAAGTAAAATTGTCTCTGTTTGAAGATGAAAATCCTATATGTAGAAAATCCTAAAGATTCCACAAAAAACTTATAAAACTGATCCATAAGTTCAGCAAAGTAGCAAGATGCAAAGTCAACACACAAAAATCAGTTATCATTCCTATACATTAATAATGAGCTGTCTAAAAAGAAAATTAAGAAAACAAATCCATTTATAGTAGCATCAAAAACAATAAAACATTTAAGAATTAACTTAACCAAGGAGGTGAAAACTTGTGCAATAAAAACTACAAAACATTGGTAAAAGAAAATAAAGAAGATATAAATAAATGGAAACATGTCCCATGTTTATAGATTGGAAGATTTAATATTGTTAAAATGTCAATACTCAGCTGAAAAGTCTGTGTGTGGGGGTGGGGCTGTCTGAGACCTGCAGTCTGGAGTAGGCCTTGCTCCTTTCCACCCTCCCCTATTCCCTGGTTTCTGCCGGGTCTCTGCCAGCAGGCAGGACCTCCAGCCAGTGGATCTCCCCTGGCTGTGATGCTGGCCAGGAGGGTCCCTGCCCAGAATAGCAGCCTGAGCTGAGTGTACAGCCCTCCCATGGGAGGAGGGTTGCCCCTCAAGCACACTGATCTGCCCCTGAAGGCACACACACCTCAGTAGGCTCTTTCACAAATATCCCTTCTGCGCCCCAAGCCAATGTGATTGAGACCTGGGTGTATGGGATCTTGTCTACAGGCCTGTCCCCTGGGCCCTAGAGATCAATCCTGGACCCTGCCAGGGAGAGGAGTGCTGATCTCAAGTCACCCACAGCGTGCCCAAGCTGGATCAATATCTCTCCACCTCGGGATTTGCCCCAGTGTTCTGGAGTCACCAGGCAAGCAGCACCTAGGAAGGCAGGCGGGTAGGGAGCTCACAGTCTGAGTACCCCTCAGTCCACTGTGGGGTCCCAAAAGGAAAGGTTCCTTTCCCTGCAGATGCCTCCGGGTGGTGGCTAAATTGTCTCTCTAACAGCTGCAGGTAGGGAAGGGGAAGGGGAGAAAGAAGTAATATGGCACCTGCCAATCAGCTTGGGTCTGAGGGCAGGGAGGTACCCCAAGGGAGCTGGGAGCCTGGTGCCCTGTCTACAAGAGGCTCACGGCTCACCGGTGGCAGACATCTCTGGACTGGTGTTGGCAGGTCTCTCCAACCGCTCAGGAGCCCACAGCAGTCCGAGATACAAGGGAGGGGAAAGTTAACTGCTCCACCTACCCTTGTCGCTGGTCTCCAAGCCTCTCCAGGGCCTTTCTCCTTCCAGTTTTCCTCCACAACTTCTTCCCATGGAGTCTTTTGTATTTTCAGGCACCCTTCCTTCTGACCCTCATCCGATCTGTGTTTGTCTGCCTGTTTATTTTTTTTACTTTCTTCTAAAATCTGTCTTTCTTGCAGAGAACTCTGGCTGATGGTTTTTCTTGTCCACCATCTTGATTTCCCTCAGCTGAGGGACATTTTAGCCTCTCCCTGGCAGCTTTGCCCAGAAGCAGAGAACAGAACTTTGATCCCTGCTAACAGCATTTGTGGTGCTTGAGGGCAGGCTTGCCCAACCCAGCTCTGCCCAGATTCACTCCCTGACCTGCTTCACTGAGGTGGAGAATAAGGACACACCTGGAAGTCCCAGGGCACCACCCACCACCTGAGGCACTATAGTGCCTCTCCAGAGGAATAAGACCTGGTTACAGGACCCAAAAACAACACTACAGCCTGCTCTTCTCAGCAAGTGCCACCTACCGACAGGGAGGTCATTCTACACATCCTTTAAGTGCATCTACTGACTCATCATAAGGGATGTGGTTGAATGTCACCCATAAACACCACCTACTGGCTCAGAGACTAAACAGGGCATGTCATTATTCAAACAAAAATCTAAAGGTAAGAAGCAACAGCTGATCCATATGGGAAGGAATCAGCGAAAGAACTCTGGAAGTACAAAGAATCAAACGGAAAGCACACCACCAAAGGGGAACACCAGCTCTCTAACAATGGACATCCATCAAATTCAGAACACTAAAATGACAAAAGACTTTCGAACATGGATTGTAAGAAAACTCAATGATATACAAGAAAAAATGGATGACCAACACAAATAAACCACAAAAAAAAAAAAAAAAACTCAGGACTTGGAACAAAAATTCACTAAAGAAATTGAAATATTAAAGAAAAATCAAACTAAACTTCTGGAAATGAAGAATTTCTTCAAGAGATTACAAAACACAGTGGAAAGCCTCAAGAACAGGGTAGATTAAACAGAAGAAAGAATCTCAGAGATTGAAGATAACACCTTTCAATTAAATAAGTCAGTCACAGAGATAGAGCAGAGAAATAAGAGAAAAGAGCAAAGCCTACAAGAAATGTGGGATTATATGAAGAGGCCTAACATGAGAATGATAGGCATTCCTGAGGGTGAACAAGAAAATACACAAGGGTTGAAGAAGCTATTTGACGATATAATAGAGGAAAATTTCCCAGGCCTTACTAAAAGTCTAGATATCCAGATACAAGAAGCTCAAAGGACTCACGGGAGAGTCATCACAAACAGGAAGACACCAGAACACACAGTCATCAGACTGACCAAAATAACCACCAAAGAGGCCCTCCTATGAGCTGTAAGGTGAAAGAAGCAGGTAACCTACAAAGGAAAACCCATCAGAATAACGTAAGACTTCTCAACTGAGACCTTACAAGCAAGAAGAGACTGGGGCCCCATTCTCACTCTTCTCAAACTGAATAATGCCCAGCCTAGAATCTTGTACCCCACAAAACTAAGTTTTGTGTACGAAGGAGAAATAAAGACCTTCTCAGACAAGCAAAGACTGAGAGAGCTCATCAAGACAAGACCCATCCTCCAGGAAGTACTCAGAACAGTATTACACACAGATCAGCCAATAAACACGAATGTAAAATCATCCAAAAGCCAAAGGTCAAAGGCCAGATACCATAATGGTATCCCTGTTTGCTGATGATATGATCGTACATTTAGAAGCCCCTAAAGATTTCTTTAAAAGACTCCTAGAACTGATAAATACATTCAGTAGTCTCAGGTTAATTAATGTACACAAATAAGTAGCATTTCTATACACTAATAACAGCCAAGCTGAGAATCAAATCAAGAACTCAATGCCATATAAATAGCTGCAAAAAAAATAAATAGCTAGGAATATACTTGATCAAGAAAGTGAAAGATATTTACAAGGAGAACTACAAAACACTAGTGACAAAAATCATTGATGACACAAACAAATGGAAATACATACCATGCTCATGAATTGGAAGAATCAGTACTGTTAAAATGTCCATCCTGCCCAAAGTGATTTAAAGATTCACTGCAATTCCCACCAAAATACAAATGTCATTTTTTATAGAACTAGAAAAACAATTCTAAATTTCATACGAAATAAAAATAGAACCCAAATAGCCAAAGCAATCCTAAGCAAAAAGAAACAAATCTGGAGGTATCACATTACTCAACTTCAAATAATATTACAAGGCCATAGCAACCAACCCAGCATGGTACTGGTATAAAAGTAGATAAATAGATCAATGGAACAAGATAGAGAACTCAGAAATAAAATCATGCATCTACAACCAACTGATCTTCAACAAAGCAGACAAAAACATACACTGGGAAAAGGACCCCCTGTTGAATAAATGGTGCTAGAATAATCGAATAGCCACATGCAGAAGAATGAAACTAGATCCCTATTTCTCATCATACACAAAAATTAACTCAAGATGGATTAAAGACTTACATGTAAGACCTGAAACCATACAAATTCTAGATGAAAACCTAGGAAAAACTCTTCTGGACATTGGCCTAGGCAAAGAATTTATGACTAAGACCCCAAAAGCAAATACAACAAAAACATAAATAAATAAATGGGCTTAATTAAACTAAAAAGTTTCTGCACGGTAAAAGATAATCAACAGAGTAAATAGACAACCTACATAATGGGAGAAAATATTCACAAACTGTACACCCAATAAAGAACTAATATCCAGAATCTACAAGGAACTCGAATCAGCAATATAAAAACAAATAACTCCATTAAAAAGTGATCAAAATATACGAGCAGATGTCTTTATCGTAGAATGTTTTGTGCTCTTTTGGGTAGATGTCTAATAGTGCTAAAGACATCTGCACCCGAATGTTTATGGGAGCACAATTCACTATTGCAAGAATGTGGAAACAACCCAACTGCCCATCAATCCATGAGTGGATTATTAAAATTTGGTATATGTTTACAATGGAATATTACTCAATTATAAGGAACGACAGTGATCTAGCACCTCTTATACTTTCTTGGATTAAAGTTAAGCCCATTATCCAAAGTGGGGCACCAAAAGAGCAGAAGAACAGGATCCATTTGTACTCACCATCAAATTGGTACTAACTAACCAACACTAGGTTGATCACATGGCAGAAATACTCTCTAGGGATTAGGGGGATGGGGGGAAAATCTACAACTAAAGGACACGGGGAGCACTAAGGGGAGGGAAGGGCATGCCTTTAACCTGCATTTGGGTGAGGCAAAGACATAAAGTGTAACTATAATGTTTGTACCCTCACAAAACCCTGGAATAATAAATAAAAAAAAAAAATGTATGAGCAGACATTTTTCAAAAGAAGACATACAGAGGCCAAAAAACAAATAAAAAATGCTCGACATCACTAATCATCAGGGAAATGCAAATTAAAACCATAACCCACCTTACCTGTCTCTGAATGGCCATTATTAAAAATTCAAAAAACAATAGATGTTGGCACAGAGCAGTGAAAATGGAATGCTAACATTTTGTTGGTGGAAATGTAAATTAGTAGAAAACAATACGAATATTTCTCAAATAACTAAAAGTAGATCTACCATTTGTTCATACCTGTATGTTTAATGCAGCACAATACATAATTGCAAAGATATGGAACCAACCTAAGTGCCCATCAACTGATAAGTGGGTAAAGAAAATGGAATACTACTCAGCCATTAAAAAGAATGAAATAATATATTTTGCAACAACTTGGACATTGGAGAGTCAGAAGCGGGAAAGAAGAGGGAAGTGTAGGATGCAAAATTACCTGTCAGGTACAATGTACTTTATTTGGGTGATGGGTATATTAAAAACCTTGACTTCACTGTGCAATTCATCCATGTAACAAAAAAAATGCTTGCACCCCTAAATCTACTTAAATTAAAAAAAAAAAAAAACTACAAGAAGACACTACCTCATACCCAATAGAATGGCTACTAGCAAAACAAAACAAAACAAAAAAACAGAAAATAACAAGTGTTGCTGGGGATGTGGAATAATTGGAACCCTTGTACACTATCGATAGGAATGTAAAATGGTGCAACTATTATGAAAAACAATATAGTTGTTCCTTAAAAAAACAAAAATAGAATTACCATATGCTCCAGCAATTTCGCTTCTGGCAATACAACCAAAAGAATTGAAAGCAGGGTCTCGACGCAATATTTGTACACCCATGTTCATAGGAGCATGATCCATAATATCTAAAAACATGGAAGCAACCCAAGTGTTTGTTGACAGTGGAATGGATAAGCAAAATGTGTTATATACACACAGTGGGATATTATTCAGCTTTAAAAAGGAAGGAAATTCTAAAATATGCTCCAACATGGATGAGCCTGAAGACATTACGCCAAGTGAAACAAGCCAGTCACAGCAAGATAAATACTGTTTGATTCTATTTATTTGAGGTAGTTAGAGTAGTCAAATTCATAGTGACAGAAAGTAGAATGGTTGTTTCCAAGGGCTGGGGGAAGGGGGAATAGGAAGTTGTTATTTAATGACTATAATGTTTCCATTTTACAATATGAAAAGAGTTCTACAGATGGATGGTGGTGATGCTTGCCCATATAAGTGATCTGTAAACTTAAAAAATAGTTAAGATGGTTAATTTTGTTATGTGTATTTCATGCAGTTTTTTTTAATTAGAAATAAATAAATAAAGCCGCAACTAACTGAAGATAATTTCTCATTTCAGGGCTCAAAAGTGGATTACTGCTATCTTAAATCTACCCATTACTTTCCAATTTCAATTCTACTGCCATCATTTTTGTCTGAGCCAGTCTTATTTCTCATCAGAACTACTGCAACAGCCTCCAACTTAGTGTACTGCAACCTCCTCTGTATTCCAATTTTCTCTTCATCTAGCTAACCCCCATGTGTTTTTCAAGCTTCAGTGGAAATGTCAATCCCTCAACAACAAAAAAACCTCCCCTGACTACCCTTGTCCTACATAATTAAGACCCATGTGGTAGGTTGAATAATGACCTCCCCATAAAAAGAGACCCAATCCCTAAAAACTGGGATTATGTTACATTACATGGCAAAGGTGGAATTAAGACTGCAGGTAAAATTGAGGTTGTTAACCAACTGACTTTATGATAGATATTCCTGGATTATTCAGGTAGGTCCAATGTAATTACAAGGGTCCTTAGCTGTGGAAGAGGGAACAGAAGAGAAGATCAGAGTAAATATGAAAAGAATTCAACCCACCACTTTTAACTTGGAAGATGGATAAGGGGAGCCACAAGCCAAGGGATGCAAGTGACCTCTAGAAGCCAGAATGAGCAGGAAAATAGATTTTCCCCTAAAGCCTCTGGACACTTTGCTTTTGGTCCAGTGAGACCCACTTCAGACTTCTGATGTCCAGAACTTTAAGATAATAAATCTGTGTTCATTTAAGCCATGAAGTTTGTGGCCATTTGTTACAGCAGCAATTGAAAAATAATATATCACTTTATTATACATTCTCATAATATAAGTTTGGGTGAACTTGTCAAAATTGTAATTACACTATTATTTGGTCAATTTCTGTCTCTGTCCTTACATAGTGTATTTCCAGTCTGTCCTGCTCATAACTAGCTTAGCACATTGGCTGGCACATAGTAGGCTTTCTGCAAATATTTATTGAATTAATGAATTGTATTGTGGAAAAATATTCTGATCCCATACCAAAAAAAAAAAAATTGTACTCCAAGTAGTGCCAAATCCAGCCCAAAACCTGAAGTTTCTGTGACTAAATGATATATGTGAGACCTTATGGATTTTTTTATTGATCACTTTAAAAAGAGAAACACTTTAACGTATAAATATTAAAAGGACACAAGAGTGGGTGAGAAATATTTAGGATACGCAAAGAAAACCCAATATATATACCATATAAGTCTCTGAAGAAGAAAACCTAAGCAGTGGAACAAAACAAATACTAAAAACTATAACTCATAAAATTTTTTTCTAAAAAATAATTGAAACTTTTGAAAGAGTACACTGTGCATCTGAGAATATCAACTTAAAACAAACAACCTCAGGCATATTTTAGTAATTATGGAATATTCTAATTCTAATAATTAATTAATTCTAATTCATTCCCTGTGTCCTTTAGAACCAGCAGTCTCAGTGTAGAAGAAAAGAAATACTGGTACAAGAAAAAGAGTATAAATAAAACCTTTTTAGATCTAAATCTGAACTGAAAGTATCAGTATAAACTCATGAGGTATTTAAATTTTAAAGGTACACACACATTTCCTAGATCAGTCCACCGAGAAGGTCTAGAAACTATGATCAATCCAGAATCAAGGAGCACCACTGGAGCCCAGACTATAGTCTTAACAAACCATTCCCTTTAAAATAAACCATGACTTTTTAAGAAATGGTTAATTTCAGGTAAGAAACAATAAATGTACATGTCCTGGAACATCTTTACATATCAGAAAGCAAGAAAATTATCAAAGACCACCAGGGTGATAACAAAGACAAAACAAAACTCAGTAGCCAACCTAAAACGGGAATCCAGTGGTCCAAAGACAGGCAAATCTGAGCTTTAATAATGATAACATTGCAATAGATTGAAATCCATGAATTATGCTTAAATCCGTTTATAAGTTTACAGTGTTTGTGAACAAAAACACACATTTGATCATCTTCTGAAAATGACAAGGAACCAATTCATTATCTTGAAAACTGAACAAATAAAGGGAACATACCAAGAATTTATCCTGTCTTCTCTATGTGAATTGTGCCAATGAGTAACCAAATAGTAAATGAGAGCAAGTATCTCCTTAGAACATTATTACAGCCAATAAATAAAACCAATTGGGTAGAATTAGAATATCTCCATTTTACAATGAGCTAATAATGGATTCAGGTATTGAGCATCACTAGCAGTTAACAACAATAACAACAAAAATAAGCAAAAACCAGATATTACATCTACTGATAAAAGAACATGATATCACCTATAATATTGACAGAAGGATTAAACCTAAATCTCACTCAGTCTCTGGATCCAACTGCCAATTTGTAGCAGGAAATATAAAAGACAGGGTAACATGTAGACCTGTTTTATGTGATCAGAAAATGCCGGCCTGGGGGAAATTCTATAAGTCAAATGCCCAGCAGGTGCCAGGTTCTTTGATATCTTTGATAAGATTAAATAAATTGTAAAAATAAAAAAGGATAAATTGTAAAATCTTAACTGTAGATTCAAAGAGACTTAAAGACATATCAATTTTTTAGTGTGCAAGACTAAACTATAGTGTTTAAGGGAGCACACTTGGGTGATGAACCAGAAAGAGGTCCAAAGAAGTGATACCTGCAGAAGTCAGAATAATGGTGACTTTTAGAAGGAGGGAGAAATTGTGATGAGAACAAGGCACTGGGTGGCTGGAAAAGTTTCATTTTTTTCTTCCAGATGGTAGTTATAATGGTTTTCACCTCCTGACAACTTACTAGCTATATATTTTGGTATGGTTTCTTGTACCTACATTTAATATTACAATAAAACATTTTTAAAATACTAATATTGTTTCTAAGAATATGGAAAACAGAGAAATAGAGAAGCAACTGTTAATCCCAACACAGGTGTCTTGCTAGACATGTCATTTATGACCAGAAGCTAGTAAAAAATTTACTAAGGAAAAATACAGTCCTTTCTGACTAGACTCATGATATTATTCTGGAATACAGACCTCAGACTTTGGGAAAGATATTATTGCAAATAATTATGTCTAATATCTTGCACTAATCAAGGAATGGTTAGATAGAAGGTGAGATTTTTCCAAAATAATCATAGTCACTTTGGTAGATGAAGGAAAGCTCTCTCGCACAAAAGAAGAAGAGGCAGGCTTTCCACCTGAAGAACCTAAAAAAAAGAAGGACAAAATTAACCTAAGACAAGCAGAAGGAAAGAAACAATAATGATAAGAGTTGAAATCAATTAAACTAAAAAAAAGGCAGTCAATAAAGACTTTGTTTTGCAATTCTTTGAAAAGAAACAAAAAATTGACATACTTCTAGCAAGACTGATAAAAACTCCCAATACCAAGGATCAAACAGGGAATACGACTTACAGATTTTTCAGATATCAAAAGGACAATAAGAAAATACTATGAACAGCCATACACACATAAATTTGACAATTTGGATAAAGGGACTAATTCCTCAAAAAACACAAACTACCACAATTCACCCAGTATAAAACAGACAATTTGAATAGCCCTATAACTATTAACGAAATTGCATCATAGTTCTAAAACTCCCAAAAAGAAATCTCCAGGCCCAAATGGTTCCACTGGAGAATTCTGTCAAATACTTAAAGAAGAATTAACATCAATTCTACATAATCCCTTCCATAATACATGAAAGGAGGGAACACATCTGAATTCATTTTCTAAAACTAGTATTACCCTAATACCAAAATGAAACTAAGACAACAAAAAAATAAACAACAACAAAAAAAAAACCTACAGACCATTGTCTTCATAAATATAGATGCAGAAATTGTTAACAAAATATTATCTAATGGAATTTAATAACATATAAAAAGAGTTACACGCTATAACCAAGTAGGAGTTATTTCAGGGATGCAAGGCTGATTCAATTTTCAAAAATCAATCAATGTAATCTGCCACATGAACAGTCTAAGAAAAAAAATCACACAATCATAACAATCAATGCAGAAAAAGTGTTTGACAAAAATTCAATACCCATTCAGGATAAAATCTCTGAGAAAAATAGAACTGGGGGAAACTTCCTCAATTTTGTCCATAAGGGGCATCTACAAAAAAGCCTATAGTCAATAATCGATAGTGAAAGACTGAATGGTTTCCTCCTAAAATCAGGAACAAGGCAAGGATGTTCATTCTCACCACTCTTATTCAACACAGTATTGGAAGTTCTAGCTGGTGCAATAAGGCAAGAAAATGAAATAAATGCGTACAGATTAGAAAGGAAGAAATAAAATGATTGCTATTTGTAGATGACATGATTATCTACGAGAAAATCTCAAGGAATTTACAAAACCTCCTGGAACTAATAAGTGAGCTCAGAAAGTTCACAGGATGTAAGATAAACACACAAAAAAATCAATTGTATGTCTATAATAAATAGTAATAAACATATGAACACCAAAATCAAAATGCAATACTACATAATTGCTCAAAAATGAAATATTTAGGCATAAATCTAAGAAAATATGTATAGGACTATACACTGAAAACTACAAAACTCTGATGGAAGAAACCAAAGAAGATCTAAATAAATGGAAAAATATACCCTGTTTATGGATGAGAAAACTCAACAAATTGATACATAGATTGAATACAATCCGTATCAAAATCCCAGCAAGATATTTTGTAGATAGAGAGAAGATCTTTCCAAATTTATATTGAGAAGGAAAGTAACTAGAATAGCTGAAACAGTTTTTAGAAAGAAGAATAAATGAGAATAATCAATATAACCAATTTCAAGACTTATTATATAGCTATATTAATCAAATTGAATGAGTCTACCTCACTGTTACTGATTCTCCTTATTTCAAGAAATAGCAACTACTTCTGATTAAAATGACTTCTCACTATTATATGTGTTTCTAATAGACATTAATAGCACATTTCACATATTAGATCCATTAAGTGAAACACACATCAGCAAATTTGTGTGCTGTATGCAGTGAATGGAGCAGACATGATAGCATACTTGATTAAATTACTAGGTAAAAGTACTTCTATCCAAGAAGTCTCTAGCACAGATATCGGTTTATATATATATATATATATATATAAATTATATTAACTGCTTTGGTTTCTAAGTGTTTAAGGGTGATGCTACAGTGATTTTTCAGCACCATGTACCTCTACTACATTCCTCATGGCATTACAGATTAGTTATGTCTTCAAAACATAAATATAACACCAGAATTTTATCTAATCTTTTGACTACTATCTATAAACCAAACACTTCAGTAATGTTTTCTAAATTCAGACAAAACTACTATAGTTTTTGCATTAGAAATTTTAAAGACAAAACTAGGCTTCAATTGAATTCCATCTCTGCGTTCTCCCTGATTATTTGAAAGGCATACCAAATTTTCCTTATAGAAAATGCTTAAAGCTTAAACATTTTATCTGTATTTGTTTAAAGCCCAGAGATTTATTGAGACAATATCAAAAAACACTTTTTAAACTTTAGTAAATACAGCGTCTCATTTTATAAAGCAAAATACTCAAAATTTATGCCAGTTTTCCTGTGGTTAGTAAAATCTGGTGTACAGTATGTTTGGTGAGTAAAGCCAAATCATTGAGACAGAAAATACAGTCCCAAGCTAATACATCACTTTACCATCTCGCATTTATCAAGCACGTAGGAGGAAGTAGGAAAACAGTGTTAAGCATGTTTTACATTTTAAGGTAGCAAATATGTTGGAGCATTTCCTTAAAGTTAGCTATCTTTCTCTGAAATAAACTAGTTTCTGTTATGAAAAAAAACTAGAAATTTTTTGAAAATGACAAGAAAATAAATTATAAGAGAGGTCTATCTATCTGTGATGATTTCTTTTTTCCTCATTAGGGAATAATAGAACACATTCACACTGTCACCATCCCTTTTAGCTATGTGACTTTTTCGGTCACATAGATATATAAAAAACAGAATTTGAAGCATTTAGTTAAACCTTACAACATGAGCCTAAGGCCATGGCATTCTTATATCCTGATTTATTTCCATGCCAGGGCACTAATTCATAATAAATTGTTTGACTTAGTTACAGACATTCTGATGGAAAGCATTATAAAATTTATTAATCCTTTCTCCCTTTTTTCCTGACATTTTGTGTTTATTTTCTTCTGGATCCTAAAAGTCACCTTTTTGCAAGAGCCTACAATTTCCTCTATAAATTTTGTATATTTTAACTAAACTTGCACACTTAATGTCCCAAATAACTTGTAACACTGGAGAGCATATTATGAAGCCACTAAACATATACAAAACCTGTTTCTAATATGTTTTCATCTTGTAATAATCAGATAAGTAAACTCAATAAATAATCTAATTATCACATTACTTTTCTAAATTCATATAGCCTAAACTATGGCTATGAATGCCTCTGCTTATCAAGACACACTAGTTAAAGTAAAAAGGACATGTATGTGACAAGGGGTGTGCCAAAATATAAAATATTCACTGTTTTGTATTACCAGGAATGGCTCTTCATTAAAATCAGCAAAGCCTGCTTGAATGTACTTCCCATGAGGGCAGGACCTTTGTCTCATTCATCACTCTATTATCAGCACCAAAAACAGAGTCTGGTACATATCATGGGTCATTCCATAGGCACTAAATAAATGACTTACTAGTGAATTAATAAATAAATGAAATTTATGATGATTGACAACTATATTGATAATGCCTCATGTAAAAACCTGAAATTTTAATGCTTAGAGAGGCAGCACAGAATAACTGTGAGTTATAAAAATAATTTTAAATACCCAATGTTAGTAAAAATGTGGAAAAATGAAAGAGGAGCTATCATCTACCACTGGTGCAAATGTAAATTGATACATTTCTGGTGGATAATTTACGATTTACATTATAAGCTTTACATCTAAAAACTCTGCTTTTACAAATTTAGCTAAAGAAAATGATCAGAGATGGGCCCAAAGATTTATTGACAAAACTGATGGATTTGTTTGTAATAATAAAAAATTGAAATGATCTATAAATCCAAAAGTAACAGAGTAGTTAATTAAATTATGTAATACCCACAGAATAAAATATTATGCAGCTATCAAAAATTGTCAGAGTATTCAATGAAATGGAAAAGATGTTCCAGAAACACTGTTAATTAAGAAGACACAAAATAGAATAATTTATTTCATAAAAAATTCAGTATGCATATTCATTAAACAATGGAAAACACTTCAAAATACTAAATGTAATTAGTTATTTTTTGGTGGTGGAACTACAAGTAACGTATATTTTCCATATCTTGTTACTGTTATTTTCAATATTTTCCAAATTTTCTACAATGAAAGGACATTATTTTTTAGGTTAGAAGACTTTAATATTATTAATTTAAAAGCAAAATAGAGGCCAGGCGCGGTGGCTCACGCCTGTAATCCTAGCACTCTGGGAGGCTGAGGCAGGAGGATCGCTCGAGGTCAGGAGCTCGAGACCAGGCTGAGCAAGAGCGAGATCCCCGTCTCTACTAAAAAGTAGAAAGAAATAAGCCAGACAACTAAAAATATATAGAAAAAATTAGCCGGGCATGGTGGCGTATGCCTGTAGTCCCAGCTACTTGGGAGGTTGAGGCAGAAGGATTGCTTGAGCCCAGAAGTTTAAGGTTGCTGTGAGCTAGACTGACGCCACGGCACTCTAGCCCGGGCAACAGAGCCAGACTCTGTCTCAAAAAATAAATAAATAAATAAATAATAAAAAACCAAAATATAAAGGGAAAAAGAGTTTTGAAACCAAATAGATTCAGGTTTGAAATTAGGCTTGAACACAACTTTCTTCAACTTTCTATTTGTTTCTTCATGTATATAATATTGTCTGTACTGCAGAGCTTAGCATAGTGCCTTGCACATAGCAGATGATCAATAAATGATACTAAATAATAACTACATCCAGCTAATACTAGACATAGGTATTTGTAGGTGAAGATTAATAAATGCAGTTTGGAAAATGTTCCTTTTTAATATTTTTTTTCCTTTTTAATATCTTTATCCCCACCAGAAATGTATTTCATTGCCTACTGCATGGATCAGTTCAAAAATAATTAATTACATATAGAAGGATCATATGAAATTACAGTTAAAGCAATTACTAATGTAGTTCACCAATGTCTTTTTGAGCATATTGCTCAAATGCTTAAAATGTGATTTTAAAAAAAATCTATCTAAAACATTTTATAACTGGACAGCTTTTATGACAATTTAAATTTTTCCATATGGCCAACAGCTGACAGTATTATGCCAGCTCTAATGTTCTTCTCCCTTTTTATATATAAATGTGCACTTTCAAAAACAGATTTTAATTATTGAGAAGAGAATCATAAATTTTTAGAGTTCATTTTGACATACGGCTTTGTAGCACTTAAACTGAACCTTTATGTTATATCATTTATGTCATTTTTCTCCATAGCACACACGAAGTTTTAACTCCATGAGAGTCTTGAAGAGGTGAGTTTAAAGTCTCTTTAACACTACTGATATGCTATTAGCATAATAAATGCAGTGCTAATAGGCTAGCTCAATCTGGGCTTTTGACCATTGAAGGAGATTCAGACTTGGAGTTTAAAAATATACATTTGAATCCTAACAACATCGCATCTAACCTGGTTTCTTTGTCTTTAACATGGGAATGAAAATGTGTGTATCAAAAGGATAGCAAGAGAATCAAATACTAAGGTCAGATACAAGCAAGCACTCTGTTCTGTCAATGGCAAAACCATGTCTACAGCCTTCTGTCCCCAGCTCTGCATGAAGTCGGGGTTCTGACCTCACACAAGTGTGGGAAACTATTTCCATGCTGGAAAATCACATGCACATTAGCACACTAAACCTGTGATCCTGAAGATTGGAGAGGAGATTGGTGAAGAGGGGTAGAAACATCTTAGAATTGCCTGAAGAACATTAGCAGAATAAACATGCAGTCCCATTTTCCTCCGCCCCGAAAACAGGGCAACCTCGCCCTTGACGTGAGGATATATTGTTGGAGGGAGGAAAACAGATCCATTCTTTAAAAGTATCTTTTTTTTTTTTTTTGCTTTAATACATTTATTTTATTATTATTTTTTTAACCATGAAACCCAATTTTTTTTATTCCATATGAATTTTAGAATTATTTCTTCTAATTCTTGAAAGATGACATTGGTATTTTGATAGGAATTGCATTGAATCAATCTTATACCAATAGGTAAGTACCGTCCTATTTCCAGATAGACAAAGTAGGGGTGTTAAAAGGAGAGCAAGCCGGGACAAGTAGACCTGAAACTAGGAATTTTCTTATAAGGGGCTCCAGACCTGCTTGGGCCTCAGGCTGCAAGGGATGTTGTTTAACATGGGGATATCCCTGCTGTGGTTTGAGATGGACCATAACCGGCTGGGCTGTTCTAGCACAGCCTGGGGAAACAATGTCCCTAACCACCACAGGGGTATTTGTCTCCCAGTCCTGTTGATCTTGGCCTAATACTTCTGAATCTGTTAAGAGATCTATGAGGCTGGATTTCTCCTGAGGGTCGAAAGAAACCAGCGTTCACAGTTTAGAAAGTAAGTCATGTCCTAGCAGGTTAACAGGACAAGTAGGAATTACCAGAAATGAATGTTCAATGATCACCTCCTCCCACAAACAAAACAAAGGGAGAGTAAAGAATTCTTTGGTAGGGACCCCACAGACTCCAGTGACCATACAGGGTTGAGTGCTCAGTTTTCTGGAGTAGGTAAGGAGGACAGAATAGGCAGCCCCAGTATCAAAAAGAAAGTTTACTAGCCTACCTGTCATCAGCAGGGTTAGGGTTACCTTTGGCTCTAGTCCAGTGATTGTTATCTTCCAGGGGGCTGATGGAAGTGGGCTCCTTCACTGTTGCACCACAATCCAGCCTGGGGACCGACTTCCTCCTGAGAAGATCCCACAGGACAGAGCAGCCCAGTAACATGTTTGATGGCACCAGTGACAAGGGGCCTTGGGTGGCTTGTCCTTGTTGGGGCAGTCTTTGGTCCCGTCAGCAGATGTGGCACCAGAGATCCCTTCCTTTGGTGGGGGCTTTGGCCATTGGTCCAAATGTGGGCACCAGTGCTGCCATTAACTGGGCATGCCTAGCCTCCTTCCTCCGCGCCTTCTCCTGAGCCTGTGACTCGAGCTCAGAGGTTCTGTTATAGAAAACAGAATTAGCAGAGGCCACTATGTCATCCAGGGAGGTGGTAGGGTCCCGGACAAGCTTTTTACTAATATCTGGTGGTGCTTGGGCCAAGAACTTGTCTTTTAATATCACCCATGCCTCATAGCAGTTAAGATTAAGAATGGTGTGTTTCTCTGTTGCCTCCCAGAGCCAATCCAGGAAGGCTATGGGGTTTTCCTCGGGCCCCTCAGGCCCCTGGGTTGCAAAGACCTTGGAATAGTTGACCGCCTTTTGTCTGGCAGCCTTGAGGCCAGCCTAGACACATACTAGAAAATGTTCTCTTTCCCACTTCTCTTCTGAGCAATTATTATCCCACCCTGGGTCCGTAGTGGGTACCACTTTTTCACCCAGTGGATATCTAGATCTGAAAGGTGTAATCCGATGGGAAACTTTTATACCTTCATTAACACTCTAGATTTCTCAAAATCATTTAAAGTCTGGCTTAGAATAACATGAATATCTTTCCAAGTCAAGTCATAGGCTAGATACAAATGATGGAATGTCTCTACCCACTTGTCACAGTGATCAGTGTAGCTCCCCAGATCCTGTTTTATTTAACTCTACTAAACTAAAGGGCTTGTGGACCAGGGTTGGTCAGAACTCCCCCACTTCTCTCACCAAGAGTAGGAGCCTGAGCTGCCCTTCCCCCTGGTGGAGGTAGGGATGGCACCACCTCCCCCTTTGTAGGGTCCCCTTCAGGCCTCCCTGGGTATGGGGGCAGCTTGGAACAGGTGGGAACCTGAGGAGGATGTCTTAACACCATAATCTTACTTGGCTCTGAACATCCCTTGCACCACCAAGGATCTTCCCATAAATAAAAGGAAGCCTGCACATATGGTATTTTGGCCCATTTTCCTTCCCATTTGCAAGAGAGGTCCAAATGTCAGATGGTGGGGTGATTTAGAGTCCCATATGGAGGCCACTGTTCTCCGTTGTCCAGCTTGTACTGTGGCCAGGTAGTTGTGCAGAAGATTAAATGTTTCTTCTTCAGAGTGTCTGGATTAAAATTGTCCCAGTTTGAGAGAATGCACCCCAAAGGGATATTAGGAGGGATTTTTGATACCTATGCACCGATCTAGAAAGTAAGGAGGAAAATAAAAAGGGGGTAAAAGGGAGGGACTTTGCCAGCTGGGGTCTGTTAGAGCCAGGTGTCCCCAGGTAATGACCTAGGCCATTCGGCCAAGGAACCAATCGGATGTCTCCTTTCTGATTTATAGGAAGAGGGGCTGTGCATGACCCCTCAAACCTAAGAGCCTCTTGTTTTTTTCTTTTTAAGGGCCAGGACAATGACACCTGTTGGTGTAATGATCTGGTCATTTGTACAAGTACGAGCACCAGCGATTGGGTGGCCAGCCACAATAAGGAAGGCACTTACTGAGATGGAGCAAAAGAAGCAGCCTGAAGGTGAAGGAGAAAGGCCACATAAAACCAGGGGTGTAAGTATTTAACTGTGCCGCACATAAGAGAGACATGGCAGGGATGCCTTAAGGTAACCCGGATCTGTTCCCGTACAGGCATGTCCACCATCTGTATAAACACTCGGGTTTTAAAAGGACCCTACAAAGTAGGTATTGACCAAGTCCCACTTTCCTTATTACCAGCTGTACAAGTTCTCTCCAAGTGAGTGAGCCACGCACTAGATGACTTAGTGCTGACAAAACTAGAGGGAGAAAACATTGTTTGGCCTTAACACGGGAAGGGGCAGTAAGCACCCCATAAGATTGGGAAAAAAATTACATTGTCAAAACCAACTCGACCAGATACACAAGAGCTACAGTGCAGAGCCCTCTTACCTAAAGTGAAACAAAATGAAAGACTTCTCCCCTACCATGAGGGATGCATCCCCAAACTCCTTATCACACACCCAGGTTTAGCCGAGAACTCAACTACACAGTCTGAGAAATGGCTAGGGTGGAAAAGGAAAGCAAACACCAATGCCCCCTCAGGCACTGGCTGTAAGGCAGGAAGATCTGAAGCAAGAGCATTTTATGGAAAAAGACGAGCTGGCTTACCTAGACACAGGGATCCGGGTCACGGCACCAAAATGTCAGGTTGGCAATCTGTTCTCAGTTCTTGGTGTGCTCTTGGCCAAAGAATGACCAGACACACCAGAAGCAGGGCAAGCCAAAACCAAGTTAATTGAAGAAAAGCAAGACAGCTTTACAGAGCAAGAGCAAGATACATTCACCACGGATATCCAATGGCCCCCCTGTCATAACAAGAGGCTCTGGTTATGGTCGTGGGTCCTGTTTTATATTGTCTGGATTGGGCCCTCCTTGTGGTTCAGACATCACTATCAAACCACTTCAATGGATTATTAATGACATGATAATTAGCCTTAGGTTACTCTAGGTGACTTTCCAGATCCTATTGAGCCTGGGCTGCCTGGCCTGCAGGCTAGAGAATTCCCTGCATTCTTTAGTGGATTGGCAGGGTGTTCCTCCTTCCTCTGGGTATGGCAAGTGCTGGGGGCAGCATCAAGGTGGGGCAATAGCAAGGCAGGGCTCCTGCATTTGTCCCTAGGAGAGCTGGAGTCCCTCACTATCTACCTAACAGGAGGCACACATTCCATTCTCTTTTTTTTTTTCCTGAGACAGAGTCTCATTCTGTTGCCCAGGCTAGAGTGCCATGGCATTAGCCCAGTTCACAGCAACCTCAAACTCCTGGGCTCAAGCGATCCTCCTGCCTCAGCCTCTCCAGTAGCTGGAACTACAGGCATGCACCACCATGCCCGGCTAATTTTTTCTACATATTTTTAGTTGTCCAGCTAATTTCTTTCTATTTTTAGTAGAGGCAGGGTCTCGCTCTTGCTAAGGCTAGTCTCGAACTCCTGAGCTCAAACGATTCACCCACTTTGGCCTCCCAGAGTGCTAAGATTATAGGCGTGAGCCACTGTGCCCGGCCACATATTCCATTCTTTGAAAGTATCTAAGGGCTTCTGATATATGGTCATTCCATGAGTACTAAAGGTGATATGTTCTACATTAATACATTTGACATATATAATATACATAAATTATATAATGTATAATATTTATAACATAAATTATGTATGAAATATATAATATATAATTTTAATCTCATTATTTCACGTACTGTTTTGAGAAATATGTATTGATATACCACAAAACTATTGCTCTTTAGAACGTACCTTAAAAGACACTGCACTCTGCAATACAAGCGTGCATCATTGCTATTATCATTCACCACACCAGCTTGAGAAAACCACACTAAGTAGTACAGATATGGTCACTCAAAGATCCAATCTCTATATGCAATTCTGAAAGGTCTATGTAGGTCTTCTAAGGTTACTACTTAAGATTTATTCTGAAACTGGACATATATTTAATCAAAATACTCAACTAAAGAAAAATACAGAGGAATATGTCTATGGCCTTGGGATAAGAAGAGTTTTCTTAAACAAGATACAAACACATATTTAAACACAAGATTAATAAAGACTCATACAATTGGAACGTCTGTTCTTCACAACTGTATTGTCATAAAAATTAAGTCCTTAGATCTAAGTGTGCCATTCATTTTTTTTTTCTGTATTCATTCATTCACCAAATATCTACTCCATACCTGTTATGCAGCAGTTTTAAGTGAATTTTTTTTGGAGATGTGTGGTCTAGTTATTATTTGTTCATACAGTTTTTGTGCAGTAATATTTATTAGTAGAAATTTACAATCACAATGACTGGGCCAAATTTGATATTGTGATCTTTTCTCAATTCTTTCTGTTCGTTTTTGGTTTTTTTTTACCAACTTCTTTCTTCTTCACAACATTGAGGCTTCTAGGACAAAACACTACCAGTATTCACTTTCTGACCTAGCAAAACACATATTTTCCCCCCAGTGGCAGACTGAACATTCAGGTAGGAGCAATCACAATGCCTTGCATATAGTAGGAACTAGACAATAATTTAATATGACTTATTTGATTTTTTTCATTTTTTAGAGTAACGATTCTATTGAGATATAATTCACCATATATTTCAGCCAGTTAAAATATACCATTCAGTGGTTTTTATAACATTCACAGAGTTGTGTAACAATCACCACAATCAATTTTGTGCATTTCAGCATCCCCAAATCTCCTATACCCATTAAGATATCATTTTCTATTTCCCCTCAACTCCCATACCTAGACAACCACTAATCTGTTTTTTGTCTCTATAGATTTGCCTGTTTTGGACATTTCCCATAAATGGAATCATACAATGTGTTCTTTTGTGACTGGCTGTTTTCACTTAAAATAATGTTTTTAAGGTTCATCTGTATTGTAGCATGTATCAGTACTTTATTACTTTTTATTGTTGAATAATATTACATTGCATGTATATACCACATTTCATTTATCCATCGGTAATTTGATGAACATTTTTGTTTTCACTTTTTGGTTACTATGAATGATGTTGCTATAAACATTTGTGTACAGTTTTTGTGCACACATATATTTTAAATTCCTTTGGGTATTTACCTAGGAGTAGAATTGCTGGGTCATATGGTAACTCTATGTTTAACATTTTGAGGAACGGTCAGATTGTTTTAGGAAGAGACTGAATGATTTTACATTCCTACTAGCAATGTATGAGGATTTCACTTTGTCCACATCGTTATCAACACTTGTTATTGTCTGTGCTTTTTATTATAGCCATGGAGTGGGTGAGAAGTGGTATCTCTCATTGTGGTTTTGATTTGCATTTCCCTGGTGGCTAATGATGTTGAACATCTTTTCATGTGTTTATTGGCCATTTCCGTATCTTCTATGGAGAAATGTCTATTCAGAATCTTTGCTCAATTCTCAGTTGAGTTATATCTTTTTATTATTGAGTTGTAAGAGTTCTTTATATATTCCAGATACAAGTCTCGTATCAGATATATGGTTTACAAATATTTTCTCCAATTTGTATGTTGCCTTTTCACTTTCTTAATGGTATGCAATTTATTTACTTTCTCTTTTGTTGCTTGTGCTTTTGGTGTCATCCCTAAGAAGTCTTTGCCTAACACAAGGTCCCAAATATTTACTTCCATATTTTCTTTTAAGAGTTTACAGTTTTGTCCTTACATTTACGTCTATGATAGATTTTGAGTTATTGTTTTTCCAAAGTGGGTTCTTTTTATTTAAAATGTAATTAAAATATATTGATTTGTGTAAATGTGATCAATATAGATTATGTACCATTTCACAGGATTAACAACTGGGAAGAAAAAAAAGAAAAGGCAATTCCAAAATTTGCCTGTGAAACAGTTAGCATTTCCAGCATAGGGAGCTCTTGAAGGATATTGTGTGTGTGCTCCTACAATCTTGTGAGCATTAAAACAATCTGCTCACTGAGGCTGCCTCCTGTGATATGTCTTGGCATGGATTTCTTTGGTTTTCCTGTTTGAGATTAGCTCAGGTTCTCAAATTTGTTCATATTTTGTAGGTTGGTGGGTTTTGTACCTTTGTCTTTTGCTGAACTTGAGTAATTTTTAGCCATTATTTCTTTGAATACTTTTTTACTCCCATACTTTTCCTCTGCTCCCTCTGGGACTTATTTGATATGATTATTAGATCTTTTGTTATAGTTCCATAGATCCCTGAGGCTCTGTTCATTATTTTTTAATCTATTTTCTCTCTGTTGCTTATATAGGGTGATTTCTATTCTATTTTCAAGTTCGCTGATTTTTTCCTTTGTCCTCTCCATTCCAATATTGAGCCCATCCAATGAGATTTTAATTTTGTTTATTGTATTTTTCAGTGCTAATGTATACATTTGTTTCTTCTTTACATCTACTATTTCTTTGCTGATACTTTCCATTTTTTCATTTGTTTCCAGTGTGTTCATAATTGCTCACTGAAGCATTTCTATGATGGTTACTTTAAAATCCCTGTCATATAATTTCAACATCTACACCATCTTGCCATTGTCTTCTGCTCATTGTCCTTTATCATTCCAGTTGAGCTTTTCCTGGTTCTTTGTAGGATAAGATATTTTTCTTGCATTTTGGACATTATAGGTATTATCTTACTAGACTTTCGATCTTATTTAAATCTTGTTTTAGCAAGTCTCCTTTGACTCAACACCACAGGGGAATGGGGTGCTGCCTCATTTCTGCTGAATGGGAGTGGAAGCGGAGGCCTCCACTCACAACACAGTGGGAAGAGAGTGGCTCATGACCTCTCGGAGGAGGTGTAAGTCCTAAGTTTCCACTCCCTGACACAACCCCACCAAGGAGAGGGAGAGGTGCCTCATTACCTCCAGGTGAGAGTGGAAGTCCAGGCTCCCCACTCAGCCTCTGCTGACAAGGGTGGAGATTGGGCCATCATTTTCTTCTATGGTGTGTGAATAGAGTAAGGGGTAATTTTCCAAAAATATTCTGTTTTGCTAGGATGACCCTTTTCTGATTCTTTAGCTAAATAGACTGGACTTTTCTTGGAGCTTTTTTCTTATTTGTATTTTTAGCATTTCCAGGTTGCTGGCTTCTGGGATATATATGGCAAAAATAAAACCCAGGGAACTCATCTACATAGCTTTCCTCAAATCCCAAGGTCCCTAACTCATCTGCCTCTTTCTCTCCATCTTTCAGAGTTATCTTATGCTTATTTTGTACATAACGTCCAGGATTTTTTAGTAGCATTTAGCAGGAAGAATAGGGAGAAGTATGTGTATTCTATCTTTTCCAGACCCAGAATTCAATATATTTGATTTGAACATTTTCTATGTTATACGTATATTATTTCTCCAAAGATTTGTGTGGCCTGATACTATTACGATTTCATTCCTTTGAAGGGTCACCTAGAAATGTTTTTAGTGACTACTATATCTTTGCATATTTCTCTGAGAAATTTTCATTCCACTGTTAAAATTTTCTTAATCTCCAATGCATATCTGATTGCATTTTTGCTGCAAACCTATGTTTCTGGCAGGTATAACATCCACAGCCACAAAACACAATTTTAATGAAAGTACAAAGGTAGTATACGATCATTCCACATGGGCGAAGGATGAGACGCTACTCATCATACCTTTCATAGACTTCTTCCAAATGCACACGACCAGAGCCTGATTATTCTCTTAATTTCAGCCTCACCTGAACAGATGTTCCTAGTTGATTTTCTTCTACTTGTGCACTGATAGTCTCATTTATTCTGATTATCATTTTGTGTTTTTATTGAGCATGATCTTCTATTTGCTCATTTTCATTCCCCATTCCTGTTTGAGTACCTCCATCATCTTTCACACAGTTTGCTTTTGATGTCTGAAAAAGCCAATAATACCCACAAATCTGCTGTGGCTCAGATGCTCACTACAAAAGTCTTTTCCTTTTCAGTCCATCTCCTGAAGATATTTTCCTGGCAGGCAATAAAACAACTTTAGAGAAATAATGTCTCATTTACTTCTCTCCACTTAATTTGCTTTTTAAATTTTTTCTCATCTTGGGAATTTGTATGAGAGAAAAACTTCATTGTTCGGAGCTGTCTCATGAACTAAACATAACCTTTGACAACATTTCAGCGATACAATGCTCATTTGGAAATTTTACTAAAAAATGTAAAACCTGTTTGGTACGGCATGCAATGCCAACCATTGTTACTTTCACATCTGCAATATTTTGAGACAAAGGATTATAAAATCTAAGTAATCTTGTTCCTGACTGTTCTTTTGGTTAGCCAAGGGGTTTCATGAAACTTAGTAGGAGATAACATATATTGACACAAGTAAACTAATACTTAAGCTGATTTGAAGTCTCCATACCACTACTCCTTTTATTTTCTCCAATCACCTAGGAAGGGGTAAAAAATCGAACAAACATAGAAACATTAGGCCCGCTACATTGTTTTTTCCTGTTGTTGGCATGAATAGAATTGCTACTGAAATCCTCTTGGCTCCTATGATGTCATTATAAAAATGCCCTCTCGCAAATCATTCCCATTTGTCTCTTTCACTGCCTGCTCTGTAGTTGAAACAATTCTTTTCAAAATAATTTATAAATTGTTTTATACGACACCAGTGACATTTATTACCAGCATCGAGTTCAGCAAAAAATAACCAATTATTTCTATTTAATTCATTTATCAAATGCTAAGGGCTATGGCAAGAATTTAGAGGTCACATCACTCAGTATCTCACAGTGAGGAGAACGTTTTTGTTCCCAGTCAGATGAGCTAACTTGGAAGGCATTGGTCAACAAGAAATCCACCAGAGAAGAAAGAGTGGTGATGTTGAACAGACAAGTTTGAGATAGAGGCCAAAGAGTAACCATAGTACAGAGAGTTGATTTGATTTGCTGTCATTTCTTTTAATTTTAGAAAGTAGCTGTTTTCCGTTATTTCTTTAAAATTGTTTTTTTTTCAAATTGTTCTATTAGATGAGTAAAATTGATTCTTTGGTTAAATCTGACTCTTCAACTTTAATTATTATCTACGTGGTATATCTTTATACATACAATGGGATTGTATTTGAAATGTGAGTAAAAACCGTGTCCATTTTTACTCCCTGTTCTGCACACCAAAGAGTTGTAATGCAATGCAAGTATTTCCCCAAATATTTTTCTTCACTGAAATTATATTTGAAAAATTTATCATAACAGAATGGGATTTGTAGAAGACAACATATGTCTATTGGACAATGGGATTCCTTTCCCTCTATCTTTGCCTCTACTCATTTGAGAGTATATTCAAAACCATAGGGATCAATCTCTGCTTTAGATTCATCAACTGTATCCAATGTAAGAAAACAACAATTGTTAGATAAAACTATAAATTTTCTCTCTTATTAACTTCTATTCTTACTGTGTTTATTTATACTCTAGCTGTAAAATTGGTTATACCAGTGGCTTTGGATGTAGTGATGCTCATCCTTAAGGAAGAAAATATTCCAAGATTTGTATTTGCATTGACATCTTAAACTGAACTATTTTTAACTGAGCTATTTTGACTCATGTCTCATTAACTATTAATATATTTTAGGTGCTATGGGGTTACTAAAAAAAATTATTATTTGGGCAGAAAGGAAGTTCTTCACTAGCCTTCATAAATATGAAAAAGTTCTCAAACTGATAACCAGGAAGCTTCTACATTCTGGATTCTTAAGGAATGTATGAAATAGATTCCACTTGGAATTGTAACAAAGACCACTTATGAGCAAAGACTTAGCAAAGTCAGGTGAAGTGCCCTGTTCAAATGGATCCCTAACCTAGCTGAAGAGATGCCATCGTATCACGCAAATAGCCTTTGACTATCACTAAGAATTCCCCACTGTACCAGCCTCACACTGGCACCTGCTCTCTAGAGCCTTCTCTTATTGCAGAATGAGCAAGTAGGAATTATTCATTCCGAGCTGCTTAACGCATTCATGTTTAATTCTTCATATACTCTTCAAACATTCATATTGATGGCACCTTGAAGTCTTTGAAGCTTAGTTTTGTGCATTTTCTTGTCTCCTGGCCCACATATTCCCTTTTCTTCATCCATATGCCTTTATTTCTCCCACCGTATCTTTCTACATCTTTCAAAGAAAAGGTACTTTAACATTTCCCCTTGTAGTACTCCTTTCCTAGAGTCAGTGCCAACAAATTTGAGCCATTGAAGGGCCCTGGTGTGCTCATTCGCTTCTGTACATCACGACTAGAAACAGTAAGAGATGACAAGCAACCGCAGATTGGGCATCTAGTGTGGATATATAGAGCTAACATCTACCACTTGGCAAGCTGTGTTCGGGGAGGCTTATGTAGCTCTCATTCCAGGATTATTATAAAAATAAATCTTTTAACATTTGTTTGGGATTAAAAGTGAGGGAATCGAGACTCACATTTTAAAATGCACATCCTGATGAATAATAAATACACTTAGTAAATATACATTAAAGGAGAATTATATTTTCTGCAGCTTGTTGTGTTTCACTGAAGGCATTCTCCACATAACAATGAATTAACAGAACCAAATATCAGTCCTAGATTGGAGTAGGGAGTATGGTAACTTGTACCGTGTCTTAGAAATGAAAAAGGCCTAAAACAAGAGCAGACCAAAATGAGGGGGATGAAGGGAGGGTATCTGTGTGAGAGGAAAGAGGTGTGGCCTGCAAAACATTCCAGGGCAACAAATGGGAAGCTGTCTGGGCTGTACTGGCAAGAGCACTGGGATCAGAGCAAACGATGTGAGTTCTCAGCCACCAATGCCCTGCCTCTCTGTTTCTCCTGCTGTAAAAGGGAATTTAAATGCCCATGAGGATCACAGACCTCATGGATACAGAATTACATGCAAACTATGCAACCGACAAATGTAATTGACAATGGTGAAAGAAGAACAGAGGTCCTGCAACTTCAGGATCAAGAGGACATCTGAGAAAACCACTCCATTGGGTTAGCCATAAGCAAATCTACAAAACTGACTTTCTGCCTCCTTAGCTCCTCCCCTTTTCCTATGTTCATTTCCACTAGTTCCTCCTTCCAATTTCCCTGTGGTGGTCCGGAGCTCACCATATCCACTTTCCCTCCCCTTATTTTTCCCCTCATCTACACTCCCCACCCAGCCTCATCTGTTGGACAACGCTCTCTCCAGTTCACCAAATCCAAGTCCAGTTGTCCAGTATCCTCTTTTCTCTGGACCCCATTCTCTGTTAACACAAATCTGATGAACACACGGGCTCAGGAATCAGAGAATCCAGGTTCAAACCACAGCTCCCCTTCTTGCCAACTATGAGACTTGGCCAATAACCCCTATGTGTCTTTGTCTCGTCATCCGTGACCTGCTGATAATTCTAGTACTGGCCTCATAGCTGTCTTGTGCGGGTAAATGAGATAATAAGGATAAAGCCTCTCACACAGTGCCTGGCACATAAATAAACAATAAGTGTTCAGTATTATTTGAGCTCAAATGTTAATGATGGATATGAGTTTAATGTCCCTCCTCCAAAACAACTCTTGACTTGATCAGCAGCCTTAACACAAAGGAGAGCATAACCGTGTGATTTTTAAACACCACGACAAGGTGTGATACTCGAGGGCAGGGGGAACAGTGTTCCTTGGGCCAGGCTAACCAACATTTAGTACAGGGTTTTCCAACAAATCAGGCCAGCCCTACTTACTGTGGCTCCTATACAGTAGAGTCTCCACACAGCCCCTCCCTTATTTGCATAACAGCAGAAAATTCAGAGAGACCTGGACCAGAAGACAGAAGGGGAATATCAGGATATTGTTTACTCTGAGGCCTTGTCAAATGATCTGCTCTTTATCCAGAACTGGGTAAACAGAAATACTTTTGCAGAAACAAGTAAACACTGTACTGTGCAGTGATTTCGCAAACAACTATTTAATAGTTCATTACCAGCTTTTCCAGACAAGCGATCACCGATCACTGACCCTCCTTTTTTGTGAAAAGGGCAGTCATTGCCTTGTTTATGTCTTGGTGGGGTGAAGGTGGGGGAAACTCAGGGGAGACAAAGGAGGTGACACTAAAATTACTTGTCCCTCTTTGAAGCTTTCCAGGTAAGCTGTGCCCAGACTCAAGGACATTGTGTTAAGGCTGACTACTGAGTCACCCTTGAAAAGCCCTGGGAATTTTAATTGAAATTACTTTCCTGCACTGGCAGTCTGCCTTATTTGCAATTTGTATTATGAAGGACAATGCTAAATAAGAAGGGTGACTTTTTGTGAAATACAGACTCCAAAACTGTATGTTGGCAACCCTCTCCTCCCAACCCAAGAAAAAAACACGAGATTTCTTTTTTTTTTTTACTAAAGGATAGTAAACATCTTTGATTATCGATATTCAAATGCCAACCAGAACAGCACAGCAAACTGTAGTAGTAGAAGGTCCCTGAAGTAGAAAGCTATTCATGGAAATGGAAACAAGCACAAGAACAAACAGAAAAATCTCCATGTTTTCATCCTATGTTTCAAGGCTGCATTAAAGCTGCAGTTCCTCCGGTCACAAGGCATTTCCTAAAAATTCATGAAACTCTGTAAAACGGGAAGTTCGCGCTTTCACTTTTTCAGCATTATTTTCCCTCCACAATCCTACTTTAGGACTTACCCACTTAACAGAATATTTTTTAAAACTAAAAACTAATACTCCCAGAAATACCCTTCCTGCAAAGCACCCCAACTCACCCAACCAACTGCTCTCCCTTGTGCAATTTCCTAACCTGCTGTCCTTGCTGCTTCCCTGTGACTTAAGAACAATTTTCCCTAGAAGGTAATACCACACAAAGCAAGATGTAGCTTTTCAAAAATACAACCAAGTGAGAGACAAATGTGATGCTTAGCTAATTATGAAATACGATGGCATCTTCGGGGAAAAAAAATCAAATCCTGCTATTGAATAGAGGCAATCTCAATAAACCTCCAACTTCTTAATGTAGGAACATGGAAACCCTTTGCTCAGGGCCCAGAAATGTGCCAGAGATAATATGCCAAGAGAATAATTATTTCCCCATGATGGGCTACTATGATTATCTATCCCATTATGAATCAAGCCCTTGAAAATCCAAAGGTAAGCAGCAGTTAAACAGCTATAAACAGTGGTTAATGAGAATTTCCAGGAAATATGATGAGGTGACAACACTGTGAAACCCACTGCAGAAATGAATCCCTAAGTACGAAAAAATACACTTTCCTGCGATACAGACTCCGGGCTCTGCTTTCCCTTCCACAACCCTCTCCCTTTCCTTTGCCTTCTTTCTCTGCTGTGCCCATTTCTCCAGTTTATTTTCTCTCTACCCGCGCTTCCTTGGCCTCCCTTCCTCTCCCCATCTGTGCCCCTCCACCCCCCTCTCCCTCTCATTTCCAGCCTGCCTTATTACTCCACTCTCCCAGAGGCTGGTCACCATGTCACACGGGAGTTTACCATACGCATACTTGGGTCCCTATCGTTATTTTTTAATGGGTCAACTCTTTTATTTCACTCTTTCTGTGTCCAAACGGAAACCAAGTGGAGATGCTTTGTATTTTCACATGATATCCCTGTTTATTTGCAAGCCATTAGCCACTGATGGGATGGGGGAGGCAGAATAAAATTCATAATCCCGACTCTCAAAACAAGACCAAAGCTCTAAGAAACTCTTCAAATGAGTCATTCAATCTATCTTGTTTCTCAATATTTTTTTAAACATTTTTTCATCATAAATTTATTGATGTTACTTAATGTTGGCCAGGAAGTTTAAGCATACAAACAATAGGTTGGTGGAAGGATCATAAGGAAAGAAGGAAGGTTTTTATACTTTTATTTTTTCCTCCCTAAGGTAGTCCTTATCTTTTCTTTGTGAGAAAATTAGTACAGAAAGAAACCAAAGGCACCTACACACACACACACACACACACACACACACACACACCATACACACAACACACATAGACACACACACACACCATGGAAGCCAAGCATATTGAGCCTCTGATTTCTCCCCTGCTCCAGTCCCTGTCTCTATGGAGACTTCACCTGGAGATCTAAGTCTCCTTCTAAGCACATTGAAGGAGAAAAATTAGGGGAAGGAGATAGCACCTAGAGACAAAATTCTTTCCTTCCCAAATCTAAGAACTTTGGGCAAGAAGTACAGAGGTACAGAAGTACAGTACGACCACACGCTCTGCAAGGTAGATACCACCATTCTTGCAAACTGAGTTTGAGAGAGGAGAAATACTTGGCTCAGCCCCTGTACAGCAGATTCTCACCCAGCTATCTGGCTGGAAGGCCCCTGCTCTTTCCATTCTACCCCAGTGCTCCTCTGTGCCTTGACCAAGTCCATCTGACTCTAACTCTCAGGTGAAGTTGCTTTCTGCTAAAGTGATCCTTCCCTCTCTTTCCTCGGAGCCCTGTCTCTACCTCCATGACAATACTTAGTACATTAATGATAATTATTTACTTCTCCGTCACCTTGACCACTCACATATGAACTGCTTGGGGGCAGAGTAAGCATCCTGCTCATCTCGGCAGCCCTCAAGGCCCTTCACATATGCCTTACACAGAGGGTCCCGTGAATGTTGGTTGCCTCTAATTAAGTTAACCACCAAAGTGTGGTAAAAAATGTTGGGTTTAGAAAATTTGTCTTATTCTAAAAGAATAAATGGCAAAGCAATTGGATTATTACAGAAAGAAAAGAGACACTAAGTCCAAATATCACTAACACTGCTTCAAACTGAGGGGGAACGTCAAAAGATATACTCTTTCAAGAGGAACCTACAAGAGATACAAAGACAAGGACAAGCAAACCCAGTGGGTTGATTGAGGGTTGTAAAGTTGATAAATTGAGGCATAAAATGTGTATTGGCCAAGCCTGACAAGGCAACTGCTGAATTCCTCAGAAAAAAGGTACTGAAGAAATGTTCTGTCATCAGTGATCCATCAGTTGGGGTTCTAACATTACACTAGCTTAAGGTTAACTGACCATCTAAGAGGCCTCCAATCTCAGACTCAGCTGCCCCTTACATAGACTTAGAATTTTTCTTAGCAAGTGTTTCAATTAAGCTTAAGGTGACAGGTGTAGAAGAAAGTCCCCACCCTTTCACTCCTAACTAAAGTCTGAGTAGATCTTTAAATCAGTCTCTCTTTGAGTTGAATCAACCACAGGCAACAAACATAACCTTCACTATAAAGTGAGATCACTTCTCTTAAGGCTTTTGTTTAAATTTCTATTACTTCCTTTAAATTATTTTTAAAAAATTTATTCAACACACGGGAATGAACTTATTTTGTCATTGAAATTATGTAAGTCTGCCTGAATTTTTTTATTTTAATTTGGAAGAAAATGTCACTGGTCTTATCCGAAATGCTTTTGTGTATACTACTTTAACATTTACCTTAGTTTTCTTGCACAGAGGGACTGAAAACCCAATTTTATAGGTCTTCAAATAAGGAAATAGGTTTAGTAAGCTAATTTATTTAGAATGATGGGGAAATGTGATATTCCGGTTAACTCAATGTTCTAAGTAACTGAGTGACCCCACTCACCGGAAATCAAAGGCTGGTTCTCAAATCCTGGTACAATAATCTCATAAGATTCAATATAAGATTTTATCTGTCTTGATTTCATTGGGGTCTTGAGTTCTTAGAAAGTCATCACTACACATGCTGCAAATTCCTTTTACATAGAGTTACCAAGGTAGAAGTTGTAAAATTCTAGCCATTATCCATGAACAGAAGGTGCAGAGATGACTTTAATGGCGGGAGAGTTGGAGTTGAGGAAAGAGGACTTCCTGGGTCCTAGGCAAAGCTGTGAATCGATGGTTCATTTCAAGCACCTCCTTTCCACCCTCGTCAATGTCTCCATCCTCCTTTCCTCCTCCAATTTCCTGTCCCATTCCACTCCCCCATCCCCCTAATCTCCTTCACCATCCAGCTAATCGCTGCTGACTAATTAAGATATTACTTAATAAGGGATGAAGATGAAGGTACCATGGTCCCAGGAATAGCTGTACTCTCATTGAAGCTACTTAAAATATGCCCTCCAAACTAAAAAAGAAATTATCCTTAAGATAATCCTTATGGACTTAATGGTCTATCTGACCCTTGGCTTTATAGTTCAACCTCCCAACATCCCCTGTCACAAACCTTCAGCCAGCATTCATAGTATTAATATTCCACATCTCCTTGCTATCCACCCACAGGCTTTTCCTTCTACCTGGTAAAACCTTTTTTGCACCTGCCCCATCCATTACTACCACCACCTTCTCATCTTGGTAACCTGCCCTTCCAGGCAGAGTTCAAGGAATCACTGCATGGAGAAGAAAGGCTTTCCCAGGTCTCCTGGTCTGCCTTAGATGTCCACTTCCCCCCTCATTCCTCCAGTGCTCATGCACATATTAGAACACTTCCTATTTCATACCATAATTATTGGTTCCTTCATGTTTTCCCCACTAGCTAGACTAACCTCCTTACCAGCCTTATCAATCTTCACATTTTCAACATCTAGCAAATTGCCTGGTACAACTCATTAAGGTTGAACAAATGAAAGATTGCAATGAAATGAAGGAGGTTTGGGATACCAACATTTCATGGAGGATGAACTAAAAAAAAAAAAAAAACTGGAAATAATAATTTAAAATGTTGTCAACCCCCACTATAGAATACAGGACTTTATATGCACAGAACCTATAGCACTACAATGATTCTTGTTTGATTTTTTTGTTTGTTTAAAAAAATCTCTGATACTAGCCTGTTAACTTTTCATTTGTTCCTCTCCCACAAAAGTAAAGCACAAAACAATCCCGTTTATTTAGGCTTCCCAATTGTCTGAGTCCCAGATAAATAGGCTTACCGCGTTTGTGTGTGCTCTTATGCACTTTAATCATATATTTCCCAGTTTGAACAAGACAATAAATTAATTCCTGTCTTTTTAAAACTAGTTTCCACTTACTCAAAGATGTAACTACACAACTTGGAGGCAGCCTTGAACAGTGAAAAAAGAAAAAATTCTTTGGTCCACAATATCTGCAAGTCTTAGCATATCTGCAAGTCTTAGTCCTGGCTCTGCCTCTGGCTGAATCTGTGGCCTTGGGAAAATTACATAATATTTATGGGCCTCGGTTTCCTCATCTATAAAACACAGGAGTTGGACCAGGTGATTTTTAAGTGCCCTGTCAATTTAAAAATTCTATTATTATATAAATCTTTAATTTTAACATAGAGCAGGTGGACCCTGAAAAGTACTGGAAATAAAGATACCGTACTGTCACACAAGGAAGATAATCTCCATCACATGGAATTCAATTTAAAATTCACAGCAAAGTCAAATTTGCACACACCATGTCTGAGTGGCCAAGAGTAATAAAACAAGTATGTGGAAGGAGCAGGAAGCAGGCAGAGGAAACCCATGCACTCTGTGAAACAGTACACAGCCTAAATGTATTTTCTTTCACTGATGTATTTTAAATTTGTGACTGTGAATATACCACAGTGAACAGCTTGAAGTTCTTTGGAACAAACACCTTCTAAGGTCACTCCTGAAGGAACTGCAATAATAACATTTGGCATATGCAGATAGAGTGCTTCGCAGGCTGGAGCATGGAGAAATATGCTCTGCATGTTCCAGAAAAGATGATCCATGATTCAGGTGAAAAAAAATGTCAGGTACATTTTTGACAGTGGCAGCAAATCCAAACAGTGTAACCAAACAATCAATATGGACGCCCTGATTAAAATCCCCAAGTAGCTGTGAGTTTGATTTTCAGCAGGGTCTGGACAGGAATAATGGATTTGGTGGCCTGGAGGAACATTAGAGGTTTTAATAAAAGGAACTCAAAATTACTAGTGTTGGCCCTAGTTCCAAGGAAGCCCTGGCTCAGTGTCTGAACAACACAGGATGAACCTAATTCCTTGCCTCTTGGATTCTTGCTATTCAGTTTAAAATGCCATTTTAGTACAGCCTGATAATTTCTCCTCAAAAATAAACTCATAAAAATTGCTTTAAAATTCCTGATCAATGTTTTCAGTTCACAAAGATATTAAACCAAATTTCCTAAAGCCTGAAAAGCTAATTATGCATTCGATTAGAGTTTCTTAATAAAGATTAAAACTCTGAAGTCTATTACAAACCCATATTTAATTCAACTGCCATTTTATCCATGCCACCATGGAAGTGTAAGTGGTAACAATGAATATAAATTGTAATACATGCCATAGAAAGAATGCTATTTGTCCAAGTACGTTACTATAAAGAATTAAATTTTGCTATCAGTTCCATGATCTAGTTAAAATTGGTATTCTTTATTTGGTCTTTCAATGTAGTCCAATTTCCTACTTTGAAAAACAAATTCTAGGGAATAAAGAAAAGAGATTAATTTATCATTAAGACTCTGCTTAATTGAAGTCAATTCCGAACAAACTTGAATTCAATTTCTGCTCATTAAATTGAATGTGCTCTGCGTTCCTCTCTGCATTGCTTTGAGCAAGCAGCTGAGAACAAGGGACTAACATCAAAATTATTAAATTGAGGAGATTTTATTTGGTCTTCACATGCCAGAGCCGCTTTGATGAGGAGCTGTTTTGGCACTGAAAGGAAAGAAGAGCAGCTGGAGGAAAAATCAAATGAAACTAAGCCTTGGAAAATTGAAGAAAACGCAAGCTTAATAATATTTAATAATTAAATTTCCACAAACAATAGCGGCAAATGAAGTAATCTGCAAAGTCTGTGAACTCATTTGCATAATTGATGCCGGTCCCCTGTAAATGAATAATGAAGATAATAAAAGATGTTGCTAAAAATGGGCACAATAACAGCAAATTTCATCAAGCCGCGCTCTCTGATTAATCTGCTCTTGCAAATCAGCAGCGAGAGGGGAGCGCGTGATTAACCGCGCCGAGGACGGCAGCAGGCGGCGGCGCTGCCCTTTCTCTGCGTGTCTCTGGGCGCGTCCCGCCCGCTCCCCGCGCCGCCCGCGCTCCTCTCGCCGCAGCTGCCGCTGGGGCTGCCGCGGGCGCCGCTCAGCCGGAGCGCGCCTCCGCCCGGCCCGCCCGCTCCGTCGCTGCCCTCCGTCGGGGCCGCAAGCGGGGCGACAGCCGCCCAGCTGCCCGGGCCCCCGATCTCCAACCCGGGGCGCCCGCCTGCGCCGCCAGCGCGGGCTCGCTTCCTTGACGCCGAATAAACTGAGACACAACTAGCTAGCGGGCCGGGGACGGCGGTGGGTGACTCAAATGCCAGCCGGCCGCGTGCCCCGCGCCTACGTGGGGGGTCTGGGATTCTGAGCAGCGGGAGTTGCTTTTCAGGCAGGAAGGCGAGGGGTCCCGTCCCGGGGAGGCCCTCGCGGGCAGCCACGCTCAGGGAAATGGGCGATGGCGCTGCGTAAAAGTGCAGGCCCTCCTCCTCCCGTCTCGCCATCACGCACAGAGGGAATGGGCCTTGAAAGGAGTGAGTTTATTAGGCGCTTTTAAATGCCTATTCAGAAATGAACAGGAGGCAAAATAAAAACGCGTCCCACCCCACCAATTCCCTTCCCTGAAGAAAAAAACAAAGAGAAAGCAACCCGCGAAGGTAAGCTGGGCATTTCAGATTTTGTGGGTTTTGGTGTATGTGGTTGTTTTTTTTTTTTTTTTTTTTGGTATCAAAATAACATTTTCCAGTTTGCGACTTATATTTTCGAGTGTATTTTTCCCAGGGCTAACCCAAGGGGCTAATAAAATCTATGAAAGCTGTTATGCCCAAATACATTTTGTGCGGGAGTTTGTGAGAGCGACTTTGCTGAGCACAAACCTTAGACGATGAAACTGAAAATACTTTGAAAAACACACGATCCTCTTCCCATCGAGGCGCTGCACTTTTCCAGCTCTCTAGGATAAAGTTGTCTCAGGAAAATAAAGCTGTTGATAAACCATGGTTCCAGACTGTTACTTGTTTTACAACTCTCAGGTTGCAATCGATCATAGCCTAGACCTAACAGGACTGACTCGGGCTTTTCATTTGTTTATAGTGTGTGCAATGCTTTATGTCTCCAATGCACTATGTCAGCTATGCAAAATAATGCATTATTTTTGTTCCCATCCTGGATCCACCTCCACAATGGTTTTTGTTTAAAATGAAGGTTTGATTTTTTTCCATTATTGCAGGATGGAAACTTCAACCCTAAACATCTGAGAAACATAGCTTTAAAAATCCAGTACTGAGTTGGAAGAAACATAGAGGAGCTCATGTTTACTTCATTTGCAAAGTGCAATTGAATCTATTTAACTTGACCAGCTTTAATTCAATCTAACAAACCATGAGCTTGCTCCTGCATCAAAAAAAAGCCAGTATGCCGCCCTGAGCTTGTGAAAGTTATCAGAAACAAAATGGAGTCACTTGTGTTAAAAAAAAAAAAAAAAAAAAACACTGACAAATAGAGCCAGGGAAGGCTTATGAAGAGAGGGTTCTCATGTATAAATGACTGATAACAAAAACTATCACCAAAGACTCTACAAAATATGCAGCCTTGCACAAAGGCTATCACAACCTTACACAAAAATTACTTCTGCAAGGACATCTGCCCAGCAACTACCTATGAAACTTCGGACTGGTGTCACCCTTGTTGTTGTTATCGATCTTTGTAGCCAAGGATAATTATCTCAAAACAATTATATAATCCTAATCATGTTTCCTTTAAAAATCTTTGTCTTCCTTTACCTCCCTGAATACCCTCATAGTTGACTGTGGCACCTGTATTCCCATTGCAATGTCCTATTCCGAAATAATTGTCATTTTATTTTAGAGAGCCTCTCTCTATTTAGGTTGACAAGCCCCAAATTCCCTCTTTCTCATTGCCATGTCATCAAATGAATCTATGATTCCTTTGTTTTTGCTAAGCAAATAGCACATGTGTGGAAAGAAACAGAGACAGAGAAATTGACTTCGCACTCTCACATGAGCCTACCGTCATACTCCAGATCCTCCTACTCCCAGACACATGGTCTCTCCCCACCTCCAGCCTCTTCTGGAGATCAAAGGAAGAAAACAGGAAAAGGACTCAATAGCAACTTTTCAGGAAAACTAATGGGATGTGGGAAGGGTTCAGAATGATATATCCAGGTGATAAAATGAGTTTCAAACAATCAGGAGCCAGATGGTAACATGGAAACAAGGGGAAGGGGAGAGGCTGTATAGAAAAATAATTTGGCAAAATAAGGACTGTGGAGAGAAAATAAGTGGTTTTTAAGACATCTGAAACATGGGGTCAAAATTACATCAAGACAAGAAAGGAAACGTCCATGGGAGTGTTTATAGACAGACGAAAGGAAAGTTAAGCCTGTGAGGGCCTATAAGAGAATTGGTGTGCCAACAGTGCTTTCCGTGCGGTGCTTCTGAGGAAGAAAGGGTGATAAACTGCCTCATGAGAATGAACTAGTGGAGAGGCTGAGAGACACATGAAATGGCCCTAGTCAAGGTGAATTGTGGGCAGTTGTGAGGGTTTCATCCCAGGGGCATGATGAGAATGCCAGGACCTGATGCATGTCAAGGGTGCTTCATCTACTCAGAGACGGAGAGTGTCCTAAAACCAGTCAGACCTTGGATGGAGAAGCACACTGCCCTGTGTCACCCAGCAGCTCAGTGCCAGGTAGAGAAAATTCAGACTTTCTGATCCCCGGTCTAGTGTGTGCCCACGGAGCATGCCACTTTCCTGGTTAGCTTTTGGAATTGTTCAGTTGGAAAGGGCTCCGAGGAGACACCCTCAGAGTTGTTTGTTGGTTTCCATTTCAAATCCCCCTAGTGTATAAAATAAGAATGTGTTTTACAGTGTTCCTCAGCTTATTAGCTTTCATGTAAGAAATGATCTTCATTGTTACTTGAAAACATCCACACTTGGAAAATGTCTAGACGACCCAAATGTAATAAAAATAAATTTTAGTTCAATTGATCAGTGTTGAAAGCTAATTGAACAGTAGTACTTTATTCCCAGCTACCACTGAAGGGATGGAAAAGTAGGTAAGCTTTTATAGCCAACTCCTTGTTTTTTTTTCCTCTCTGTTTTGTTTCATTTTTAAGTAAGACTAACCAGTTTGGGCAAGGGCTTAATGCTCTAAGCAGGTGAACTTTGCAATGGTGTTTCTGAAACCCTGGGTTCAGGGATGTTACTTTGTTCTTCATAGCTTGCAAGAGTTGTCCTTACAAAGCCTGGGATCTAGCTGCATTCTGTATGGGTAGAAAATGTGATGCTCTGGTTGACTGGATACTCTGGTTAACTGCTAGTGACCACATACGTCATAAACCAGTGTGTGATTCTTAAAAACTTCAAAGGTTGTTAAAGGGGAGTTAGATACCAACTCTTCTTTCATAGAGCAGGAAACAGAAATTGTTGGTAATCTGGCAAACAAAAATATTCATACCCTATGATGTTTACTGTCTGCTTACAGACCAAATTTGCACATAATTGAGAATTATTTCCTCACAAATAATTTATCTCTAACGAATAATGATGTCTTTGTTGTGAGCCCATGGTCCAAATAGCAAGTCTCCCCTAGTCATAATTATCTTAAACTATTATGTTTTCCCATTCAATTAAACTTTTCTTACAGAAATAGATATTTTTATTAAAATACTCAAAAAAGATTGAGAAATTAGCATATAAACAAAAGAAGGCAATATTTAAGTAGAATACCCATAAGCCATTTAAAGCATAATTTATGGATATATAGACGTTTTAAACAATTAGATAGTTTCCCCCACTGGTTATTAATTCTTTTTCATGATAGTTTTGCTGTCCACGCTCTTCTCAAGCTAAAGCACAAATTATCCTTCCTGGTTTATTCAGGATTTTCCAGAATTGATTTACGACCCCCTAAAAACAAGTGTCAAAACCTTTGCATCTGCCCTGTTTTTATTTACCCTTCTCTCTAGCTGGAAAACAATAAAGAAAATGAATTAAAAGAAATGCCTGCAATTCTAAATTCCTTACTCCCACTCTTTTCCTATCTCACCAGATTCTATGCCATCAGTATATACTAAGCACCCACCATGTGACAGACACTGAAGAAATAGGTGGATAAATATGGTCCCTGCCCTCCAGGAGTGTGCCACCACCTGGGGGTCCCCACATGTACACAGATAATGTTTATGTTGTGTAGTAAATGCTGTAAGCAATTTACTTGAGCCTCAAAACCCTGGGATGTTTTCATAAGAAATAAAAAATGGAGAAAGTTGTGTGGTAGCTTAATTCATGACCTTCCTATTAGCTTCATGATTTTTTTTTTCCAACCACAAACCCTATCCTATAATCTCCCACCACTACCAGGATAAGAAGACTCACTTATTAATAGTTCTAGTAGGCTATTGACAGTCACATATTTAATTCTAGATTGTGCCATAGAATGCACCTTTTCATAGAGCTTCAGTTTAAAAAAAAAAAAAAAATCCCAGACATTTCTCATTCAGCATTGTTCTCTACAATGTTGATTTGTTAGGTTGCTGCATGCTGTATATTGGAAATATTTTAAATATGTATTTGCTTATACCTAAAGTATATACATGTTTCACTCTGGATATTAAATTACAAGTTTTATGGTGCTTGAGATGCCATTAAGAAACCAAATATAAAAATTATCAAGCAAGTAGGAATTGGTGGAAGTTCTTGAACTTTGTGAATGGCATTATAAACATCATGGTAGACTGAGAGGACTGACCAACAAACACATGATCAATAGCTGCAAGAAACAATAGCTGTAGTGTGTCATAACTTCAGGGGATGTGAAGAGAATGTAAAAGTGGCTGCCAAGGTAGAATGCCAGAACCTATATCTGCAGAGAAAATAATAAACCTGTGTATCAGACTCTACTGCCTTCACTTGTGTGTAAGGAATCCTACTAAAATGGCTTAACCAAATAAGGATTTGTTTTTCTCTTAAAGGGATGCAGGCCAGGGCTACTTAAGTGGCCCACAATTCCATCAGAAACCCAATTTTCTCTGTCTTTCCTATCCATCATCCCTAGCATGTGGCTTTTTTCCTTTTGGTGGCAAGATGGCTGCTTTACCTGCATGCATTTTTTTCTGCATTCTAAACAGAAAGAAGAAGGAAGGGGAAAAGGTGTGTGTGATCTGAGTTTGTCCCTTTTCATAGTAAAATATTAAATAATAGCTTGCCCAGGGCCTTACCCAGCGGAGTTATGCATGCAAATCATTGAGTAAAACCAGGTCATACGGCCTTAATTATAAAAGGAGGTGAGAAATTTTAACTGATCACGTAGCTGTAACAAACAAATCCAGGTTCAATTGGTAAGGAAAAAAGGGGAAATGGTTATTGATTGGTAAAGAAACAGTGTTGATTTAGTTAGTGTTTCCAGTTGTCAAAATTAAACAAACAGATGTTTTATTTGCATCAACTCTTGATTTTATTAATTCTGTTACGTATTTTTTAAAGCATTTTTTCACTTAGCAGTACTTCAACCAGAGTAGAGTGGGGCAAAATAAATTTCAAACCAGTCAACTTAATTATGTTATTAGCTCTAGTTAAAGGTTTGCTAAGGGAAAAGATTGAAGCTATTTGTAAAATGGGGTTTGTATTTTGTCTGTGGATCTCAATTATCTATGCTATTTCTGGTCTCTATTTCCATGGATAATGAAGAGTTGGATGAATATCTTGAAGTTTTGTTTTGGAGCACGATTCAGTTACTATCTGTCAGAAGTCATGATAAGCATCAAAGAGCATTTATTCAAACCAACTTTTGTACAAGGCACTCTACTAGCTGGTAGCAGTGGGGACATTTGGAAAAAGCAATGTTATAGCAGCCTCTTACCAGATGCACATTTTTTTAGAAAAAGCAAGTAATGAGTACATAAGTGTATAACCTTCAACATGATGGGAGGAAAGAGTACAAGTACTTTTTCCTCAATAATTAGATTCAGATTCTTAGGAGTCTGGCTGAAGGCATCAGCAGACGTGTATCATCTCATCCAGTTATCCCAAAAGGGAAGTTTGAATGTTCAATTTACACAAATGTGTTGACTTAGCTTTTGCAAATGAAGGACTTTTTTAAAACATCTCATGCTATACTCCACATTAGACCCTGCTCTCAGTCGTCCTTTGATTGTAATGCAAAGACACTCAGCTCTGCCAATTACTATGTGACTTTAGGCAAGTCACTCATTTAACCTCTCTGAGCTTCCCTTCCCTCATCTTTAAAATGGGGGCAACAAAATCTACTCCACACAGTTGTTAAGGGGAAGAAGAAAAGTCACTTTGGATATAAAATCATTCTGTAAAACGTAATGTGTTATAGTAATATAAAGTATTATTTTGTTAATCTACAAATAATATTGGGGAACCTTTATCTAGTGTTGATGTCATTGAGCATTTGAATGACTTTGAGCTTTGAATAATTTTGTTGAAGTACCACACAGTCTCAAAGACTGGTCAACGTTGGCCAGCTAATTGGAAAAACCTCAGATTTTAAAGTCAAAGCCAAGGTAGCCTATCATATACTTTTATTTGAGAACTCCTGCTTAGGGTAATCCTATTTTGGAAGTAGTCACAAGTCATTTTTCAAGATTGCTGAAATTAATGGCTTCAGAAAGAACAGATAGGCAAATAGACACTCATTTATTTAGTGTCAAGTGTTATTAATATATAATATATTAGAAGAAACCTTCGCATTTTTATGTGCATTTGCCCTTTTAAAAAATGCACTGGAACTAAGACGTTCCTGAAATGGATGTGTTAGTCTTCACAAGTTGCTACCAGGCCAAATCTGGTTATTGTTTTCTCCTTTATAAGTTTTAGCTTTGCCCAACCCAAGGAACCTCCACTGATAAAATCTCACGTAATTCTTGCCTAATATTTTGTATTAATTCATCCATTTTCTTTTAATTCTTTAGTTGTCAATTATCACTATGAATCTTCTCTTGGGTACCCAGTTTTTATACCCAGAATATATAAATTTTACAAACATAATTTGATGAAAGCATTTGTTAAATTATTTCTTTCTAAACTTCAGTTTTTCTGGCGATTTATCATGGTAGATTCATGCTAAATAACGGCAGGTACTGTGCTAAACTGTTTTTTAATGCACGCTTCCAAGTATTTGTGGGTAATTTCTAAAATGGGTTCTAAGCACAGGGTCTTAGAGAGGAAAAAGTATCATTAGTATCTCTCCTCAGCTAATTTACCCAAGCACATTCCACAACTCTCCCAATCAGTATATTAAGCAGATGTGGTCTTTGTCCACCTAGTAAGTTGTGTTAGAGCTTTCAACACTCTGCAGTCTTTTTATCACTCAGCTGCCAAGTTCCCTAGGGTCATCATAGACAGCTTGTCAATTTAATTACAAGGAAACAGGCTTTCTTGTGACCATTCCAATTTTCGCTGTTACTTTAAATCGTACATGGTAGTTCTTCCCATGCTGTCTGCCCTTTAAAGAGTATGGACCTCTGCAAGGCTCTTAATGGTGATGGGATGAAGAGGCAAGGCTGAAAATCTGGCTTCCGGATAGAGCCTATAACATGCCTTTTATTAAGACGCTGCTTTACAAAAAGAAGCTTTTTCTTGAGCCCTGTATGTTGTCATTACATAGCCAATGCTGAATTATTTTTTTTCTTTTAAATGTTCCACTTTCATGCACATTTTCCTCCTTTCTGGGTGATAGAAGATTCATAGGCCATCTGGATTCTGAAACATCTGGACAACAAATTTCTGCAGGGGAGAATTGGAGGGAAGAGACAATCAGTGGTACAGGGTGTCTCCAGAGAGATTTAAATCAACGATGATATTTTGGTTGTAGCCCTTTTGGAAAGTTAACACAAAAAGTGAAAAGAAAAAACAACACATCACACAAATCCAGTGTTTCAGGAATACCAAGAATATACCGTATAAGAAGGTAGGGCTTTTAGATATGAATATAGATCAGTAACTGAATACATCTCTATATTAAATATCCTTTCTAGAATCTCCCTCTATTTTTTTTTGATTGTTCTGAAATTTGGATTTAATTTATTTAGATATGCTTTTAATAGTGCTGGGTTTAAATGATGCATCATTTGAATGTATTTTACATTTAAACTGTGTATAATTCAATTCAGTAAACTTTTATTAAGCATCTATAACATGTAAAGTCATAAAATTGTCATAGTGAAAATGTTGATATGTTCAACTAGGTAGAAAGACTTCACATAGACACCCACTTGGGTAAACCAAGAAGAGTTACTTTTCGAAGCTATACAGAAGAAAATTAGTACAAGGGGATAAACGGTATATCCCAGGACAGTTGAAGTTGTAAGCTTCTAAACTCAAAAATCAAGATCCAAGATGATAACGTATGAGTGAGACAGGGTCTCATCAGGCCTTTAGAAAGTTCAGCTGCCCTTCTACAATACAGGCTCAGCTTCATGTATGTGTGCACGCGTGCGCAATGATCTGCAAAGAAGCTGCTCTGCAACGTGCAGAGGGCCGCCTCTTCTAGGCCATCAGTCTCAGTGGTATACCAGGTATAACATGACTACACGGTTCAGCACACTGTAGTCAGGCATGAGCACAGCGCTTATTTATGACTCTCAGCCTTTCCGTGCTAATGCAGCCAGGTCCACAGTCTTCCCTGAACTTGAGAGCTGCAGAACCAGAACAAGCGTCAATTGCCCATTCAGTGAGCACAGGCCCTTAGACCAGTCTTAAAGCTTTTCCTTTAGGTCTGCAAAGGCACTCGACTTACCTGTCAGGCAACTGTGAGGAGATGTTTAGATTCTATGATTTATTTCCCATGTAATTGCAAAATATTTTTTCTTTCACTAGATTTTCTCTGGGAAATATTTGAGCTCTTAATAGATTTTCTTTTCTGAAAAAATTGAAATTGTTACAGAGTATTGTTAAAGAGATATTAGTTTGAAGCAACAAATCTTCTATTGTTTCATGCTGTTTTCCTGAAGTATGTGAGGCTCTTCCGTATATATATATTTTTTAATTTCAGTGTAAGTTGATTTCTAGGAAACCAGAACATTTAAAAAAATATATATCCAACAGTAAAATTTTATGTAGCAACAATTTTTTTTAAATTAGGCATACCCACATTTAAATATAATAACACCGAAATAAGGGACTATAGTCATATTCTCTGGTTTCTGCCAATTCATTGTGTCCTTAATTTCCTCTAACTGCATCTTCGATGAGCCCCACAATGAAGTACAATATTAGATGTTCACTTGTATGATATCAACCTTGTATGAAGAGAATGAATAAAAAATGAAGTTCTTAGCTGTGATCCATTTCAGATTAGCCATTTTCATTTATAAAACTGTTTATTTTACTTTGTCAGCTTGAAGGTCAATCTAACTTTAAATTGCGTATTGCAGACTTTCAACAAAGATCTGAGACCCATCTCTGCTTTCTTTAAGACTAAAGGTGAAAAGCTGATTCTTAACCAGAATATTAGGCAGAGCTTTATGAAATGGACTAGATCACATTGATATAAGACTTGCAAAGGCACTTACTTCACTTTGAAGTAAAAACATCAGGGTCTAGACACAGCTGCAAATGGCATCAGGATTAACAAGCATTAATTGTGGACATTAACCCAGGGCAAGTTATAAAAGCAAGTTCAAGGAAATATTTGTCATGCACTAAGGAAAGAATAAACAATAACAATCATAATAGCTACTGTGTGTTAACACTTACTGTGTATCAGGCTCTATTCTAAGCATTTTAGATAGATTAACTCATTATATCTCCACAATAGCTCTTTGAGGTAGGTACTATTGTTATCCCATTTTACAGATGAAGAAGGTGAGGGACAGAGAAGTTAAAAATCTTGGCCAAGATCATGCAGCAAGTACAGTGTGAAGGATACTCTGAAAGTCACAACTCAGTATGCTCAGGTATTGACACACATTAAAAAAGAAACAGCCCCTCCTACACAGCAGGCTTAATCATCACACTTTACTACAATTATGTAGTTCACACCCGCCTCATCTGATTGTAAGCTTCGCAAAGACAGAGACCATGTCTGTCTGTTCAAGACCGTAAAGTAGGTGCCAGGCACATTACCTGTCACATTATAGCTATTTGACTATTATTGACTAAATATTCAATACATACATTCATTAAATAGTTATTGAAATGTAATTTCTTGTGAAGCACTGTCTGTTCCTTAGGGTGGTTTTAAATAAGGCTACAGATTCTAGTAAAAAGTGGGGTTCGTACACAAATAACTTAGGTTCTATTCCTAACACTGCGACATCCTAGTTCTACAGTCTTGGCCAAGCCACTAAACCTCTAGAGCTGTGGTCTCCAACCCCCAGACCTCAGACCGGTACCAATCCATGGCCTGTTAGGAACCAGGCCCCACAGCAGGAGGTGAGCAGCAGGGGGGCAGCAGGGAGCGTGAACGAAGCTTTATCTGTATTTACGGCCGCTCCCCATCACTCACGTAACTACATAAGCTCCACTCCTGTCAGATCAACGGCAGTATTAGATTCTCATAAGAGCTCGAACCCTACTATAAACTGCACATGCGAGGGATCTAGGTTGTGCACTCCTTATGAGAATCTAATGCCTGATGATCTGAGGTGGAGCTGAGGCAGTGATGCTAGCGCTGGGGAGCAGCTGCAAATGTAGATTATCATTAGCAGAGAGGTTTGACTGCACAATAAATGTAATGTGTTTGAATCAGCCTGAAACTGTCTCCGCACCCCAGTCTGTGGAAAAATTGTCTTCCATGAAACCAGTCCCTGGTGCCAAAAAGGTTGGGGACCACTGCTTTAGAGTCTCTATTTAATCATCTGATCAGTAAACACAACAAAGACACATTCCTTAAAAAGGTTTTGAGTGTGACACAAAATATCATTTTTGTAATTATAGATTCTTCTATTTGATGATGAAATACCTAAAGAGATAAATACAAATGAGGAGGCCAATATATTCTTTTTTTTTTTTTTTTTTTTTTGTGGATTCTGGGGACAAGAACACAGAACAAAAAATCACATATGCTAAATGCCCGTTTCACTGAGAAGGCCCTATTATCTCAAAAGCTTGGTATGAATAGGCCTGGTTGCTTTTCTCGTTGCATATCTTTCTTGTATCAAACGAAACTACAGGCTGGGTACGCCTCTGGGATTAAAGTATTTCTTAACTGATTCAAATCATCAAGCCATCTGCCCCTTAAGAAAGTCTGGCTATTTAAAAATTTTTGAACATACCCCAACTTCTTTGTTTAGAGCTTAACTCCCCAAAGACATCTTACAGTTTTACTGAAGGAAACCTTCTCAACATTCCAACCATGCTTCCTGAAAATATGGCCTCCTGTTAGGTTGGTTTGTTTGGAAAGCAGTCTTTTTTCTCTAGTAAGGAAAATAGTTTTGCTTTTTGGTAACATATTTTCCTAAAGGATCAAACTCAGAAACTACTGAGAGATAAAATCATACACGCACTATTTCATATGGAATGAACCCAGATTTATTTTTTCTTTGATGAGAATTTTAGTAATACCCACAAAATATATAGCTTTCCTAAATCACTCAGTTATGAAAAAGAAGTATGTCTATATTTGGCAGGTGAACTTAAAAATATTGTAATAATCCCTTCATAAGTGGAGTTACTTATTAAAACAATTTCACCATTTTAACCCTACCTTATATCAATTAGTAGTTCATTCAGATCCAGCTGAAGCCTACAACTTTTTAAATATTCTTTAAAACCAAATTTTTCTGTGACAAAAATAATGAACGGTTCTTTGTTATTAAGTATAATGATAGCTGACATATTTTTATGATCATGAGCATTGCTAAATTCTTAAAACAGATTTTAATATTGTAAACATCCCTTAAAAAGTGACCCATCTAGGGGTTCTTAACTTGTGAGTCCATGCATGGAATTCAAAAAGTCTTTGAATTTGAATAAGAACAACAATTATACTTTTATTTTGATAACCTTTAATTAAAATTTTGCATTTTCTTCCATTATAAATATTAGGAACCAATCACAATAGTATTAGCAGTATCTATGATTTTTGTCTCCAATAAAAATCACAGAAATTTTCAAATTATATTATATAATAGTTATCACAAATATTTCAAAAATCATTTTTATCTATCACTACATCAAAATTATGGTAGTTATTAGACCAACCACTAGAGCATGTTATTTAATGTGTTAATAATGAAGAAACTCATATATTTCTACATCACAATGTTTTAACATTTTGCTAACTTGCTTTTCCATATAATTGTTTTTCTTTATAACCCTATGTAATTTGCTTTATGAATTTGAAAACTTTATTCTGGGAAGGAATCCACAGCTTTATCAAACTGCCAAAGGTCTTTGGTACCAAAAAACTTATAAACTCCTATGTTAAAACTTAGACTATGCTATGGTCTAAATTGTTCTCCCTCCAAAGATTTGTATGTTGAAGCCCTAACTCCCAATATGACTATATTTGGAAACAAGGCCTTTAAGGAAGAAATTAAGGTTAAATGAGATCATAAGGGTGGGGCCCTCATTTAATAGGATTAGAGTCCTTAAAAGAAGAGAAACCTGAGACCCCACTCCCTCTCTCCACCAGTCTGCACACAGGGAGAATGTGGCTGCAAACCAGGAAGACAGCTCTCACCAGAACCCAACCATGCTGACACCCTGATCTCAAACTTCCAGCCTCCAGAAGTGTGAGAAATAACTTTCTGTTGTTTAAGCTACCCAGTCTATGGTATTATACTGATATAGAGTAATATCAGCTTTTTCCTTTTTTTTTTTTTGTTGTCCAGAGACCAAGGTTGCACTGTTGCCCAGGCTGGAGTGCAGTGGCTATTCACAGGCACAATCCCACTGCTGATCAGCAGGGGAATTTTGACCTGCTCAGTTTCAAGCTGGGCTGGTTCAACCCTCCTTAGGTAACCTGGTGGTCCCCAGCTCCTTGGAGGTCACCGTATTGATGCAAACTCAGTGATGGCACCCAATCTGCATGGTACACTACAGCCCAGAACGCCTGAGCTCAAGTGATCCACCTGCTTCAGCCTCTGGAGTAGCTGGGACTACAGGTGCATACCACCATGCCCAGCTAGCTTTTTCCTTTTTGAGGGCTCCCTTTCTGCTCCCTTTAGTTGTAAACCTGGATGCTATTGGGGAAGTCATTGTACTCCTTCTTCATCAGGATTGGAGACCTGGAACCATAGCCCAAAGTCTTGTGAGCTGTTATATAAATAAACACTGTGAAAAGGATCTAACCTATTAGACAATAATACAGAACATTTTATATACAGTTGTCATGTGTCTCAGACTTAGATGGCAATTGCTGCAACTGCTATCAGATCCTACTTCTGTCAGCATTATTATTTGCTTTTACAAGTCCTCTGTGATCCAACTCCCTTGTGAGATACTCAACTGTTCCTAGTATACACAGTGGCTTTGCAGACCCCTGCCCCACAGGGGACACCACAATTTACCCAATTAGGCAGCTGAGTGTCCTGATTGCAGGTGGCTAATAGTGAAAGGGATTTTTGTTAGAGACCTGTATTCCTACATCAGCACTTATAACCTACTTCAGGAAACACACCATACCATTTCTGGTTAACCTTAAAACAATCACATTAAAATAAAGAGGATTGTCAGTAGAGCAATTTTATAAATAGCTAAAATTAAACAAAGCAAGACTAGCAATGCTAATGCATAAGCAAAGAACTGACTTCCTGCATTTCATCGAGAATTCCTGATAGCAAACTGCAGTATGTTCATTATACATTAATTCAACACAGCATTGAAAATGAATTTATGCCCTGGCTGAAGGGTGCGATATTGAAACTAAATATTATTTATTATCTTAATATTAGTAGCCATACTAAAAAAAATCATGTTAACAATTCAGAGTGTTCAAAAAGCTAAGGATACCATAGCTCTACTTACCAACCAACCACTCTTGCCTTAATTTATGCAAGTGTAGCCTATAGCTAAAAGCTTTGTATATTTGTTTCCCCATGGTATTAGTGCTCAAAAATAGGACACTTTTTCAAGGGCACCTTATAAACACAGAACTATAATTTATTTGGCAAATTAAAGCTCATATAAAATGTGCACACTGAGGTATAGATTAACATATTTAATTTCAATATTACCTGCAAACCTATTTTTTTCCCATACACTGTTCTAATTAGTCATATAAAATCGAGTCTGCATATTATAAGCAATTATTTTAGTGGAAATAGAAACTGGATCTGAATTAAATATACTGTAAAAAGATAACATTTTTATGGAAATTAATATATCCATTTGTATCTAGAAAACTGTGTTCTAGTTAAATGACATGAAAACATCGAACATTTAAAAACTGATTGTGGTAAAAGTTGAAATTGTTTATGATTTAATAACACAGGAAAATATGCAATCTTGGTAATATACCAAGATTTATATTTTGATGATATTTCCAAGTTTCCAAATCCCCAGTAACCATTAGATTCACTTTATGCAGTGGCATTTTTCCTGTTTTGAATATTCACTCCCCCTACAGTTGAACATGCAAATTGTTTGTGAACATTTTATTTAGCAAATGATTCTTTCCCTGTTAAGCCTGTACTAGAAATCGCAGTGGCATAGGTACCAAGCTTATGTTGCATTAATATAGCTGCAAATAGATGTTGATGAAACATTATGCCTGTAAGTAAATCCAAGCGATAACTTTAGTGACAGAATTGTTGGGCTTTCTAAAAGTTGTTGTAAACTGACATAAAGCCTTCACCACTTCAGGAGGTTTTTGAAGAGGTCAGAATTGAATTGAGACCACTTGACCTAGCCCAGGGCATGTGACTAGGCAACTGAGGATCATCTTAGACTCAGATTATGAGGTTCTAGTCTCAGATCTCAGCTCACATGTATCCTCCCCAGAGAAACCTGCCCTGACTCCCCCAGGGCCCCAGCCTAACCCATTACTTCTATCCCACCCATCCTGTGTGCTACTTTCATAGGACAAATCCAATTTATTCATTTCGTGTTTATTATTCATATTTGTTTTCTTCACTAGAGTAAACTCCATAAGGGCAGTAAGCACTCCTCCTGGCACAAAGGAGGAGCTCAACTACCTTTTTTTTTTTTGAATGAATGAATAACAATGCTATAACAAAATGCCATAAATTGGGTGGCTTATAAACAACAGAAATTTAATTCTCACAATTCTAGAGGATGGGAAGTCCAAAATGAAGGTGCTGGCAGATTCAGTGTCTGATGAGGACACACTTCCTTGCCCGTAGATGGTACCTTCTCACCATGTCCTCACAGGGTGGAAGGGACAAACAAGCTCCCCCGGGCTTATTTCATAAAGGCACTAATCCCATTCATCATGGCTCCACCTTGGTGACCTAATCACCCCCCGACGGCTCCACCTCCTAATGCCATCACCTAAGGAGTTAGAATTTCAACATATGAGTTTTAGGAGAACATAAACATTCAGACCATAGCAATAAGCTAATGTGATTTTTTTCTCCAAGGCATTTCTTTAAGATTATTTAGTATTTGGTTGTCAAGAAATCTCAGACTTCTTAAAAGATTTTCAAATATTCCCTTTGATTCAGGATTAGCTATCCATTATATTCACCAAAATATGCCCTTTTTCATGTACCTTCTCAAGAAGATGAGATTCTGTCTCCTAGATTTAAATGCAAAATGTGTGACGAGAGCCCACCACGAGCAATATGCTGCTGCTTTTGTGGCTACCCCTTATGGTCCCAAGTCACTCTTCCTGCAAAACACTGCAAACCTCCAGGTATCTCTTCTCCTACCTCCTATCTTTGCTACTCTCCTGGCCTCCTGGAATGGTTTTCTAGTTTGGGGTTTTTGTGGGCTGACCTATGTGCCCCCAACATTCATATGTTGAAGTCCTAACTGCCAGTAGTTCAGAATATGACTATATTTGGTAATATGCTTTGGATGTTTGGCCCTTCCAAATCTCATGTTGAAATCTGTTGCCTAGTGTTGGAGGCAGGACCTAGTGGAAGGTGTCAGGGGTGTGGGGCAGAGAATCCTCGTGAATGGCTTGGCGCTCCCTCCTTGCAATAATGAGTTGAGTTCTCAATTTGTTAGTTTACCTGAGATCTGGTGGTTTAAAAGAGCCTGGCACCTCCTTCTCTCTCCCTTCCTCCTGCTCTCACCGTGCGACATGCCTGCTCCCGCTTCCCCTTCTGCCTTGATTGGAAGCTCCCTGAAGCCCTCACCAGAAGCAGATGCCAGTGCTATGCTCACATTTCTTCAGAACTGAAAGCCAAATAAACCTCTTTTCTTTATAAATTACCCAGCCCCAGGCAGGTAGTTCCTTTATAGCAATGGAAAAGGGACTAACAGTTTGGAAATAGGGTATTTGAAAAGGTAATTAAGTTAAAATGAAGTCATTAGGGTGGGCTCTAACACAATATGATTGGTGCCTTATAAGAAGAGGAGACTGAGACAGACACTTACAGAGAGGCAAGGCCATGTGAAGACACAGAAGCCATCAACAAACCAAGGAACCAACCCTGCTGATACCTTGATCTCAGACTTGTAGCCTGCAGGACTGTGAGAAAATAAATTTCTGTTATTCAAGCCACGCAGTCTATGGTACTTTGTTATGGCAGCCCCAGCATACTAATACGGGAGCAGTTACAACTAATAAGTCCAACCAGCAAAACTCACCATAGTTCTTTGTTTTAGACCTAGTCAACCTTTGGTTTGTCCAGCCTATAAAGACTTTCAGAAAAGACAAGCCCACAAAATCCACTGAAGAACATTATAATGTCAAAAAATTCTTCCTCCTCCCTCTCCCAAATCCTTAGTGGAAAGGCTTTTCCTCTATTGGATTCTCAGTGTAGATAGAAAACAACTTGTCACCACTCATTAACCGTGACCTGTTCTAACATTTCAACACAGGACAAACAGGACCAGCCACCTGGTCTTTTTCATATCACTCATTATTTTACATGCCGTATCCTATTATTTTATCCAATTTAAAAAGGCTTTCACAACTCTCAATATAAGGGTTACACCATCAGGCACACCATACTTGGTTTCTATTATCCTCTCCAGCCTTTTGTGTTTCTTTTTTATTTTTTAAAATAAAACGACTGCAATATTAACTATTACTCACAATTCTGCCTTGTTTGGATTGAAATCATTGTACCTTGCAAGCCTATTTTGTGACTTTGTCATTCATCCTGCTTTCTCCCATGTCCTTAACATACATTTTAAGCAGAAACTTTCGTTACACTGTCCTTGAAACACTTTTTTATTGAGTTCTTTCTGGCTAAAGCATTTTAACACATTGCTTTATAGCCTTTTTCTTCTTAGCATTTTGAATGGCTTCCCATTGCTCATAAGTTCAAAATCCTCCCATGCCCTTGCTCCATCTGGCCCCTACCTTCCTCATCTATGTCATTTAAGGTCACCCTCTCCTGGCACACAAAGTTCTTGCCACATTTACCCACGCCGAGTTTATCAAACACACCCCATCCTGCCCCAGGTAACTTGTTCATTCCACCTCTCCACCCTGTCTCCCTTTACTCACCCTCTCTTCCCTTCGTCAGGCTAACGCCTTCCTACTTATCCTTCATGTCTCCTTGACAAAGCCGCTTTCTGTGGGAGGCTCAACCTGAGCATCTTTGTACCTCAGAGCTCCTCAAAGTTTCCTCTAAGAGCATTTTATCACAATTTCAATTACACATTTGTTTCTGCACGGGTGTGTTTAATACCTGTGGCATGAGGAGAGGTTGGGTCCTTGGTCTTTTTTTCTCTCTCCACGCTCACTCCCTTGGTGGTCCTGTCTTTCTCAGGGACTCAGATATCACCAACATGCTGACAATACCCAGATGCACATATCCACTCCGGGCTTCTCTCTCAAACTCCAGATTCATACATCGAACTACCTGACCTGCTCAACAGTTGACCTAGACATACGTACAGGCATATCAGACTTCACTCATCGACCTCTGAACTCCTAACCTTCCCTTGTCAAACCTGCTCTACCTGTAGCCTTCCCCCATTTCAACTGATGGCAACTCCATTACTGCAGGTGCACAGCCCCCCAAAACCTCAGGGTCCTTCTTCACATGTCTTTCTCTCTTACCTTAAACCAATCTCTCAGGAAATCCTGTTGGCTCTGCATTCGAAATATGTCTGCAAGTTGTCCATTTCTCACCGTTTCCACTGCCTCTTGGTCTGAGCCACCATCAACCCTCTCCTCAGTCACTGCCTTGGCCTCTCACCTGGGCTCCCTGCTACCTTTGCCCTTCACGCTCTACCTCAACACAACAGCTGGGTGGTACTTTTAAAAGCTAAGTGAGATTGTATCACTCCACTGCTCAAAATCCTGCAATGCTCCCCATTTCCCTTTGAGGAAATTGCCAAAGACCTTACAGTGGCCCTCATCAGCTGTCTGACTTTATCTCTTCACTCTGTTCCAACTATACTGGCTACTTTGCATTTTTTTGAACTGCCAGCCACGCTCCCTCCTTAGGATCTCTGCACTGGCTGTTTCCTCATCTCAGAATGCTCTTCACCCAGACACCCCCAACGTTCATCTTTCACCTCCTTCAAAGCCTTGCCAGAAGTCAGCTTCTCAACGAAACCTACACTGAATATTCCATTTAAAATTCCATCCAGCAACACCCCTCATTCCATATCCCCTTTACTCTATTCTACTTCTTTTTCTATAGCAATTATCACTTCCTAACATTCTATATAATTTACTATTTTTACATTGTTATTTATTTAATGTATTCCCCACCAGTGTCAGCTTATCAGGTCATTAATATATCTGAAGTCACTGAAATATAGTGGACTCCCAGCTGTTTGTGGGATGAATGTAGAAGAGCTTCCTATATAAACTGCAGTTTACAAGTGTTTACAAGGTTGTTTTAAGGATAAATGAAATAGTGTGTGTGCAAAGACTTTGTAGGCTGAAGTCTCCTTTGAAGAATATCCAAGTCTTTGTTCCTTGCACAGAAGTTACCACTACTTTCAGTGGTGTATTTTTTCACTTGTTGTACATAAGTATACTCACAAAAATATAGTATTACTTTATAAGAGCTTTTTAAAACAGTGAGCGGCATCATAATAAGAAAAACAAAAACCTTTTGTGACATATGAAGTTCTATATGTGTGTGAGATTATTATCATTTCGGAGTAGGGATTAAGGAACTGTCAAAACAAGTGATACATTACACATTTTTGCTGTAACCATGTACCTTAACTCCAGAACGGCCCTTGAATATCCCTCTTCAGAGAATGGAGTGCTTTACGAAGATAGAAATAAATGCAGTCTTCTTAAGGTTGAGGCAAGGATTGGGAGGGTAAAATTCAACTTTCTAAAAGATAAACCATTTGGTTTACCACTTTCCATGTGTTCTGAGGTATTTTGGTGGGATTTATTAATATATTCAATTTCTGAAAAAATGCAGAGTTCCAGATTCATGGCATCACAAAAAAAGATATTTTTCTCAGTCTTCTAGGTGTTTAATTCTTATATCTAATTCCAATTTCTGACTTCAAAATTGATGTAAATTATAATTTATTGCTACTTGTTTCTAAAATATTTGACTATTTATAGGCTCTATTTTTATACTACCTAACTCACTAAATATTTCATCTTTATTATCCACTTATAATAATCATATAGCACTAACTTCAGAGTTCTCTTGCATAGAAAACATTAGTTGGTTCTTTTGAAATGTTTTTTTACCTGCTGAATGCTGTTTAACTTACCTTAAAAGTAGATAATACTACTTTCTCTTCTAGAGACCTTGTCTCATTTGCTTTTGTGCCTTTGCCAATGTTTATATAATTTTTGAACTCTCCATCAATATTTTTAAATTAATTATGATTTCTAAACAAGTTAAAATAGGTCTATAATAGGTTCACTGCAATTTAACCCAATAAATCTAGAAAGTAAAATTGAAGGATTGAGTCAATGAAGCCATGCTGGGGTATCATTGCCAATTTAGCTATCAAAAGTAATCCATTCTGATGTAGTTTATTATAAAGTACATTTAGCACATTAATTATTAATCCACAATGCAAAGCTTTTACCAAAAGCCTGTCCTTGATTGCTTTGTTTTCCCATATTTAAGTAGTTAGATTCCACAGTTTTGTAATCTAAGATTAGTATTCGGCGCCTTGATCAAATTCCCAAAGTTCTGTAATGTCTCTTTTTATTGCCAGTAAATCCAGATGGAAGCGGCTTTTAGTGTGGTTATTAAGTGTGAGTTTATTAATGTTATCTATTAAGGCCACACTACACATTGCTCATAGAAGAACTTCCAGAATCACACGTGATAAATGTACCATGCAAGTCCAAAAGGTTTAAGAACAAAATGAAGACTTTAGTATATAAATTAAAGCACTGTTGGCTCTCAAAAGAATCTTGGACACAGAGTTCTGACTCATTAATTATATATTAGAGCAGAAGCTCTCATCAACAAAGTTTCTTAAACTACATGCACAAATTCCCAAAATGGACTTTAACTAAAACTCAAGGAGGAAGAGAGAAATGAAGCCAGTTGGAAAAATATTAGTTCCTCACATGGGGATTTGGAATCAGGGATGAATGGGGCCCTGTGTCAGAGGGCAAATATAAGCCAAGCTGCAAGAATCGTCTGCTTTTATAGATTGTTTCTACATGAGAAGACTAACATAATATTAATACTGCCACATCCTATATTCTTGCCCAGAAAATAGCTTTCACAAAGGCAGGCACGTACTGTCCAACTGTCGTTCCTTTCATTAAAGATCCAGAAAAAGTCACTCTGTTCATATTTCTAAAACTTAATCCATAGGCTAAGAAAAAAAAAATGAAATTATCAGTAGATGGATTCTGATGATTTTAATGTCCCCAGAATTCTCTTAATATTATTTCATTGAATAGTTTTACTTTAAAAATCAAGTTCATTTATAAAGCTAGGAAAGACAGTGGCTATTATTGTTGCAGAGGTCCTAGCACGAAGTCCTGAGATGCGCACTCACTGCAAAATCAAACCCATCTGGAGCTTTGTCTCATGATCAGCCTTGCCCAACTCCTCCCCATCTCTCCTCCCCTACACAAAGACTGTGAGCTCAGTGGAGGACAAGGACCCCCACAGGCTCCCAGGCAGTGTGGGTGAAAGCCCACAAGGCACAGGGGTCAAGCTAAGTTCCACCCCTAGGGGCAGAGGTTAGACGAGAAATAGAACACCAAGATGGCCCTCTGCCTGCATCCCCACCCCTTGCTAGGGTCTAGAGCCAAAGTCACAGATGTAAGAGACCTGTAATAGTGTGCAGAACAAAACATTATTGAAGGCTCTGTAAGAAACAGAGAGCACAAGCCAAATGTGCTTCGTGGCCTAGTCACAGAACTGGACACAGGGGAAAGGAAGGCACACATCCGCCTTGACTGGGCTGGAGAGCTATACCATTAGAGTACAGAAGACTCTCTTCCTTTACTCCGAGCCCCGCACACGGACTTCCTGCAATAATCAGAAAGGATTTGGGCATTAGTGGAAAGATTAAAGTGAAATTTACTCTTTGATTCTTCCTGGTCCCCTATTGTATACCCTTGATAGTATGCCACAGAACATTCAAATTGCATCTTCTTCTCCCGTCTCTGAAACCTGTGGCATCCTTTAGTGGCCTCTAAAGTAGCAGAGAATTCAACCTGAAATGTGGAATCCAAACAGAATCCCCATTCTTAAACCAACAAGCTCCTCTCGGAAATGATCTATGAAGCATTGCTGAGCATGGCACTACATTAAGTCATTTGCTTAAAGTACAGTCATCATAAAGTATTGGGATGACCAGTTTTTAAATCTATCTCCATCCTTTGCTTCTCGATTTTCCAGTGTTTGCCACTTATTGATAGTTCTTAGGTGAGGGATCACTCATCTAAAGAGAGTAAAAATTTATTACTTTACTTACACTTTGTCAGCTGGATTCACTCCCACAGTTTTAAGTCAAAATAGCTCTGGGCAACTGCAGGTGACCTCTCAGGCCATCACAAGAGTAAATGGGGCCCTCTCTTTTTATTGTAAAGGGACTCAAGACATGACAGTTGAACCAATGCCTCGCCATAAAGTGCAAGGGGAGTGACAGAAAGAGTGACAGACAAATTAAAGAGTAAGTAGTGTTTAGCAATTTTGGATGACAGCACTTAAAATTTTTAGCTCTGGGACTGTTTAGGAATGACAGTATGCAGCTGAGAAAGGCAGCTTACCTGCTATAAAAAGGAATTTGTGTGTGAACTTAGAAAAAATAGTCCTCAAAACTGGGGGAAAAGAAACTTTATGTTATTTAAATAGTAACCCATTAACCTTTTATACAGTCTTCAAATTGTGTGTTGCCACATTTCATCATTAGCCCAATGCCTGAATCAAGGCTTTCAGAAAGATTTTGTTTCATTGTTCCCATAGAAATGTCATTAGAAATTGGATTTAGTATCTATTTATTGTTGTTGTTGTTTTTATTATTGTCGTTTTTCCAACAAATGGACTGTGCCATCACAAACATCAGCTTCTGACCAGAAAAAGACATGAAGACAAAGTCTCCCTTTAATAAGGTTCTCTCTGCACGTGATAACGAACACCAAAACTTGATCTCACTATGGATCGCAATCACTTATTGGGCACTTACCATGTACTAGAAACCATGCTAAGTACTTTGTACTCATCATCTGTCTCTGACGTAAATAGTGGACCTCTATATATGTGTGTTGATGGAAGAGAGGAAGGAGGAAGGGAGGAAAGAAGGTATGAAATAGGAAGGGAGGGAAGGAAGAAAGTTTCATTATCATTTATAACTTATATTAGAGCACTTACTGATTGTAAGTCATTTTAAGAACTAGCTGAACAGGTAGAAATATTCCTTTCTTCATTGAGATTTATTGAAGCAGGTCCAAAACCAGGCCAAAAACATGCCCAAATTACCTTTTTATTTTTGCACTTACAGCCTTCAATCATAAATAACTCTGCTGCCAACAGCTTAGACTAATAGCTCAGAAGTAAAAGAAGTAAACAAAACTGTTTTTATCACTTCAGAGAAACTCTGAAATGAACCCAGTTATCATAACCTCCTTATTTCCCCTTTGCTTTTTTCACTCCAGTGATTTGAAATCAGGAGGCAACCTCTAAGGTGTAAACAACAAGAGATTACTCATAGACGGTATAAACAGAAGATGGGTGCCAAGGTTCAGGCGAGCACCCAGTTGTCATCGAAAGAAATATATCAGCCCCAAAGCCTTTCCAAACATTCATCACAAACAGGTCTCAGAATGTTTTATATGGGTTTGAGCCAGGTTTTTTACCTTGTCCATATCCCAAAAAGTTGATCCATCCGAGTGCCATAAACTTTCAAATAACAATAAAAATTATTTGATTATAAGAAAGAAGGGAGAAAAATGACCAGCCTCTCAATGACTCAAACAGAGCCTGAGCAACTGGGGACAAGGTGGCCCACTGGAAAACCTATATAATAGTGCAGATTCAATTTCAACAAGTTATTTAGGATAATTTTGTGACTAAGGATGAAGTTGGAATTGTACTTCCTCCAGGCTCAAAGTGCCATGGATACTTTCCCTTCATTATTTTAGTTTTCTTCCTGTGCTATTGTTTTACTCAAGGTCATGAAATAACTATACTTTGTAAACTATGAAATGAAATCTATGCCCTTTTATTTCTATTATTTCGGAAGGATAACAAAGAACATTATTGATCATGTTATTATTACTATTATTACAACTTTAAACTAATCCTTCACATCCATGAATTTTGCACCTGTAAAAACAAGGAAAGCAAACAGCCATTCCAATTTTTGGATGTGTTTCTTTCTGTGTTCCTAACCTAGTCTAGTTCCAAACTACTTTCCACTCAACTCCTAAACTATAGTTTGAATTTTCGTTTGCTGCTCTGTTCCTATCCTTTGGGCCCTGATATTGGAAAACAATATAAAATTGTCTTAGTAGATACAGAAAGTATTTAATACCCATTCAAACTTTAATTTAAAACCCAAGTAATGACTAGAGATAAATTTTCTAAACCTGAGAAATAGTATCATTGTAAGCCTGTAGCAATCATATTTAATGAAAAAATTATAGAATAATTCCCATTTAAATCACAAACAAAACAAGTTGCCCAGTATCCTATCGCTGCTTCCATTCAATATTACACATAAGGTCTTACAATAATAATAAATCTTCCCCTACAATAATAAGGTAAGAAATTGAAATAAAATATATAAATTTAGAAAAGTCAATATTGCCTTTTCCATGAGATGTGATTATCTATATAGTGTATTTAAGGGAGAAGATCTACAAACTATTGAAAACAATAAGAGATTTCAGCAAAGTTGCTAGATAAAAGTAATTTGACTATGTAACACATATTGAATTCTTACTGAGGGCCAAGCATAGTTCTAAGGACTTTCCATATATTATTATCTAACAATATTAACTAATCTAATACAATAGCCCCTTGAGAATAATACAATTACTATTTCCAGAGAAAACTAGTGTACAGAAAGGTGAAGTAACTTGCTGTTATAGGTTGAGTTGTGTTCCCCCAAAAGATACGTTAAATATAATCTCTGGTACCTGTGAATACAACCGTATTGAAAACCAGGTCTTTGCAGATGTAATTAAGCTAAGATGAAGTCATTTTAGGGCATGCCCTTTTACAGTATGACTGGTGTCCATGTAAGAAGGAAATGTGGGCACAAACACACACAGGAGACTGCCGTGTGACCATCGAGGCAAAGATTAGAGTTATGCAGCTACAAGCCAAGTAACTCCAAGGTTGCTGGCAACCTCCAGAAGGTAGGAAGAGGAAAGGAAGAATTCTCTTACAGTTTTCAGAGGAGATGGCCCTGTTAACACCTTAATTTCAGACTTCTAGCATCCAGAACTGCAAGACAATAAATTTCTGTTGTTTTAAACCACCCGGTTTGTGGCACTTTGTTATGACAGCCTTAGGAAACTAACAAAATTGTCATGGATCACACAGCTAGTAAAATGACAAAGCTAGGACATTAGATCAGCACACCAAAATTAATATTCTGCACATCAGCAAAAATAAATTAGAAAGTATAATATAAAAACAGATACTATTCACAATTATAAAATGCCTTGAAATAAATCAAATAAAAAATCTTCAGAATACAGTCAATTCTCATTATCTGTGGGAATTATGTTCCATCAAGTTTCCACAAACACTGAAGCAGCAAATACTGAACTATTGCTCCTAGGGGAAATACAGGATTAGGTTCCTACGAGCCTCCGGTTACAACATTTTTGTCAACCAATCAGTGCATAAACTTGTTTTATGTGTGTTTCTGTTTAAAGACTCTTTGTTTAATATTTATTGTTGATTCATTAACACTGAACCTACAGCCAACCACACTATACCCCATATCTGAATTAAGCTTGTCTAACACATGTATTCGTTCCATAAGACACAAAACAACCTTCTTGCACTTAGAAACAGCAGAGAGGAGTTCAGCACCGTGTTTGGAGGCCATTTTATTTTATTTTATTTTTTTTTTTGAGACAGAGTCTCACTGTGTTGCCCGGGCTAGAGTGCCGTGGCATCATCCTAGCTCACAGCAACCTCAAACTCCTGGGCTCAAGCGATCCTGCTGCCTCAGCCTCCCGAGTAGCTGGAACTACAGGCATGCGCCACCATGCCCGGCTAATTTTTTCTATATATTTTTTTTAGTTGTCCAATTAATTTCTTTCTATTTTTAGTAGAGACGGGGTCTCGCTCTTGCTCAGGCTGGTTTCGAACTCCTGAGCTCAAACAATCCACCCGCCTCGGCCTCCCAGAGAGCTAGGATTACAGGCGTGAGCCACCGCACCCAGCGTGGAGGCCATTTTAAACAGTAAAATCACTAACAAAAAGCATAAAAATTGACAAACATAGTACAAAATAAACTACAAAAAGGACACTTAGTTACAGTATGAGAACTGAAACAAGAAGGCAAAGTGTCGCCATATTGAAACTCAGCTGGGAACATGCATGTGTATCGGGCACTCAAATGTTTCACCACTCCGTTCATATCCATGAATGACCATGAAAGCATAGCAAGTATTGACTTTGGAGTTGCAAATCAATTTTAGGAAGTAAGCAGATTCACAAATATGGAATCTGTGAACAATGAGGACCAACTGTATTTATGGAGAAAATAATAAAACCTTATAAAAAGGCAAAAAAAAAGAGACCTTAATAAATGGAGATGGCATATGGTCATGAATGGGAAGACTTGATTATAAAAATGTCAGTTCTGCCACAAATTAATCCCATCAAAACTTCAAAGACTATTTTTGCAAAACTTGACAAGCGGATGCTAAAATTCAGGGGGAAAAGTAAACAACCAAGAATCACTAAAACAATTTCGAAAAATTAGATATAAAGACTTATTCTACCAGATATGAGAACTTAGAATAAAGATATATTAATTAAGATACATGATTTTAACACAAGGCTTAGAGAAATAACAGGCAAACAGAAGAGAGAGATCAGAAACTGATATAAACTTGTATAAATATGTTGTATATGTCTGAGATGGTGTTACAAATCAGTGGAGCAGGATTAAATATTCAGAAAACATGGTCAGGAGCAGTAAATTATCCATGTAGCAAAAAGATAGATCCTCACCTCATATCATGTCAAAAAATAAATTGGGGGGAAAAATGAAAGACCAAATGTGAAAATCAAATGTTTAAAACATTTAGAAAAACTAGAGAAGAAACCTTAAAGATTTCAAGGAAGTAGCACGTTCATTTAGTAGCACAGAAAAAAGCACAAACCATAAAAGAAAAGATTAATAAATTTGACATTAAAATTTTAAAACTTCTGTTCAATAAAAGACATCATACATAGTTAAAATGCAACCCATAGGCTAAGAGAAAGTACTCACAATGCACATTAACAAAAAGTTAACATATAAAATTTGTATAGAAACTCTACAAATGAATAAGAAAAAGATAAACATTGATTAGAGAAATAGACAAAGGATATAAATGTATAAAAGATGCCAAAAAGCATTAGTGATCAGGGAAATGCAGCAATTCATTAAATTTCATTTTGTACTCATTTGATTGGCAAAAGTGAGAAAGTTTGATAATTTCAGATTCGAGTAAGGATGTGAAAGAACAAGAACTTTCAACACTGTGGTGGAAGTTGAATTGGCAGAAACATATTGAAGAGCAATTTGGCAATGTCTACTAAAGGCAAAGCCATGAATATTCTTATACCTCTGCAATTCATCTTCTAGGTATGACCCCTGGGGAAACTTCTTCACATGTGCACAAGAAGACATATACAAAATGTACATTGCAGCATAATCTGTAACAGCAAATATCTGGAAATTACCTTAATATCTATCAATAGTAGATTTGATTAATTATGGTTATAGTCATACCAAAAAATACCACATGGGAACTAAAATGATTAGATCCAAATAATAAGGTACAGATATACAAGAATTCCATTTATATAAAGCTGAAAGCAAAACAATATCATATAGTATTTATTGACATATACATATATCATAAGAGCATAAAACATACATGAGAATAATAAACAACAAATTTAGAATACTAGTTTTTCTGAGGGAGGGAACAGTATTGAAGAGGGCTAAGTAATTGTATATCCAATTTATTATTGTTTTAATCTCCAGTAAATATGGTAAAACATTAAGAGTTGATCAGGAGAGACTGGGTAGGTGTTTGTTGTAGTCTTCATAGCTTTCTGGTGAATAATTGCCACATTCCATTTAAATAGAAAATGTTCAAGTGTGTTGAAGTCAGAAAGAACTCATTGGTTTAAGTCCTAAATTCATCACTTGCTGTTAAAATTTAGAGCATGCCATCAAGTTCTATAAATAAGGTAATAGAATGTAGGCATTATACTTAATCCTCTAATTACTCTCAGCTTTAATCAAGCCTTTATTAACATAATGTGTCTAGTTTGGGATCTTAAAATCTGAGAGGGGATTTAGGGAAGAGGAATCAAAACCATGAAAAATAAGTAGGTGATATAAGGCAAGGCAGTGAGAACTGAGGTGATTTAAACTAGTGAAAGAAAGCAAAAGGTAAGGTATATTGAGGAGGATGCACAGTTTGCTCTCTTACACTTGTGTCTAGGCCTCAGTTAAGGCCTTGCTAGGATTAGCCATTTGGTTTTGGTTATCTATTGCTGTATAACAAACCACTCCAAAATATAGTAACTTAAAGTAATAATAATCATTTATTTTGCTCATGAAACTGTAATTCGGTCAGGACTTCAGTGGGGATGGCTCTTTGCTGACCCATGTGGCTTCAGTTGCAACAGCTCACCTGGGGCTGGGAGATCCACTCCCACAGTGATTCTCACATGCTAGAAAATTGGTGCTATTGGCTGGAGCTACACCAGGACTGTGGCCACAGTCCTCAATTCTTCTCTTTGTGGGCCTCTTCATGGGTTTCTTGGGTTTCCTCACAGCATGATATCTGGGTTCCGAGAGCAAGCATCTCATGGGGGAAATGCATGACATTTTTATAGCCCATCATTAAAAGTCACAGAGCAACACTTTCACAGAACTCTAATGGTTGAGGCAGTCACAAAGACACTCAGTTTCAAGGGGAGGGGACATGTACCCCAACTCTTGATGGTGGAGTGGGACTATTGTAAAAGAACTTTGGATGGGAAGATATTATTGCAACCATCTTTATAAAAAATGCAGTTTGCCTCACCAACATCTTTACTCAAATCTCTGTTATTCTCATTGATGCCACAAGAGAGATCTGATCATGCCAGTCTCTTGTTCAACAAGAGAGACTGTCTCTTCTCTGCTTTTCATTCCCCAAAACCAGATTTGTTCTGTGGAGGTACAAGTCTTCATGGAGCCAAAAATGTCCATAAGAATTCATTGAGGGATCTTAAAACGTTCACTTCTGTGACCAAAACTTAGGAAAGGCTCACCAAAAATATTAATGTTTTTGGATGCTTTTCTATTTGATTTTATCTAAAATAATGTGACGGCACATTCATATTTGATATAACCTAGTGTCAAGACCATGTGCAGACATATCAGCAACCCAGGTGAATTTGAAGAAATTCACACAGTAGTATTTCTGCCACCCTCTAGACATTCAAGCAGAATGTAACTCATAAATCAAATTGGATTTTAAAATACTTTTCAGCGCAGAGAAAGAGAAGATCAGCCTTAAAAAATTTTCTGTTGAAGTTCTTCCTTTAAGTTACCTGACATGGGATATTTCAGCACAATAGTCAAAAGTGATAATACTTGTCAATTCAAGGATCTGTTAGTTGGCTACACCATTAGGTCTCCACTTTCACCCTATCCACCAATTTAATCCATTGTCTGTTTATGTTTTACTCTACCTGGAAATCAATTACTATTTTTCACTGGAACATTTTCTACCCCTTCATTATTGCTCAAACTGTTAAACCCGCTACCTGAATGAATACAGCCAGAGTTGTTCGATATGTGAGACTAGTTTGCCCTAGGTACCATTTTGACTAAGATGGTTCTTGAAGCCTACCTCCATTAGGTTGAACCATATTAAGTTGCTGATAGTCAACCAGTTTTGGCAACAAAAAATAGAAATTTCAAATGGTTCAATAGATACGTGTTGGTCAGATCAAGAAATTTCCTTTCAAAACCCAAGAAATCAGAGATTTGATTCAAGGTCAGTCTAAGATGAACTCCAGCTGAAGAATCAAACTGCTTTTTCTTGTACATAATGATTTGATGTCAAAGCCCAGGAAAGTGGAACCACTGACTCTTAATTGAGTCAATCATCTCAGTGAGTTATCCATGTGGTGAATAATCCACAGGATAAAAGTAAATAAGAAATCCTTGCTTATCAGGACTTTTTTTTACCTGCTGTGTAAATTAGTCAATAAAACTTAATATGATAGTGTTTTAGAATAGGTCTGATGTCATTGGATAAACCCTTGTGGATTTTTTTAATAGACCAGATTTAATAGGAATGGTTAGGGATTTTTATTTCTGAAACTGTGAAATGGAGAAACAAATCCTGACTGACCCCAGAAGTTAGAATTAATGAAAAGAATCCATAAGCAATACTTAATAAGTGCTTATTACTATAATTATGATCCATAAAATAGATATCCACAAAAAGTATGACCAAAATGATTGGCGATTATGATTAGTATAATGTAATAATAAGGCTGTAGCAAAGTTTAGGAAATAATGCCAATTTCAACTGCTACCAAAAAATATCATATGCTAAGAAAATAAAAATCAAAGAGATGTATAATTTAAAAACACATTAACTTCATTTGATAATCTTTGGGGATAAACATAGGGTTAGGACAAAGCTTTTGTAAGTGTTTTGGGGGAATACAAAGTTTACTAGACTGGTTAAATGTTTCCAATTAAGTTTTAATTATGTCCTAAAAAGACATAAAAAATCTCAATTCTATTTGATGTGCTCCAAGTTAAGTTATTTTACAATGAAAGGATAAGTGTTACATTGAATCTAATATGCACAATATACTATTCTGAACTTCTCTTTCGAATGCAGGAAGTAGCTAACAGTATGGCCCTCTGGACCTGGGAGGAACACAAACTCTTTTGTACACCCAGCTATCCAATTCCATCCCAACATTCTTTTCTCCAATCATGACCATGTTTGTCCAGAGGGAGAAATTTGAGAGCAAATTTACATTTTTATTTTTTTCCTATGGTGACAAGAACCCCATGATCATCATCTCATTACATTTGAATCTGTACTGTTCATATTTCCTTGAATTCCTCAAAACTCATATATAATTTTCCTATGTTATTTTTGAATAACACATTTAGCAGCATTTCTGAAAGTGTGCTCAGTGGAGGTCCAGTTCCACAAGATGTTAATGAGATTATTATGACATAAAAGAGTTTCATGTCAATGCTGGGTTAAACAAATTTATTTATTTATTGCAGTTTTCATCAAAACCTTTTATATACAAACATACATTATAAATTTTCTAGAGTGTATATAGTATGCATCATTTTCAAAAGTTATTTCAATCGTGGAAACCATTTTGTAAACATTTCTTAACAAACTAGAACATACATTGTGAAACTTGGATTTAAGGCATTTTTTATTATATTCTTTTGGTACCCATGTGAACTATGGGTTTCTTGATGATAGCTCTCCTATACAAGTTTGTTATTTATCTCCCTCATATTCTAATAACGTCTATTTATTTGGGAGTTTATTTATTTAATAAATACTTATTAAACACTTACCATGTTCCAAGCACTGGTATGGGGTTTTGGAGACAAGGAAGTGAACAATTTAAAAGAAATGAATTTTTCCCTTTTCTACTTCCCTTATCCTTTGTATTATTTTAAATCAAAATAATAACATGTACATGGTAAAAAATTAAAATATACCAAAAATTTTGTGATTAAAAAAAACAATTTCTGCTCCAACTCTCTCCATCCTAGCCCCAATTTCAGAAACTACCTCTCTTAATAGTTCATGATTTTTGTTTTTCTGACAATCACCATGATATGGAAGCCATAGGCAGAGGTTGGCAGAGCAATAAGATGGAAAGATGTTGGGTCCCTCAATGATCTAGAAGCCACCATATCAGTGCTGAAGTCCTACTTTTCTGTGAAAGAGGAATAAAACTTCCTTAAGTCTCTGTTATTTGGAGATATCTGTTACTCGCAGCAAAAGTCTAATTGATAGAAGATCTGATATCACAACCTCAGGCAACTCAAGAGAAAATATTCCAAGCAGCCAAGTCAAATGCATAATTTTTTCTATCTGTACAATAATTGCTTGAAATAGTGCTACATTTTTATTTGTTTCGTATTTGGATTGTGACTTTCCTGTACAAACCTTCTTTGTTTCTCCTTTTCTAATTCTCTAATTTCTATTTTCTTATGAGAAAAGAAACATTCCTGCTTCACCTTGTCACTCATGGCACCAGCTTTTAACCCATTCTGTCTAATCTTTGGAATCTGTTCCTTTCTTCTACTTGAGCTATGCTTCAAAGGGGATTCAGAAGCTTCTGGCACAACTGCCATGCTGCAGTGGCTTTTCCTTAGACTGTTGGTTTAGCTCCACGGCTTCTTTTATGCCCCATTTTTCTCTTTCATGGATTTACCCTCATTTTTCAGAGTATATCTAAAGTATTTTTCTAGCAAGATACCTGAAAATATTAATAAATGTTCCAAGTTTAGCATGTTTGAAGAAGTCTGCTGTCCTTCATACTTTGGCTGTAATTTTTTTTCTCAGAACTTTGCAGGCTTTGCTGTATTCCCTTCAAGATCCCATATGGTTGAGATTGCTGAAAGTTAGCCTAATTTTGTTCCTTTGTTTGTAACCTGTATGTTCTTTCTGGAAGCTTCTCAGACATACTGTTTATTCTCAGCATCTGAAGTTTCATGATGCTATGTCTAGATGTAGATCATTTTGCACTCATTCATCTGAACACTTTGTGGGATTTTTCAATAACAAAAACTTGGGTCTTTCTATTTAGCTCTGGAAATTTTTCTTTTGTTGTTCAATAATTTTCTTCCCTCTGCTCTGTCCTTCTGGTACACCTAATAGTTAAGGTTAAATCTGGATGAGTTCACTGTATCTGACAACTGTGAGCTGAAGCTCCAGGCAGATTGGTTCTTTCCACTGTTGCAGCCCCTGCCTGAGTGTCCTGGGCTGACATCATCTCAATTAAAAAAAAAAAGTCCATCAACAGGTTTATATTCTCCTTCCATCTTCTAGAAATATGTCGAAATACCTCATCCACAGATGGCATCCCTCTCTTTCTCTTAGTTTATTACTTGTATATCCTATATTTTCTTTTCCAACCTTTGTGTTCAGTCTGCCATCTTGCCAGAACACTTAAAGTTTACCTTGGGTGACACAGTTGAAATAAAACTGCTGCACCAATTTCTCAGCAGTGCTATTTTTAAATATAAGAATATGTTATACAACTTAAGGAACACCAAAACACAAGTGTAAGTATTTAAGTATTTTATCATTGTACAGATAGGATTTTGAAGAGCACAATACATGCAGGTTTTCTTTTCTTAAAAAAAAAAGGAGGAGTACTATTCTTCTGTTGTTATTTTTCATTTTCATGTAGAATGTAGCTCTTGAACTTACATAGCTTTGAAAGAATTTTTTTTGCATTTAAGTGGTATCTTAAAAACTTCTCTGTTCAAAAACTTACATAATTTTTAGTAGAGATTTTTCCTGTGTCCTTGGGTGAATTTCTGATTCTTTTAAGACATGTTACCCACGGTGATACTAAATGTATTGTTATACGAGTTGTAACAGGAAGACACTATTCTTTCCTCCTCAGGAGAGGTAGAAGAGATACATGCCTACACTCTTTATGAGAATTTCCTTGGCATTCAACTTATACTCTTGGCAATATAAGTGCTATAGTAACATCTCTTCACATAAGCAGGCTTCTAATGAACTCAAGAATATGTAAGCAAAACATAAATTTATAATGCTCATATCTAGTTGTTTATAGATAACTGAAATGTATTTATTCAATAAGTATTTGTGCTGAGCACTATATTTTGCCCAGAGATACATAGTAAACAAGACATCATGCCCTTACGGAACTATTAGGTCTAATGAAGGGATGCAAATAAGTAAACAGCAAATTTCCAGAAAATGTGATCAATGCTATTGTGGAGTAAATGTAAGGCACCATAAAAGCATATAAAAGGGAGAGTGAACCCCATGGAGGAGGGGGAGCGCAGTGACGGCTTCCCAAGGAAGGAAATTCTGAGGTGAGACTCAAAAGACCAGCACAGATTAGCCAAGGGAAGGAAGTTGAGGCCCTCGGAATAAATGGAACTTATGTGTGAAGGCCTGGAGGCAGGATCAGTCTTGAACCACAAACAAAGATGGCAAGACACGAAACTGGAGAAAGAAGCAAGAGCTAGATTCAAAAGTTTCCAGTATGCCATATCAAGAAATGTTGACTTTTTTCTGAAGCATAAAGAACTATGCTTAGCATAGTACCAATTCCTTCGCACCCTCTTCAAGTAAGTTCTGACTTTTTTTCACGGTATGACAAACTTCCATTACGGGTTTACTGCATGCAAGATACCATACTTGGCAGGTAGGAAGTGAAGGCCTTCACTCTCAGGAATCAGTGTGAAGACAGGTCAGTCTATTTTAGGATGCCGTGTATTCTGATGAGAAAGGAGCATATACAGCAGGAAGTTGGGTGGTAGAAGATAAAACTGAAAAGTTACGTTATAACCTAACACCATAGTAACAATTTGTACTTTAAATAATAAAGATGTTATCCAAGTTTTTTGAGCAAGGAAGAGACATAATTACATGTGTGTTCTACTCAAAGTGTGTATTCCTCCTCTTTATTATACTGCACACCTCAGGAAATACATCACTTGGCTTGAAGCAATTTAAGCTTTACTTCTTGTTTAGTTAATTAAGGACTCAGATACCTAAATGAGCCACCATGGTTTGTTTTAAATATTGATGTTGGAGACTGCTGCTCAGCATTCTCTTCAAATTCACTCAAATTGAACATTTGCTCAACTTGCCCTCAAGGACCTCATAGTCTAAAGTTAAAAGTAGCCTTCATAAATCCCCAGCATATTTCTCTGTTATCATTCGATGATGGTGAAGTCGAATGGGCACCAAATCTTATGGTAGTCCCATGGTTCTTTGTACATTTTCTCCATACTCTTCCCTGGGCTTCTTATTTAGTAATCAAATTAATTTAGAGACAGTGGTTTAAGTCAAGTCATAATCCTTCTTCCATGGAAACTATCAAGGCATCATTTGACTTCTGGAAACCAAAAATGGGGTTTCTGTTGTTCTTTCTACCTCCTTCTCACACAACACAGGTTGTGTGGGCATGCAGTTTATTCATGGCATGGGCAGGGGGGTGCGGGTTCTTTAAGAAAAAAGAATTACCATACAGATATCTAGCTTTCCTCCTTGGAAGAACTTAGAAGGGATACTTATAAATAAAAGGCCATGCTTTATTAGTTTCATGAGGATCAAATATATAAACATGGAAAGCACTTTCAGGAGTTATCAATAAAATTTACACCTACATTGGCCATTTGGGTATAAGAAATATATCAGAAACATGGAGGCCCTTTAAAGGTTCCTGCTTTCTGCTATAATCACCCACATTTGAAAAAACCTTGATTTGCCACAGGGAGCAGCTCTCATCTGAATATTCAATCAACAAGAAAATTCTTATGGGTGGCCTGTCTTTCCCTCTCTCCCCCTGCCTTTTAACTATTTTACTGATCCAGATTCCAGTCCCCAACACTTTAAATTAGCAGTGAATCCTTGCTTCATACCTGGCCTTTCAACAGGATTCACCCAGAGAACTAGGCTATTTCAAATGCTGGCACCCATGTAGCTAAGATATTAATAATAAGGTAGACAAAGTATATTCTATCAGATAGAATAAACAAATAAAAAAACAGGAAAAAAAATAAGGCTGTTTGGGGCAGTGTCCTTAAAAGTCTGTTCCCGAAGCCAATGTTGGCTGCTGCATTTAGCTGCTTAGTTCCGTGGAAACGAGTTGTACGACTGCAGATAAAAGGCTGTAGACCTCTGGAATACAAGCAAGTAGCTCCTCATTATACAAATAGAAGCAACTCAACTATGCATGCCCTCAAACTGAGCTCAGTGTTCTGCTGCATTTCAAAAATATCCATCTGTTCCAAGAGAAGAAACAGGAAGTTTTGTTAATTATCTCTCACAACCCACTAGTTAGTTTCCAGAAAAATCACTAAAGCCATCTTTCCTGAATAAATTTAACAAGTAAGTTACAAGATGCAACACAGTAGATAAACCTTACATTACTCCTTTTAAATGAGCTGAATCTGTCAGTTGGCCAATTTCACACTCACTGCCTCTAAGCCCCTTCCCATGTCCTTAGCACTCAACAGACATAATTATTTTCTGTACATAACTTTTTTATATGACAATATTGAATAATAAAGCAATATCATACTGGACATGTGCAAAACACTAGATATTACACAACCGTTGGAGAAATATTTTCTGATTTGCCTTAAGCACAATTTTGCTTCAGATTCCATTAAAATATCTCACAAATTTTCACACTATCAGACAAAATAAATTCATGGGAAATTTTTTTGTTGGTTATTAGCTAATTTAAATAGGTATCTCTAAAACTTCTTCTCCAGTCCAATTATGTGGTCCTAACTAAGATTCCATGCCAGAGTGCTATAATGGTATTAAGGCTACACATGCCCAGTTGGACACTTGCCATCATTCTATAAATCATTGCCAATTATGCCAATAAAGCATCCTGGGCAATGATTGATTTCTTAGTTATGCAATCAGCTGTTCTTCGACACTTTGTTTTCCTTCAAATGTCTCATTCATGGCCTAGTTTCCTAACACCATGATGGTTTACATTCCCCCAGCAGAGACATTTGGACACATCTGTTGGTGAGAAAAAAAGAGTTTGGAAATTCAGTGAAACCTTATTAATTCTATCGAACTGTTAGGGAAGATAACCCAGGTTCATGAAAATTCTGGATTGCAAAAGATTTTATAGAAGAGCAAGGTAGTTTTTTTTCTACTTTTATATACCCATAACAACTCAAATTAGTCTAATAATCACTTTTTGAAGTGCTGAGAGTCTGTGAAATGTATAGCAAATGTACTAAAATGTAACAAATATTTAGCATTATCATAACAATTGACTGTTAACTTGGGTCATTTCTTCACTAGCAAAAAGAGGCATATCTTTGAAATCTTTGAATCAATCATCTTTTTCATTTTTACTAGAATTAATTACTTGCCAAAACGCAAGTGTGTTTTTGATCAAATATCATGGATCAAGGCTAGATATTTTATATTTATTCAGATGTTAATCACTAGACACAACTGGAAAACAAAGTGATAGAGTGAAAAGCCCATAGACCTTGAAGCCAAACAGACTTGAGTTCAAGTCCCAGGTCTACCCCTCAATAGCACCGTAGGATTTATCTATTAATTCAGTCAATAAATATGTATTATACAGCTACTCTGGGCTGCAGATACGGTGGTGGTGACAACGCTAAGATCCCTACCTCCCAAAGGTTAAATTCTCTAGGTGGGGAGAAGAAAATAATCAAAGGAACAAGATAATTTCAGATAATGTTAGGTCTATAAAGAGTGAATAGAGTGAGAGTCACAATGGGATAACATACTTAGGTGGTTAGGGACGAGCTCAAAGAGCATATGATGTCTCATTTAAGATCCAAATGAAACAAAACAGATGGCCAGTTATGCAAAGGCTGGGATGGGGCAGAATATTCAAAGCAAAGGGAACAGTACAATGGTCCCAAGTTGGACAAGCTTGGTGTGTTTAAACAAAAGAAATAAGGCCATTGCACTTGCATCTCTGAGAGACAAGTATCTTCATATGTGAGGTAGGAATAACAATAATGCCAATTTTGCAGGCTTATTGTTAGATATTTTATTTGCAAAGTACCTCAGTAGTATCTAGCACATCTTAGACACCCAAAAAAATAAATATTAATATCATTACAATTAATGTTCGGGGCACTGACATCCTATAACTAAAACAATACCTACAAAACCAAAAGATATTCTCTACTTAGAATTATGAATAATTTCCTAATAATGCCAGTGACCTGTGTTTATCTGAAGTGCCAAAACTGAGTTTTGCTTTATCACCTTTTAGAAGCAAACATTTCTATTTACTTTTCAACACATACAAATATATCTTTTGGCCTGCCATGTTCCAAACATTTTAATAAAAACTAACACTGAAAGGTGCTTCAGAGGGGGAAAAATGGTGGATTATGAGTGACCTCCTTGCTCTCCGCTCCCAGAGTAGGAGGTGAAGAACGCGGACAGCTACACACAAGTAAATCGCTCTCCCATAGGATCAGCTTCGTGAATCTGCAGAGAAGTAGCGAGGGACAAGCTGCACTGCGGAAAAAAAGGTGAACCCGAGAATCAACCACAAAATCCGGAGAGCGCAGGATATACAGTGGGGAGCGGAGCGAGGGACGGCCGCGCCCGTGGGCGGCTGGCCGGGCAGGGTGGTCTGACCCACAGGAGGACGACTCCTCCCTCACCGACCTCCACACCCTCGCAGGCAGGGAAGCTCCAATGTCAGTGTGAAGTGGTAGCACGGCCGACAGGCTGTGGGGAGTAGAGACAGGAGCCCGAAACATTTTGAACTCTCCGGTGTGCGGTGCTCGGTCTGCTGTGCCGGGGAGCGGGGAGGGACTTCTCTGAGCGGACACTTCCCTGTTCGGACACTTCCCGATCCTACAGGAGAGAGTTTGGAGACAGGCTTCATGCCTCAGGACTCTGCCAGGACCAGATTGGGGGAGGTGAACACCATAAAGGAGGCTCTGCCCTCCGAAACCACCACCGTAGTCGCCTCCAGCGCCGACTCTCAGGAGGTGGGCAGCCACCATTTTGGGAGTCCATAGCCTAAAATGACCGGCACCTGTTGCCCAGGCAACGGTCGGAGTCAGCGCCCCGCCTCTGCCTGGCAAAGGTCGCCCCGCCCTCCGAGGAGGAGAGTAAGGAGAGAAGCCGCTTTCTCTCCCAAGCCTGCACATGGTCTTCCCGCCTGCGGCTCAAGCTCTGCCTTTGAAAAGTCAGGAAAGGGAGAGAGATCGCTATCTCGGCTGAGCTGCTTGGTGGTCTTGGCAGCCCGTTCCGCCCTGCCGCTGGTGCTACGTGCCAAAAAGATGGAGAACAGAAGGAGGCTATTTGTTGAGCCCTGACCTGGAGCGACCACCCTCACTCCCAGGCGACTGGGCACCCCCGCCAAGGCCTCATGCCAAAGGGACTGACTCTGCCCCTGGGCAGAGCTGTAAAAGGGGGTCATCCTTTTTTGTTTTTTCCTCTCTCTTTTTCTTTCTTTCATTCCTTTTTTCATTATTATTATTATTTTTATTTTATTTTCATTTTATCATAATAGCTGAAA
>NW_012153062.1:10207652-10222043 GCF_000956105.1 Propithecus coquereli | reverse complement strand
TTTATTTATTTATTTTTCTCTGAAACCCACAAGCGCTGCTGCTACTTTTTTCTATCTCCACGGCTGGGCTATTCTGCACCAAAGAGATAGCTCGCACCCCTAAGAGTGTGAAGTAACCAAAGAGGCCGCTTTTCAAGCTGTGACACACAGTCACCTCTCTGTTAAGACTTGGTAGCTGGTGCTGCCTGACATACGGACAGACTCCACAATGGTTAAGGCCCAGCAGTAAAGGAGGCTGTTTTCCCAGATGGGTCCCCTGGCTACCTTGTGGTTGTGACTTGATAGCCGGCGCCTTCCGCCAAAGAAACAGTTTCCCACATTTGGAAGAGCAGAGGGGCAAGGGAAGCTGCTCTCTGGGCTGAGACCCACAGAGGTTGCGGATGGCCCTTGACTGCAATCAGGCCACTGGTATTTCATACCAAAGGGACTGACCCCACATCTGCTGGGGAGAAGTAGCGGGGCAGGCTGCTTTCTGGTCTGGGTCCCTCAGTGGCTTTGGACAGGGCTTCTCCAGCAGACCTTGAGGTGTGCACTTCCTACCAACTAGACAAACCCCGCCCTTGAAGGAGTGGAATAATGAGGGTAGCCACTTCCTGATCTGAGACGCTTGGTAGTCCCAGAAAGTACCTTTCCCCCAGTCTGGTGAGTTATCTCCTCCTCTGGCAGGGCAAAACCTGCCCTCAGAGGAGGGGAGAAACAAGAGTAGATGCTTTCCAGGCTGGATTTTGTGACAGTCCTAGCCAACGCCCCTCCCACAACCCTCCAGGACAGTCTCATCCCTTGAAGGAAGAGAGAAAGAAGAAGAGTCGCTTTCCCAATAGGACTAGTTTGAACCTGTGTGACCCTGGTTCTAAGCAAAAGGGGGCAGTTTGTTGGCTTGGAACAGCTGATCAGATTTGATCATCTGATAAGACCATAACACAATGGCTTGCTCTTGATGCCCAGGTCATTGTCATCTTAGGGGCTTGTGGTCTTGGAAGGAAAATCTTGACCAGAGTCCTTAGCAATTGCACCAATTGTCACATCCATCAGGAGCTGGTCCAAAAGAGGTGTGAAAGAGCCCTGAATAACATATTAGCAGCTTTTTCCTAGCTGCTGATCAAACAACCTCTGAAGTATACTCTCTTAAGCTCACTATTTCTCTTAGGCTCCGTATTGTTCTTCTCACCCCTTATAAAGTAGTAAGAGGGCTCAAGTAACCCTTGGGAGTGGCAAGACATCCCCCAAAGACTGAGGCACCTGTATGTGCCATTTGGGGGTTTACAGTTCAATACAAAAGCATTGGAATACCTTGATAACCAACTCCTCCACGCAAAATACAAGCAACAAAAAAGAGAGTAACCTCATAGCTCAACACAGTATCTTCCATCTCAAACAAGTGGTCGATAGCAGAGTCATATACACAAAGTGATCCAACTCCTGGATTCTAAGCAAGGGAAAGAAACTCACTAATCTCCGTAAGCAGAAGGTGAATGTAACAGGCCACAGATAACCCAACAGGCTATAAAACTCCACCAAGGCAATACAGGACCAGGGCACATCTCCTCAGCTCTGCCAAGGAATGCCCCTCTGGAGTCCCAAAATTAAGTCCATTAACCAGTCCCAGCACTGCCAATCCTTGACAAAGTAGCCTGATGAGAAAGAATCAGCGAAAGAACACAGGAAACATGAAAGATCAGAGAGAAAAATCAACTCCCAAAGAAAATATTCGATCTCCATTAATTGATACCAACGTACATGATATGATTAAACTGACAGAGGAAGAATTCCGATTATGGATTGTCAGGAAACTCAATGGAATTGAAGAGAAAATAGAATCTCAACATAAAGAAACCACACGAACAATCCAGGAAATGAATGAAAAATTCTCCAAAGAAATTGAAATACTACAGAAAAACCAAACAGAAATCCTGTCGATGAAGGGGGAATTCAAGGAACTTCAAAACACAGTGGAAAGCCTCAAGAATAGAACGGATCATGCAAAGGAAAGAATCTCAGAGCTTGAAGATAATGTCTACATGCTGAACAAATCAGATGAAGAAAAAGAACTCAGAAATAAGAGACAAGACCAAAACTTACAAGAATTGTGGGATTGTGTAAAAAAACAAAATCTTAGAATCATAGGTCTTCCAGAGGGAGAAGAAGAAGATACACAAGGGCTGGAAAACTTATTTCATGGAATACTGGAGGAAAACATGCCAGGCCTGGCCAGAAATCTTGATATCCAGATACAAGAAGCACACAGAACGCCTGGGAGACTCAATGTGAAAAAGCAATCATCACATCACGTAGTTATTAGACTGATCAAAGTAAACACAAGCAATTCTCCAAGCAGTGAGTGAAATCAAAACAATAAACTACAAAGGAAAGCCTATCAGACTAACTGCTGATTTCTCAACTGACACCTTACAAACCAGGAGGGATTGGGTCCCTATCCTTAATCTACTAAAACAGAATAATGCCCAGCCTAGAATTCTTTACCCAGCAAAATTAAGTTTCGTCTATGAGGGAGTAATAAAGTCTTTCTCAGACAAGCAATCACTGATGGAATTTGCAAAGACCAGACCAGCCCTACAGGAAGTACTCAGATCTGCATTACACACTGAACAGCACAATAGAAACTCTTCAAAGTAAAAGCATTCAAGAGTCAAAGCCTAGAAAGTGGTTTTCATGATGGCACAAGGAGCAAAACAAAACAACAGGATTTGACCCATCATTATGAATGGAAATCTACCTTAAATCTCAATCCTCTCAATAAATGTAAATGGCTTGAACTGTCCTCTGAAGAGACACAAACTGGCAGAGTGGATAAAAATCCACAAGTCTAGTATCTGCTGTCTACAGGAAATGCATCTAACCCACAAAGATGCCTTCAGACTAAAGGTCAAGGGATGGAAAACTATCATCCAGGCAAATGGAAGTCAAAAGAAAGCAGGGGTAGCTGTACTGTTTTCAGATAACGTAAGCTTTAAAATAGCAAAAGTAAAAAAGGACAAAGATGGCCACTACATAATGGTGAAAGGGAAGATCTAACAAGAGAGTTAACAATTCTTAATATTTATGCACCTAATGTAGGAGCACCCAGTTACATAAAGCAAACCTTGTCTGATCTAAATAGCTTGATAAACAACAATGTCATAGTAGCAGGGGACTGCAACACTCCACGGAATGAACTAAACAGATCTTCCAACCAGAAAATAAGCAAAGAAATAATGGACTTAAACAGAACTCTTGAACAAAAGGGTCTGACAGATCTCTACAGAACATTCCATCCAAATAAAGCTGAATTTACATTCTTCTCATCAGCCCGTGGAACTTTCTCCAAAATTGATCACATACTAGGCCACAAATCAGACCTCAACAAATTCAGAAAAATAGAAATTATACCGTGTACTTTCTCGGACCATAGTGGTATAAAATTAGAGTTCAATTCCAACAGAAATGCTCACCACCTCATAAAGTCATGGAAATTAAACAATCTATTGTTGACTAAGTCTTGGGTCAAGGAAGAAATTCAGAGGGAAATCAAGAACTTCTTAGAACCAAATGACAATGGAGAAACAACCTATCAAAACCTGTGGGATACAGCAAAAGCACACCTGAGAGGAAAACTAATAGCAATAAATGCTCACATCCAAAAAACAGAAAGTTCAAAAATTGACAACCTAATAAATAAATTCAAGGAATTGGAAAAGGAAGAGAAAACCAATTTCAATCCTAGCGGAAGAAAAGAAATAACTAAGATCAAAGCAGAACTAAACGAAATTGAGAACAAGAGAATTATACGGAAGATCAACAAAACCAAAAGCTGATTTTTTGAAAAGATATACAAAATTGACAGCCCTCTTGCTAGATTGACTAGCATCCAAAGGGAAAGGTCTCTAATAAACTCAATCAAAAATGAAAAAGGAGAGTTCACAACAGACACCACAGAAATAAAAAATATTATTTTTGGCTACTATAAAAACCTATATGCCAAAAACTACATAATAAGGAGGAAATGGACAAATTCCTGGAAACATACAACTGCCCCAGGTTCATTCAGGAGGTAACAGAATATCTGAATAGACCAATCTCAAGCTCAGAAATTGGAGCAGTAATTAAAAACCTCCCAAAACGTAAAAATCCTGGACCAGATGGCTACACTTTACCAAACATTCAAAGAAGAACTCATACCTATACTACAGAAATTATTCCACAATATTGAGAAAGATGGGATCCTTCCTAACTCATTCTATAAAGCCAATATTACCTTGATACCAAAGCCAGGAAAGGACACAACAAAATAAGAAAACTTCAGGCCAATATTCCTCATGAATATAGATGCAAAAATCCTCAACAAAATTTTAGAAAATAGAATTCAGCAGCCCATCAAAAAAATAATTCACCATGACCAGGTGGGCTTTATTTCAGGGATGCAAGGCTGGTTTAACATATGCAAATCTATAAATGCAATTCGCCACATAAACGAAAGCAAGAACAAAGACCATATGATTGTTTCAATAGATGCGGAAAAAGCATTTGACAAAGTCCAACGCACCTTTATGATAAAAACTCTCATCAAAATAGGCATAGACGGTTCAGTTCTTAAAATTATCAAGTCCATCTATGATAAACTCACTGCCAATATCATACCGAATGGGGAAAAATTGAAGCCATTCCCACTTAGAACTGGAACCAGACAAGGTTGCCCCTTATCTCCACTTCTATTCAACATAGTGCTTGAAATCCTTGCCAAGGCAATTAGGCAAAAGAGGGGCATCAAGGGAGTCCAAATGGGGGCAGATGAGATCAAACTCTTGTTCTTTGCCAATGATATGATACTATATCTAGAAAACCCCAAGGATTCATTCAAGAGACTCCTAGAATTGATAAATGAATTCAGTAAAGTTTCAGGATACAAAATCAATACACACAAATCTGAGGCATTCATATACGCCAATAACAGTCAAGCTGAAATTCAAATCCAAAACGCAATACCTTTTACAATAGCTTCAAAGAAAATTAAATATCTAGGAATATATTTAACAAAAGACGTGAGACACATACAGGGAGAACTATGAAACACTAAAAAAAGAAATTGCAGAAGATGTAAACAGATGGAAAAACCTATCTTGCTCATGGATAGGTAGAAGCAATATGGTTAAAATGTCCATACTACCTAAAGTGATCTACAGAATTAATGCAATCCCTATCAAAGTCCCATCATCATTCTTTACAGAACTAGAAAAAATAATTCTACACTTTGTATGGAACCAGAAAAGACCTCGTATAGCCAAAGCAATCTTAAGTAAAAAGAACAAACTGGGAGGTATAAGTCTACCAGACTTCAAGATGTACTACCAGGCTATAGTAACTAAAACAGCATGGTACTGACACAAGAACAGAGACATTAACCTCTGGAACAGGACTGAGAATCCAGAGATGAAACCTTCCGCATATGGTAATCTAATCTTTGACAAAGCAGACAAAAATATACACCGGGGAAAAGAATCTCTCTTCAATAAATGGTGCTGGGAAAACTGGATAGCTACATGCAGAAAAATGAAACTGGATCCCCACCTCTCACAAAAACCAATTCAAGATGGAAAACAGACTTAAACCTAAGGCATGAAACTTTAAGAATTCTAAAAGAAGATATTGGGAAGACCCTTTCAGACATCGGCCTAGGCAAGGAATTCTTGAAGAAGAACCCCAAAGCAATTACCACAGCAATAAAAATAAATAAATGGGATCTGATCAAATTAAAAAGCTTCTGCGCTACCAAGGAAACTATCATTAGAGCGAATAGACAGCCCACAAAATGGGAGAAAATATTTGCTCTCTACACATCTGATAAAGGGCTGATAACCAGAATCTATCTAGAACTCAAAAATATCAACAAGAAAAAATCAAACAACCCCATCAACAAATGGGCAAAGGAAATGAACAGAAACTTTTCAAAAGAAGACAGAATAATGGCCAGCAAACATATAAAAAAATGCTCAACATCTCTAATCATTAGAGAAATGCAAATCAAAACCACAATGAGATATCACCTAACCCCAGTGAGATTGGCCTCTATCAAAAAATCCTGAAACAACAAATGCTGGCAAGGATGTTGGAGAGACAGGAACACTCTTATGCTGCTGGTGGGACTGCAAATTAGTGCAACCTCTGTGGAAAAGAATTTGGAGATACCTCAAAGAGCTAAAAATAGAAATACCATTTGATCCAGCGATAGCACTATTAGGCATCTACCCAAAAGAGCACAAAACATTCTACGATAAAGACATCTGCACCCGAATGTTTATGGCAGCACAATTCACTATTGCAAGGATGTGGAAACAACCCAAGTGCCTGTCAATCCATGAGTGGATTATTAAAATTTGATAAATGTATGCAATGGAATATTACTCAATCATAAGAAACGACAGTGGTCTGGCACCTCTTATATTTTCCTGGATTAAACTTAAGCCCATTATCCAAAGTGAGGCACCACAAGATCGGAAGAATGGGCTCCACTTGTACTCGCCATCAAATTGGTACTAACTGATCAACACTAGGGGGCTCACATGGCAATAATACTCTCCAGGGATTAGGGGAATGAGGGGGTAAACCCGCAACTAAAGGACATAGCAAAGACATAAAGTTTAACCTTAATGTTTGTACCCTCATAATACCCTGAAATAAAAAAAAAAAAGAAAGGTGCTTCACAAACCTTGTGGATGCATGATAAAAATTGATATTCATAAAGTGGCAATGTGTCCCTCTGAGTCATTTATAAAGATGCATGTTTTCTGCATTATCAATACAAAAATGTTTAAACATACAGACTGCATCAGAATTGTCATACCACCGTAACTGGAATTAAGTGTTCATAATACACTTTCTAAAGTAGCAGTCTAAACCTGTTAATTGTCCTAAACATAATCAAATTCATGAGCAGACCTCTTAACATTTAACTTTAAATCACCCCTGAGTGACAACCAACTCAATCATACTACTTCATAATCATTGCCCTAATATTTACTAAGGCCTAAGCTACTTAATTCTTCCAAACAAAAATGTCTGCACACGAAGAAAGCTACTTTCAAATACAATTTAAATCAAATAGGCAAAACCTTGGAGCTGTAGAAGAGAGAAAACAAATATTTTCTAATTTAGTGAGAAATATTACTATTATAATTAAAAGAAGCCATCTTCTTTATTAAAAAAAATGCTAGTTGTCCAAAGATAAAATGCAAACTTGCCAACATTCATTGCATTCTCTCTCTAGGTTCTTTGAGATCTACAAGCCACTGAAAAAATAAATCATCTCACTTCCAGTTAAACATCTTTGTCCTAAAATTAGAAGTTAAGAAAAAGAATACAAATTTGAATAAGATAAATACATTAGTGTTGGATTATAATTCAAAATATAAATGATTAAATAAAGAAAGAATTGGGGTAGAAGAGACAAATCTCCCATACAGAAAAATTCCCAATAATTTATTTAGCTACTCTGCCTGCAAGGAGATGAAGCAAATCTCCCCACGCTAGTGTGGGCCATACCTAGTGACTTCCTTCCACAAAACACAGTAAGGAAAGTGGGGGAAAAGAATAATTTGACCATGAAGAGATCTGACAAACAACACCTCAGCCAGGTGATCAGGAATGACATCAGCAGCGATAAGCCACGTTGATAGTATTCACCCTTGAAATGATACCCTGAGAGATGATACTTCTGGTGTCTTCTTTCCAAACACCCATAACTCCAGTCCAACATGAGAAATACATAACGCAAATCCCACTCGGGGGACATTCTACAAAATACCTGACCAGCACTCCTCAATATTGTCAAAAGCATCAAAAACAAGCAAAGGCTGAGAACCTGTCACTGCCAAGTGGAACCCAAGGAGACATAATGACAAAATGCAATGTAGTGTCTCAGATGGGACCCTGGAACATAAAAAGGACATTGGCTAAAAACTCAGGAAATATGAATAAAGTATGGGCTTTAGTTAAAAAAAAAGGAAAACCAGGTACATTCACAAGTCTCCTGAATCCTTTGAAATGAGCCTAAGTGAACCAGGAGTAAAATATATTCTTTGCATTAATTGATTTTCTTTTCTTTAGCACAGGTTATTGGTTAACTAAGCATAAAAATATTACCAAATTGAGAGGGGGCATTTGAAGAAGTATTAAAATTATCAAATTGTGTCTTCATAAAGTGTTTTAAAAGTTTTCTGACTTAAATAACAATGGTATCTTTTATAAATAATCTATTTGGAAAAGCAGGAAAAAAAAAAGCTGAGGAGTCTCAACTACCCCCCAGGAATTGTTCTCCTTCTGTGGAACTCTTGCTAATGTGAACCTTTATGGAGAAACAACATTATAAAAAATCGGCAGGCTTTTAATTAGCATTTGCTACGTACCAAGAACAATTACATGCCCCTTATACACATTAACTCATTTAGGTCTCACAACATCATCATCATTATTATTATTATCATCATCCCCATTTTACTAATGAGGAAATTGAGACCCTAAGTGGTTAAGTAACCTGCCCAGTAACCAAACTTGTAAGAGAGAGAACCAGTTTCTGAACCCAGGCAGTCTGACTCCAGAGCATGTCCATCTGTCTTTTCAATGGGTTCCATCCCACCCCTCGTCTCTCTCTTGAGGATTCTGCCTGAGTCAGTGAAGGTCTGCCTGCCTCCCCTGCCCCATGCTGACTGCTCCCCTTGTCAGCCGCCACCACCACCAATTTTGGGGAAATTTGGCAGGATTTCTGAGAAGGCAGATCAGCTTCTTGTTCATAGCAACTTAGTTCTCTAGGAAGCAGATTCCAAGATAGGGTTTAGCACGGAGGATGTTTATTAAAGAGTATGCGAGGGACCAACACCTGTGGAAGGGAGAGGTGACAAGCAGGCATGGGCAGGGGGAGAAGTCGAGCAGTGATGCAGGCCCAAACAACATTCTCTGCCAACTCCTCAGGGGCTCTGCATCTGAAACAGCCCTGAGAGTCACCTCCACGTGGAACAAGATGACCAGGCTTTCATAAATAGGATGATGAATTACCTGATCACCCTACCTAAAAGCCATCACAGTCAGCATGGAACAAACTCTTCAGTTCCCTCTGCAGCCATGCCTAGTCAAAGCCAAGTGTCCTGGGTTTCCAGTGGTAGTTTTGCCAAAGCAGGGCCCATTTGGAGCAGATTATAATTAGAGTGATTGCATCTGACAGGTATCTCTCTTTGTACCTAAGTGTCAGTCATGGGGTTTGAAATTCCGCCATTAAAAATTCATTTTTTTTCTATTTTGAAGCTTTTTTTGTCATCAAAACACTTTTACGAAATTGGAAATACCCCTCCAAAGAGGCAATTTAAACCATTTTCAGCTAATCTTAGTGGACCTTAACTGATTGTAGCTGAGAGCAAAGAAGAGAACACTTTGAAAGAGAAATGGGGCACTAAAAGAAGAAGTAAGAGGGTGCCAAAGATAAATACTACCTTACTTCACGGCTTTGCTAAGAGTCAGCTCTGCTCCTGAGTTCTCACAAAGACGCTACTCTCTTCTCTTTTCTTATATATCATTTTAGTGCCCTCAGGCTTCTCGAAAACAATATAAAGACTTTTCATGGAATGTCATATGATTCATAATCGCATTGTAGTACACAAGATAGAGTCTAATTTTATCTCTGAAACTGATTTTTTCCCCAATTGGACAATGTTTATTCCCACTTGGGTCTTCTTGGTTTCTGCTACATGATACCAGGAGAAAAATGCCTAGAGATATCTTTCAGATAAACTTTAGTCCTAACAGATCATGGGATCCCCCAAATATAACTGAAGATTTAATATGTGCCCTTATAATTACAGATGTCAATGCACGTTAAAGAAGATGTGAAAATTACTAGAAACCAATTTACAGCAGCTGGAGCAAATTAGGGCTCATTGCAAACTAAAAAAAAAAAAAAGAAAGAAAAAGGAAGTAATGAAACAACCAGCTCTAGGCAAACCATATGTGCCAGCCCAAATCTTTATTAATGGAAGTATAGCTACATCTTAAAGGGAATTTAGTTCCTACAGCCGATCTTAACAGTGATATGCACAGATTCTAATCCTTTAACCTCAAGGTAAGTTACCAAAAATTGTACAATGATTTAGAAGCAGTTACTATAGTGGCCTCATACAGTATTCGCATGTTTGAAAGACCTCCATGTCATTCAATACACTGGCCCAAAATCACTACATTCTTTGAAATTTGGGAAAAAGTTACATTTTATTTTGCCATATTGGAAAACTTAATTACCTACACAGAACATTCAGAGTAGTTGGCATACATATCTTGACTACAACTGAGATTTACAGCAATTACCAAAAAGGTACTAAAGCTTGAAACATTGGTAATAGGTCAACAGCTACCTTTTTCCTAATGTTAGTAATAATCTGTAATATATAGGGTCACAATTTCCATATATGTGTCAAGACGCTAGCTAGAGAATGTGGCATCTCTGAACAAACATTGAAGATCTAAACGAATTTTCTTGCTCAGGTGGCACCCGAAAATGACCCTTCAAATGAGCCACTCATGCGCCAGCTCGATCTGTACACAACAGTGGCAAAAAAAGATTATACAGCATGTCATAAATGTCAGGTTGACCTCATCAAGTTTAAGAGTTGCATCGTGACTCATAACCCTTGCTCAACTCTCAGAACTGATCCACTCATTTCAGACATTCTCCATCCCCAAATACTCACATTTTGCAGAGTTGGTTTAGTGCAAAAGAAAATGCATGAAAATCTCATTTTGTTGTGGATGAGACTTGAATCAAGACTTAATACATCGTATCCTAATTATTATAATTTCCTTCTGATTCTCAACCCTATGCACATGCCTAATTTCCTCTGGCTAAACTTTTTAGCTCTCTAGCTGGCTGTTCTAGGTATTAATATAAAAACAGAGCCAAATTGCCAAGTCTTTCTTAAACTTACCCTGCCATCGACTCTACTTAACATTTCAAACACTTTATTATCAACTACAGTTCACCATCATCACATATTAAAATATCATTAAAATAATATTTAACAAGATGCAGATTACCAAATTTTCCCTATTACTATTAGTAAGTTACTATTATAAATAAAAATTACATTGTAATTCTTATAATAATACCCTGTTATTATTACTAAGAGTAGTAGTATACTTTTTTATCTACCATAGTTGAAGTGTACTTGTTGATATTCCTTATCATTACCTATGATTTGGGGTGAAACATGATCAGATTTTGATCCTATGAATTGCTTTTTAAAGAGGAATCTGCTGTTCTTTGATTCCTCTGACTGCTGGTAATCAAGGTTGCTCTTAAACATTTGAAGACACTGGCACAAAATCCACCAATCACTAATCATCCATATACATGTCTCTCTGGAACACTCCATTACCAAGGCAATAAAAAATGATGGTGCTTTTGAGTACAGCATCAGTATTTATATACTGTAGATAGTTTTACAGTTGAACATGTTATTATGTTTATGCCTAGCAGTTATAGCAATGTTCTCTGTTTAGTGATGACATAGTATAGAAAGGACTCTTATGGTCAACTGACTAGAAATAATTCATACACTATCATTATCATGAGATGGATGGTCTTACACTAAAAATCCTATTAGCTATGACATTAAATGATCCTTTGTATATTTCTTATTCCAGGGTTAAGATACTCTGAGGTCCACTAATTCAAAGATTAGAATATCTCACAATTATGCTACCCCTTTTTTCCTAGTTAAAATGTTCACCTTTAAAATGTGTGGTTTTAATTATTTTGCATTATTAAATTCTCAACATGTACTGTATGTAAATTATGATTCCTGAAGAAGTTTTGAACCATGAGGTATATTGACCACATAACTGCCTACTCATGTAATTTCCTTAGTAGGTCCTTTCAACATTCTCTCAATTTCTTCATTTCTTTCAACGTGTGTGGTACAGAATTCTTCCAACACATGGAATGCACCTATCAGAAGTTTCACTACTCTGTTTCATTAAAAGCATGGAGGGTGTGATTTCCAATCCTTTATAATTTTCGGATTTACTAATTAAATTGCTTCAATCGTGTCAAAGGCACTTTTTATCACTTAGAATATTAAAATCAGCCCTTTTTGGAGAACAAAGTCAATCAGAAAAACTCTAAAAGCATGAAAAAGTATTTCCTGTGTTCAGATGACTTAAAAGGAACTCAAAGGAAATTCACCAAATTTAAATAAAAATTCATTATCCTAAAAGAAAATAAGCCTGCAATTTAAAGCCAAAGCAGCCAGCACCCTGAAAACAAGCCTATGGTAAAAGGCAGCCCTACCTACAAAGAATACACTCTACTATTCTTACTCTCCTTTTTCATGCCCCTAAATCTAAGTAGTTGCATAGTAAATTATCTATCTGACGTAGTCAGGAAATAGGGTGTCTTTATTGATGTGTTGAATTAGGGAGACAGGAATTAAACATTTTGAAGCACTTATATGTGGCAAGCGTGGTCCATTGTATTTCATAACATTCAGTCCTCACAATATCCTGTAAGGTAAGCTTTATTATGCCCATTTTTCAGATGCAAAGATTGAGAGGAATGATGTTACATAACTTTTCAGAAGTTACTTGGCTAGCCAATGAAAAGCTGTGATCTAAATCACCTTGATTCCAACACCCTTACTTTTTAATTCGCCATGCTTAATATATAAATATATATCACATTATATATAAATTATTACTTTCCAGAGAATTACAATATAATAAAAATAAATTTGGATTATGAGAGATGTAATTTATTCTCTTTGAAGATTCAGCAAACATTTTTTGTCATGCCTCAGAGTCATCATTATACACATTTATTATCTTTTCATTATCAACATATCGGAAGTGCCTATTGTCAGAGACTTATGATTAATGGAATAACAAAGAATATATCTGTACAGGTATGTTCTTTCTATAGGAACATGATATATTTTGGAATTCCAAGAAATCTGAGTAACCGTTTCATGATTGTACATTAAGGTATGATTTCTCATTAAGCATGATTGTATTGGGCTGTTTGCATATTACCCTCACATGAAGCCTTTAGAACTTATTCAAAGCACAGAGCAAGACATGCCCATCATCATACTTACCCTTTAAACTCCAGGGCACGCTGGGTCTGAGCCTAACATCCAAATCCCCAAAGAGCTACTACTTTTAATCCCTAATTAAGGAATGACCTGGAGTAACCCCTAACATCATCCAAAAGAAAAGACTGTTTCATTTGTTTTTCCAAATTCTCGAACTAAAGATAACCCTAAACAAAGTCACTTTCATCACGTTACCATCATAGGGCCAAATACCGCTCAGCTCCTCTAGGCAGAATCTGGATTTTTAAAGAAGTTTGTAATGATCGAAAGTTTTCCTGACCCAAAACATAGATTCTCTAACAATAGCCTTTCTATCCTGGTCTGTGAATTAAAGAGATACTTGGAAGACAAACACCCCACCCTTAGCATTGTATAGTCTTCATAGCTGCCTCTTCTACCAGGCTGACCATGATTTTCCCCATCCTAAACTTGTATTTCAGTGGACACTCTCATCTCATGCCAAATACAAAATTTTAATCATTTCTCTGTTTTGGTATCTTTGTACTTCTGCATTGCTATGAAGTATTAGGATGGGCAAGCTGAAAAGGCAGGGAAAAAATGATGTGATATCTATGCATAACCACAGTTTAAGTGAATCTAGGTCTATTGATGCTTTTACTCAAGTTCCATTTTAAATGATACAGATACATGCCATAAATAGAAAATCTTCTTCAGACGACTTAGCTAAGAATATGATAAATAAACCCTTTTTGATTTATAGGAAGTTCCTGAAAGATCACCTATTTGATATGTTGCAAAAACCAGGAAATATGCAGCTGTTAATATCAGAGAAGGAGATAGTCTGGGAGAAATCACATGGTCAGATTTATTAGTGGTCTAGGAGGTGCAGAGAAAGTAAACAAACTTGAAGTTTTGCATGTAACATGAAGCTTAGGGTATATTTCAAAGTTTCAAGGACTGGTGATATTTGGGAAGGAAGAAACGATTTAGAAAAACAAAAAAAGTATATTAGTTTGCTAGGGTTGCCATAATAAGTACCACAGACTGAGTAGCTTAAACAACAGAAATTCATTGTCTTAAAATTCTGGAGGCTAAAAGTGCAAGATCAAGGTTTCTTCGGAGGCCTCTCTCCTTGGCTTGTATTATAGATGACCATCTTCAACCTGTGTCTTTTTTTTTTTTTTTTTTCGTCAAATTATGGGTGTACAGATGTTTAGGTAACGTGTGTTGCCCTTGGTTCCCCCCCCACCGAAGTCCGTGTTTCAAATATGTCCATCCTTCCGGTAGTGCGCATTGCACTCCTTGTGTA
>NW_012153062.1:9956688-10207032 GCF_000956105.1 Propithecus coquereli | reverse complement strand
TTCTATTTTTAGCTCTCTGAGGTATCTCCAAATTCTTTTCCACAGAGGCTGCACTAACTTACAGTCCCACCAGCAGTGTAGAAGTGTTCCTGTCTCTCCAACATCCTCGCCAACATTTGTTGTTTTGTGTTTTTTTGATAGAGGCCAATCTCACTGGGGTTAGGTGATACCTCATTGTGGTTTTGATTTGGCATGTCCTACTGTTATGGGCTGAGTTATAGTCCCCCAAAATTCATATGTTGAAGTCCTAACTCTCTGTACCTCAGCATGTGACTGACTGTATTTGGAGATAGGAAGAAGCAATTGAGTTAAAATGAGGTCATTAGGGTGGCCCCTGATCCAATAAAGAAATCTGGACACAGACAAGCACAGAGGGAAGACCATGTAAAGACACAGGTTGAATTCACATATGTATGCAACACAGGTTGCATACATATATGTACCATTGCCCTTTGTAGTCAAAAATACCACATTCGAAGCAAAGATTTCCCAGGTGCTTCCATGCATTTGGAATAGTAATTATTAATGGGTGTCCTTTTCTCAGTAACAATATTTGAGTTAGCAACAGTCACTATAGCAGTGAGTCTGGAGCCCTCACTGCTGTCATGAAATTTACACTCAGATTGTGCCACTTAATGACTCTGGGGATTCATATCTGACTTTTCCCTTAGCTGTGGATTTGAATAGTATTTCTAAGGAAAATAACATAAGGATGTCTATAAATCAGACACCCTCCTCAAGAAGTTTATCTTTCCCCTGTAAAGAAGTGATAAACAGACAGTCATGACTAAGTGAGGTCCTTCCAGGCTACCAACTGGTTGCTGGCAATTCTGTGTCCTAAGTTTTCAGGTAGTTAAATCCAATTTTCAAAATGTCATCTTCAAACACCAAAGCTTGGTAGGGAAATTGCAAAACCCACACAGGGAGAAATCACTGTAATACAGGTTGTCTCTGTTCATTCTTAATGGACTCCTATTACTCAAATAGACCATGTGACTTGGAAAGTCTTTGTCTGCATGAAATTGCGGAGTGGTTTGAATATAGCACAGATGCCATGGAAAGCAAAGACGGACATTTTTTCAAATTGAAAACATGTAATGGTTGCCTAGTACAGAGATAAAAACTTGGCTGATGAAGTATCCCAAATTGACTTGTAAAACTCTACAAAACAAACAACTTTTCATTATGCATCTCATTTCTCATCTCTAGGCTTTGGCAGTGAGCATTCCTTCTTGGGAGAGCTGGTCTAATGAAGAAAGCTTTTATTGCTCTGTTTTATGAAAGCCACTGTTTGTGTCTCTGAGTTCAATGAAAAGTCAAAATTAGCAAAAGAGCAGGAAGAGTTAACATGCAAGAAGGTTTCAAAGATGATGTAGAGATTATTAATCAGTCAGAAGAGAGCATTGCCTGTTTTTCATGAAATCTTTTTCTTGTAAGTGAAGCAAATCTGGCATTGCCAGCAAATGTCAATGCCATGCAGAGAGAGTAGATAAATTTAGAGTGAATGATTTCTCAGTTAAATAGGGACCAACAGTGAGTTTATAATAAAATAATTTGCACTCAGTTTGGAATATGACAATGGTAATTGTTCTTATGTTGAAAACAAATCTTTCGTGAAGTGTGCTTGTGGCAAAGCAGGCGTGTCCTAATATAGCCCTTCCCACACATACACAGTACCAGGAAGACCATTCTGTATTTGTAACATTTGCCCAACTTATCCAACCGTGTGGCACATTTGGAGGCATAATTACACACAAGCGTTTTCGAACCCTTATTTTGAGCTGGAAATACAGTGTTCAATACCAGACATTTGAAAGCAGAGAAAGAATGGAATGTCCTTTCATCTTCAGCCGATGGTTGATGTTTCTGTTATCTGGAACTACTTCTGAAGCTGTTTTAATCATGCCAGAGCATTGACTTTCAACCTGGCTGCACAGTGGAACCACCTGGGGAGCTTTAATAAACTGATACCTGGGACCTACCCCCAGAGATTCCGATTTAAGTGATCTGGGGTGTGGCCAGACATTGGAGGTTTAAAAGCTCCCCAGGTGATTCTAAAGAGCAGACAAAGTTCAGAAAGACTGTTTTTAAAAAAGGAAACTATCAGATGACATTTTTGTGACTTACAGCTACAAAAGTTAAATCTACCTAAATAGTTCATATCTCATTTTTACTTAGCATCATGAGAATCACCTAAATCATCACTAAAAATGTGAATAACAGAATATTTGAACTAGAAGAAATGCAAGAGATCATTTTAGTCCAGGGATTCTCAACCAGGGGTGCTTGGGCTCCCGGGAGTCCATTAGGTAGCATATAAACTCCTTGAAATTGCAGGTATGTGCATTTTTTTGGAGAATAGTAACCATAGATTCCATCAATTTCTAAAAAGATGCTCTGGCCCCCCAAAGGCTGAAAACCGCTTACATGGTCTAAGTTCCTCAATTTGCAGACAAAGAAACTAAAGACCAACATGTAAACAGAAACGAATATATTCCTCATCATCCCCTTCAGGACCTCAGAACCAAGGTCATAATGGCCTGTAGGCTTTTGCACAAAACTAATTAAAATCCCAAACAAACAAACAAACAAAAAAATGAAGCCCCAAACTTCAAGATTCTGACAAGGTAGTTGAAGTTTCCAGAACTGCAGAAGTGGTAATGTTTTTGAAGAAGACTTCCCTAGACTTCACCGAGAAGAGTTTCGCAGAATGGGCCCCCTGACTAAGAAAAGTCTTACTTATCAGATTAAATATAAAGTCAAGAAATGAGCAAATATTAGCCAAGCCCAGGCAGAGATTATCTAGTGCTCCCAATGTAGTGTTGGAACCTCAATTTGATTTCTTCACAGTTTATATCATGTTTAATTTATATTGTCCCACAATCTTAGTAAAGTGCACAGCCGTGTATATTCATTGGTGATGACCTCATTGTGAGTCTTCAGCCATTCACGAAAAAAAGATCCTCTCAGGGAGGTCACTGATATGTCCATGTATCATGTACAAAGCATATTTTGAGTGGTAGAAACCAGAGGGAAAATGTTTTTCCATAACAAAGACCCACCTCTAGGTAGAGTCAGCCCATTTAAGTTACCACAGGAGAAGGCAGAACTTTAAATGACATTTTTTTGTCCTTAGCTGTTGGTGGGAATATTAGGAATTACTATAACATCTTATTTCTCTACTCCTCTGATTCTGGCATATGGTAGCAGAATTTTTTAGGAGTTCCCTATGATAAATTACACATAATATTATTATTTTTTAAATATTTTTTTATTTCAGAATATTATGGGGGTATAAACATTTTGGTTTAGACATAATATTAAATGCATAGTACTAAAAGCTGTTTTTATTCAGTATCTATACACAAAGAAATACAACAGGATAAACATGTATAATATAGCAAGTTTGGAGGGTTGGAGTCAAACCCTGTGTCCAGCTGATTCCCACAGAATTACGATATAGTCATGACTGTAATAGAGTCAAATGAGCACGGGTTTTGGGGGTCAAACCAAGGTTTAAATTTCGGTCCTGCTACTTATTAGCTGTGCAACCCTAGGCAAAGTACTTAAGCTCTATTAGCCTTAATTTCGTTTCTGTAAGATAGGATTACTTGCACCTCCCTCATAGAGTAAATGTGTTGATGTAAAATACTCAGTGGCTTGTAAAATACTCAATGTAGTGGCTTGAATAGAATGGATACTCAAATATGATTCACTTTCTCACCTTCTCCCACTGTCTTCTAAAGCTTGTGTTCTTTCCACTAGACCAAGTAACCTTTCAGAACTTTTCCTATTCCTCTCCCTCACCTCAGCACCACTAAGCAAAGATGAGCATTTTTTTTAAATTCCTAAATCATGACAGACTCACTTAAATGGTCTTTGATTTCTTGATTGTTTTTTAGATAGACTTTACATTTATTCACTGAAGCTTTGAAAATCCAGAGCAGAAAACATTGCATTAATGAATAAAAGATGTTGAATACTTTTCTTCCCATGTGCTTTGAATTCATACTCCAATCACAACAGTAGGTCAAAAATTAATATCATAAATTGAAAAGAAGAAAGAGGGAAATAGAAAAGGGCCAAATCTAAAATATTTTATATTTTATATATATATATAGGAGAAATTTAGAAGAGAAATTTAGGAGAAGTTTTGGCACCCACTCACAGTTCTGGGCTGAGGTTTGTTTACAAAATGGCATCCAATTTATTCACTTATTCATTAAATGTTCTTTGAACGCCTAGTCAATATGTATCCAGAATTATATTAGAATGAGTATGGGGTGGGGTAAGACATCATTTCAGCTCTTGGGAATTTATTTTATCATGGAACATGAAACTGTTCAGTAAAAAAGTAAGGCTATATGGATTTTTTAATGAATGATATAAACATTAAATGTTACAATTATTCATAAAAAGAGGAGAGAGAATTGGAACAACTGGGGAATGTAAGCCTTGAATTAAGACATGAATGACTGGAAAATGTCAATCTAGAGGACATAAACTTTGGATATAAACTGGAGAAAGCAAGTATTGAACAGAGACCTAAATCACTAGAAGATGGCAATCTGTGGAGGAAAGTTAGGAAAAAGTTCTAAGCAGGTGGGCTAAAATCCTAGGGGTGAGATTGTTCAGGGGACATTAGAGAAACTAATCTCTACCAGATGGTGTTTTGGAGTCCTCAGGGATAAGATAGGGAAAGGACTTGATGTCATGACCATGTCACATAGCCCTTGGACATTTTCTAAGCTTAGTAAGCACATTTAGTGACATATGGAAGAAATAATTAATAGTAGAAACAAAATTCTTCAGAAGTTCCCTAAGAATATGAAGATAAACTAAATAAAGAACAACCTAAATCATGGCCCATGTTTAGGTTTCCCTCTACTTTTTCAGATATAGCCATTTTCCAATAATTTGCAAAATACTTCAAAATTTCAAATAAACCTCAGACTACAACACATAAACAAGAGACAAGCCTATGTTTCAGCTTGGTGATTCCAAGCTTGATGATATTTAAGTACAGCTCAGCATTCAATTGCTAAAGATGCCTGAACACATTTATGTCATCTTTTCATTTATCCATCATTTTTAAAGTGGGAGTCTTAAAATTGTTTACCAAAGCACACAAGAAATTTTTTTTCTAATTTTACATTGTTCCACTTGGAAAAAAGAGAAATTGGTGTTGACTACATTATCCATAGTTCTGAAGGATTGACCATACTTTCCCAGTGATTCTCATTCACAAGTTTTCTACGTTACCAACTCTGTAGACCACAGCCATGACTCAATCAGGCCTCAGAATACTGCCTTGTGCCTAGAATACTCGCAAGGGCTCATTTAAACTTTAATAACAAGATTTAACCTGAATGATTCTTGTGTTTGCAGAGGAAAAGGGACTAAACATCATTTTCCTCTCAGCCTCAAGCTTAGGGTTAGCTGCCAAGGGAAACTAGCCCTACTCAGTTTCCCTTGGAACTCTATGTAAACAGCTTGAAGCCAAGGGAAATCAACTAATCCCAGCTAGTGAGACCAAGGGTTATGTCCTTGCTTTGGGAATACTAGCCTGCTCTGGCTATGCTCTTACATAGACAGGCAGATAGTTCCAAAATTATTATATGAATGCCCTGCTTCTTCCCTGTGGGTGGGAAAAATCAGGGAAGCAGGAAGAAAAAAATAAAAGCAAAGCCAGAGTGAATAGACAGAAAGAAAGTTAAATATGAAGGGAAGGGAGCTAGTGAGAAGAAGAGTAAACAAGAGATGAAAACTGCATGCTAAAAGAAATAAAAAGAATGCTTGAGATAGAAATAATGATGCTTCCAGCAGTGTTAGGCACTATTATTTTTTTCTACTTAAACAACCATTGGCACCTTTGCAAAAGTTGCTATCTCTTCCCAAAGTTGAGTGCAATTTATCTTAAAGGCACCTTACTGGTTAATACATCTTTAACAATAAACACTCTGCAAAGTGTAAAGAACTGAAGAAATAAATTGAAGTGGATTTTAGTAGTGGCTGGGGGTACCAGATTGACAGCTTTGGAAATGAATGGCTTCTTTTTCTCCCAAGAACAGATACAGCCTGATAAACAGAGGTGTAAGATTCTCCCAACTGCTTCTCCAATATGCCTTCACCCTGACAAAGTAATGGCTGCAAGGAAGAAAGAAGTCACCCTCTCCAGCCAGTTCTCTGCAGATACTGCCCAAGAACTGCCATTTAGCACCAAGGTGATGAGAGCATTTTCCTTACAACCAGCAAAACAGAGGCAACTCACTCATTTCACTTAGAGCAGTGAACAGTCAAATCAGTTAGTAATAACTTTTAACTACCCTCGACTCCACTGGATTCAAAGTGCTGAACTTAAGTGAAAGCTAACTTGTTTCCCATCACAATTTCCCACAGCCATCCAGTCCCCCAGCAGCCCCCAGCACTTAGTCAGGTAATGCATTACAGCATAGCTATTTTATCTGGCTCTCCCAAAGTTACTTGAAAAGAGTACTCTGCCATCCATGAAATCAAATGAATCTCAGAGACGTTTCTATTTATGCAGTGTGAGGGGGATCTTTCAAAAGAGAAAGGAAAAGCATAAAAAAGGATGGTATGTTTCCAAGAGAACAAGAAACGTGCATTTTCCTTTCTGAAAGAAAAGCAGCAAGTATGTATGAAAAATTGCAGGGCATAAGTTAAAGTGGAGTTTTAACATCATTTATTTATGTGCTGAACTTAAGAACCACTAAAGTCATCTTCATCATGTAACCCTAAAATGAGCAGAGACCAATATAACACGACTATCGGGTTACCTTCAGTAGATGTTAGAGAACATATGCTTTGTTTATCTTATACTCTCCTAAACAATCATGCACAGCTTTCTTTTGTTCCAGAAGTCACTCAAGCATATAATAAGAGTTCCAGCAAGTTGAAACCTCTTGTATCTGGTTATTTTCAGGGAATTGTAAACCTGTAGCTGCCAAGTTGGTAGTTTTCTTATGTTGTCAGGAAGGATTAAAAAAAAAATTGCCAGTTAGGAAAGAGCTTCTCCACCTTAAGTCTGTTCCATTAACCCTCATTAACAGTTTGCATCTATGTTTAAAAATTTTTTAACACCCTTGATGTTTTCAAGGTAGAAAGCACTCACGGGCAGTCTGCAGTTCTCACTTATCGTTCCCTCAGCTATTATAATTTCTCTTGCTGGCTCTCTTCTCTCCTTGCATACCAGAGCAAATCTCCACATTTATGGGCCTTAAAGGCCCTCAACTGGTTTTCCCACACATTTCAAACCTCATCTTGTCTTTTCTTATTTATTGATTAACTCATTCATTCACTCAGTCACTTAGACATTTACTTAGCATCTCCTTGGGTCTTCTTGTGTCCTACATACACACACTGAATCAAATCCAAGAGAAGATATCGTGCAGTGGAAAAGGCACCAGAACAGAAGTCCTGGTTTCTAGTGTCATTGTTGCCATTGATTAATTATGTGACCTTGAGAAAACCACTTACATTCCCTATATATATACATCTCTGATAGTAGGAATTGGGCTAGGTCGTGTCTAAGATCCCTTACAGCTCTGAAATTCTACAATGTTATTGCCACACCAGGAATTCAATTCAAATAGACAAATTCACACAACTGTGTTAATAACTTTGAGATACTTATTCCAGGATATTCACATTTTTAATGGTTGAACAAAGATGCTCCTCTAAAGGGAGGTAAGAAAATTCTAACTTTGGTATCCTTGGCATGTTAGCGGGCCAGTGGAACAGTATATGAGAAGAGCAAATTCCATCTAGGAGAATACTCTTGACTACAGTCTATTTGCTGTCTCCAAGCCATCTCCTTTCATCCTCCCTTTACCAACTCCAAGCAGAATTTCACTCCCACGTGTCCAATGAAACTGCTTTCATCAAGGTCACCAAACGACTTTCACAGAGTTAAACCCTGTCATCAATTGTTACCCCTCATCTTGTTCGGCCTGCCTTCACATTAACATATTTGATCACTCCCTTTCCAATATACTTTCTTCCTTTGGCATCTATAGTCCACTCACTTCTCTGCCTGTCTCACTGGTCACTCCTCAGTTGTCTCTGCTGGTTCCTCCTCTTCACCCCTGTGCTCTACTGGTGGAAGGCCTCCAGTGCTGAGTTTTCAGTCCTCTTCTCTATCCGAACTTACTTCCTTGTTATCCAACCCCATGGTTTTAAATTCCAGCCATGTGCCAAAAACTCTCAAATTTATATCTCTAGCCAAGATGCTTTCCTGAACACAGGCTTATAGGTCCAGAGGAGCAATAGATCTTTACAAAAAGAATTCCTGATATTCTTGCCCAAACCTAATCCAGATAGCTCAGGTGATGGAAGCTCCACCTTTTCAGATGGTCTGCCAAAAAAAAATGCGGGGGAGGGTGTATCCTTGGCCCCTTTATTTTTCTCATACCCTACATCCAATCCATTAGGATATTGAGTCTAGATTATAAATATGTCTGAATCCAATCACTTCTCACCTCCGATGCCACCTTCCTGCTATGAGCCATTCCCATCTCTCTGCTCGAGAGCTGCAATAGCTTTCTAATAGGTCTCTCTGCTTCTATCCTTGTCCCCTTAGAATCTGTTATCAACACAGAAGTCAGAGTGGTCCTTTTAAAACACTAATTCAAACCCTCCAATGGATTGCAGAAGTTTTCACATAGCCCACAAGGCCTTATGTGGGCTGGCCCTCCATAATTTCCCTGATTTCACCTACTCTCTGCTTTGCTGTCTCCACTCCTGTCACACAGTCCCCTTACCTCCAATATGAGGCACAGTCTCAGTGCTAGCTCTTCTGCCTGAAGACCCCTGTGTGGTTAATCCCCCACCCCTTCAAGTCTGCTCAGTTCTCGTCTTTTCAGTGAGTCCTACCCTGACCATCCTATTTAATACTGCAACTGTCCCCCAGACACTCCTTCTTCCCCTTACCCTGATTGACCTCTTTTTCTCTCCATGGCAGTTATTGCCTTCCAATGTTCTATATAATTTACTTGTCATATTTGTTCCTTATTTTCTGTTTCCTCATGCTAGAATGTAAGCCATAGGAGGGCAGGAATCTTTTTTTGTTTTTTCATTGATCTATCCCAACTACCTGGAATTGTCCCAGGAATCTTGTAAGTGCTTAATATTTGTTAAATGCATCAATAAGTGAATGGATGAATAGGTAAGAATGGTCCTGTAGCCATCAGATTATAATCAGCATCATGAGACGTTACATATAAAATAATAAGCTTAATACAATCTCACTCCCACTCGCCAATCCTGATGCTTTTCCATGATTTTTTGAGGCTCCTGATGGGTAGATGGTCTTGAAATTCAATTCTGTCTCTTCGTTGTGGAAACCCTTGATCTTCACCCACCAGAATCCTCAGAACAAATCATAACCTTGGGCTAAGGAGACATAAAGAGAGCTCTTGACCCATCCTGGGTGATTTAGAATAAACCCTATAAAATAACTACCTCATATTTCTACCATAAGACATGCAAAAGGGAAGAGTAATATATAACAGTTATTGAGCTCTAACTAACCTCTCTCTTCACTATTGGATGAGTTCCATCAGGATAATATTCAGAAAGTAACAAAAAGTGCCTGTGGGTCAAAAGGGAAGATATGAAACTGAGGAAGTAAACCACGGCCCTCAACATTTCTAAGAAAAAATATTATCTCTGTCAAACACAGCTGCCATGTCTCCATGGAGCCATGTTGAGAAAATATTTATGTTGACACATTGAAGGTCAAATATTCAAGGGTAATTAGATTTCTCCAAGGTGAATTATGGAGGTGGTCTAGTTATAAATGAATATAGAATTTTTGTTGTCCAGCCATAAATTGGTACTAGCCTGCCAAATGCATTTAAGCACATTCCTAAGTATTTTTGCCCATAGTTTAATCAATTATTTTACATATTTCCTATTACTAGTCTTTTACAAAATTGATTAGCATGACAAAAATTTTTACTAGCTTGACCATGCTCATCTCAGTATCATTTTGAAGAGCTTTTTATTACCCTACTTTTCCATCTCCATAAATGCAAGGAAAAAATGTCATTTCAACTAACATCCTTGAAGTCACCCTCTACCTGCTTCTAATCATGTTCACCTTCTGAAAGTTGAAGACCTTCACTTCTCCCAGATATGTCCATCAATTCATTTAGTATACATTTATTGAATGCCTATTGAATTGCAGGCACAGTGCTAGGCACAAAGAAGTATAATCCACAGTCCCTCAAGTAGAGAATTTAGTATCTAATACAGGGGGGAACCAATATACTGAAAAGCTGTATGTAAGAACACTAATGTCTATAAAAACAGAATTAGATAAATGAGACATTGATATTCATAAAGCAATTTAAACAAATAAATTAGATTTAAATGCATCAATATGACTTGTTTAAAAAAACATTGAGTGGAAAAAAAAGGAAGTTTACAAAATGCACATGCAGTAACTACACTATTTATGTTCTTTTACAAAATAGGCCAGGTGTGGTGGCTCACGCCTATAATCCCAGCACTTTAGGAGGCCCAGGTGGGAGGACCGCTTGAGGGCAGCAGTTCGAGACCAGCCTGGGCAACACAGCAGGACCCTCATCTCCACACACAAAAAAAAAATTATCTGGGCTTGGTGGTATGTTTATAGTCACAGCTACTTGGGAGACTAAGGCAGGAAAATAGCTTAAGTTCGAAGCTTCAGTGAGCAATGAACACACCACTGCACTCCAGCTGAGGCAAAGAGAAAGATCATGTCTCAAAAAGCAAATGGCCTTAGGTATTACTTACAAATGCAAGAATATGTAACAAAAAATAAAGCATAGGCCTCAAAGTCAGGCACCAAAGTCAGATTAGTGATTGCCTCTGGGGAGGTGGGAGATGAGTGAGATTGGAAAGTGTATAAGGTGAACTTCAACTTGATTGGTAAGGTGCTAATTCTCTATTTAAAGAAAAATATTTGAAGCCAATATACTATTCACAGTAGAAGTGCCAAAGGCCATGGGGATTGGGCCAGACATGTCAGCAGATGCCATATGAGCAGTGTGAAGGAAAGGACTGTGAAGTTACAAAGGGGAGACAGCAGAGGCTGGGAGTGCTCCTGGAAGTCTTCCTAAGAATGCTGGACTGGAGCCAGCTTGAAGAATGACTCAAAGTATACAGACTGAGATGAGCAAGGAGAGCATTCCAAGTCACAGGAGAGAATATGGAGCATTTAGCAGAGAGGGAGCCACAGGAGATTCAAACTGAGAGTTTGAATTTTGCTATTTACTAACTTAGTGACTTTGGGAAAGTCACTTAATCTCTCTGAAGTTATTTCTTCAACGTGAACATGGGATAATAATATCTTCCTGGCTGCATTGTTGTGCAGGCTAGAGAAAACATAAGCAAAGATGCCTGACATATAGTAATATAGTAGTTGCTCAGAAATGAAGATAATAATTAATGATTATTAGCTGGGACTAAGACTTTGGTCTCCTGGTTTTCTGAGTTAGTGATCTTTACATAACATCACACTGCTGATTTTATAATTATCATTATCCTAATTTCATGTGGCCAAAAATTTCATAATAATAGAGCAAGAGACCCCACTGGAGTCCTGGGAAATTCACTGGATCTGATTTGAAAAATATGCCATGCTTTTCTGACATGCTCAATTGCTCCAGACTTTGTTTTTTACTCCATACTGTTGGTTGCTCTCCAAGGCCTGACATATCTGATTATTTTGTATGTCCTATATTTGACCTTGAAACAATCAAAGCTGGATCTTTGGGTAAATTGGCTTCCCAGTTGTTGAGTCAGCTGCTTGCTGAAATTTGGAATACCAAATTTGTCTCAACCAGGAAGACAAAATAGGAGGGTAACATGTTCCATGCCTTGAAGAAACTGGCTTTCATTTATTTACAGAAAATCTAAATGTGCACAACTTTGGTCACATTGCTGTTATTGATCAAGCATTCACAGATTTCCTCAATAGACTCTAACATATTTTTCATATTATTCAGGTTGTTATAAAAATAAGTTTAAGTAGCTTTAAAACAAAAATAAAAAAAACAAAACTTCTGAGACTTAAAATGCTGTGTTATATGAATAGTATTTATGACTCCAAAAGTCCCTATGACTCTTTGATCATATTCAAGTATCCGTAAAGGAAGGCTATGTCCACATAGTTCCTAAGAGTGACACTTTTCCAAAGCAGATCGATAGTCTCTTGCCACTCTCCTGAGAACTGCAGCACGATCTAAGTTCAAATTTGGGCAGTTGAAGTATTTTTCTCAATGAGGTTTTAGCAAACGTTATCACTATCCCAGGAAGTTGTCCTTTCTTGGAGATAACTTGCCATAGGAAACGATGTTTCTTTTTCAGCACATATTTCCAAATTTCGTTGCTCTGAACGGAGAGAAAGAAGCATATGTTGCTTCTCAACACCACTCATTTTAAACAACTGAGAAAGATGGGGTTGTTTAGGCCGCAGGAGCAATCAACATGCACCATCCAGAAATCTTTTGTCTGACAGCCTCAGCTAAAAATACCACCAACTTGCACTGGTAACATGTTTTTGTGCTCCATCAACCCACTACCACTGCCATCAACCCTTCAAAACAATTTCAGAGCTCTTAAAAATTCTTCCCATCTCCCATCCTTCTATACCTTTTCTTCCTTCTCCCAAAGAACAAAGAAACAGTTCAGTGATTTTTAGTGGGGTTAATTAACAATATTTAATAAGGTCACAAACTTTATCACATTGGTTTTGGTTTGAAGTAGTATTGTCACAGAAATTATTTGAAATGAATTAATACAATGTCTCAGCCCGTCAAGAAAAACATGCACAAAACCACGGCCCAGATTGGTTCTAGTAGTTGGCATTTGGGTCTACAGTCTAGGCAAGGGAGCCAGAGAGAAGACAGGCCAAGAATCAGCAATTCTCTTAATACAACGTCCTCCAAAAGCACACTAGAGGACAAGGAGAGGTGGTAAATTGCCTTTCCCTATCTGCTCTAAAGAGAGATATTACCCATCTCTGAGATTATTGGTCTAGTGTCTTCTATGGGTACAAAATCTTCCAACAATTACAAGTAAGGAATAAATGAAGATAGGAAGAGCCACAATTTTCTTGTCATTTCCTAATTTTGAAAAATTCCAAAATTAAAGAAATATTTTCTCTTTCTTTAAGAGAATCAGAGACCAATAGTCACAGTACATCTAATGATGCTTTGAAGTTAACATTTTGAAGTTCATCCCCAAAGACAGACTAAGTAACAGCAGAGAAATCTATGGAACTTCGATTAGCCATCACAGTTTTTCATTTTATTTTTTGATTAACTTTTTTCATGCATAGCTGAAAAACACTAAACAGAATGAAAGGCAAGTGACTGTAATTAGACTAGATTGCTCAAGGCCAGAGAAAAAAAGAGGCAAGTCCTGTAATTCAGCTCCTAAGTAACATCCTCCACATGATAGAGTTGCTTCATACATTTTTTAATCAGGCTTTTAAAGTTTTGTATGTATACATTGAAATGAGTAAGTGTTTCTGTTGGGAAAATATACTTTGCATCAAGGTTTTCATTGTCTCTTGAACATGCTGTTTCCTTCATATTTTAAAACATATAGTACATAAAGATATGTTGAAGCAGGGAGGAAAGGAAAAATATGACAAGATGGAAATAGATGATAAAAGTTATATATGTGCATATAGCTTTTCAAAACCACTATTCATTAGTACATAGATTAAAATATAATATGGACAACGTCATATCCTCTGGGTTAGCAAATAAAAAACTAAGTGCTGTATGTTTATTGTGTGGAAGACAATATATAATCCATATGGGAAAACAACTGATTTAAAACAAAATATATTTTAATTTTGCAAGGTTTTTCATGCTGTCTTTATGGTCAAGATGTAAAAATGTGGACTAAATGATAGAATAGTTGAACAAGTGTACCCAGCACAGTGTTAACGAGAAGATCAAGGCCATCCTGGAGGAAGGTTTCTCATGGATGACACATCTCTCTGCCTCTGGACCATCAGCATTTCTCATCAATAAGTTGCATAAAAGAATAAGCTTAGCACATTAGTAACAAGTATGCAAGCTGAGAGGAATATCTAAGATAGTAAAATAACTATATTAAGATCCCAGAAGAATACAGCAGGCTAGAAGCATAGGACAAAACTAACAAAATATAATTTGGTAAGGATAAAGATATAGGTCTACACTGGTATTAAAAACTCAGACACAAAATCAGAAAATGGTAGCTAACTGGGAGCTAGGACCCATATTAGAAAAAGGTCCAAATATGAAATTAGAGAACAACTATGACTTGAGCGGATTTAACTGTCTTGTCTCTCACTGTGTTTTCTCAACTATAAACTGGGCATATCAATAGCTTCCTCCCAGGGTTGTTGGGCAATTAAACAAAATAACTTGTGAGACAGACTCTTCCAACACTCCATGTTCATGGAGGTCTTCTGAGCCTACGCACAATGTCAACATCAGATCAAGCATTATAATGCCCCCACTGTGCTCAGTACTGGTCAAACCAGTGGGATAATACCAAGATCAGGTCTAGGGGCCTCAGTTTTAGAAGAATGGAGAAAAGCCAGAAAGCATTTATTGAGCATTTACTTATTTGTCCAATAGTAGGCTCTGGGGATACTCAGGTGAAGCCCTGGTCTCTGCTTGCAAACAGCTCTCAATCTAGAAACAAATGAGGGCATACTTCATCTAGAAAAACATGGTCAGTGTGTTGACAGTTCAGTTAACAAGGTCAGTAAGAAACAGTTGTCTTAATCATCTTTACATCATTCACTGCATCTAACCTAGTGTGTGCTCATTGTAGCTACTCAGTAAATATTTTCTGAATGAATGAGTGATGTAAGTTTCACTTTGAAATGAGAAAATTGAAGAAGAACAAGAAAATTCTCTGTGGTATTTTAAAATTCTAACTTAAGAGAGAATAGATCTGTATTTGTAGCTCCAGAAAGCAGAACTGAGGCAAAAGGTTGAGAGGACAAGGACGCAGATGGGAGTGTTCTCTAGGGAAAAACAGTCTAATAATTAGTCACTGAAACAGAATAGACTAGCTTAAGAATGAGTGAATGCACTGTCCCTGTTAAGTGTTCAAAAGAAAGCTCTGTAGGACTATCAGGATTATATAAAGGGAATTCCTACACTGGACTCTTGGAAGCTGGACTAGGTGGAAAGAACACTTTGCATTTCTGAGATGCTAATCCAAAGATTAGAAGACTATAGTCCTGATACTCAATGCCAGTATTATAAACCCTTTGCCACTAGGTGCTGGGAAATTAAACTGGACAATAGCATTTGGTTTAAACGGTCAAAAAAAATGAAAGATTACAATGATAGTTTAAAATTATCCACAGGTTATAGTGAGGGCTCTACAAAATGTGCAACATCTGGTATTAGATTGCAGAGATGTAGAGCTTGGTCTTCATAAGATACGATGGAAATTTTTCCTGAAGTCCCTGGCTCCACCATGAGGGACTGAATTGGAGCAGCTATTCCATAATCGGTCAAATGCATAAAAGGAGTTTTTCCCAGTGTGCCTGCAAGGCAGTAAAGTACAAACAATTCTCAGATTTAGGTACAGGTCTTCCAAGGCAGCAAGTCCCCTTTGTGGACCTTGAATAAAATTAATCAAGTCGGGTTAGCCTCAGACTAGGGTAAGAAGTGTCCCCCTATCTTCATTATGGGCTGCCCTTGTATCCCTAATCCCCAGACACCTCCTCATGCTAACAATCCAGAGAAAAATACCAGCAACACTGGTAATACTCAGTCACAGCAAATAACACAAAGATGGTTCATGAATGTCCAGTATTTGATAAACATTATTCTATAACAACAAAGATATTTATTGCTGTAAGTTTAATCAAGTTCATTATATTTTATCTGGGCCTGGAAATCCTAAAGCTTGGCCTTCTTTGTGTATCTCTGTGGACAAAGATCACAAGTCGTCCTGTCTTTTGTGTGAGATATTTGTCTTCGTAACTAGGGCAACCTCTCTGAGACCTTAAAGAAAGATTTGGATAGTAAATCTAAATTACTCCTTCAGGGAATTTGTATACTTGTATTCCTTTAAAAGTTATATTTCTTTGCTTTAAAATAAAAGAATAAATCCACTTAGGGTAAAAAAAATGCTACATCTTTTTCTTTCCACACATCTTGATTGAGATCCAGGGCTGTGAAAGTCTGACAGTCTTCGAGATCCTGTGCCTGGGACCCTGCTCTTTTACGTTTGTTACTATGTCAGGGACACTGATTTTACTATAAAACTAATATGTTTATCTGTGGTTCTTAATGGCTGTATCCGTGGTTGCTTTGTCTCTGGGCCTATTGACTCAAGGTAAAAAGAACAATCCTGGGTTTTCTATCCAGAGTTGCACGTAGAAGCAAAACCAAAGACTTAACACAAAAGGGAAGTAAAACTGTGAAAAGTCCATTTCCAAAATTAACAAATGGAGAAAGCCTGAAACCCACAGACCCCAGGGCTCCATTACATCTTCAAGAAAAACCGGGATCTGACTTCTCTCTCAGAAGTTTCCATCCCAGGCCCCCTCAGTAGCACAACGTCTCAATTCTATTATGTAAGGAATGGTTTGAAATATCCCCCAATTCACTTTAACACCTCCCAGAGCACATTTCTGCTTCATGTTAAGTGCGCTGCCAAATAGCCAGCCCCGCCACAAACACAGGTAGAGTAGCTGGGCCAGCAGAAGAGGTTATATTTGTTTGGCAACTTCCTCCAGGCTATTAGAGTTGAGACTGCAAGAAGCTAAAATGAGAAGCGCTTCTCAACTTTGACGGTAAACCAAGCAGAAGAGCAAGGAGCATGGCCCAGGTCCCAGCACGCAGGCCGAAGCAGGAGCAGAGGTGCCCCCAGAATGTTCCAGTCCTCAGCAAGATCACACCCAAAATGCTTTCTAAGGTCCATGGCTACAACCGGCACCTGTAACCCTCTGAATGGGCATGTCACAAACAGCTACTCCGATCCATCTCCCCAGCCTACATTTAATTGTTTACATGAACGTGATGAAAAATAAATGAGGCTGTACTGAAGGCCTCCCAACCTTACCTTCCCAGAGGATTTCTGGCTAGTTGACTCTGCCTCCCTGCTACCTCCATTTGCCACAAGTTGTTATATTAAATTTAAGCTCAAAACCACTTAGGCTATAATCCACAATCCATTTTTCATTTAACTGCTAAACGTTAAGATAAATAGAAACCTCATCAGTAAACATTGTGACAGTTATCTTTTTAACTGTCATTTATGTAAACTTAGGCACATCCCTTTCTAAATCATGCTCAGACGTATCAGTTGTTCAAATATAAACATATTTAGCAGAATTCTGTCATTTCCTCATATGTATATTCATTTGTGAATGACTCACTTCATACATCTTCATAAACCTGAGAAACTATCTTCTGAGTTATTCACAGATTCAGGTGACGGTGCCGGCAGAGTCAAAAGCTGAAATGTATGCGGGGCCAGCACTGGGGACAAAGTAGCCAAAAGTCACAGCTCTGGGAATCATTTTAATCTGTGTTTGGGTACAAGAAATGTCACAGCGGTTCACCTGAAATGAAATTATCCCTTTCTCTTAGCTTGTTTTGTACCACCTAATCCTCTAACTCTTTACCAAACATTATCTCCCCCATCTGCTCTAGTGAATGTTCAGCACCTTGTGGACCAACTCCAGGCTGATTGGTTTTATGGGCAACATGATCTCAGCTTTATGCACACACTTAGGATTATCTCAAGGACAAAGAGGATGAACAATCCATTAACTATAATAAGCAACCACACATCTCAAGGTAGCTGCAGTATATATTTGATTTCAAAAGAAAAGACTGAATTAAAATATGTCTGTCCAGAAATGTCTAACCTCCAACACACAGAAACAGTATTTTCCGTTCTCCATGCTCTGGTGAGCGGTACTACCAGAAATCACATCTCAGTCCCACTCAATCAGACTTTCCAGCCCTTAAATCTTATTTTAAGATCTGACACTGCAGCATGAAAAAGATCCTTTTGAAACCTCTCTTCCTGATTATCTCTGGGCAAAGCATGCAGAGTGTGTGTGGATACACACACTTTTTTAAAGGGAAAGGCATTGTTATTGCTTTTTGTAGAAAACTTATTTCTTTAGCTACTTTCAAATTACATGTGTCCCATTGTTTAAATTTATAAAACATTAATCATGGAAATTTAGTCAAATATACACAGTTACCTGAGAAAGCCAATTTATATTGCTAGCCTGTGTTAATTACAGACATTAGAACAACATCACTATTATTTATTTCAATATCTAATTCAATCTAGAGTAATCCATTAAGACCCTATTTGCCCATTAAATGTGAACATTATTGTAAAAGTGTCTGCTTACTTGATTTTCATAAGAATTCCTTATAAATACTCATTTCTCTCTGCATCCCTATTTTAGTGATGAGCTCAGTTTGTTTTTTTGGCTGACCTTTCAAACAAAGCTACTTGCTTTTTCTGTTACTATAAAGCTTTATGATCCTGTAATAATAACAATTATGATGGCATCTGAGCACATTGTATATATTAATGACAAGAGATATCTGGCCACATGCCTTCACAGCTTACTGATCTCATTGATGGGAGCTGTCAGGCTGCCTCCTTGCAACTTGCACCTTAAGGTAATTAAAAACCAGCTTTTTTAGCCGTTTGAACTTTGTTTTGCAGTGAATTGGAAATATCGCATACTGCAGAAAGAGCGAATGTACCAGTCACCTGCGCGGCTTGATGCAACAAAAGGTGTGAAAAACAGGTACAGGAGTTAACACGCACCCAGAGTGAGGGCTTTCAAGCTCTTGCATATGTTTCCTTATTCATTACTTTTCTTAAGGAAAGGAAGCTAAAATGCTGAGCTGAGTGTCATCTTCTAATTGCAGAGCAGGCCCTTATCTAATAGGTCAAAGCCAAGGTGAAAACCCAAGTGAAGACCCAGACAGGTGTGCTAAATTGGGCACAGGCTATTCAGAAGAATGCACAAGCCAGTGTGGTGGCCTCTGGGGACAGAAGGGGTAGGATAAAGGTGAAAGGGAGGATTACTTTTCTCTGGGTTCTCTTTTGTTCCATTTGAGCATTTTACTTGATGCCCATATTACCTTAACAACAAGAAGAACAAAACCTTAGAGATAGCTAAATAGCACCTGTCCCCTCCCAGCACTGTGACAACATACACTCATCCCAAAGGTCAGCACTAGTGAAATGGTGCCATAGCAAAGGTCGCCTTGCAGACTCCTAGACCCTCACTTCTTTGGTTCCTGCTCCTCAGTGGGGGTCCCTCTTCTCCCCTGTCCTCTCAACCTCAGCCAACATCCTCAGATTTTCACCCTGTCAAAGCAAGTTTCCAAGAAACCATCTGAGCCATTGAATATAAATGAATAACAGTTTTGTGGAAATAATCTGTTCAAACCTTCGTTGTGAGAATATTCTGAAAAAATTTCCCTAGATTAGGCAATTGGTTGGAGAAGATGACGATGTGTGTTCTCCGTGGCAGGGAAGAGGAGTATCTGGGCAGGGAAGGGAAAAGGGCTGAGATCACGGACACAAACATTAGCAAAGGCAGAAGATCCTGTGCTGGAGACCAGCCCCCAGGGTGCCCAGCCTGGCCTGACCCAGCACACCACACAGCAGGTGGCTGAGAGAATGGGACCCCGGCCCCGTCCCCTCCTGACACTGCTGGTGCCTGCTCAAGCCCTGAGCTCAACGATACGTGTAAGACACTGACACTGACTCTCTTCAAGGCAGTGGCACAGCATTTCATCAAGCAGAACCCTGGGCTGCTGAAAGTATGCTCTGCAGGCTTCTTTGAACGCCTTCCATGAGGTTGCTCTAAGTTTAGACTGATTCTACTCCTTTCTGCCTTCTCAATGCCCTGTTTTTGATACTGCTTTGAACCCAAATTTTCTCCTTCTATTCACATATACATGCATTAGAACACAGTAAGACAAAAGATTACCTACTCTGAGAATTAAATTTTTCACCTTTAGGTGGTTAGTAAGGCCAAACTCATTAATCTTCTCCTATTTGCTGTTTTCTGCAGTATAATTACATGGCACCAGCCAGTAAAGTAGCTGGTTAAAGGCTTGTGTTATGACTCTGTGGCTGTTCTGCATGCCCATGTCATGCAGTAGAGAAGGAGGCGTGGGAATACCAGCTCTCATTACGGAATAATTCTAGTAAGCATCTACTTTAAGATATCTGCTTTTGTGTCCGTCTGGGCAATTACTACATTAAGATTCAGCATCATATTGTTGTAAAACAATGTAACTATACTCAATACTACTAAACTGTACACTTAAAAATGGCTAAGATTGTAAATTATGTTACATATTTTTACCACAATCAAATTTTTAAAGATATTAAGCATCATTGATTTTTTTTTTTTACCCAAGTTAAAAACACCTTTATTCCTTTTGCTGGTTTTAAAGTAATAAACATCTACTTTGTAAAATTCTAACACTAGAGAACAGTACAAGGTTGTAATCAAAAGGCTTCTTAATCATCCCTGACCAGGGTATTCACTGTTACCAGTTGGTGTGTATCTTTAGAGATATCTGTTCTGCATAAACATTAATGAAAGCATATTGTGCATGCTATACCAGAATTCTTTTTGTTGCAAATGACAAAATCTAACTCAAACTCCCATAACTAATAACTCCAGGTATGCATCTAGCTGAGCTCAGGCATTCCTTGATCCAGGCTGCAATGCTGTCCCCAGCACCTGGTTTCCATCTGTCTCTCGCATTGGCCATTTTCCATGTTGGTATTACTCAGGCTCTACCTGGTGTCCTCCAGCAGCTCCAGGCTCACATCTCCTAGGGTTAAATTCCAGCAGCAAAAGGCAGAGAATCTCTTCCTGCTAATTCTTATGCAAGTCTTATGATTTGTATGGACCAAACATGGTTCAAACGTTCATCCACAAACCAATCAATATGGCCAACAAAATGAAATATTCTGATTGGCCAGGCTTGAGTCTCACATGCACCCATGGAGCCAGCTGTCAACTCCTTCCTAAACAATGGACTGAGGAAAGGTGCCTCCAGCAGATCAGGGACTATTAACAGAAAGGTGAATGAATATTAATAAACAAAAGCAACAAATGTCCCCAATACATTTGCTTATTCCATCATTGGCATCAGGGCCAGCTCCACAATCTGCGGGGCTCAGCGCAAAAGGAAAATATGAGGCTCCTTGTTCAAAAAGCAGTAAGAAAATGTGGTGCAAATGATACTAAAACACAAAGCTCTTTCTGTTCTTTTGCAGTCTCTCCTTCAACTTGCCATGGTTGGCTTTCGCTATGTAATGTCACTCTAAGTAAAGAAAAAATTTAAATCTGAATTATTACCATGAATTTTACCATTCATCTTTATATGGTTCACTATCAGTTTTAAATGCAAATATAAAGCTTTTAACTCATCTGTAGAATCACCACAATCAGACAATTCATATTTTATAGCTCATACATGCATATGTATTTCATTCTTAGCAGAACAGTGGACGTTAACTCAACTGTTTTCATTCCACCTCTTGGTATGTGCATCTTCTACAGCACTTTCTGCCTTCAGCTTACTGGGGAGTGAGATAAGACTTCAAGGAAAAGTAATTTTTCTTTGCCTTCCTTTCCCTTTACTTCTATGTCACCATTTTCAACATAAGTGCTTGGCAAATACACAGAATTAAAACAAGTATGAAAGAATATGGTAGGATTTCTTGGCCATTCTTATTTCTGAGAATCCATTGTCTTCTTTCTTCATTCAAAGCAAGTTCTGGTTTGAGTGAAGAGAGTGGTTTCTTGGGTCTTGTCAGGGTCCCCATTTGCTCAGTAGTAGATGGAACTCCCTTACCTTCCTTTTTTTTTTTTTTTTTTTTTTTGAGAGAGAGCCTCACTCTGTTGCCCACAGCAACCTCAAACTCCTGGGCTCAAGCAATCCTCCTGCCTCAGCCTCCTGAGTAGTTGGACTACAGGCATGCGCCACCATGCCCAGCTAATTTTTTCTATATATATTTTTAGTTGTCCAGCTAATTTCTTTCTATTTTTTTAGTAGAGACAGGGTCTCACTCTTGCTCAGGTTAGTCTCAAACTCCTGAGCTCAAACGATCCACCCACCTCGGCCTCCCAGAGTGCTAGGATTACAGGCGTGAGCCACCACACCTAGCCTCTCCCTTACCTTCTATTTGCTTTGAATCTCACTGAATTCCCACGCATCTTGTGTCCAGGGGAATTTTGTACTCACAGGCACTGAGAATGCTATGTGCAAGTGAGACAGCAAAAAGTGGCAGACAGGCATGTGGCATGTATTTTCTCTGCTCACGCACATGCTCCACTGTCCCATCAGACTACACTTACAAAACTCAAGTTCAAAGATAAAATTTTGAAGAATTTCAAGACAATTACAAACAAGCTTTAAACCAAGCATGGGGCCCTTCTGAGTGCAGGGCTCTTTTTTACTACACGCAGATCACACACCCATGAAACTGGCCCTGGGTCTCAATAAACTGAATGAAATATTTAAATAACCAAAAATGACTAAAAATTTCTGCAAAAAGACTGAGATATGGTTAAAGAAACCCACTGCTAAGAAAGAAAGAAATGTTCCACAGAGAGCAATGGTAACAGTTATTGAAAATAATCTAACCCATTTCAAATATCTGCTCTACAATTTATGACTACTCAATCAAACCTATTACACTTGTAAAACTCATTCATTTTTAATGGTTTCATAGTATCTCATTGTATGATTGCACCATAATTTATTTTAACAGTCCCGTATTAACATTTAAGGTCTTTCCAATTTTTCAATAGGACTTTCGTGAAGATTCTTGGACACTTATCTGACTATTTGCTTAAGATAAAAGTATAAGGTGTAGAATTGCTGAATCAAACAAGATGCATGCAACTATGCACTATATCCATGAAACAAAACTTTTACCCCCTAAAATCTATAAAAAATTAAAAAGGAAATAAAAAAGTTTTACTGAAACACACAAAAGGATGCATGTTTTAAATTTTTAGACCATTGCCAGACTGCCTTTCAAAATGGCTGCCAGTTTATACTAGTATTTTAGTAGTGTACTCAACACTGGATATTACCATTCCTTTTCATCTTTGTCAATCTGAATGATGAAAAATTATATCATTGCATAGTTCTTGAACCATGGCTGAGGATAATCATCCTTTTTATGGTTATTGTTCAACTTCATTTTTAGCATTTCTGAACATACGAACTCTACTTAAGGCTCTTGTCCCACACTCTATGAAAGATGAAGGAAAAGAATTGAGGCAATATGTTATTATTTCTTACCAAAATGAATGCTAATAAAAATAACAACCATTACTTAAGTGCCTACTACATATCCAGCACATCATACACATTATCTCTTTAAAGTCTCACAATCCCCTTGAATCCAAAAATCTTTAGGACTATTATTGTCCCCATTTTACAGAGGAAAAAACAGAGGTTTGGAAAGGCTAACCAATAGTAAGCGGCAGAACAAGGACTCAGTTGGAACATGGGTCTATCTGAAGCCAAGGTCCATGCCCTTAAACTCCTTGCTATACAGCTGTATGTTCCTAAACTCAATCTGATGTTTTTAATTTTCGTATCAATATGGCAAATTATCCTACATCTAGTTGAATTTGAGCATAAAACAATTTTTAGCCACAGAATTACATTGTCTAATACCTAGCAAACCCCAAGGATATTAACCAGAAGGAAGAATGCTACCTAAACTCTATCTTTCTGGCCAGGAGCTAAAAGCAACTAGGAAAGCTGAGTGTGCATCACTCATCTTGAAGCCTCATAAAAGAAGGGAAATTGTATTTGCAAGTCCAATTTCTGAATGTTTGAGGAAGCCTCGCAGGAACACTGAAGTGAGGAGTTAAAATGAGGGCCCTGAGAGGGGATGCGGATAATATAGTGCGTGGGACTCTCCACTGCAGGGTATGTAAATACTTTATACACTAATTCAATTACATTCTCAGATTATGCAGAAGACTGATTTAAGCAACAGCTCACACAGCTGTCCCATCACCCATGCATACATGCAGGAGAACAGAGTTAAGAGACCTGGGTCAACCTTAACTCTGGATTTCTTGACTTTTATGGGCTTAAGTTGGAACTTTAATGTTTTATTAATGTTGAGTTTTTGGAGTTGGTATTCAAAATGTTTCAAGCAAAGATATGATGGGTTTCAAATACCTGGAATCTGTTCACATTGGCAAGTAGTAAAAAAAAAAATCCACTATTTTAGACAAATTATCAATCACTCAAAGAACTCAGTGGGATTATTTTGCATAAATTATTACATAAAGGATTATTAACCCTGAAAAAAGTGAAAATATTTAACTTGCAATTATTGATATATTAGCATAATGTATATAATTATGAACTTTTGAAAGTCCCTGCTCCAATGTATAACTAAATACAGTCTTAAATTGATCATCTCCAGAGAAAAGGTAATAAGGAATTATAAATAAGGAGATTTGCTCTAAGCACAAAGGAAATGAGCCAACTGTTTTAAATGCCTCAAAAAGTCAAGAGATTCTAGATTGTCTTCACTATTATTTATATCACATATTGATTTATGCAAGAAGTCCTTTCTGAAACCTTAGGGCCCTGTTTGTATGTATTATGTTCTAAAAGGAAATTCAAAGATGAGACAAGGTTGCAATTTTCAGTAATAAAAACTTTTCTGTCAGACTGGTTCTCTTCTATTTCAAAAGGTTTAGCTTTTGGAAAATAGTGAGATTTATGTAATATTTTTCTGAGGGCAGAGGAAGGAGTTGCACTGAGACTTAATTTCAGCTTTTTTGCATCTGAATAAATAAATGTATTTGATGACTTGAATTTTCTTTGAAAATATTATTTAATAACATATTTCCCTTTTGAAAGGCCAAGGATTGATGTGTTATAAAAATTTAAATCAGATTGTTGCCATTAACGAGTGTTAACACTTTTTCTCAGTGTTGTTTCTGTTGTTGCCACCATTTACATGACTTGCTTTACCTCTTTCCCAGCTCATTTGCAATACTTATAGGTTTTATTGTGGAGATTTTTATTTTTCCATAGACTGAAGATTTTGAGCTCCACTCTTCCCTATTCATGAATATCTTGCCTATGAAGAATAAAGTGAAAACGAATTTAAACTGGGCAAAAACACTGCTTATAAAACAGTCACTCAGGAATAATCATCTCAACTAAAGCAACTGTTTGTGCAAAGACAAAAGGGGCCAAATCCTGTCCTTGGATGTGCACACACAGCTCCTATTAGCTTTTGAAAACAGCTACGTGAGTGTAGCCAAGGACAGTGTTTAGCCCAATTTGTTCTAATTTATCCAGACCACCGCAGCCATGAAAGATAAAGACAGATTATAAGACATTTTGCATGTCAGTACAGTAACATGCTTTGTGTTTTTCCAGTCCCTGGGGTTTCCTTCATTGGGCCAAATGTCAGTGATCACATATGAGAAGTTTGAAAAGTGTTCAAATCAAATTTACTTGTAATGCTACTTGCCATAATTGGCAGCCCTATCTCAGGATGCCATTCTTTCTGTGTTGGGGGCCAAACTCTAGCAAATTAAATTTACCAAAAAGAAACAGCCTTAGTCATATGCAAATGAAATTATATGCTAAGATAAGAATAAAAGGACATTGATTTTAAAGAGGTTTTTTTTTAAAGACCAGTCAAAAGATATTGAACTAATATGTTTTAGACAGTTTCAATGCCCTAGTTTACAAGAGATATTCCAAGGAGCAGATTTTTTTTATAGTGTGCTAAATTAAATTTCCCTCTGAAATTCTTATACCTATGTTCATGATAGTCTACAATGGCTATTTACTCCAGAATGGGGCCATAAATTACAGAACAGTCTCTGTCTAAGCTAAAGTTTAGAAGATTGGTGAACAGGTGTCAATTCTCCTGCCAAATGGCTACCTCTGTGCACTATGCGTATCTTGACTATCAGATGACCCATCCTTCTTCTAGAACTCCTGGCCTCAAGCAATCCTCCCGCCTTGGAATACCAAAGTGCTGGGATTATAGGCGTGAGCCACTGCGCCCGATTGACCTATCCTTCGTATACAATATGATACACTTATCCAATAATGAGACCACCAGCCCCCTCTTTTTTCTTTCACTGAAATTTAATATAGAAAAAGGAAAAAATGAATTGGATCTGAATGACTTTGCAAATCCATGTCAAACAACACACCGCCAAATATGCTCTGTTTATTGTAGCTAATGGATACCCAGGGATGTTTGCTCTGGTGGTGGGCACTTACTTGGCACTTCTTATTCTCTGGCACCTTTAAAATGCTTGTTGTCTGCTTCATTCATCTGGTAGCTCGGTCCAGGGCTTTTTACGTGAGTAAAATTCCTATTGATGTCCACAAAAACTTGACATGAGTGTAAAATGTATCACTAAGGCCATCTCAGAACTTTTCAAGCACAGATTAAGGGAGAAAAAGATTTATGAGTAATTTATCAAAGTTAACAAAATATAAGCTGATATTTCATGCAAATGTTCTACCATTCTCTAGAGAAAGAAAAATTTCAAATTCCATGAAACTGATATGCTGATGGAAGTATGTGTGTGTGTATGTGTGTGAAGAGAGATGGGTACACGTGTATGTGCATCACACAATTATACTAAGTGCTCAGAACTGTCAGGTTTAATCCATAGCAGTACTTCTTCAAATGGTTTAATCGGCTAAAAAAATAAAGAACAAAAATGTCGAATCTTTTAGCCAAAATAAGGCGATTGAATATGGTTTTAAATTGCCCATACAATGCTTTGCTCTTTTCTGGCGATAACAATGAATTCCACATTTCTGAAAAATTCCAGGTGAGCTATGAGTTAATAACAGTGCTGGCAGCCTAATGGGGGCAAGGGGAGAGAGGGAGACTGCAGTAAGAATATTGAAGGAACTCAGGAATTTCACCCCAAAATATGACTTCTTGGTATAAAGAGTATTTTGCCCTTAGAGATCAACAGGCCCTTGGAAGGGGCTTTCCCTCTATCTGCATAAACGGGACTGACCCATCAAAAGAACAATTGACTTCCCTTCCTCTCCCTGTTATCTCTGTATATTGCAGGAATCAATCAAAGAAAATCAAGAATGCAACCATACCTGGCCCAAATAATTTTAAACACGGTAACTGTCTCTCAGATTAATTTACAGGTCAATCTGTTTCCCCCCATCCATTCATTCTCCCAAGTATCTAGGCATCCTCTTTAGCAACCATTTATTGCCCCTAAACACAATTACCTATACTCCTCATCTCTCCCTCCCCTCTAAAAGGCAGGTATAAAAATATCTGGAACCCATTAGGACATTGGGTAATCACTCTGTGATTCTCCCTGTGTGCATAGTAAATGAACCTCTTCCTCTTACTAATCTGCCTTAATTGTGAGTTGATATTTCACCAAACTTTTGGGGGAAAGAGGAACTTTCCCCTCACCCCCACAATATAAAGCTGTATCCTTCCTTCTTCCCCTAAGAAAGTAACATCCATGGAACCAAAATCCATGGTTCTTTTCTTTCTTTCTTCCCCTTTGAGTTTACTAGTTAGCTCGAAAGGTCTGCTCCCAGTTTTAAGGCTGAAGTTGTTCATCTACAGCGTGAATAAGTACAAGATAAAGATCTGTGGGACAGCTTGTGAGACAGGAACCAAATGCAGATAATACACTGGGAGTTTCATACTCTGAAGGCACAGGGAGTCAGACATAGCTTCAGGGAGCAAAGGGTTAACCATTTCAAGTTAAACCAAGGAAGGCTGAGGGTCCCAGAAATTCCATTCTCTAAGGAAGAGGCACTTTCCTTCTCTGAGATAGTAACCATTAGCATCTCCCCAAATAATTGTTTATTTCCCACTCTCTTCTGTTCTTTGCTGGGCTTGGGCAGCCGCAGAACCACAGGCAGAAGAGGAATGAAAGGAAGTCTTTTTTGGTACAGGGACAGACAGTCTAACATCATCAGGCTGTTTTGATTGTGCCACTCCAGTGAATTGAACAATTTCAGAATTCTGAGGCAGTTCCCTAAAGGTCATCATCATGTGGAGGACAGACTGAATCTCAGTAGCAAATCACACAGCAAGGAATATGGACACCTGAAATGTTCTTTTCTTAACTCTTCAAAGGGCTTAGGATAAGTGTTTTGCATATTTTTTGCCAATTTTTCAACCTATACATTGATGTTAATAATCAATGTACTAAAGTGTTTTGAGCTTTGGGGGGAGAGTTTGAGAATGATATAGATGTGCTATTGTATATAAAAACAGCAATAATAGCAATAATAACTTCAACAATGTGCTCAATAATGTACTAGGTATTTGACACAATATTGCATATGCATAACAATTCTAGGAAATTGGCTTATTATCCCAATCATACAGATTAAAAAATTATGGGGTCAAAGAGGCTAAGAAATTTGCCCAAGTTTGTACAACAAGTGAGTCAAGGTGAAAGTGGCAGAGTTGTTGTACCTGTATGGAAACTGGATTTCAACTTTGTGCTTATCAGCTTTGGGGGTAATATGGAACCAGGGTCAAATCCTCGCCAAGAAGTGTGCTGGTTTTCACTCATGCATCTGCCCTTTTCCACAGTTACTAGAAAGTTTCCTGGTTCCACAAATATAAATTTCTCTGTTGCTTTTCTCAGTACGCTCACGGTTGCAAGCGCTTCTTCTCCTTATAACATTAGATGTTGTGAATATCTTTGTTCCTGTTTTTGTTTTTCTAAAAAGGAAAAGAAGAAGAAATGGATAAACACAACATGCTTGTATCCACAAATAAAGTTGAATTGAAATTGGTAATAAAATTGGCCTCTTGAATATTGTTTCCATTTGCTAGTGCTGCACCTAATGACTGACAATTTCCTCATCTTTATTCTCAAACAAGCTCAATGGCATTGGCGTTCTGAGCATTGTATGAACGAAAGATAAGCCAGGAATTTGCTTTATTTGATTTTCAAACTGATTTTACAAGATTGGTGATTTGTATTCACACTTCGATATTCTTTGGGAACTCATCAGGGGCCTCAGTTACACCAAACAGTGTGGTAATAAAAAAACAAAGACCCATTAACCATCTACTGTTATCACCAGATGGCCCCAACATTCTATACAACAAACTGAAACTTTGTTGGTTGAATTTTTAAAGTCATCCTTGAAACTTTCTCCTTAGGTTTATTTTTTGTGATTTCTCTCTCTCTCTCTCTTTTTTTTTTCTTATGCCAAACCTTTTGAAAAAAGAAAGCTCATTATCGTTTAATCAGAATATGTTCCCAACTCCATCTACCTCTATGGGCCTACATCCCTGCTGAATCAATTTGGTCAAAGCCATCCCACCTTTGGAGTCTCTCTTTGAGCCCTCCAGAGTGCAAGGCTGCTTTTCAGGAAGAGAGAAAAATTGGTATTGGAAGCTCTTTGAGTACATGAGAAGACCATTGGGTCCATATGAGAAGAGATAACCACCCTATCTCTCTTCTTTTGCCATTTTACTACTTTGTTTGCCAAAGTACACAGCAACAGGAAGCTCCAAGAAGAGAGGGGCCTGGCATTGTTTTATCCACCATCCTATTTCTGGTACATAGAATATTGCCTGACAACTGACAGATGCTCATTAAATATTCATTAAATAAATGAAAAGTCATATTGAATATGGGGGCTATTGGTATTTTGAATATCCAAAATGGAAAATCATGAGTCCCCATTCCTCAGGATCACAAAATCATTAAGTGTGCAGTGTGACTACAACAAGTTCACACTGACTCCTCTTCCCTTCTCCTAGCTAAAAATCTTTCCCAATAAATGTTGCTGGGCACAAAATTATATATGTATATTTTTCATCATTGGGACATTACTATTCAGGCATCTTGACTACTGAAGACCTATCCTTTCCACTTTCAACAAAGTAGTTTCAGACAGAACAGTAGAAAGGTTAAAAAACAGATCTAAAACTTCAGTAGGTAACAAATGATATATATAAGATAAAAATATATAAGATGGGATACTTATCCAGAGAAAAAAATTATGCCCAATACTAATGATTAATTTACAATATGACATTGTAGTTGTTTCTAATTTATTGTATATTTTTTTCTAATTTAAAACAAGGATGTGATAGAATTTCTAAAATGTCCCATCCTAATCCCCAGACTGAACATGATGAAATATCATGCCTATGAATATGTTCCAATACATGACAAAAGGGGCTTTGTAGATGCAGTTAAGGTTACTAATCAGTTGACCTTAAAATAAAGAGATTATCCTGGATTATCCCAATTGGCCCAATCACATGTGTCCTAAAAAGCTGGGAGCAGGATCATAGGGAGAAATCGGAGAGGTTCAAAACATAAAAAGGACTTGACTTGCCCTTGCTTGTTTGAAGAGGGAGGGGGCCATTTGAAAAGCAATTTGAGTGGCCTTTACCAGGCAACAGCAGCCACCAGCCAGCAAGGAGAGAGGGACCTCAGGTGCCAGTCCTACAACGGCAAGGAACTGAATTTGGGCAACAACCAAACAAGCTTGGAAGTGAAATCTTCCCGGAGATATCTTGATTTTGGCTTTGCAATACCCTGAAATAGAATCCAGTCAAGCCTGCCTGGACTTTTGATCAACAGAAACTGAAAAATAATAAATTTGTGTTGTTTTAAGTCTCTAAGTTTGTGGTAATTTTTACAGCAGCAATAGAAAGCTAATAAAGGGACGATGGAATATCTGCCTTCACGTTATTAAAAATATTTATAAAGGGTTTAAACACAAAAATAAAGTTTGATTTGCAACATTTTTTTAAGTGTTCAAACCATGAAGCATTCTCTACAGTTGTATAATGAATGCGAGGGTGACAAGGGTGGGGAGGATAATCTGGCTGAGGTGTATGCTAAAAACTAGCACCTAACATTACCCAGGGAAGGCGAGTTACTCAGTCAAGCAGCATTTATTGTTTACCTGCTGTCCACGAAGCATCAAGCTGAGCAATGGAGATAGAGACAAATCAAATAGGATCCTCGTTATACATCCTGTAATGTAGTAGAAAAACAAAATAAAATGTGAAAAATGCTATAAATTTTATAGGTAAGAATGCCAGAGTGGGATATCAAGGATCTGAAGATAACTGAAGTAGATAGTTCCATCAATTGCCAAGTCTTTTCCATTATTTTTCTTTAATATCAGTAAAATCTACCACTTATTTTCCCCTCCTTCTATCCATATTACCTGGATCAGACCAGGGCCATCTTGCCTAGATTTATGCCACAGCCTTTTAACCAAACCTCCTGACAGCACTCTTAAAATCACCCAATTCATTATCTACTCAGCAACTAGAGTGATATATCTAGAATATGACTCTAATCTTTTCAGTCCTCAGTATATTTTTCAGTAGATTCTCATTGCCTTTATACGTAATTTCCAAATTCTTTAAAATGGCTCATGTGGCCTTCATGACCTGGTCCCTCCCTCCTGTCTGGGCCCATTTCTTACAATACACACGTTAACCACTCGGCTGCAATCACATCAAACTCCCTGAAGTCATCCAAAGATCAATATCCTCTCTCCTTTGCATGTTGGTCTATGTGGCTCCTTCTTCCTGGAACTCTCACCCTTGGCCTCATCCCACCTAGGTAGCTCCTAATCATCCCTCAAGGCTCAGTTTAGAAATAGGTAAGGTTCTCTTTGACCCTAAGGCACAGGATTGAGTACTTTCTATGTGTGGGGTTTATATCCTGAATTTTATTTGCCTACCACTCGTGTTTCTTCTCCACTACACTATAATATACTTGGGGGCAGATGCTTTTCTCCCCTTTGTATCTCAAGAATCAGAGTAGTAGGTAATCAGTAAAGCCATGTATACCGATTGGCGTTCTGGAAGCAAACGACAGGGAAACCTCAAAAAGTCAGAAGTAGTCAACAATGTTAAAAGATGAGACAATGTTGAAAATTGGAAATACGTCATTTGGCCTAGTTTTGGCTGATGGTCCATGGGATCCAGCATTAGGAAGTCATCGGCAGTCTCAGCTAGACCAGCTTCAATGGGACAAGAAGAGAGTGGGAGCTGAGGAACTAGAGACCGTGCTTTTGTAGAGACAGAAAAAGCGTGTGTTTCCATAAAGATAGAAAAAGTGTCCCACAAAGCATAGTTTTCAAAGTGCTACGTGCTTCAGGAAAATGTCTGAAACATCATTCCTTGGCAGAAAGGGTCAAACTTTGGGCCAGCAAGTCAGGTTGGGACCAAGTCTAAATGAGGAGTATATGAAAGCTACAATCAGGGGAACACACAAAACCTGAAATTGAGTACCCAGAAACATCTCTCTGAAGGCAGATGAAAAAAAAAAAAACAGGAACTAAAATACAGACATGATGAGTAAAGGGCAAGAGCTCACAGGTGACACTTGGAACAGGTGTGGCCTTCTTGCAGGGTGAATAGGGAGGGAGAGGGGAGGTGAAGAGGGTTGGCTACACACAAAGGGCCAAAGGTAGATAAGAAAGTGGGAAGGAGGTGAAAGCAACAGATGGTGACGACTAGACTTGACCATGTCTGCAGACTGAAAAGAGGGAGCCAGAGAAGAGGGAAGGAAAGAAATTTACATCTAGAGAAGAGGCCAGAGAAGATAGAATTCAGTGAACCCAAAAAGTTAATACTGGAATGAAGGAAAAACCTTCTCACTGTAAGACTGAGGGATAAATATTAAAAGACGTGTGCTTCTGTAGGTGAGTCTGGAGGCAAGTCCAAGGAGACTACTCGAAGCTGCTATATTCACTGCAAATTATGAAGCAAGGCTGAGAATGGGGGGAAGAGAAGAATGGCATGAGTTTAAAGGTTTCAAACGGCTGCCTCAAAAGGAATTCTAGAGGGAGTCCACCAGGGACAAGTTAGAGGATTGCCAAGCTGTATCGAGAGCCCAGCTGAAGTTAGATAATTAAAGAATGAGGATTATTTTCCTGAATCTTAATTTCCATACACATACAGAAAATGTTGTCCTGCTTGCATATGTTCCTACTTCCACAAAAGAAAGAAACTGAGTTCTGAAAGAAAGAAAACCCAATTGGATTTTTAAAATAGTTTCTGTATTTAAATGGTTTTGTAAGTACAAGTGGTTTATTTCCAAATTTTGGAAAGTCAAACATTTTTATAAATCACAACCACATATGTTTAATGTTTGTGTGTGTTTCTACCTTTTCATATTTTGTTTAAAAAAAATTACAGGTGGTGGGGAGGAAACATCAGCCAATGGGGTTTTGTGGATTACACAGCCCCATGCAATTAAGGCACCATTGTTAATTTTCAAATTGTCATAATCCATTTGAGAATTTAAGACAATTCAAAAAACAATTATGACTGAACGAAAAGTGAATTGGGCAATCAACTGAGATGAAATTCAGCCCAGAGAAATAAAACGTTGAGAAAAAAAACCCTAGAATATGGGAAGAATGAAAGGCATATGGAAGTGACTGATTGTGTGGGGATGGTCTTTAAAGGCCAAGGTTACTTGACGAGAAGGTAGTAGGGGTTTGTTTTACACTGAATGAGATTTAGCTGTTTTGCTAAGTGCAGCAGATTTGGCTTTTTCATTTTTAAGTTGCACAATAAAAATGTTGAAGCCTACCCAGATGCACGTAGATATAGCTGTATGGTGTTTACCTAAGACTATCATATAGCCTCAAATAAACAAAAGTCCCCACAGACATTAAGAAGCAGCTTGTTGCAAAACAGAGTTTCATTGCTTATTCTGTTTCTATGAAGGAAGATTAATTTGTGATGCATCTAAATGAATGATTTTACCCAAAATCAGCAAGTTCAAATTATCACGTTTTTATATCTTTAATTTTTGAACCTGAAGTAAGTGTAGGTAGGAGGATCATCCTCATCAAACAACCTCAAAACACCCTGGCATAGTCTGTGAAAGGCCACGCTAAAGTGTCTTGGATGAATTTTTAAAAATTCTTGCTTCCTGAAATCTTACATTCCACTCAAGCAGACAGGCCCATGCAAAAATGTCAAATATTATTACGTGATGGCTCCTGTCGTTTTAAATTCTTCTTGCTAAACCTTTACTCTCCTCTAAGCCATTTCCTCTTTTTCCAATCATCGTTCTATGCCTTTTTTAAGGCATCAGCCAAGATTCATCTCCAGTGTGCCACTTTCCTTGATAAATCACATCCCATCGTGATCGTTCTCATAGATTGAATTCTCTCTGAACTCATTCATTCATTCACTTATTCATTCATGCATGGTTGTGCACCTACTATATGGGACCTCCATAGCGTCAAGTTCAGGGTTCTCCATGCAATCAAAGTGCATTTATTCTATGCCTGCTTCGGGCCCTGGACCTTTGCTAGGCACCTTAAAGTTTACAGGAAGGAGTATATGTAATTGTTTCTTTCTTTCAAATAGACTTAAAGCAACTGGCCATCAAAACCAAACTATAGTACAGTAACACTGACACACAAAATAAAAGGGAAAAAAGTCAAGTTAATAAAAGAGAAGGAGAAAATTGTATCAAAACTCCCTGCTGAGTTTCTAGCAGTTACAAAAGGTAAATTAAATGGATCACGAAGCTCTCATTCTCTAGTAAAAGAAATGCTATTACTTAAAAAAGATCGTAAGTTGAGCAAGGATGACAAAAACATGATAGTGCTGGTACTGCTAATGACGCAGCCTCAGAATCACTCCTTACACAGCATTCCGGTGAGCAACTACTAATTCACCAGAGTTGCTACTCAAAGTAAAGTCCTCTCATTATCCCTCGCATAAATGATATTCTTTTCCCTCAAGAAGTTTTTCATCTAAAAATAATAATAATGCATGCATACCTGTAAAACTTGGGGAAAATTTTAGAGCTAAATTATGTGGTGATAATTTCTTTCTTATACTTCTCTGTCCCCTCAATAGCACTGAGTATACTTCTTGCCTGTGATAGACATATAGAAGAAAGCTTTGCCTGTTAACTTGTAATGCAATATGATTTTAGCAACAGAAGACCCTGGTTATGAGAAATCTGCCTTTCAGAGAAGACACTGAAACTGAGCCCTAAAAATGAGTGTTTGTTGAATGAGTGAACTAAGATCTTGAATCAGTTAACCTTTTGGAAATGTTTTTTTATTTTTAATCATAGTAACTAAATCTGGAATCTATACCCTTGATAGTGAGTTCTCCATCTAAGGTGTATTTTCCCAATAATCCTTTGTGCATTTTATACTGAACTCTGCAATCTTCTGCTTTCAGACTTTAATATGTTAAAAATCCATAGCTATCAATTTTATTAGCTACGAACTCAAAAAGTTAAGGGCACTTTGTTGATGCTCTCAGCTTTGTCTTCCTGAGATCCTAACAGGTTTTGTGTCATCCAAGGAAGTAGAGATTTCTTGCAAAGTTAAGAATTCAAGGAGCAAAAGCCCATTTTAATTGCATCAATAATCCACTCAACAGCAACTATTAGATTTGTCTGTTTATTCATCCTTCAGTTTTCATCAAAAAAGAAAAAATTCATTCTCATTTCCCTTCTGTTGCTGGTAGTTAGAGGTTGCAATATGCAAAAGCCTATACGCTGTAGACTCCCCCCCAAATCAGTAAGTACTCAAAATTGTGTGCAAAATATGAATAAAATATTGATTTCATTAAAAATGTTAAGGACTACTTAATTCAAAAACATTTTATATGTTTGCATATTTATTTCTAAATTTGCATATTTGTTTGCATATAACATGTAAAGATGAATGTTAATTATACTTTAAAATCATTTATAAATTGTAACTAAGAATGTTGTATGAATTTTTAAAACTGCCAAATTCTCAAGTACCACTAATTATAAAGTGTCATGTAAAGTACACTGGAGCAGACTTCATATTGAAAAAATATTGAGCTCTTGACAAATAGAAAAGCAAAATTATTAACTGTGCTTGCTGATTAAATGATACCTCAGGCAAGTGAAACTTTAGTGACACTCTATGCTTTTCCAATGCATTCATTTACCTCCACTGAATTGTGATAAGAAACTCATGCTCCTAACCAGAAAAATGTTTTACCTGATGCCTCCACATTATCTCATGTTTAAATGTGAGCTTCTGAGGATTATTCCATATTTCAGTTGTATCTATTCTGAAAATGACAAAGAATAAGTAAATAGGAATCATAATAAGCAGTAAGGCTACTTCGGCAGCACCCTGTGTCAAATGAGGTGAGCTGCGAAGATTCGACTATGCACTAATTGGATTTGTAAAATGATTCAGAGTAATTTAAAAAGCGTTTACACAAGGTCAGATCTGAACTGGTTTCCAAAAAGAACCATAGAGAAGAATGAAATGTCCAAGTAATTATACTGGACATGTAGATCTAACAGTGTATCTATTAAATTGGGCATGAAATTGGACTTTTTAAAAGTACAGTCGGTCTTACACTATAAATCTCTAGACAATTTTCTATATTTTTGATAAAATGTTTAATTATCCTGAGCACAGAGACGCTATAGAAAGGAACTATTGCTCATGTATCACTTTTCCTAAATTAGCAAATACTGTAAGCCAATTTCTTTTTAGAATTTTTTAAAGAGGTGCAGTATATTGAAAACTGGCTGACTTGGTTTCAGCTTATTCCAACATCTACAGTCTTGCCAACAGAACGAGACATCGGTACCACTTTCTCCCACACTACCACCGTGCCCCCATCTCTATTAGTTTAGGGTTGATTTGTAAACGTCTTACTGCAAAAAATAATTAATGCTAAATTATTCCATGTTGTTATATTATCAGTGTCCTATCTGAATCCATACTAATATAATTAGAGATAAAGTTGACACTGAAATAACAAGTAGCTCTTAAAGTTCCATGCATGTTAAGTAGCATTTACTGTGCTGGCAGAACAGAACTTAGATCTCGAAAATAATTTGATATTAAAAGACAAAAGTAAACAAATTAGATTGTAAGTTTGTTTTTCCCCCCTGGGTATTAATCAGCCCCAGTAAACCCTGTATTGTACTCTTCAAATCTGCATTAATCAGAATTTAGGTTTTGAAAGGCAAAAGGAAAAAAATTGTCTCCCTCTGGTGGGGACTATAACAAGTTTTTCTTTTTCTTTTTTCTTTTTTCTCCTGCAGTCAATTTCAGCTAAGTTTCATGAAGCTCTAAAAGAATATTCTTGAATAACCAGATTTTATCAAATTTGAACAGATTTTATTGTCTTTTGAACATGGTCAACACTCAGAAAATCCAGATTCAAAAATAGTTTTTGCTTCTTTCACTTTTTTTTAAATGAAACAAAAGGATAAAAGAAGGAAAGTATAAAGCCAGCATTAAGAAGTAGGAAAGCTCTATATTTATATGAAATACTTAGCTTTTGTACAGGTTGGGGGGAGAAGTCCACTTTAGAATTTTACCATTTTGAACTTAACACCTCTGAATAACAGTTTCGGAAGAGGAAAGTCCTAGAAGGAAAGTCCTAGAAGACCCTTCCTCTTCCTTCACGTCTGTCAAGGGTTCCTTGGAATCTCTCCTTCCCCGGTGATCCTGAAACACTTTCCCATAGCCTTCATTATATCACTATTACCTTACATTGTGATTTTCATTTGTATGTCAATATCTTCAGTAAGAGTATGAGCCCCTCAAAGGTAGAGGTCATACCTTATGCATCTCCAAGTCACCAGTATTTAGTACGATATTCAGTACAAAGAAGAACTTATCTCTGTACCAGGAAGTGTGCAAAGCTTGGGACACATAACCATGGAGAAGATACACCTGTTCCCTGCCTTCATAAAACTATAATCTAATGAGAAATAATAGATTGTTCTGGAGTACATCTCAGCATAGAAACAATACATTAAATAGTTGTTATTAATACTAACCACAAAAGTCTATGCAATCCATATTTGTAGTTGAAATGAATTAAAATTTATTTTTTAGTGGATTCATCCCTTATAAGTTCTACAGGGCTATTCTCATTGTGATGTGTGGAAAGAATTTTGAACTAGAAGTTTGCATGTCTGGATGCATTCATTTAACAAACATTTACTGACATCTGCTATGTGTCAGACGTTGTACTAAGCCATGGAAACATATTCTGGTCAGGAAAGCCAGGTGATAAATAAGTAAATGAATGTTAAAAAGTTGAGTATAGCTTTGTACCATAAAGGAAAAAAATAAGGTGACAGAGGATGGGGTATATCAATTGGTATTTGAGCAGGAGATTTTATACTCAGTGGGGTAATTGAGGAGAGTTTAATAAAGGGACTATTTGAAAGCTGTGGACAGCATTAAGGTAAACCAATAAGGAAAAGTGAAGTACCTTGGAACTAGTAAAAACCGGGAGCCATCACTAACCCTCAGTCTGAATGGAAAAAAGAGCAGTTTCTAGAATCCAAAGAAAAAACCGTAGCTGAAGGAAAGAGCTTCTCAGCAGGAACTGTAGCTTTCAGTAGCAAACACAGCCACCAATGACCTGTAGTCTCGGCCTGCAGGGTAGCAATTCACTGATCTCACTCTCCTCCTGCCTGCCAGTTCCCTGACAAGTCTCCCATGGGCCAAACCCAACCAGAAGCCAGAGGGCAATGGAGCCTTCTGTTGTTATCCCTAAATGTTGGCTTCCCAGTGCGGGCAGAAAAAAATGCCTAGAGGGGAAAATGGATAACATCTTTATGGAGAGTCATTACGTCATCCAATCTTGGAAGAAGTGACATTGCAGCTAAAACCTGGATAAATTTCAAAAAATGGAGGCCACAGCAAGTAGAGGTTTTGAGACAGGAAAAATCTTGGTGGCCTAACTCTAGAACTAACTGGATATGTGATGCACCGCTCACTTCACATTTTGGGCCACGTTAATAAAATGGAGAGGTTGGACTATGATGGTCTCTAAGCTCTCTTAAATCCTGAACATTTTGGGATTCTTTCTGAATTTCGTGATTCTGCTTCCTCATGATTGAAGCATCCTCCCATGATGCTTCAATAGTGTGAATGTAAATTGACTATACTTATCTTACCCATGCAGTTTGGGGCAAAATCTTTGGCCTAGATATGAAAGCAGATTAAGAGACCTGGCTCATGTCACACCCAAAGCTGACATGCCTTCATGGAAAATAGTTTAATTAAAATGACCCCAAACACATCGTTTACTCTTTTTGAATATTTCACCAAAGAGTTTTTCTATTTTCAATCAAAATTCTTTATAAATCACATTTTAAAGTTAGCAAAAAAAAAAAAAAATCGAATGACATGGGTTATCTTTTTCTTGCAGCTAATATACATTAGGGCTTATTGTGACAGTCACAAGTGAAGTGCACTAAATTAAATTATTCCCATCTTACTGACTCATTGAGTGGGAACAAGCTCATGTACCCACTCTGATGGGCTGGTATACATGACTGTCTCACTGAAAAAATACAAATTATCATAGTATTTATGTACCAACTGCATGAAAACTTTTTTTTTTTACTTTTTTCTTGTTTTCGTGGAGCCTGTCCCATACCTGGAAATTTATGTAATGGATCAGAATGCAATGGTAGAAGGGGTAGATGTTTGTCAACCCTAAATGTATTAATTCATTCACTTATTCGTTCATTCAGTATTGACTTACTGAACACCAGTCACCAGTGTTTGGGTGTTAAATGGTAAAGAAGAGCCCGTACCAGTCCTCACGAGTCTTCATGAAGCTAACCAATCTAGTAGGAGATGCAACCACCAGATGCCACTAACTCCACCCCTTAACAATCAGCCTCTGTGGGTATAGGATCACATTTCTAACATTAAAAATTTTCATATTCACCACACTTTTTAAGAAATAGATACTTTTTATTGTCTTTTAATTAAAAAAAAACATAATGACACAAGTGACTATAAATTCAGTATCCTTTCGATGAATTTGTATTTATCAGAACAGTCTCTACATATAGTTGAAAGGAAGTAGTGCATTCATTTGGGAGACATTATTTTGTTCATCGACAAAATATGACATGCATATGGAATCGTGGATCTCTTGCCATGGAGTCTAACCGCTCCCCTGGGAATCTACAGACTTCAGGTACGGAAATACTGTGCTGAAGCCTGTGATGACCTGAAACCCGGCTGGGATTGCCACATTCCCAAGGCACTTGCTGTACTGTGCCACACTAGCAACCCCATGCTCATGCAGTGTTACTCTGGGTATCAGTCTCAAGCAATGCTACCTTCCTGTCCCTAAAATCTCACGGTTTGTATGAAAACAGTTTTCATACGTTTTAGCTGCAGCCTCTTTGACGTCCCACCACCTTTTACTCAGACACAACGGCATGGGGGCAGGAGGAAGGCTGGACTCTTCAAGGAAATCTCATCCTCCTACCACAAGGATGATGTCTTTTGACAAAGCATGTGGTTCTGATTCTCTATCTTACCCCACCTTATCCTTGCCCTCAAAAGAGACTTCTCCATCTCTCAGTTCAATGTGCTTCTACCAAGCTCACCTCACTAGTATGACAGATGTGCCTAGAAACGTCCAAATGCCAAACGAAAACACAGCTTGACCTGATGCTAGGATATTCCACCATGCCAGACGATAGGTAACAAGTATCAAATAGATGTATGACCAATGTGCAGAGAAAGAGAGAAGGTGATGCTAATCCTGATGGGAGAGCAGTACCCAGAAAGTGGATTTGACTTGGATTTTAAAGATTGCGTGTACTTTTAACACTTGGTGGAGAAAGAAAAGTCATCCAGGGGAATCTCTTCTGGGGGAAAAATGAGGCTGGGAGGGATCTGGAACATAACAAGTGGTCTAAGGACTAGGATTTTTTATTAGGTAATAATTACTGGTTTAAGCAGGTTGTGAAGTTGGTGTTGGCTGTTGCTTGGTAGAGAGAGAGGCACTCCAGTTAGGGAAAACAGCACCCCCAAAGAACAGGTGGAAGAAGAAAAAGATAAATGCCACAGTGAAGACAGAACCCAAGCAGAAGTGGTGTTTTCCTCCTCCAATCCCGTTGGTACTTTTCATTCTACTCACGTGATCCTTATCACAGATTACCTCGCCATCAGTCCTTTATGTTCTTGTCTTTTTTCCTCTACTGGAATGTAATTAAGTTCACCCAAGGGGCAGCAGTGTGATAGAGTGGAAATAGCAGAGGATTTGTAACCAGACAATCGTGTTCAAATTCACGTATGTGACCTCAAACAAGTCTCTCAACCTCTTTTAGCCTCTATTCTTTATAAAATCTGGATGACAATGCATATTTATGACAAAGTGACAAAACAACTCTCAGGGTTCTTTTTAAGATTAAATGAACTAAGCAAAACATATGAAGTTTAGCATACAGTAGACACATAATAAATACGTTTCCTCTCCAATCTCACCTCCATGTTGTGTCCTTAATATTTATCTTCACATCTTTCAGAGAGTTGGTGCTCAGTTTGCGCTGAGTGCAGAGTAGTTGCGTTGCAGCATTGCATTCCAGATCACCCGGATTGTACTGCCTTGAATAATTTGGACTGGTTTGTAGTCTACATGAAATTTACTCCAAAAGTTATTTATGAATCACCTTCAATGACTGGTACCGATAGGGCCTGGGACCCTAAAGTATTAATATGTTCAACATGGGCCCCGCTCAGTGAATTATTCCTTTGGAGATTCATCCCTGTGGAAGGACCTTTAAAGAAATTATCCAGTGGTATGGTGAATGGGGCCATGAAACATGAGTAGTACAAGAACATATTTTTAGAGCCAGGCAACTCCTTCGTGAGAATGCTTTGTAATGTTACGAGGGCTTTAGACAAAAAAAAAAATACCACAGTTAAAATCAAGAACCTTATGAGGAGAAAATATCTGGAGAGAAAAAGTTTTATTTTATGCTCACCAAATTGTGTTTGCTCTTATTAGTGGATTGCTCCATTAAGTGTGATATGATGAATAGATTTAAAACTAGTTCAAGGGTATGACAATTCCTACTTACACATTTTTGTATAATCTTAGCAGCTGGGAAATGACAGGTTGTGATCCAAGATGAGATGATTGAAGGTAGCACCATGCAAGCTAGATGCTTAGAGGAAAGAAGCCTGGTGATGAATCACTCAGGCAGTGGCCACAAGTCCTCTCCCAAGGACAGAACGTCCCACTAGCATAAACAGAGCAGTACTAAGTGAGGCAGTAATTATGGACAAATACAGTAATCCAAAGATGCAAAATAACACAAACAGATAAGAAAACTCAAGCACACCTTGGATAATTAAGACTAAGAGACTGTCTAATTAGAATTGAATTGGAGTGGCTCAAAAATAAATTGTAAGTGGGAAAGATTAGGGAGAAACCCTGTCCCTAATCACACTGTCACCATCACTAAGCTCCATCCTCTCTCCTTTACTCCACTCTCCAGGGTCTTGAGCCACTCCTTTATCCCTTCATCTGTAAGGAGAGAGTATTTAGCAAACCCCTCATATTGTCCAGGCTCTGTGCAAGGCATTTCACATCCAGGATGTGTTTCATATTATAATTACCCTAAGAATTAAACACTGTTATTAGCCCCATTTTACAGATGAAAAAATCAAGGCTTAGAAAAAGTAAGGACCTGCCCAGATTCACACACAACTAAGTGGAAGAGCCAGAATGTGAACTTGGGTCTGTCTGATGACAAAGTCTGTTCAAGTTTAATATGTCAACCCTCTACCTCTAACAGGTTCTTACATTTATAAATGTATAAGTGTTTAATTTTAATTTATTAGGTGCTCTTGGAAATGGAAAATCCTTTTAAACTCAAGGAAATAAATTTCTAAAGGTAAGATTTCAACTGAGGTGCAGTGATAACTGAAAGCCAGGGAGATAAAATGAGCAATAGAAAATCATCCTGGTTGAACTCAAATTATATCCCACAGGTGGCTAATGTGGCCAAGTCACAGGGCTAGATGTAAGAAAGAAAATGTTTTTGAACTTGCAACAGAGCTTCAAAGTGGTATGGTTGAAGAAGAATGGTAAGGTCAGACAAAAACTGTTTCCAACTTAACCTCAGGAAATGGGAAAAGAATGGGAATAAACTCCAGAAGAGGGATAAGAACTGGATATACTGGTGCTGGGCTTCCCTCCTCCCTAAAATACATTCTATGAATTTACTATTCATGAGTATAAATGTTTTCTACGTTATTTCCAGTTTGAAAAAAAAGAAGCAATTGACCATATCCTTTTCACCATTTTAATGTTGAGCTATTATAATCTCACATTCCAGTGGCCTTCTAACTGCATGGTTATAGTCTCCTTACACTTACTCTGAAATTGTTTTTCCATTGTTATCTTACATTATAGTCGCATCGTAATGTCATGTTTAAAGGTTCCCCATACACTTGTAATGAAATCGTTTTGCAGTTCAGAATGGCATCATATTGGCACTTTAAGCAGGGTATCCATCACCCTGTATTGATAGTTTTCACAACAAAACACCCTATTTTAGTGACTGTGAAAGTAAATAGCTGTTGCCAGTAATCTGTTCTTCCATTTCAAACTTAAATGGTCTCATCTGTTTTATTTTACCTTGCAATTTTCACACCCACTGTGGTATGGGCCAAATTTATACTGGTTGCTTTCAAATGAGAACTGTCATTCCATTGGCTCATAAATGTTTATATGGCCAGCCACTTATGTGTTTTGGTTTGGCCTTTGGGAGATAGATAATTTCTTATAGTCTGATAATCAATACGCTTTGGCCACTCCATTTGTAAGGCTAATGTAGATAAGTATTCTGCTAATTAAAATCTAGCGGCAAATTATTTGGTAAATGTTTTCAAATCAAACAAACTGAATATCTAAAAGTAATGTGCACAACTAGTAAAATTTCCTAACACACTAACACCTAAGAAAGAATTCTATTTCCAAATGGACACACATGAAAAATTTGAGTCGTGTTTTAAGGCAAAATTTAGTGAAAGACAAGAAATTTAAGCAAAATAAGTGTTGTATTATTATAATTACTACAAAGAATCAAACATTTTTATTTAATTTTTTAAAAACACCATCATTGCCCCCAAAGTTTAACCTTTCAAAGTTTAAACTTTGAAAGGTTAACAATTTGGTTCAAATCTGCACTTCAGAAATTAAATGTTACCCAACCCAAGCCCAAGCCAAACTCAGTCACACTTGGAAGTCGGCCAGGGCGGGTGCAGGTCTCCTGACAATAGGCTTCATTTTTGAGATCTTCCTACTCTCTGCTGTTAAAAGAGCTGTTACTGCCTCCGACACGACTCCTCTACAGCTGTTTCGACAGTTCTTCACAGGTCCAGCTAGAAGTTGGAGGAGAAAAAGAGAATAAAAGTGATAAATTCTTACAAGAAAAGGTTTCTGCTAGCATTTTCAAACTCAAAGAAATTTGGCATTCAGTTGGAGCTGGGAGCAAAGCTTCAGATAAGACTTTATTTTATATAAAACTACTTCTCTGTCCTTGGGAGTTAACACAGATAATGAGGATGATGCAACCAGCACATCAATCGCATCCAAGTGTTAAATACCAGAAACCCACTCGTTTTAGGTGTTTGTGATTGAGCTAATGCCTGAATATATTTTCTGTCAGGAAGCAAGTGGAAACAGCTGCAGCAATGATTTTGGTTCTTGGGTAACCCAGGGGGTGCCCAAGAAGTGATAACAAATTCTTTAAAATCCCCCCAAAATTTGAATTCACTTTATTTAAAAACTAAATATATGTTTTCCACAAAAGAATATGGCACAAGTCGAAACCAAACTAAATATGAGATAGGGTTACGGATCACTCCACAATGCCCAGCCCAAATGCCACCATCTCAGTGTGAAGCCCTCCCAACTCTCATTTCAAAATTGCATTTGGAATAAACACAAAGAAAAAAAGTATATTTGAATGATCGTACATGAAGAATTTGAGTGCAATTTTAACATATAAGCTTGATTATAGGCAACTGAGTACTGCCCCGGAAAAAATCATATAACTTTGCAGAAGAGCATCACTATACATTCATGGTCTCGGTATTTCTTTACCCTCCAGGTCTGATAAGCATTTTATCTGTTTATATGTAATCAGCTTCCTTTCCTACTCCTAAAAGTAACTGGTAATTCCAGACTTTCTCCAGTCTCCACAGAGGTTCCACCCTGCCCCTCTCACTCATAGCCATAGATATTGCCTTCCTCTTCACTGGGAAAATTCAATCCATTGGTATGATCTCGCCCTCCAGCTTTCGACCTCACTCTACCCACCACAGTCTGTGAGTCTGTCTACAGCCACATACATTGACACTTTTCCTCCAATCTCAGAATGAGGTGAGTTGTCCTTTGTTTAAGACCCATCTCCCTCCTCCGGGACCTCATTTAATCGGTCGATATCTTTCTCACATTTATCTCAAGTCAGCCTCTCTATCTCTCTGCTGTCACCTCTTCAGTCTATAAACATCTTCAAGCTGCTCTCATCATTTGAAAGAAAAAAATTTTCCCTTGGTTCCATAACTCCCTTGGCCCCATATGTGCCCCAAATTATGGCCCAGCCTCTCTCCTCCCCCCACCGTATCTCCAGCTAAACTTTTCAAAAAATCAATATCCATTCATTTCCATTCCCAGCTCCATTGCAATGTCATCTACACCCTCTTTTCTACTGAACTGTCCTTGTTTATAGATATCTTTCTAAATTTCACTGCTACACTGAACTCTGTTAATAATTACTTCCTCCTTAAGGAAACTCTATTCTTCCTTGAATTCAATTCAACCTTCCTCTCCTGATTTTCTCCAATCCACTCTGACTATTCTTTCTGTCCTTTTGACGTAGGCTCCTCTTCCTCTGCCTACCCCTTCAGTGGCATTTCTTCACTCTCTAACTGCCATTCCTGCTCTGCCCTTATATAACTTCTTCCATCCTTGTGACTCTAACTACCACATAAAAGCGGATGTGTCCTTTACTTCCAGCTCTGACTTCTCCCCTGAGATTCATATTCGCACATATAACTGCGCACTAAACAACTCTACCTGAATGTCCTGCAGACGTCATAAACTTAACATGTCCAAAATGGCATTTATCATCTCCCAAATCCATCTCTTCCTCCTGTATTCTCTTTCTAAATGGTATCACTGCTGTTCCCTGACACACCCAAACTGGAAACTTAGGAATCATCCTTGACTGCCTACTTCATTCTCTGCATTAACCAAGCATTTCAGACCTAATCAATTAAATTTTACTGAATGTCATACCCTCCTCTCTAGCCCTACTGCTTCTCCCTTAGTTAAAATCCCTTGTAATCAGAAGCTAAGGTACTCAACATTGTCTGTACCTGTCTCCCTTTATTTAGCCTTGCTGCTCTCAGTCTTCCACAAAACCACCAGAGTGAGGTGCCTAAAAGTCTAACTATATCATTCCCCTCCTTAGAAACCCTTTAATTGTTTCTCTCAACAATTTTCCAAGCTCCTTCGCATTTCATACTGTGACTTAAAGAGCTCTCTGCTCCAATTGATCTCTCCAGCATCATCTCTCACTTCTCTCTAACTCGTATTTTATGATCTAGAAACACTTTGAAATTTCTCACAAATACCACATTGCTTCACACATCCATGACTTTACTTGGACTCAAGGGAAGATCCCTAGGGTCCCTTCTGTAGGTTGACTTTGAACTACAAATCAAACAGTGGGTATTTGTTGGGCTCTTTCAGATTACACACTCAAGTTACCTCAGTTAAAGGGGCTTTATTGGAACATAACTGGGGAAGTAAGAGACAGGAAATCATATAAAGGCAACATAGAGCCAGGCCTAAGGGAGGACTGGAATATCATTCTAGATAGAACGGTAACTCCAGTAGGGCAGGACTAGGAGCGAGGCCTCTACTGCCACTCATAGTTCCCCTCTGGTAGAGGTATCCATTCATGGCTCAATTGTTTCCCACTACAGTGGTCCAGGCATTCACAGTGGTCCTGTTTTACCGGTTTTGCCACAACAAATTTGTTTACTATCACCATATTTTGGCTTCTCTTCACTCTTCTTTCTAGCTCATGGATGTTTGTTATCATTCCTCTATATGTTTTTCTGTTTTACTTCCCTCTTGCCTTATCACTTTCTATATGACCAGAATTTATACTTCCCATAAGAGAGGATCAGATTGATTAGCCAGACATCACTTGTATAGGTACTGTAGGTGTCTCTTTGAGCAGCATTGTCCCTTTAACCATTTCATAGGCCACTTTGGGGGAAGTGTCCTTTTCTGAGTGTGAGGGTCATATAGAAAAATTTTTCAAGATTTCTGAATAAGTTGCCACCAAAAAGACTGTGGATATAAGGGCACTCTGGGACCTCTCAAAAGCAGATCATAGAACTGGGATAAACTTTCTGTGGCTTGTACGTTCACTTTTTAAATTCTTGTAATTACACCATCATAATAACACTCATCTTGTATTGAGCAACTACTATGTGCCAAATACTTTATATTAAAATACATTGTTTTAATTCTTATTTTAAAAAAAAAACAACACACTGGAAGATAGTCAGTCATTATTCACACTTTAATGAGAATCAGCAAGGATAATTAGTGTGCTCAAGGTTGCCCAAGTGACCTAATAAGTGGTAAAACAATTCTAATCCAAAACTGCCTGGCTGCAAGACTAATGCCATTCCCTCTGTACCTTACTACATCTAGATTATGTTTCTCTGTCCTCCTGTCTGTAATTTGTTACAGACCATTCCATAACACTAACTACTCTATAGCCTTTCTTATTCTTCAGCCATGTCTTTCTTCACTACAAGAATGAAGTGGATCTTTTGACACCCAATGTCCCAGTCTCACTGTCTGTATGAGAACTTCTCCAAATTCTTTCTGTATCAGGCTCAGTCAAAACTGATCAAAGTTTAAAAATTGACAGTGTGATGCCCTCATTAGTCCAGCTCTTCTTTCAATGAGAAGATGGCTTCAGTATAGAAATAGCCCAGCAGCATTTTTTTCTTTAGAATGTGGCTGTGCATTAAATACACAAATATGTTGATATCTAAGTAATTTTTCAAAAAGAAAAATGAATGTGGAATTTTAGCTTTTGTTGACTCAGTAAGGAGGATGAAGAGTTCATATTTTTAATAAATGTAGATAAGATAGAAATATACATTTGATTGGAGTAGCAAAAATTTGTGCTACAGTAGGGGTACGAATATCCCTTTCTTATTTTCTATGTGGAATTTTCAAAACTGAAGAGCTAAAGACCATGAACAACCCCACGCACGCCAACTTAACCCAGTTCAGATACCACTCAGAGATGCTGAAAAACACAATTTCCAACATTTTACTTCTACCTTTCTTTTCAAATTGCGTTCATGAACACAACCACTGTCTTCTATTAAAGGTGAGGGCAATAACATTTCTTCTTTTAAAACAGCAATGATATTACCGCAGAAAAATAGTCAAAGTTTTCAAATTTCTTTTGGAATTCTCAATGAAAACCAATGATTATTTAACTTGTCCCATAGCTGGCAGCCCCCAAATCACCACCTGGGTATAATAGCTTACAAATTTTTACATTAAATAAATGTAAAGCATTAGAACTGATACAAAGGACTATTATTTTGACATACTCTAATTTGAAAAGGGTAAATCAATTTAAACCATTTTTGTTTAAAATCAGCTCCTTAGGCTATAAACTCATAGTGGTTGCCAAGTTTCCACCCAAAGTGAATGTTAAGGTCTATGTTATTAACCCTTGAAAAATGAGCTCTATCATGGAAACAATGACAGACCTGGGCACTACCAGGTGCAGCTGCTGAAGCTGACAGTCAGTCAAGTAAGAGTAATGCATGGTTTCTTCATATGCAAATCACATCATATGTGCTTACCTTTAAAGGGCAATGTCAGATTATTGTAAAAGTGTTTAGATATAAATACCTTTTTTTTAAGAAACCAAATTCATTTATACTGAACTCTCTATGGCTGACATACCATGATAAATCACCTCATTACACAGGAAGCCACAAATATGGCTACTGAGGATGAGTGTGATTGTAAATGAGACTGCTGGAATTCTACTGTGTCTTGCAATGACCCTCAATAAAAAGATTCTTGTAGATCATGGCAATAGTGTCCCTTGGAACTAGTGCCTTACACTTACAGTGTTATCCAAAGAAGTTTTCTGCTACTTGGATTTTGCTTCTTAAAATAAAGCTATACAGGTATACTTTTTATAGCAATGTCTGTGAATTAAACAACTATAAACCTTCCTCTAAATATGTTGCAAGAGATTAGAAAATACAAATTGATGAATTTATATCCTGAGAAGGGTCACAAAGCAGCCTTTTGGGGTGCTGAGGATATTCTAAATCTTAATCTAATGATCATTATAAGGTGTGTATATGTGTATGTGTGTGTGTGTGTGTGTGTGTGTGTGTGTGTGCAATCACAGAGCTGTACACTTAAGATTGGTGCACTTTATTCTATGTAAATCAAATTGCAATTTTTAAAAAAGTTAAAAAGCAAAGCCAAACAAAAACATCCTGACATCCCTAAGTCATTTTTAAAATGACAGCCTAGGACAAGAGCTGCTAATGTGAACTTTAAGTCTCACTTCCCAAATTGGAAATCCATGTCCTATTCTGCAGCCTTTGCCTCCCAAATCCTTTTATATTCTTCACGTGCAAAAATGTCAAGGCAGAATTCTTCCTGGTGTGAATTTACTATTCAAATCCGGAAACATTCATGCTAAAATGAGATTTCCAAAAAAGATTGTAGTGTCTTTGTAGAGAAGAAGTAAGATGAGAAGTTGTCCAGACAGCTGGCAGAAAAAAAGGACAGAAAGAAGGGAAGGAGTAAAATGTTCTGAAGTATACACAGAGCTGGAGATCAAAGATCTCTATCATTTCTATCCTCAGGAGTCCCTACTGGCTTCTTGATCCTCAGTTCATCATTCCCACAGTTATTCATAATCTTCTAGCCTGTGCCTCTCATATCCAACTCACCCCCCTCTCACCTACTCAATCACCAGGTACAGGAAAAAAAGGAACTAAGGAGTCCCCAGCTGTGCTGTCTGCCAGAGACAATGGGTGTTATAACAATAGCTCAGCCTCATGTTTAAATATCAAATCTTCCATTTGATTTTCAATTTATTGTTAAGTTGGAAACTTTTCTGGCTCTTGGTAAAGAACACCCAAAGCATATTCACTCTCTGTGTTTATGCAGTACACAGACACCTGAGTATATAGTAAATGTAGTTTTCCTAGCACACATTGTTCCTTATTTAATTCATCTAGCCTGACAGAGTTGGTAAAAACGAATGCAACAATAGTAATATTTCATTTAGGTCCACTGGCATTTCTCATGATGTACATTAAAAAGATGTAATACATATTATAAATGTGAGAACAGGTGGATACAAAGACATGCATTTCACTCCAAGGTACATTAATAGAATGATAAATTCCATGTATTAAATCTGCAAGAACCAAAATACTCTGAGTTAAGACATCTGTACAGAATTCGGTGCCAAATGAAATGTCACAATCAAATAAAACATCTCTTTATGAGAATCATAGGATTTTTTAGAGCTAGAAAGAACCTTTGAAATCATCTAGTAAAACTTGCTCATCGACAGGTATCTACCCTGAGTTTTAAAAAGATTAAATGACTTACATAAGGTCACATAGCCAGTTAGTGGAAAAGCCACAACTAGAACCTTCCTTCTCCAGATGCAATGCTCCTTCCACCATATCATCAGCAACTGCTTACGAATCGAAAACGCACAAGCCTTCATTGCAGTATCCGCACGTGCTCATCTCAGTGTGCCCATGGCTCGTCTTTGTAATGCATGCTTACAATTTACCACACTTCTGCTAACTCGGTCAATCTCTTTTCTTCTTGAAGACAGGGGCTGGAACCAAACCGGATTCTTTAGACCCTAGGACACATAACACAAATTTAGTGGACCCCATGGGCACTCAAATAGTTAGTGATAAAGTCAAATATTGGTCATTTATAGTCTAGGTGGGTATTCACACAGGGCCTACTTATCCAAACAAGCAAGATCAAAATTGTATGTATTTGATATAGTACCTCCATCCTAACTAGGCTAACCTAATCTGAAAGTTGAAATTAAAAAGAAGTATTACAACTTGGAATGTCTCAACACAGAGCTCACAACGAAAGCAGACAGACGCTAGGACGGCAGGGAGTGTGAGGGAATGCCTATTTCAAGTTTCCAACCTCAGGGTACATTGGGTTCTCAAAAAGGGTTCCAAATTAAATCTCATATTTAAAAGATCTTTAAGATATAGTCTAATCTCTGAAAAGAATATGAAAATCACAACTGCAATACTTTGCCAAATATCTGACATGAGATTACCAAAGACCTAAGCTAAGGGCCAGCGAAAACATTAAAACAAACACCCAGCCTTGCACTTGCCCAATTTGGCTTTGAGAAATTAAATTTGAGTAACACAAACCTCAGGTGACCCTTCTGTGCAGCAGCATAAAAGTCAGAACCTGTGCCTGTGTCTCAGCTGAAATGTGCGAGGGAGCTAAGTATAAGGAAGCAGATCCAGCCCAGACAACACAGCCTTCAAACAATTCTTACCATAAGGGCAGTGAAATACCGCAATGGTAGCAGGTGACTAACTAATACAAACAATTAGAAGATTCATTGGAAATGTTTGAATCTAGAAAATTATCAAGGAAACAAAAAAGGCCAGAAATTAAAGCTAATACAAGCTGTCTTTTGTTCTTTTGTAGAAATGTGTGGTTGGAAACCATTAACAGCACTGCCTTGGACACTAGTAAAATTCCTGTAGAGTGTTTTATAAAGGTAATGAACTCGTATGTGCCTCACTGAACAGGCCTGCTATTAAATCTTCCCTAAGAAATGGGATGAGATTGCTGGGGTGTGTTGTGAGCAATGTGAGCTTTGCCCATATACAGTCAGGAATTTTAATCACTGGCCCCGACATTATGATTTCCCTAAGTAAAATAAAATAGAAACCAATCCAGTACACACTCCACATCATCAATTTTTAACCTATCTTACTTTGAAGATTTCTCTTGTTAGGAGTAGATTTGGGGAAAAGGAGTAAAGAAGAAATCTCAAATGACAAATGTCCAGCCTTGACAACCCAATCATAAACAAATTAAATGTCCATCTCTGTCACAGCTGGCAACCCCAGCCTGGTCTGGGGGAAACCCTCCGTGTTGTCCAGGACAAATGTATCGGAGGCTAATCAAAATCCAATGAATCCCTCAGGAAAATAGCTTCCTTAGTCCATATCTATAAGAACTGTACTAGTTTGGAGGAGGTATCTACTAGTTGTTTTCTGGAATAGCAATTGTATAAATAACAGAACTGGACACCCCCAGGAAGACATTTCTGCTAACTCTATTACCCAAATATGTATCTTCACTCACCCAAGTGTCAAGGTGATGCATTTGTTGATCTGTCTCACAACACATTTTATTACTGACACGTAGGGAGTGAAAAAACCAGAAGGAGAAAAGCTAAGCCTCGCAAAGGGAAAAGAGGCAATTTTTGACTCCAAACAAAGCCTGCCTGAACTATTTGGTCTGATCAGCTGTGCTAGTTTCTTTTGAGTTTTCTAAAAGGATGAAAAAGTAAAAACAAAAGAGAGGGACTGACAAAGCTAAGTTTGGAAGATTAAGTTAATCGGAGGCAAACAAGGGACAGGAAAAGGGCAAAGAAAAATGCACCAAGGCTGGGCACGGTGGCTCACGCCTGTAGTCCTAGCACTTCTGGAGGCCGAGGCAAAAGTTCAAGACCAGCCTGAGCAAGACCCTGTCTCTACAAAAAATAGAAAAATTAGCTGGGCATGGTGGCAGACGCCTGTAGTCTGAGCTACTCAGGAGGCGGAGGCAGAATGATCGTTTGAGCCCAGGAGTTTGAGACTGCAGTGAGCTATGATGATGCCACTGCACTCTAGCTGGGACAGCAGAGCAAGACTCTGTCTCAAAAAAAAAAAAAGAAGAAGAAGAAGAAAGAAAAATGCACCAAGAAATTTATCACCAAGAGGAATCCTGGGTATTGGGCAGGTGGGAAGGGGGAGAAGGAGATGGGTATGTTCACACCTAATGGGTGCGGTGTGCACCATCTGGGGGATGGACACACTTGCAGCTCTGACTCGGGTGGGACAAAGGCAATATATATAACCTAAACATTGGTACTCCTATAATACTCTGAAATAAAATATATATATATATTTAAAAAAAAAATCACATTTGTCCTGAATTCTAATTTTTTTCAGGACTGTTTACAATGCTGAAAGATGAGCTCTTTCAAACAAAAAATAAAAACTATAATAATTATATCAAACATTTCTTATGGGCCTCCTAGGTGCCAGGTGCTCACGATCACCTAGCAAGGAAGGGGCTATCATCCTCATTTTATAGATGATGAAACTGAGCTTCAGAGAAGTTCAAACCTTGCCAAAGGCCAACCACAGAGCTAATAAGTGGCAAACCAAAACTCCAACCCAGAGCCCGAGCTGTTTTTACCTTAACACAATCAATTCCTCTCCTCCCTCTCTTTCTGTTCTTCTCAGTAGTTTTCTCAGGAAACTCCTACTGTATATAGCTCCAAATTTAAAACAAATTGAAAGCTGCCTCATACCAAAAGCCTCTCTACACCAAAGCATGTAATCAGCAAGACTGATAAAATCACTTGGCTCCCTTGCTTAGAGGATTATATAATTAGTCAAAGCAAAATGGGGCAAACGCATGTGGGAGCAAACAGTAGTTTAGGGCTACACTTCCCTTATGTGTGCTCAGCCTTTGCACAAAGACTTCTTGTTCTCACCTTTCTTGGCAGATTGGAACATGCTGGGTTCCAACATCACTTTCAGGTTTACAATCCCTGCAAGGGCTCAGATGAAAATGAGGCAGCATCTATATGGTTCCAGTTCTTCCTCCTCTCCCCCAACAAAAAAGCCTACTACACACCTCTAATTAAAGTATAAACATTAGCACTGGAAATTGTAATTAAAGGATTTATACGCATCTAGGATCCTCTGACAACATACTCATTGATGCTACTATCTCAAAGTTTGATTTATTCCCATGGGAACTTACAATTGAAATGCCGTTTTATGGTCCATTCCAAGGAATAATTTGAATGGGGTGAAGATATTTCTGGGGGAAAAAAATAGAAAACTAGAAATCTAACTTCCGGTTGAAATGATAAATTCCTTTCTTTAATTGTTTGCAATCTCTCTCCGAACTGTATTAGTTATCTTTGTTAAGAGCCATTTTGATGTCCACATATTACCCCCAACTGGGGATAATGTGATGTCACCGAGTGTCAACATTACATGGGAGCAAGAGCCTGGGAGTTGGAGTCAGAAATGCAATAGCTTCAAATTTTGGCTCCTCTTCCTTCTAGTTGTTGACTTATGGTATCTTATTTAAATTCCCTGAGTCTCAGTTTCCTCATGTGTAAAGCAAAATCAATATATGTTTCACAGGCCAGTTGTGGGGATTGAGTAAACTTAGCAGCGGTCTCCAACCTTTTTGATACTAGGGACCGGTTTCATGGAAGACAATTTTTCCACCAACCAGTGGAGGGTGGATGGTTTCAGGATGATTCAAGTGTATTACCTTTATTGTGCAGTCAAACCTCTCTGCTGATGATAATTTGTATTTGCAGCCACTCCCCAGTAGGGAGCTTTGTGCTCCTGTGAGAATCTAATGTCACTGCTCATCTGACAGGAGGCGGAGCTCAGGCGGTGATGTGCGCTATGAGGAGCGGCTGTAAATACAGATGAAGCTTAGCTCCCTCACCCGCCGCTCACCTCCTGCTGTGAAGACCAGCCATGGTACTGATCTGTGGCCCCAGGGTTGGGGACTGCAGAGCTAAAGTACATAAATCCTGATGGAATGCCTCAGCACATAGCAGGGTCAAAAGCTATTCTGCTAATTTTTTTTTCTAGATTCTAGTAATAGATTCATTGTCAGTGTTTCAACAAGTGCTTTTTTTTTGCTCTCCTAGGTAACAAGGCACAAGTCCAAGATTTTAGGCACTAAAATAAGTTATTATTGTCTTTTCTTAATCTCAAAGAATTTATAGATTAACAGGGGAGATAATTATAGATTATTTACACATATGTATAAATTTTTATCCTAGGCACAATGTGATAAATAAACCTAACAGGTTATGTTTATTGAGCAATTTCATTGTGCCAAATACTGTACTTTATACCATTTAGTTTAATACTTATAACATTAATGCTATGGAAGTATGCGTAAAGTGCTACGGAAGCCCAGATAAAGAAATTATTAATACCAAGAAAGGAAACCCTGAAGGTTCTTCCAAAGTATTTGTAATATTTAAATCAGATTTTAAAAGATGAGTAGGACTTTAACAGTCTGAGATGTTTAATGGTCCAAGAGGAGAAGCCTCTTCCAGGTGGAAGGAGAGCAGCAAAAACAAATGTAAAGATGATGAAAGTGTTCGGTATGTTCAGAAAACACAAATATCCCATAGTAGACACCGGACTTGGAGATGAAGCTAGAAAGATTGGACATAAACGGTAGAGAACACAGAGATGACGCTAAGGACTTTAGATCAACCCCCGCAGGAGAACATGTGAATTGCCTAATCAGATGTAAGTCGTAGGAAGACTGTGGCAATGGATGAGGCAGATTAGAAAGAGGAATAACTAGATGTAGGGATTCCAATTCTGGGCCTGGAAGTAGAGGTCAAAACAGTGCAGATGTTAACTGCTATCCCTGCCCATGAGCTGCGGTAAATACAGTTCCTTCCAGCAGCATTGGTCTGTGAAGGGGGAAATAAAAGATTCAGCCTAGATTTGTGGCTTGTCACTATCTTCCAGGTAGGTCAGACACCTGGATTGAAAGGGGCTTCTTGTGTGAAATTCAACAGGCTAAGGAAAGGTTATTTAATAGAATTTAGGAACCAGAGAGCAGATATAAGTCAAGTCTGGACCTAAGGAAGTTTCATACTGAAATTATTTTACATATGTGGACTATTTTTTAGTCGCTCATCCCACTAGTAAAAAGCCAATCACCAGCAAACATCAGCTCCAAAATGAAGACTCGATAGTCTTCTCTCTTCTTTGTTCAGTAGGTGGAAAGATAGTGCATATTGTTTACAAGTTTAATGCTCCTGAGCTTTGCAAAGATAGGATATTTATTCTCATCCTTGTTTCTCTAGCCCCTACACAGGAAGTGGGACACAGAGGATGCTATATAACTCAATAAATGTTTAATTATTTAATCAATTAATTCAAGGCAATACGCCATAATAGGCTAAGCCAGACTTCAGCTGGTTCTAGTTATGTGGATCAATGTGAGAACAACTTCTTTAGCATTTTAGGCAAGGGGGCTCAGTAAGAAGCCTAGTTCCATTTCCAGGCTATCCCTGCATGTGTAAAAAGAGGGTTCCTAGGATAAGGCTATTTTCTCCTCCACATGATCTGTAGTATGTATAATATAGCACAAAACGCAACCGAATCTTTGTTCCTAAACAGATATGTATTCCACTCCTGTACCTTCTAAGCATGGAGTGTTGGCATTTGTGTGTATTGGTCTTCCCTGAACATATAAATGCCTATATATGCCAATATATGATTTATATATATGTGTGTGTATGTGTGTGTGTGTATTTTGTAGGTAGACAGACTTTTACGTGGAGTCTAGAAGTTATATACCTTCATTTTCCTCTTTGAGTCTCCTATCAGTGTGTAACTGAGTCCTTCCTGTCTGGTCTATGTTCATCTTGACTTTTCATTTATTCCCATTCCCTCTGCACAGTGTCCCAGCAGAGGAAAATGTTTCCTGCTGGCCTTGGACGTGGCCTTTCAGTCAAATGGTTTCACCCAGTTTTCTCTCCAGTGGAGCTGTGTATGACTTTTGCATTTCCAGGGTGATCGAGAAGATAAAGTAAAATGATCATTCCTGGTCCAACTTAAAATTAAATATGTAAAAGACAAATCTTTCTTTTATCTGATTGCATGTTAGAGCAGAACACTATTGGTATACCTATAGATTTTTTTCTGATTTCTTTATTTTTCCAAAGAATGTTCTTCTGTCATCCTTGATAGGTATGGCCCAGGGCTACAGAAAGTACAGCGTTAGAGCCCTATCCCAAAAAAGAGATGGAGGAGAAAATCCTGTCTTGATACAAAACTATAGAGATATAAAGTAGCAAAAATAACATAATTTTTTTCATGATGTTGAAATTTTTCATATTTAAAAGTTATATGTCTCAAAAACATTGCTCAATGGCTCTACTATGAAACTAACTTCGACCAGCTGGGACATAACATGAACAGTGCCGACATGCTGCAGTTGAGAACATGAGCTCCAACACAGCCTTAATTTCCATGAAAGGACACAAATTATCATGAACATAATCCAGAGGCAAAAATGGCTGGCACACAGAGGACTTTGGATAAATTATGTTCCATAAAACATAGCATTACTTTTAATGTTTCATCTACTAGATAGTTTGTAGGCCTATATGTATACACATATTACTTTTTTTGACAGAGAATGATTACTTAGATTCATTTTTATTTCTGAAAGAACAAAACCAGAAAAAGTAGAGTTAAATTTCAACTGAAAAGATGAAAATATCTGGATCAGGCATAGAGTTTCATGGCTAAATTTGGGGAGGCTTCTTTAAAAATTAAGATGCAACAAGGAGCTAGTCACAGAGAGATAAGACTTCAGGTCTTGTAAATATTCAAATCTTGTCGTATGACACAAATTGAAGATCGACCATGAAAAATAACATGAGGAAAGCAGTTCCTTGGATCCACCACTCTTTTGCACCATTCATCCCCAATACTGAAAACACATTCCCAACTTGGCAAACTACTATTCATCTCTTAAAACTCAGATCAGATGTCACCTTCTCTAAGCTTTCCTTATCCCCTGCCCCAGTTGATGGTAATCCCACCCTTGTCTGTATCACCCTCTACTGTGTACACAGTTCTGTTATTGTGTTTATTATACTAAATTACATTTATTTTTTCATATATCAGCTTCTCTACTAGAAATATTAATTCTTTGAAAGCAGGCCAACATCTTAGTGATCTTTGAGGAAGTAAAGTATTGGAACATAGGCACATTATTCACTTTGTGGAACTGAAGGAACAAGGACTAAACGTGCAAATTTGCTAAGCAGTTCTTCTTGGAACATGTTTTGCATAGCCCGAGAAGTCAAACAAATTTCAGTCTTCCTCACCCTTGCCCTTCTTTGGCAATTTTTTTACTCCCTTGATTTCAACTGTTTTTCTCATGATTACCAAATCTACATTTCTATCCCTGAACTTTTGTCCAAGTTCTAGACTCACATCTTTAATTGCCTGCTTAATATTTCCACATGAATAGCCCGTGTATACCTCAAATTTTAATGTACCTAAAAAAGAACCCATAACTCCTCTGCCACAAATTTACCCTCTTGCTGTGCTCTCTATTTTGGTTCATTGCTTTCTCATCATCCCTGTATGATGAGTTAAACACTTAGAATCAGCTTTTCTCCTCCCTCTCCATCACCTACCCTATTTATTCAGTTGCTAAGTCCTTTCATCTCTTATCAACTGTCTTTTGCTGAGCTCTTCTCTTTTCCACTTCTACTGAATTAGTTCAAGCTCTCAATATATTTCTCCTGACCAATGCAATAAACTACTAAGAGGCTTCCTGCTTCCAGCCTTTTTAACCCAACTCCATTATGCTGCAAATTACTTTCCTAAAACAACGATATATTTATGTCAGTTTCCTGCTCAAAGACATCACTGATGGCTCCCCACTGGTGCATTCCTCCTCCTGGCATGCCAACCCCTTCATGATTTCTCCTTTTCCTGTGCATCCATCATTTTCTCATACTGCCCACACAGTGCACACTCCATACACACACCCTCTAAGCCTTACCTATCTACTCCTCAAACACTCCCTCTGCTGCCCTATCCCCAAGGTCTTTGCTTAGGTCATTCTACCTGGAAGGTCCTCCCCTCTCTCACTTCTCTCTCTTTCTCCATTTCCCTGTCAATGTCCTAGTCATTGTTCTAGGCCAGTGGTTCTTAACCTATGCTACACAGATCCCCGAAAGGTCCAGAGATAAAATTAAGGGATTCGAAAATTCGGATGGGAGAAAAATTACATCTTCATTTTCATTAACTTCTGAGTTGTAGTATTTCCCTTTATTATGAATGTAGGCAACAAACAATAAAATGTTAGAAGTACATGAGACTTGGTCACAAATAAAAATCACAGATATATCCATATCACGTTACAGTCACTATGAATATCTTGAATTATCATTTATGCTCATGACTACTTTGAAATTACAATAGTAATCAGACCTGAAAATGGAATTTTTTATTTAATGCCTTAATAAAGAAGTATACTTATTACTATATCACAATTTTTAATATTTCAATAACTATTTTGATACAACTGGTTTCCATTATAATCCTTTTATTTTACACATATAAAACATAATTTGAGAATAGGTCAATAGGCATAAAAAAGGTTAAAGATGGCTGTCTGGGTTTATCCTAAACTCTACCCTAAGAAATGCTTCAGGATACTGGTCTGGGCAATGATTTCTTGATTTATACCCCCAAAGCACAGGCAACCAAAGCAAAATTGGACAAATGGGATCACATCAAACTAAAAAGCTTCTGCACAGCAAAGGAAACAATCAACAAAGGGAAGCGACAACCCACAGAATGGGAGAAGATATTTGCAAACTACCCACCAGAAAAGTGACTAATTACTAGAATATATAAGGAACTCCAACAACTCAATAGGAAAAATCAAATAATCTGATTTAACAATGGGCAAAAGATCTGAATAGACATTTCTCAAAAGCAGACATACAAATGGTAAACAGGTATATGAAAAAATGCTCAACATCATTAGTCATCAGAGAAATGCAAATCATAAATACAACGAGAAATTATACCACCTCACCCCAGTTAAAATGGCTTTTATCAAAACGCCAGGCAATAACGGATGCTGGTGAGGATGTGGAGAAAAGGAAATCCTCAGACGCTGTTGGAGGGAATGTAAATTAGTGCAAACACTATAGAGAACAGTACGGAGGTTCCTCAATAAACAGAAAATAGAACTACCATATGACCCAGCAATCCCATTGGAGGGGAAATCAATATATCAAAAAAATATCTGCACTCCCATGTTTATTGCAGCATTATTCACAATAGCCAAGATTTAGAATCAACCTAAGTGTCCAGCAATGGATGAATGGATAAAGAAATTATGGTACATATAGACAATGGATTATTATATAGTCACAAAAAAGAATGAAATTCTGCCATTTGCAACAACGTGGATGGAATTGGAGAACATTGTGATAAGAGAAATAAGCCAAGCATAGAAAAACAAATCTTGAATGTTCTCACTCATATGTGGGAGCTAAATATTAAAAACAATTGATCTCATGGAGACAGAGTATAGAATTATGGTTACCCAAGACTGAGAAAGGTAGCAGGGGAGGAGGGGAGAGAATGGGGATGGTTATGGGTACAAAAATATAGTTAGATAGTTAGATAAAATGAACAATATTTGATAGCACAACAAAGTGACTATAATCAACAATAAGTTAGGATATACTTTAAAATAACTTAAACAGTAAAATTGGAATGTTCCTAACACAAAGAAATGATAAGTGCATAAGGTGATGGATACCTCCGTTATAATACCTTGGTTTGATTAATCCACATTATACACCTGTATCAAAATATCACATGTATCCTATAAAGATATACAACTATTATGTACCCATAATAATTAAAAATTAAAAAACCCTACCCTAAGAAGTTTTCCCAGATCACCCCACCTCACACCACCCCTACCCCACATAGTATAAATTAGTACCTCCTTCCACCTTGTTCCCATCAATTAGTTGAAACCCCTCTTGAAGCTCTCATAGCCTTCCTTCCTTTGTAGTCGTTTAGAAGTCATTTACTAGGTTTTGAGATCCTGAGGATAGGAACATTTATTTCCTGTTTTTTAGTATCCCATAACGCTTTTGTCCATAGTAGGTGATGAACCTGAGTTGTGCTAAACACATTCCTTTTTCAGGGAACATTTTAGGGTGATGGAATTCAAATTAAGAAAATAGACATATTGCTGATGTATTTTGGTGGCTGAAGTGAGCTTGCCAACTTGTAACCCAAACTGAACTGCTCTGTCTCCTACCTGATTTCTGTGTCTCAAAACAAGAGAGGAAAATGGGCAAGAACAGAAAAAGTGACTCTAGAAATCTTCTTTTGATAATCCAGACACACAGTGATGAATTATTTATAAATACATTTAAAAAAATACAGTCTTGCCTCACGTAACGTTGGGAATATGTTCCAAGAAATGCATCGTCAGGCAATTTTGTCATTGTATGAACATCATAGAGCGTACTTACACAAAACTAAATGGTATAGGCGAATACACACCAATATGGTATGACCTATTGCTCCCAGGTTATAAACTTGAACAGTACGTTACTACACTGAATCCTGTGGGCAATTATAACACAATAGTAAGTGTTGGTGCATCTAAACATACCTAAACAAAGAAAAGCAATATGTTGCACGATGACATTAGGACTACTATGACCTCACTAGGTCATAGGAATTTTTCAGCTCCATTGTAATCTTATGGGACCACCATCATATATACAATCCATCATTGACCAAAACACTGTTATGCAGTACATGACTCTATATCTATGTTTATATCTATATCTGGTTTTCTTTTTTTTTCTTGCAACAATTTGGATGGAACTGGAGACCATTATTCTAAGTGAAGTATTTAAAGAATGGAAAACAAACACCACATGTACTCACTATTAAATTGGAACTAACAGATGAGCACACATGTGCACAGAGGGAAGTAAAACTCAGTGGAAATCAGACAGCAGAGAGAAGGGAGGAGGGAGTGGGTGAAAACCTACCTAACAAGTACAATGAATACTATATGTGTGATAGCACATTTATAACCCTAACTCAAGTATAACAAAATCAATACATGTAACCAAAAACTTTTTGTACCCCTGTAATATTTCGAAATTTAAAAAAATACCTAATACAAAAAAAAAAGCCATCTATGCTTCAGGGTCAAAAAGGTAATTTTAGAATAATGATTTTTATCATTACTTGCTATTGTATAACATACACTCTTTGTGTGAGGATATAAAATAGTTCCTCCCATTGAAGGTATTTAACGTTCAGTAATACCCAAGTCCATAATCTTAATGTCATGGTTTAAAGAAATAACGTAGTATAACATAGGCACGGAGCACTCATCTCTGAACAATTAACTGAGATTGATAAAAATCAACATCAGAAAAACACCCTTTTGACAATGGACCTCATTATATGATGCTTGGGAGAAACAGAAATTGTGAATGATAATTAAAATAGAAAATGCTGCAAAAGGTCTCAGCTCACTACAAAGATAAATATTGCAAATATATGTTTAACCAAATAATCAGAAATTTAGCCATTCTTTTATTTTATTCCTAGTACAGAGCCTAAGACATAACAAATGGTCCCCAAACCATTTGCATGCTAATTTTTTATAATTCATAGTTTAAAGTTATTTGTGCAAGTTCCCTGCTTTCATTTCAGTTTTAGACATTTCGGTGTTCCCTGACTCACTCCTGATTCTTATGACAGGAAAAGGAATTACTAATATTAGTAGTAATAATAATAGTCAATACCCATATATGTATAATGTTCTATAGCTTTTAATGTTTAGCTACTAATATTTCAGCTTAATTCCCACAAGAATACTGTGAGGAAGACAGGAGAGTTATTATACCAAATATATACCTAAAGGAACCAAAGCTCATGGAAGTTAAGTAATTTGCCCAAGTTCCCACAGCCTGTGCATGACAGTCAAAGCAGGTATCCTGGACTACTGAGTCCAAATTCAGTTCTCTTTCTATGCTTCCATTTTACCCAAGGAAGAGTTAAAACTCAAATAACTCCATTTGGATGATTTCTGAATCTAATTCCAGCTCTTTACCAATCATTGTGGTTAAGGGAATGACTTACCACAGGTATACAGTAGGCACTTGGTCATCTGTTCATTTATTTATGCAACAAATAGTCCTTTAGCACCTCATATTTGCCAAGAATATAAAATCAATTGGCAGGTCCAATTGCCCGTAAGCACTTAGGATATTTACATTAAAAGGAAATGACTTAGACTGGTATATTTTTAAACTTTCAGATGATTTTCAAAAGGGAGTCAGCAGGACAAAACTTTGTAGTCATCTGCTTCATTTTTGTGCTCACCCTGATTGTAGGAGGTAGAGGATGGAAAAAGACACTGCACAGAACATGAAAAGCTGTTGTAGTGAACACTGTGGTGCAACAGCCAGACGCCACCCCTCCCAAGGCTGTGATCCCTCCCCAGGGGCATCCCACATCCAGCGACTAATCTATATGTGGGTACAAAGTCCCAGCCTCATTGTGGGGCCAACTGTGCCAGACCATCTCAGCCCCTCCTCCAGATTGACTGTTCAATCCTGCTTCCTCACTTTGTCACACGCACTAAACCCATGGTACAAAAAATGAGATTCTTAGATGGGATTGTGAAGAGGAATCACCCCCTGGCCAGTTGGCATTGATGGTCTCCTCACTCATGGTAGATGGAGCATGAACAGCCCCAGACTTGCATTAGTGGTACAATTGTTAAAACTTCCACCTTTGGAGAACTGAAATGGCAATCCAGTGAAAGGAAATGACTAGTAGGTGTAATATCTCAAGCTTTTGAGAAATACGAGAGAAATGGTAAGTGTAAAGGTAGTGGAGGCTATTTCTGAGGCAATTAATACTTTGGGAGAAAGATAATGAAAGGCTGAAGGTGATTAATCACAATCGAAACTTAATTATCAAAGTCAGAGCACCTCTGTGCAGCACATATAGGAATTTATTTCCTGCAGCCAAAGGACAGAATAATGCTGAGAACCAGAACCAGAACCTTACAAGTAGATGAACTCAGAAAGATTTGAATACTCAGCTGCTACAGGTCTGTTATGCCAAGGCCAAGACTCTGATTGGAGAACAAATGGGACCCTGAGATATGGAATAGCATATCTTGAAAAAAATCATGAATCACCATGGTCTCCTAAAGTCTCTGGACTTGCACAAGTGACCCACACCACCTGTCACATCTAGCACTCCTTCTCCCCTGTGCTTGAAGATGATACAGAGGCCCTGCGTTGCAAGACAACATGAATCCTCCTCAGAATATTCCCTCCACCTCTCTTCCCGGTTGCACAACCGTTACCTAGTATTAAATTACAACAAACATAGCTGAAGTTGTGCTCATCCTGCTGAGTAGAAAGGGATGATACTTGCAAAACGCTGCAGGATCTAGCCAACAGGTATCAGCAGGAGATGAGAAAGTACATGAGGGATTGGATGCTGAGAGTGTTGGATCAAGAGAGGAGGAACGTGCAGTTGAATAAAGGAAAGCTTGCTGATTTGGAAGCTCTCTGTCAGGAATACACATCCTGGCAAGGATACTATTAGCATGTTAGGATGACGCTCTCAAGTTTGGAGAAAAGAAAGTCTAGCACAAATGCCACAATTGCCGTGGCAGACAGTAGAAGAGAGATCAAAAGGCTTAGAAAAATGGGTATGCTCACATACATATATCAAGTAAGTCTGGAAAAACCACCAGCTGAATTTGGCCTGCTATTAATAAAAGGCCCGGAGAATATTGTTTACCAAAACAACAAGATGCACTGACTACCTGCACAGGGACAACAGCATCACTGAGAAGCTCTGTAGTGGCTGTCCTCTGTAAACCAGAGCTGACAGTAAGAGATTCCATCATAAAACCAGACCCCTTGATAGCAGACAGGATGATAAGATCCTAAGATAACAGCAGCCAGGTGGGGAACATAGCCATCAGAAGGAAGGTGGACATAGCAGCAAGACTGGAATGGCAGCCTGGAGGGTCTGAGCCGCAGAGAGCTATGGAATTGATTAACAGAACACAGCATCCCTAAGGGAAAGAGAGATGGGAAAGCAGTAAGGGTACTGCTCAATCTATATATCCAAAAGAAATCAGAGGTGAATGATTAAGAAGCTGAGGGCATATAAAAAGTCTCAATCCTTTGTCCAGTTTTGAGCTTTGAGCCAGTCTTCTGACCCAGAACTGACTGACTGAAGGAGATGCTGGGTCCCCAAGAGGAAGGCCCCTTCCACACCATGGCAAGAATGCATGGTGCCCAGTTCTTTCCAAAAGGGACTTATAGCCATTTAATTCAGGTGACGATATCCTGGGGACAGAGTAATTACAAGTATTTTGAAGATTGTTGGATCCAGGGTCCATGCTGACATTTATACCTAAAGACCCAAAGCATCATTCACAGCCCCCTGTTAGAGTGGAGGTAGATGGAGACCAGGTTAAAAAAAAAAGTCCAGCTCACAGAGGGTCCACTGGGTCCACGGACCCTCCCAGTGGGTCTTCTAATTGGAAAGACTTTCTTGGTAGTTGGTGCAACCATAACACTAGTTTCTTGGCCAGCCAAGGAAGTAAACCAAAAATAACATTGCATCCTGATGGGCCTGGCAGATGGTGGTGCCACCCTTAAAGACCTAAAGGACTTAGGAGTCTTCACCATTGAATTCACCAATCTAGCCCCTGCAAAATCAGATAGACCCTAAAGGATAACTGTAGACTACCACAAACTCAACCAAGCACTAGCCCCAGTGCAGCTATCGTGCCAGGTGCTAGAGCAGATTAGCAGCCTCAGGCACATGGTATGCAGCCATTGATCTGGTTTATGCATTCTTTTCCATCTCTATCAGAAATGGTTCTCACAACAGTGTACATTCACTGTCTTGCCCTAGGGCTAAGCTAACTCTCTCACCTTATAGCATAGTGTAGCATAAAGAGACCTGGACCAGTTAGTACCAATGATACATATGTAACGAAAATGTTTATACCCCCATAATATTCTGAAATAAACAGAAAAAGACCTGGAACATGCTACCATGTCAGGGAACATCACACTGCTCTGCCAGATCAATGATGTGTAAATGGGGCCAGAATATCAAGCAGCAGCAAGTATGTTGGATGCTTTAGTAAAATACACAACATTCTAGTGAGTGGAGACAAACCCCACAAAGCTTAAAAGCTCAGTAAAATATTGGGAGCCCAGTGGTCTAGGATCATTTTAGGACATCATCTCAAAATAAAGAAAAAATTATTGCATCTCCTATCTCCCACCACAAAGAAGAAAGTAAAATGTTTGGCAGGTTTCTTTGAGTTCTGGAGGAAAGCACACTCCACACTGGAGAACATGGCTTTGACCCATATGCCAGAAGACATAAAAGGCTGCCAGCTTTGAGGGTAGCCCGTAGTTGGAAAGGGCTCTGCAGCAGGTCCAGGTCACGTTACAAGCAGCCCTGTTCTTTGGGCCACAGAGCACAACGGTGTCTGTGGGTTTACAGGCATCTGTTACGGGAAAAGCCACTGTGCAAAGTTGGTGGCAAGCTCCAAAATGAGAATCACAATGCAGAATCCTAGGAGTCTGGAGCAAAGGCCCACCACCAGCAGTGGGAAATTCAGTACCTTTCAAAAAACTCAGCTCTTGGCATGCTAGTGGGCCCAGGTAGAAATGGAGTCAGGGGCCACAGGCCAGCACATAACCTTGCTGTCAGGACTGCCCACCGTGAGCTGGATTCTGCTCAGCCTCAAGGCCAGGTGCAGCAGTGGGGTTCATCCCACTAACCTTCTTCTTGAAAGTCTTCACCCAGAAAAGAATCCCACCAAAACCCTGAAAGAGCTGTTTCCAGAACTTTGACAAGGCTAAATGGATCTGAGCAGCACAAGCAGTGAACTTCGATAAATACTTTAGTGTGCTGCCAACATCATCCCTTCTCTTCAGGCCCCAAGTGCTCATTCCCTCGCTGCCAGGGGTGTTAGTGATGGGTGGTTCACAGCTCGCTGTCCCTTCAGATATTGCCCTCAGCTAAGGAAAGCCACCTCTTTTAAGGTTATGCTCCCTTCCCAGGGCAACCTGCATCCAGTGACAGGTCAATACAGGGATGTAAAGGCTCACTGCCCTTGGCCCAGGACCATTTTACCTCCAGAGCCCCTCAGGGTCAGCCGAGGTGTCTGTTGTGGCTATAGTACAGCTCAAATTTTTTCTCTGCCTTGTTCTGCAGTCTTCACTGTTTTACAGGTGTTGATCCAAGAACACTCCCCAGTAAAGTTTCTGCATGCTAATCTTCTCAGAATTTTCTTCCCAGAGAATCTGATCTGTAACAGCTATACTTAGAGTGTATCTTTCCTTAATATACTCCCTTTAACAATACAACCTTTTTTAAAATTTAGAGATGGGGTCTCACTGTGTTGCCCAGGCTGGAGTGCAGTGGCTATGCTAGGTGCAATCATAGCTTAATGCACTACAACCTCAAACTCCTGGGCTCATCCAATACTCCTGCCTCAGTTTCCCCGGTACCTGGGACTAAAGGCATGTGCCTGCATGTCTGGTGGTAATAGCTTTTTATAACCTGAGATTTGAGGAGAGTTTTGAAAAACAAAACTCACATAGCTGCCCTAATGCTCAATGCACAATTTAAGAATTTAAACTTCCCCAATTGTCTTTGAAAAACTCATGTTAAAACTAAAATCAGGGTCCTGTGGCTCACGCCTGTAATCCTAACACTCTGGGAGGCCGAGGCAGGAGGATTGCTTGGGCTTAGGAGTTCGAGACCAGCCTGAGTAAGAGCAAGATCCCGTCTCTACTAAAAATAGAAAACTTAGCTGGTGTTTCAAAATACTAAACACTCGGACTAAAAGAGCCTCATAAAACCAATGAAAGATTGCCCTTTATTCTTCAGTCCCTTGTGCAAACGGTATGAGTGTGTGCAAATGGTATGATTTCCTTTTGAAACACAGGAAATATCCCCATCTTGTGGGATTTTAGGATATCGCTGCCACTGACCAGTTTGACCACATTACAATTTTGCAACTACAGGCTTTATTGCTTAACAGAAGAACCCGTTGTCTATATTCTAGTTTTTCAAATGCCAAATAACAAAGGATTTGCATTTATAGATGTGGCGACGTCCCATTGCCTTTGTTTCTCTGCATAAGAAGAGAATTCCATCCCACCCCATACACACTATATTAAGGATAAGAACCAACACAAGACCCAGGTCTTATCCATCTCTGAAGTCCCAACACCCAGCACAGTACCTGACATATAGTAGATGCTACATGTAATGAAACAGTTAAAAAGCTTTAATAATATTCATTTGTATTGAATCATACATTCAAATAGTAACTGGTTGAATATGACAGGACAATATTTTATCAACTCCAAAGTTTAAGAATCTAACATTTTTTTATCCACCTAACTTGAATTTACAATTTTAAAAATAGACCTCTACACACTCAGTTGTGATAAGCATTCCTTTTGTGTACAAGTAAGAATAGGTATAGGAAAAATCAAATCCTTTCTATTGAAATTAATCTCTTGAAACGAATCCAAGCTAGGATAACCCATCCCACTGATTCCTTAACAGAGATTTCAATAAAAGCCTCTGACTAGCATTCAGATACCCACATAATTTCAGCATTAAATTATGCTCGTGGAGGCCTAGCTTACCTGGATTATATTTCAGCTCCTCACTAGCTGTCCACCATACCATCATCGGATGACAGGTGTGTGCCTTCTCAAACTGCTACAACACCCTTATACCAGCTCTTCCTCATTTTCTTTTTTTTTTTTTTTTTTATTTCAGCAAATTATGGAAACAACTGCTAAATGATTTCAATTATTGTCCTGTCATCATAATTGGGGGCCTAAGTGGCATTTCGTACTACTATATATATCTCAGCGATATGTGATTCTCCTTTTTCAGTAACTGCACAATATTTAAAAAGTATCATAGAAGAGATAACTATATTATGACAAAAGGAGGTTTTTTAGGGTAGAAGAGAAAAATCACCACAAAAGTGAATTCAGACTTTCTTGAGAACAAAACGAAAAGTAATTATGACAATGAGGGCCTTGTATATTGAAGATATACAGGCAGTAAAATTTCACAAAGTAAAAATCCTATGTCAAATATTAGCCCTAAATGTGCATATTCTGCAAATTAATTGTTAACTAGTGCTCTAGTAAGTAATATCAAGTTATTCCTTTTATGCTTGTAATGATAGGTCATGAAACATCTTAAAAGTTAAATGATGTTTTAGATCATAATTCTATGAATGTGTACTAGCATTAAAATCACAGATGGAAAACTGTAAGAATAGAAGTTATCATGGTCTGTGCCCTACTTAACAGAACAACTAATAACATTTATGTCTCTCGCTCTAATATATGTGTATGTAGAAATATGTACAATATACAGTATAGTACATATATGTATATAATATATACATACTGATTTGATAATAAATGCACAGCTTGAAAATATGCTGGAAATTGATTTAGGGTGTTCTGTTTTAAAACTTTGGTGTAAAATACTTTTAAAAGACTGGAGAACTTACTGCCACACAAGAACACTTATTGAAACACGCATTTTTAACACCAGGGCAAAGCAGACAGCTTCGATTAGGAAAGCTAGAGGATATTTCATTTGATTGTTCCAAAAGATGAAAAGGCAAGAAAGAAAAAGGATGAAACAATTTCAGATGCTTTCAATGCATTTATCAAATCAGAATGAACTGCTTTTGACTGTGGATGTAATAAATCAGAAGGCATTCACTAAACCAAAAGGCAAGAACTTCTTTTCTACTGTGACTAATTCAACTTAATGAAATTATTTTTTTTAAATTACACATATGAGATATAAGAAGAAAACGGAAGATGATAGAAAGGCAAGCAACAGCTAATATATTTCATGAGAAGACAATAGCCACAATTTTGAACTGATTAATGTTAGAATTTCTGCCTGACCTTGAATTTGACAAAACTCAATATAAAGGCCAAGTTTATAAAAGAACTTCAATTATAAGAGGTTATCTAAAGAGCACTTAAACTGGTTTTCAAGATGAAATACTAACTGAAGTTTGTATTTATTTTGTAAACAACCATGTTAACCTTGCTATTTGCACTGCCAATGACATCTTCCCAAGACTATAGAATACCTATACTATAAATCTTTACTAGATAAGCAGCTCATTCCTTGTTTGTCAAAGTATGGTAGGAAGTTGTACCAGGAAAATAATACAGAAATGAATCAAACGTAATACTGTATATTACAAAAACAAAATATATTATAGCACATGCCATGTACTTCATAATAATCCTTTATCCCCTAGAAACAAAATTGATATCATGGTAACCAACACTTACACCTCTGAGAATGGTCTTAAGAGCTAATAAAAGATAAGAATAGTATTAATAATCCCTTGCATCTGTTCATTGCATTAGAGTTTACGAATCTCTTTTGCCAGTGTTATGGCAGTTGATCTTGCCCTATGAGACAGGTAAGACATCTGAGACTTAAAGAGGTGACCTGATTTGCCCAAGGTCATATGGCTAATAAGAAGCAAACTTAGAAATCAAATCCAGTATAGTTTTTTTCCTGGTCAACTGAACTATTTCTCTAAAGTTATTGTTTCTCTTCAAGTATAGGAGATAAGCAAAAGGAGAATATTGCAATGTCAACACGTAAGATTTTAATTGATCTATTATAAACATAAAGTCACAATTAAACTTAAAGTTATTGTTATTAAAGTAATTAGTTATTAGTTAAAGTAATAACTAAAAAGTTATTAAAAATAAACATAAAGTCACAATTCTTTCAGCATTTAATATTTTTTCAAATGATCTTCCACAGATTTAAGGTTTTAATCAAGCAATATTACATAGACTTTCTAATACAGTAGAAGTCTTACAAATGCAATTAAGGCCACTATTCGATTGTTAATTGAAAAGGTTAGTGAAAATATGAAATCACTAAAATATAATAAATACTTCAAACATTTTATTTTGCTTTAAAACATGTAAATGTACATTTATTGACCAATTTTTTAAAATATGGAGCCAAATACTTGTGTTTAAGAATAGGCCCAGTGATTATTATCCTAAATGTCTATCTTGTAACAACCCTACTCTTAATTTATCATGTACATTTTCCAATTTCAGTTTATTCAATTTGAAGCTAGAATTTTATTAGTTGAGGAGAAACTGCCTATTCTCAAAATATCTCCCCTGAGAAATATATTAACAAAAAAGGGAATTATAGAAACTTTACGGTACAGAAACTCAGCAGATACCACCTTAACCAAGTAATAACATCACTAGTAATGGTATATCAATATCATAAACGGCTGCATTATGAATGGCAGAATATCACTTCTGTGGTACTCTTGCCCAAAATACACAACATCATTCCAATCATGAGAAAACATTCAACAAACCCAAACTAAAGGACATTCTATAAAATAACCAATCAGTTCTCTTTAAAAGTTTCAAGGTCATGAAAGACAAGAAAAGATTGAGCAATGGTTTCGAAATGAAGATTAAGGAGAAATAACTGCTAAATAACGCATTGGGGGATCCTGGATTGGATCCTGGAATGGAAAAAGGAAATTAGTGGAAAAACTAGTGAAATTCTAATAAGGTTTGTTGTTTAGTTAATAGTATTATACTAATGTCAATTTCCTGGTTTTGTTAATTGTACTATGGTTACGTAAGATTAACATATTAGAGGAAGTGGGATGAGGGGCATACAGGAACTCCATGTGCTATTTTTATAAATTTTCTGTAAGTCTAAAATTAGTTCAAAATAAAAAGTTAAAACAACTAACAAACAAAAACACCTGCAAAGCAATCTGATTTTAAACCAGGATGAAGACCAAAATCCCAATAGGAAAAAGAAACAGAGTAAAAATAAGCAAGTCATAAAAGAAAAGGAAACAAATGGCCAGTAGCAAACTCACAGAAAGCAAGTTCCAAGTCAGCAATTAATCAAAGAAATGCAAATTAAACAATGAGATATTTTTATCTTCAAGTTGGCATATTTGTTTTACAAATACAGTGGACAAGGATATGGGGAGAAGGGCACGCAAAACCACTGCAAGTGGGAATACAAATTGGTATAAACTTCTCTGAGAAAAATTTTTAAAATTTAAATGTGTACATCCTTAGAACCAGCATTTCCACTTCTAAGAATTTGTTTCTTCAAAATAAATAAGTCAAGAATACTAAGGATGCTCATTGCAGTGTTGTTTTTAAACATGAAAATTCTTCATCTAAATGTTCATCAGTAGAAAAAGCTTAATTATGATGTAGTCATTATAAGGACACATTATGCAATAATTTTTAAATAGTATATAGGTTTACATTCATTGACATAACTAGATATGAATGATTATTATGGAAAACATGGTTACAAAAGAACATTTGTGGTAAATAACAATTACATTAATAGTACAATTTATAGTATAAAATATAGTATCTATAAATACATAGAAAAATGTGGGAAATATTTCTGGTTTATTTTATTTTATTTTTTTCCCATTTGTATCTTTTATATTTTCTACAATTAACATGTATTACTTTTGCAATAAATTTTTTAAAATTCATGCCGCACCCAAATTTCGTTTACTTTCAGGGATCTCGGGTCATGCGGTCACTACCTCCATTCAGCAAAAGCAGGAACCATCAGTCCTCAAACTTTTGTGCACCAGGGACCAGTTTCACGAAAAACACTTTTTCCACAGATGGGTGTTGGGGGGATAGTTTCAGGGTGATCCCTCACATGTGCAGTTTGCAGTAGGGTTCACGCTCCCCTGAGAATCTAATGCCGCCACTGATCTGACAGGAGGCGGAGCTCAGACAGTGATGTGAGCAATGGGGAGTGGCTGTAAATACAGATGAAGCTTTGCTTACTCGCCTGCTGCTCACCTCCTGCTTTGCACCCCAGTTCCTAACAGGCCACCAGTACCGGTGCACGGCCTGGGGGTTGGGGACCACAGATCTCTAGGATATGACTGCACCTTCAGGAATTGTCACTAGGTGGTACACTGTTTCTCTAACAGCTGTTCAAGACGTATTAATTTAACTATATGTACTTACTGCTGTGACCCCAGAGACAATAACCCAGTTCTATATTTTTTTATGTAAAAATTCTATTACTTTTCTCCAAATCACTAATAATTTAATAGCCAGTTGCTCCATTGCCTTACAGTAGGCACTCCAGAAATCTTTGTTAGGCAAACAAGACATGATTAGAAATGGCAGAAGCGTCAAAAATTGAACAGCTTCTCACATCATTTTGTCATCTTTCTAAACAAAGTTAAACTGGTTTTATGGGTGCCTTTTTTAGAAAACTCCACATTGTGAATCTACAAAAAGAGAAAAGGATAAGCATTTCCCAAATGTATTCGAATCGCTTCATTTTTAAAGCGTCTTTAAAGGAATGACATTCCAAGGAATATGATTTGGGAAATCTTGTCCTCAACACTTGTCCATCTTGTTTAATGTAATCACCTTTGTGTCAACCAGCTGAAGTTCAGTCTTCTTCACTCTTCAGTATGGACTTCATCTGCTGTATTCATATTCCCCACAACTCTCAAGTCCCATGTTGGCACTTGCTGTTATGTTACCAGACAGGTGCTCAAGGCTGTCAGATACAAACTCTCTGTACTTATGACCGCTAAGAAATGGTCTAAAGAAGCAATTATTATTATCTAGGTACATGTTTGTCTCTTCCACTAGACTGGGAGCCCTTTGGAAATAAGAAATATGTATAGTTCGTCTCAGTTCCCCCAACAACTAGCTTGATACCTGAAACATTGTAGGTCTTATTAAATGTTTGAAGAATGAATTAATCAATAAATGAGTACATGCGTGAATAGAGTGATATGTTTGTTAATGAATACTAGAAGCAGCAGCTTAGTTCTAATAATATCAAAATTTAAAACCCTGTATTAATATATGCTAACATTAAAATGACATTCTCATTCATTCATTCAAAAAATGTTCATTAAGTATATGCTGTATTTCCGACACTGTGCTAAGGATATGAAGATGAATAAAATATCTGTCTTCAAGAAGTACACAGTATGTGGATAAAAATAACTTACATTTATTTAATGCTTCTTCAAATGCTATCATACTTGATTTTCACAATAATTCAATGAGGCTGATATCTTCCCCATCTACTTTTTAAATTTTTAAAAAGTAATATGTAAATACTACACTAAAGAATTCTTATAAAATATGTGTAAGGTTTAAAGTATAATGATACAGCAATCTCCTGTGTAGATGCCACCCAACTTAAGAACAAGAATGTTTAAGTTCTCTGTGTCCCTTTTCATTTCTCATAAGAGGAAACACTATCCTGAATTTTATCTTTATGCTTCTCTCATTTTTATTTACATTTAACCATGTTTGTTTTGCTAAACAATATATTATGTAGTTTTGCATGTTTTTATAGTTTGTTCAAATGGAAACATATTGGAACCTTACTATTTCCACTCAACATTATAGTTTGCCTTGCACACATCTTAATCCACATGGATTTGATTATTTTATATATGGTGTGAGCGAAGGATCCAATTTCATCTTTTTTACATTCAGATAACCAATTGTTCCAGTACCACTTATTGAAAAGCTCATCTTTTCCTAAACAATTTTCAGTGTTATCTGAGTCATAAATAAAAATGCCATTTTTGTATTGTTCTGCTTCTGGGCTACATTTTCTCCTGTTTATCAATTTATACAGCCTTGCATCTAATTCCAGACCATCTGAAAAAATAGAGCTTTATAAAAAATTCTTAATTTATGATAAGGCAGTCCTTCTGCTTTGTACTACTTCTTTAGGAATGTCTTATTTATTTTTAATCATTTGCTCTTGTATACAAACTTTAAGATCAGTTTGTCATATATCCTTTTTACATATAATTGAATTGAACCTCAAAGCAGCTTACAATAAACTGAAGGGAAGCCAAAGTTTGAACCCATAACTTCTAACTCCCAAATCCAAGGCTCCTATGTAACATGTGGCACTTCAGAGGATAACTACTCTTTAATATTCCCATCAAAACTCAAACTTATACAGCTACTTCAGAATGTATTATTCAACTAACTCATAAGAAGATCCACCAAAATTTAATGCTCTTTTAGGAGTTCCATGGGCCTGTGCTGAGGTTCTTTAAAGAATAGTTACGGCAAGACTGCTAGATGTTTATTCGACATCCATTCTCTCTCCCTTTGTTCCTCACTGATAGAACCCTTATTTTATTGGAAGAGGAGTGTAAAGTTGTCCATCTAATAAAAACTAAATTTCCCAGGCTCCTTTGTAAATAGAGGTATCCACGTGTTCATAGTTCTGGCCAAGGAGATACAAGAAGGTGTTCAGACGTAGGAAAAAGGAAAATTCCTTAAAAAGGGAGGGGGAAGACTCAGCTGGCATGCCCTTTGTGCCTTTTGTGCACTTTCTTCTTTCTCCTTCATGCATCCTAAACTGCAGACATAACTGCAAGGGCTGCAGCAGCCACTTGTATTTGACCACAAGGGAAAGGCCAAGAGGAATCATGAAGACCTTGGAGATATAACATCCTTGAGCCTCCATACCACCTTGCTTCCTCCAGACTTTTTGCTTCATTTAAGGAAAATAAACCCCTGTCTGACTCAAGCCACAGTTATTTGGGTTTTCTATTACACACAGCCAAATTTAATTCCACTGATAAAAAGGGAATCAAATAACACATTTGTTCTAAAATTATATCTGCTCATAGGCATCTCTTCCATAGTATATAGTACAGAACTTAAGGGCTTTAACCTAGTCCATAAGTCAAAGATCTTTTCCAGAGCACAAACTAAGCTCCACCTACAGGCACCACTCCTGTTCAAATAGGTTAGCCACCTGTTGCAGTGCGAATATATGCCGCACATAAACTTCCACTGTTATCCCCCTTCAATTTCCCTCCTGCTAGGATTTGACATTTATGACTCTAATAAGCACATATAAACATTTCAAGTGCTTTTTAAGAGATTCATTGACTCTTGGAGGAAGGTAGAATGGTAGAAGGTATTTAGCCCAACTTCCCTTGTAATGCTTGCAAGCACAGATGCCTGCCATATACAGACGCCGACCATCTGGTAAGGCATCGTGCTAACGGTTGTAAGGGGTTCCGAGCTTAAGACATAGTCATGTTCTGAAAGGTGTTATAATCTAGAAAAGAGAACAGACTCATTAGATGATTTTACCTTCTGAGGTTGGCAATCAAATACTTGGGATAAGAGATTGAAGGCCCAAGGTCAATGGAAACCTGCTCATTTCTTCCATCTGCCATGGGCCCAGAAAAAAAAAAATGTAGCAACATTTTGCTTATCTCAGGTGCCAGAGAGCACCTATTTCTCTAACTTTATATATAGGATTTCTATTCTTTTTAATTCCTATGTGCTGATTTTACACAATATGTACCCCCATTAAATCTGTAAGTCCCAATTCCTTTTGAAAAAAAGAGTACAAACTAATTTAGATGAAATAGTGGAAAGATCATTCATTTTGGAATCACAAACTGGTTCTAAGACTCATTACCTATGTGATCTTTGGCAAGTCATTCTACCTCTCTGAACACTGTGTTTCCCCCCCCACAACCTGTAACCACTTACCATGCACAGTACTTGTAAGGAACAAATGATAAAAATGTATGTGAATTGGACAATAAAAAAATTCATTGCATGCCCATCATGAGCAAGCATTACTTTAGTCACAGTGAACAATAGAAAACACATCTGCCCTCATGTACCTATAATATAGTGGGTGAAAAAAGACATATGTTATAGTATCAATAGTAAAAGTGCTAAGAAGAAAAATACGGTAGGGTATGTAGTTATCATTATAGTTGAAGGTAAGGAATTGAGGGCAGAAGGTGCCTTTTTTGATAGGCTTGCCAGGGAAGGGTATCATTTGAGCAGCATCTTAAAAAAACAGAGGGAATGACCATGGAGATATCTGGAGGAAAACTATTTCAAGTGAGGAGACAAAAAAGGCAAAGGTCAGGCAGGTATGGTGGCTCACACCTGTAATCCCGACACTTTAGAAGGCCGAGGCAGGAGGATCACTTGAAGCCAGCAGTTCGAGACCAGCCTGGGCAACACAGTGAGACCTCTTCTCCATAAAAAAAAAAAAAAAAAAAGGCTGGTCTGGGTGCAGTGCTGTTTAGAAATAATTGATCACAACTAGTTACAGATTCTTTTGTTCCATTTCCATTCTCACTGCTTCACTTGACTAGCCTTAAAAAAAAAGATTTAATTAGCTGGGTGTGGTAGTGCATGCCTATAGTCCTGGCTACTCAGGAGGCTGAGGCGGGAGGATCACTTGAGTCCAGGTGTTCAAGGCTGCAGTGAACTATGATCACTCACACCACTGCACTCAAACCTGGGTGACGGAACAAGATCCTATCTCTAAAGAAAAAAAAGAAGTCAAGGGCCTAGAGGCTGGAGCATATTTGGCCTGTTAAGTACCCAGCACATATCTGGGACATGATAGTTCCTTTGCATCAGTGATATTTCCAGCTGCCCATTCTGCAACAAAGTTGCACGACCTCTTTGTGGACCATACCACAAGCTCTTTCTTTCTGCTAGATTCCCATGCTACAAGTTCTCTCTCTCTCTCTCTATCCCTCTCTCTCTCTCTCCCTTCTTTTACTTTTAGCCTAAACCCAGATTCTCTCCACAAATGCTTTGTGTCCTCTTTTCTTTCAGTTAACATACACTGAGAACTAGATATATACCAAGCACTTACCAAACAGTTTGAGTACCTTAATTCTAATCCTCACAAAATCCTAACATATAGCTATTATTGCATTCCAAATGTGGCAACAGATTCGAAAGGTTAATATGGTCAAGTTCACATGGCTAATCAGAGGCTGAGTTGAACCAAACTTGAACTCAAACCATCTCATATCTGTGTTCATCAGATTAACCACCATCCTATGCTCTCCCTTGTCAACTGAAAAGGGATCCTGCAAACCTATTGGTGAACAAGTTCAGAATAGTCTCCTTCAGGGAAAAATCAATTTTTGGAAAGGAATGATTCCCAATCCCAGCCTTCCAGAATTTCTAGAGTGCTCACAGTCATTCATTTTTTTCAACATTCGTTGAGCACCAATTATGTGCAAGGACTGTGCTAGGTTCTGGGATAGAGCAAGCTGCTAAGAAAGGACCCTGTCCCATTGAGTCAAAGGGATAACAAAACCCTATAAATGGAATTTGTTTGCTACACTTGGAGTAGGGGGTGCCATATACATAGAACGATAAAATAATTATAAATAAACTATTACCACCAGGGTATCTCAATTGCAAAGAGAAGTTGAAAATTACCTTTCTAAAGAAGAGATAGTCCAAAGTAGTCTGCCTCTTTCATCACCAGGTCCCATTTACTATACCCAAGAGAGCCTTTCTGTACTAGATTCTTAAGTATCCCATCATAAGAATTAAAAGGCATTAGGTCCAAATGTGTCATTGTTTGAGGGTTTCCACCTATGTTATTTTTAGTAGCTGGGGCTTGAGAGGTTGCAAACTAAATTTCATAAACCATAAAAACATATAATGCTATTAACTTACAGTAAACTTACTCTTCCGTTTTCTGCCTTCTCCACCCTTATTGGAGTTTCACCTTTCTTCTTTCCATGATGCATACTGTGTTCTGTGTGCCTATGTGGGTGAGTGACTAGCAAGCACCAAAACTATATTGATACCATTCTTAACGCTCTATAGAAGATTAAGTCCTATCTTTTAACTACAGACTGCTGGCTGGCAAACCCAAGAAGCACTCAGAATGTCACACTTTGTTAGGCAGCACTGAATTTTATGAAGTTTAAGTGATCCCTAATGAGTTTGGGGGAGAAAATCCTAGCTAATACAATCAGCACTGTGGAACAGAATTTTCTGTGCTGATAGAAATGCTCTATGTCTGTGTTGCACAACACAATAGCCACTAGTAATGGCAAAAGAGTGTTTGGAATATGGCTAGTATAACTAAGAAACTAGATTTTAAATTTCATTTACTTTTAATTAATTTAAATTTTAAAGCTCACATTTGATCAGCACAGACACATAAGAGAAATATTTCTCATTATTTTTAAATGTTCTTAATGGCATTAAGACTGCTAAAATTCTCTTTTGTTTTTTATTTTATTTTTAATTGACAAATAATTACATATAATATATTTACGGGGTACAATGTGATGTTTCGATAAATGTTTAAATTGTAGAATGATTAAATCAAGCTAATTAACAAATCTATCATCTCGTATAATTTTTTTGGTTGTTTGGTTTTTGGGTTTTGTTTAAGGCTGGTCAAGTGAAGCAGTGGGAGTGGAGAAAGAACAAAGGAATCTATAACCGGTTGTGATCAATTAGTTGTAAACACCACTGCACTCAGACCAGCCTTCATATACTTTTTATTTTTGCGGTGAAAATATTTTAATTGTACTCTTTTAGCAATTTTGAAATATACCAAGCTAAAATTCCTAAACTGACTTTTTTTCATGAAACAATTTCATAATCCTTCTCTTAGAGCTTCTACTGATAACAAAAGGTGGTGGTGATAGTTGACTGTAAAATTGCATTTTCTTATTAATTGTCAATCACAGATGTTATGGCTTAGTTCACTAATGCCACAGAGCTAAATGCCTTCCTTTAAAGTGTTTATATTTACTAGTGCAAGATTTGGGGGCACATGGATCTCAGTATTCAAGATAGGGCTTCACCTAAAAGAGAGAAAGAAAACATTTCAGTTCAACAGATAAAGGAATAAACAAATCTATTAGTGTATACACATAGCAGAATATTATTCATCCTAAAAAGGAAGGAGATTCTGACACATGATACAACTTGGGTGAACCTTTAAGACATCGTGCTAAATGAACTAAGCCAGTCATAAAAGGACAAGTACTATATGATTCCACTTATATGAGGTACTTGGAATAGTCAAAGTCATAGAAACATAAATTATAACAGTGACTACCAGGGGCTGGAGAGGGTAGAATGTGGAGTCATTGTTTAATGGATACAGAGTTTCAGCTAGGGAAGATGAAAAGGTCCTGGAGACGGATGGTGGTGACAATTGCACAACAATGTGAATGTGCTTAAAGCCACAAAACTGTACCCTTAAAAATGGTTAAAATGGTAAATTTCATGCTACTTATATTTTACCACAATAAAAAATTTTTAAATAATTCTAAAAAAAATTAAAAGCATTTCATAAGATGAACTCTTACAGAGCAAATCAGACACGACAGTATGGTTAATCTTTAGTCTGACCAAAGCTCATGAAGAAAAAGAACAAATCAGATTCAGCAAATTATAGACAATCCAAGATCCCTGATAACTCAGACATTCCACTTAACTTGAAATTGTGTGACTGGACAAATTTTACTTTTGTCTTGAAAACATCTTCACCAGCGGGATTGGCCCACACAGATATTGAAATGCCTAAGCACCTGCCACCGAAAGCAACCAGGTAGCAGAGAGACTCCAGTCTAACCTAAGAATCATCAGTAAAAGAATGGACAAAATGTGCAGTCCACAAACTGACATGTGGAGGAGGAGGGAACTGTCAACCCAGCAGCCTGTTAGATTTTATAAGTGAGGGCCCTCGCTGTCAGTGGTACTCACAGCTGCAACTCTACCCAGCACAGGCCTTTATATAGTAGACATTCAATACATATGTTGATTGCACAAATAAGGGAAAATAATAAATGACTGAAATGAGTGAGTGAATAAATAAATAGCAACGGGATTCCAGTTTGAGCCTAAACTGGATCTCCCGATGTTTGAACTGGTCTGGAAAACTTATGGGATACTACAGATGAATTCGATTTACATGTGGGACTGAGAAATAATTCTGAAAAATAATTCTGGTAAGATAAGTATCAGGCATCTAAGCTTGATCCAATAACAATGTTTCAGGCACTGTAGAATGGAAGAATGATTTTTAGTACGAAGTCCTACAGAGAAAAGAAGCTATATGGAAAAGCTAGATTCACTAAAATATCTATAATACGTTAGAAGTCCTCATCAGTACTGCATCAGCACCAAAGATCAGAGGTGGGAAGAGATTTATAACGTAACAGGAAGGCTGGTAGCTTTAGATGATACCAGTGGCTTTAGCATCAATGGCAGACAAAAGGCCACACAAACATCTTTGGAGATAAAGCTTTGAGAGTGACTAAAATTGGACTTGACACAGACTCCAGTGCCATCAAGGTAGACACCAGTGAAAATGTTATTTGTAAGACACCCAAATATAGCTTCATGAATTTCTGAGGTTCCCATAGTTTAAATCTAAAAGGATATTCACAAGTATGAAATGCATTCTAAAGAGTGTCACAAGTATTTTAAGGAAATTTTGTAGAATCCTGGAGGTGGATGAAAGCAAAACCTGAATAACTATTGTCTGTTATCATCATTGTGACCCTAGGTTGATGTTAGCAGGACGTGACATACTCACACTTGAACACTGTGGGAGAGTTAGTGGTCCCATTCTTAATAGCACATAGAAAAAAAAATAAAAGGACGACATTTCCCAGTTTCCTTTGCAACCACATAAGACCCTGTAACTCAGTTCTAGCCAAAGAATATGAGCAGAAGAAAATATGCTCCCTAGGGGACACTTGGCAATGTCTGGAGTCATTTTTGATGGTCACGTTGGGAGAGTGGGGGATGATGTTATTGGCACCTAATGGGTAGAAGCCAGGGATGCTGCTAAATATCCCACAATGCACAGGACCACCCCACAACAAAGAATGATTGACCAAAATGTCAATAGTGTCAATGTTCAGAAACCCTGACTTAAAGGAAAGAGACACATTCCTTCCCTTCTTTTGTCAGGTTGGAATTGGGACATAGTCGTGATCTGTGTTGGACCACAGATATGAAAGCAACATCCTGGAGATGACAGCACATGACAGAAGCCTGGTGCCTTATAACTTCACAGTGCAGAGCCACCACACCATCCTCAGACTTTAAATGACAGTGAAACAAACTTCTATCTTATTTTGTCTGCTGTTATTTTGAGTCTTTATTTCACACACCTGAAACTACTAATATATCCTAACCGATACAGAAGGAGCTAAACTTGGCTGAGAGTCCTTTTAGGTGGACTGCCAAAAAAGAAAGAATAAAAAAACATGGGTGGCAGAAATCTTTTCTTTGCCGTTTAGCATCCATTTCCCCATGCATCTAGTAGCAGAATTTCCTTTGAGGAAATCCTCCCTACCTTATTCCCTGCCATGTTTATTGTGTGGGGATGATACCAATCCCTACTTCCACAGTGGACCCTGATTGACTGAAGCAAAACCTTACTTCTCCAACTCCCTGGCCATAGTGACTGACTGTGAGAAGGAGAGACTTTCTCTGCATTTTTCGGATGAAGATATGAGACATGGAAATGCTGCAGCCATCTTATCTCATTAGGTAAGCAGCCCAATGATGAAAATGGCACACAAAGGAAGAAAGAGTTGAAAGACAATGAGAAATCCATCATTTGATCCTCTAGATTAAACGGCATCTATGATAAACCCTACCTCTGGTTCTTTCAAATACTTGAACCAATAAATGTTTTACTTACACAGATTTGTCTTGGGTATTCTATCACTTGCAACTGGAACATTCCTAACAAATGCAGTGAGTTTTACAGTAGAAAAAAATATGACAGGAGAAAGTTCACTTTTAGGACCTTTTCATCTCACTCAAAGATTAGGACATCATCTGCAAAGTTTCCTGTAGCAGGAAAACAATGACAACAGAAGTCGTGCCATGGCCTGATGTATATGTACTAGGGGAAGTAGGCATGAAGAGACTTGAATCATTACTGTTTCTTAGTATAATAGATATCCCTTAGACTTTCGAAGTAGCCCTATTGCCTTCACACATGACATGCCAACTTCTCTTCACCATACACAACTTACCCAGGTATTCAAATAATCAAACTGGAGGGGCATTCTATTTTCCTTTGTATTATTTTCTGTGATTAGTTGTTAGCGAAGGCTAGAGATGTTTAGCAATTATACTGATTATGTTCACTTGCTCAGTTTCCCTAGGAATCCATTATAAACTAACAGCCCTAGATAAACAGAAGTTTGTATTGGGGTTTCTTAAACTTCCCCTTCATTTGCCTGTTTCTTATTCCTGAATTCCAGGTGCCTCCCTATCCTAACCATTGCCTAGGACCCTGGTATACGTTCAAGTAGCTACCAGCTTCACGGGAACTCTGAAACAATGCATGCTTTCAAGACTCAGAGCAGTACTACTCTAATGGAATGTTAAAAAGGAACATACTAGAAAGGCAGATGATACTGGCAATGTTTTCAGACAAAGGCTTCTTAATCACTCAAATCAGACAGTGAATATGCTTATGTCAATGGTAAGAGTTTTAGCTGCCTTGTTGTCCTGTATTTAATAGGTAGTGTTCAGCCTCTGTGATTGAAGCTTAAGGGCTCATGTACTAAGAAAGGTCTCTGAGAAATCCAAGTAGTATGATTCTCCATACAAAACAAGAAGTTAATAGACTGCCATCTTAAAATCTCAATCATTTACATTAGTAAGAATAAAGCTATGCTCAAGAATGTTATCAAAAAAAGTATTAAGATAAATGAATATGACCAAACTGAAAACGAATGTGATTGTGTAGACTATGCACAATGCCCATGTGTTTTGCATAGTGTTTTCTAAGGGACGGTGGATTGCAGTTTTAATTGTACTAATTCTTGAACTTAGAATAAAACTGAGAGCTGTGTAATTCTTAGGCCCTATTCATATCTTTTATAAACTTTCATTGGAAGTCTTGAAAATCACTTTTAAAAACTGAAATTAATTTTCTTCCTAATCCCCTAGAGACCAATGCAGTGAATTTCCATCATGCCATGATGATTAAAAATGCTGAAATGAGTCATGATATAATTAGGGATGTTTTTGTCCAAGTCAAGCCCATGAACTACACTAATACTGATCTGCTTTAAAGTATTCCTGACAAATTTGGCAGCTTATGCAAAGACAAAGTAGAAGAGAACAAGGAATACCATGGGAACTGCAGGAAAACCAGTATGGCTAAAATACATGTAACAAAACAAAGAAACTTTCACTCTTTTAGCAGCTGGCATAATAATTCCTCTAAGGGTATAACACCATATTTTTCAAAAAATATTTTAATAAGCTACTTGGGATGACAGGTGAGACCTCAAGGGACATAGTCAAGCTAAAAAGGATGGTCACTAAACAAGAAAGGAATCTGGAAATAGAAGAACTCTTTGTTCTGTTGAGCCCTTTGATAGAGTTGGGTAAAGCTCAGTATAATAAAGAGATGAATATGAAGAACTTGGGCTGAGAGGAGCAGGTGGATCCAGGAAGGTTGTTTACCTTGAGGGAAAGACAAAAAAATAAAAAAATCCCAGAACTGCCACAGCCGAAGAGGAACTTTGGAGAAAAAAATGTCAAATGGTTATTACTGTACCATGAATAATGGAATATCCCCTTTATCTCCCTGTGAAGTCCATGTTTCTCACTAAGACTTTTATAAAAGCGGATTTGGGAAAGACAGTGTGAAGATAAGCAAGAGTTCTATGTTCACGAGGGTATAAAGTAAAAACAAAGGCTACTTTTGTAGAGGGAACAGCTGGCCTCTGAGCTTACGTACAGCGTATGAGGAAAGTGAGAAGGGATGAATCTGGAGGACTGAGCAGACAATTTTATGAGGGGCCACGTGAGGAATCTCAAAAATTGTGCACTTTATCTTAGGGCAAATAGAGAACAGTTAAAAAGATTAAAGGGAAGGAATGACATCATCAGGTTTATAATTTTAGAAGATTATTCTGGCAGCAGTTCAGAGAATGGGTTGGAAGATGCAATGTTAGAGGCAGAAGGAAAGTTACAGAGCTTTGCAGCAATCCAGGCAAGAGATGTTAATGACCTGAACTGACCAATTACAATTAATGGGTCTTGATGATTGATTGGATGTGGAAAACAGAGTGACCAATCTTTCTGGTATCTTCAGAACTGAGAAGGTTCCAGGATTTATTACAGAAGTTCCAGTTTTAAAATGGAGACAGCTCTGGTCAAACCATTCCAGTTTGCATGAGACTGAGGAGTTCTGTGGATGTTGGGACCTTTTGTGCCAAAACCAGGAAAACTGGGATGAATCGGTCACCTTAATGGGGCTGAAGTTGTGGGGTAACTAAGGATGGCACCCAGTTTCTGGGTTGGGAATGAAGGTATCAGTCACTGAGACAGGGAAGGCAGAAACAGGAAGATCCAAGTGTAAACAGCATGCTGTTTCATTTTTGGACATTTTGAGTTTTAGGAGCCTATATGGCCATGTAAGAGGATAGCTGAGTGTGGTGGCTCATCCCTATAATCCCATCACTTTGGGAGGCTGAGGAAGGACATTGCTTGAGGTCAGGAGTTTGAGAGCAGCCTGTGCAACATAGTGAGATCCCCATCTCCACAAACAGTAGAAAATTAGTTGGGCATGGTGGCATACGCCTGTTGTCCCGTCTACTCAGGATGCTGAGGTGGGAGGATTGCTTTAGCCAAGAAGTTTGAGGCTGCAGTGAGCTATAATCATGCCATGGCACTCCAGTCTGGGTGAGAGCCACACACTGTCTCAAAAATGAATGAATGAATAAATAAATAAATAAATAGATAAATCTAAAAGGAAATATCCAGTAGACAGATCCTTTTAAGAATCTGATACTTGGCTAAGTATGGTGGCTCACACCTGTAACTCCAGCACTTTGGGAGGCCAAGGCAGGAGGATTGCTTGAGGCCAGGAGTTTAAGATCAGCCAGGACAGCATAGCGAGACCCCCATCTCTACAAAAAATAGAAAATTAGCTGGGCGTAGTGGCACACACCTATTGTCCCAGCTACTTGGGAGGCTGAGGTGGGAGGATTGCTTTAACCCAGGAGTTGTAGGTTGCAATGAGCTGTGATAGCACCACTGCACTCTAGCCCGGGCAACTGAGCAGAACTTGTCTCAAAAAATAAAAAATAAATTTAAAAAAATATGACACTCAAGAGAGAAAGTTAGATCTAAAACGTAGTTTTGAAAGTTATCAGTGATTGAGGCTGTGTATGTAAATAAGATTGCCCAGGGATAGGTTATACAGAGAGAAGAGAGGGAAAGGGGAGGGGCGGGGAGGGGAAGGAAAGGGAGGAGAAGGGAGAGGGAGGAAAGGAAGAGAAGGGAGGAGGGAGGAAAGGAAGGGGAGGGGTGAAGAAGGATAGGGAGGGGGAGGAAAGGGGGGAAGGACAGGGGAGGGGGGACTGAAAACAGAATTATCAATATTTACAAGATATATAAAGGTGACTGAGATGGAGCAGTTATCACAGCAAGATAAAAACCAAGAGTGCATGTCCAGAAGTCAGGGCAAGACAATATTTGAAGAAGGAGGCGAGGTCAGTGTCAAGTTCTGCAGACAAATTAAGTAAGATAAAGGCTGAAAATTATCCTTTGGATTTAACAGCAAAAAGGTCATTATTGATCTTGGTGAAAGCAGTTTTAGAGAAATGGCACAGAGAATCCAGACTGAGGAATGAATGGCAGATAAGAAAACAGAGATAAAGAGTGAAAAAATCTCTTTCAAAAGTTTCACAGGAGGCAAGATATAAGAGGAGTAGATGGAGAGAGATGTGAGGTTGAGAAAAATTTTTTTATAATAAATATCTTAGCCCAGGTTCTCTAGGAAGCAGAGCCTGAGGTAAGAATTGAAACATTATTCTTTATTTGTGAGATGCAAGCCCAGGGAAGTGAAAGTGAGGAAAAAGGGAAATTGGGCAAGACGAGATGCAAAGCTACGTGGAAGCACTTATTGCCACTTCCTAATGAGCCACGAAGAAACAGAACAGGTTGCTCATTAGGTATATTTGCAGGCCTTTTTGAAGGGCTGTAAGAAGAAATCTCACCTCAGAATAGTCAGCAGAGGGGAGATGGGTTGAGAATTTATGTTATGCTTTCCTACCCTGGGATCTCATTGGTCAAGGTTCATCTCAGGGGATCTTATGCTTCCATACTTCCAGATTATACCATCTGGCCCCTTGGCAGTCATCAGGAAGTCAAATTCCATGCCCATAGTGTGTTTTTATCCAAATCTGAAAGCAGAAGGGCATCCTGGAACAAGTTTGTGTTCAATGTAGCGGAAAGACAACCAATTTAATGCCATCAGAATGGTATTGGTAGGAAAGAAGAAATTGAAGGCACAGGAAAGTAGGGATGAAGAGGTTTGGCTACTAAAAAAAATATATAGATGGAGACGCAAGTAATTGCATCAGAAAGGTAAAAGGCAATTGCAGGTTTCCATCACAAACTCTCTAAAAATTCCCTGAGCCCTGCGACATAACTGTTTAGTGCTTACCTCCCTGATACTGTTTGATCTGGGATTCAAGAGAAAATCTATACTGTAGACTACTAAGCCTGATCTAGTCTTCCTCTGCCTCTAGAAATCATATGGAATGCAAAGCCATGTGCCATTGGAGGTAGGGACAGGGATAGATGGTGGAATAAGCTCTTACAATCAAATTCTGTAGAAAAATAACAATCCAGATAATGGCATCAAGAAATAGAGAATGGCACACTATAATTCCCTGGGAAGGACCCCTGAAGAAAAAAACTGGAGAAGCTAGTAGTATGCCACGATATAGGCTTTTAGAATTTCTGGAAGATTTGGGTGCTAATCTCATTTTGTCATTGATTGGCTGTATCTATTAAAATTATTTAAGCTTTTAAGTCTTAGTTTCCTCATCTGCAAAATGGAGATAATCATAATTGTTCCTAATACTTAGGGTTTGTAATGATATATAACATGAAAACACTTAACATAGTACCTGGAATATGCTATATATAATAACAATGATATATTATTATTTATGAAACCTAAAACTATGCCATAGAGAATATGATGATGAACAAGCCACAGATTCCTAAACTGGATAATCCTGTCATGGTAGCAAGAAGATCCATACGTAAAAACAGAACGATGATCTGGAAGCCCCTGCACCCCCTTCTTCTGCCCTACTCTTGCCACCCCTGCCCTGGCTCTGAACAAATAGAAATTCTGGGCACAGTTTACCAACAGCAAACTTTAAATGCATAGTTAAATTACAAACCAGAAAAATATTCTAAGTATAAGAAATAAAGACAAAATTCAAAGTCAAAACAGTGAGCCAACACTGAAGTGAAAATTTCAGAGTGACTAGAACAAAACAGAGGCCTGGGGGCTAGATCTTTAATAAATGCCTGGGGAAGAGGAGACTCCAGGCCTCAGACACCTGCCCTCAGGAGCCTGTACCTGAGCCACCTGCCCAAGCCTCAGGGTCAGGAAGGCTGTCCCCTGTGTGATATGGGACCTAAAATAGGTTCATCTCTTTGCCAGGGAAGCAGTTCACCTCCACACTTCCACTTCTACTGTGTAAATTATATAACAACGACTTATATAGAATAAATTATTGTTAACTATAGATAAATCTGTTGAGTTCCTTGTTTATTCTGGATATTAATGCCTTGTCAAATGAATAGTTTACAAATATTTTCTCCCTTTCTGCACGTGGTCTCTTCACTCTGTTGATTGTTTTCTTGGCCATACAGAAAATATTTAGTTTGATACGATACCATTTGTTTATTTTTGGGTTTTTGCCTGTGCTTTTGAGGTCTTATCTGTAAAATCTTTCGTCAGACCAATATCCTGAAGTGTTTCTTCTATGTTTTCTTCCAGTAGTTTTATACTTTTGGGTCTTACATTTAGGCCTTTAATTCACGTTGAGTTGATTTTTGTATACAGTGAGAGCTGGGGGTCTAGTTTTATTTTTCTGCATATGTATATCCAGTTTTTCTAGTACCACTTATTAAGGACAGTGTCCTTTTCCAAATGTATATTCTTGAAACCTTCGTCAAAATCAGTTGGCTGTAAAGGTGTGGATTTATTTTTGGATTTGCTGTTCTGTTCCATTGATCTATGAGTCTGTCTTTAATAAGCACCATACTGTTTTTGGTTACGTAGCTTTGTACTATATTTTCAGGTCAGGTAGTGTGATGCCTCCAGCTTTATTCTTTTTGCTCAAGATTGCTTTGCTATTGAGAGTCTTTTGTTGTTTCATACAACCTTCAGGATTTTTTCTATTTCTGTGAAGAATGTCATTAGTATTTTGATAGAGATTGCACTGAATCTACAGATGGGTTTGGGTAGTATGGTCATTTTAACAATATTCATTCTTTCAATCCATGAACATGGATGTCTTTCCATTTTTTGTGTATCCTCTTCAGTTTCTTTCATCAGAATTTTATAATTTTCATTGTAAAGATCTTTTACCTCCTTGGTTAAATTTATTCTTAGGCATTTTATGTTTTTTGTGGCTATTGTAAATGAGATTGATTTCTTTTCCAACTAGTTCATTATTGGTGTATAGAAATGCTACTGACTTTTTTGTGTTGATTTTGTATGCTGCAACTTTACTGATTTCTATTATCAGTTTTTTGGTAGAGTCTTTAGGTTTTTCTATATATAAAAACACGTTGTCTGGAAACACAGTCAATTTGACCTCCCCTTTCCAATTTGAATGTCCTTTATTTCTTTCTCTTGATTAATTGCTCTGGCTAGGACTTCCAGAACTATGTTGAATAAGAGTGGTGAAAGTGGGTATCCTTGTGTTGTTCCAATTCTTAGAGGAAAAGCTTTCCATTTTTCCCCATTCAATATGATGTCAGCTGTTTGTAATATATGGCCTTTATGATATTGAGGTATGTTCCATCTAGACTTATTTCATTCAGAGTTTTTATTATGAAAAGATGTTGAATGTTATCAAATACTTTATCTATTGAGGTGATCATATAGTTTTTGTCCTTTATAGTGTTGATGTGATATATTACATTTATTGATTTGTGTATGTTGAACTATCCTTGTACCTTTGGGATAATTCCCACTTGATCATGGACATAATATTTTTGATACAGTTTGCTAGTATTTTGTTGAGGATTTTTGCATCTATGTTCATCAGGGATACTGACCTATAGTTTTCTTTTTTGTTATTGTGTCTTCGTCTGGTTTTAATATCAGGGTAATGCTGGCCTCACAGAAGGAGTTTGAAAGAATTCCTCCCCCTTCAACTATTTGGAATAGTTTAAGAAGAATTGTTGTTAGTTCATATTTAAATGTTTACTAGAACTCATCAGTAAAGGCATCCAATCCCAGGGTTTTCTTTGTTGGGAAACTTTTTATTACTGCTTCAATCATATTGCTCATTATTGGTTTATTAAAGTTTTCTATTTCTTCCTGGTTCAATTTTGTAGTTGTACATGACTAAGAATTTATTCACTTATTTTAAGTTTTTCAATTTGTTGGCATATACGTGTTCATTATATTCTCTAATGATCCTTTTTTATTTCTATGGTATCAGTTGTAATGTCTCCTTTTTCATTTCTGATTTTATTTATTTAATTCTTCTTTCTTTTTTTCTTAGTCTAGCTAATGGTTTGTGAATTTTATCTTTTCAAAAACTCAAATTTTTGGTTCATTGATCTTTTGCATTGTTTTTTCAGTCTCTATTTTGTTTATCTCTGTTCTACTCTTTATTATTTCTATTCTTCTACTGATTTTGGATTTGGTTTGTTCTGTGTTTTCTAATTCCTTGCACTGTATTGTTAAGTGGTTTATGCAAAATCTTTCTATTTTTTATTTTTTTCTCACAGGCTTTGTAGTTCTAAACTACTTTTTTAATGTAGTCATTTATTGCTATAAACTTTCCTCTTAATACTGCTTTTGCTACATCCATAAGTTTGGCATTAATATATTGTGTTTCTATTTTCTTTTGCTTTAAACGGTTTTTAAATTTCCATCTTAATTTCTTTATTGACCCATTTGTCACTCAGAAGTACGTTGTTTAATTTCCATGCATTTATACAGTTCTTAAAGTTCCTCTTGTATTGATTTCTATTATTAATAGTTTTATTCTACTGTGATCAGAAAAGATACTTTATATGATTTCAATTTTTAAAAATTTGTTGAGATTTATACTGTGGCCTAACATATGGTCTATCCTTGAGATGTTTCATGTGCTGATGAGAAGAATGGGTAATTCTGCAGCTGTTGAATAAAATGTTCTGTAATCGTTAGGTCCATTTGGTGTATAGCACACTTTCAATCTCATGTGTCTTCATTGATTTTTCTGTCTAGATGATCTATTCAACACTCAGTGTGGGTTATTGAAGTCCCCAACTATTATTGTACTGGAGTCTATCTCCTCTCCCCTTTGGCTTTAACAATGTTTGCTTTATATATCTGGGTGCTCCAGTAAAGTACATATATATTTACAATTGTTATGTCCTCTTGCAAAAAAGACCCCTTTATCATTATATAATGATTTGTTTGTCTCTTTTTATACTTTTGACTTAAAGCCTATTTTATCTGATATAAGTATAGCTACTCCTGCTTCGTATTGGTTTCTATTTGTGTGGAATATCTTTTTCTACTCCTTCACTTTCAGTCTATGTGTACCTTTATAGGTAAAGTAAGTTTCTTGTAGGTAGCACATAGATCATTTTTTAATCCACTAGCCTATCATCTATATCTTTTAATTGTGAAGTTTAATTCATTTACATTCAAAGCCATTATTGATAGGTAAGGACTTAATACTGTGTGTTTTTTGTTTTTGTTGGTAATTGTTTTCTGATTGTTTTGCATATCCTTTTTTCCTTTCTTTCTCTGTTATTGATTATCTTTGTGGTTTGGTGGTTTTCCATAGTGATAAGGTTTAATTCTTTTCTTTTTATCACTTGTGTACCTGCTTTACCAGTGAGTTTATACTTCCATGTGTTTTCATGACGGTAGTTATTGTCATTTTGCTTCCAGATATAGGTCTCCCTTAAATATTTCTTGTAAGGCTAGTCTAGTAGTGATGAATTTCCTCAGTTTTTGCTTGTCTTGGAAAGACTTTATTTCTCTTTCATTTTTGAAGGATAGCTTAGGAGGGCATAGTTTTCTTGGGTAGCAGATTTTGGGGGGGGTTGTTTGTTTGTTTGTTTGTAGCAATTGGAATATACCATCCCATTCTCTCTTGGCCTATAAAGGTTTCTGCTCAGAAATCTGCTGTAAGTCTAACGGAGATTCCCTTGTATGTGACTTGACACTTATTTCTTGCTGTTGTTTTTTTGTTTTGTTTTTAATTCTCTCTTTGTCTTTGACTTTTGACAGTTTGAGTATTATGTGCCTTGGAGAATACCTTTTGGGTTTAATCTATTTTGGACCTTCTGAGCTTCTTGGATCTGGATCTACCAAGACTTAGTAAATTTTCAGCTATTATTTCATTAAATAGGTTTTCTATGCCTTTCGCCATCTCTTCTCCTTCTGGACCTCCCACAATGTAAAAATATATTACTTAATAGTGTTCAATAAGTCTTATTGGCTTTCTTCATTCTTCTACTTTTTTTGCTGAATTATTTCAAAAAATCTGTCTTCAAGTTCAGAGATTCTTTCTTCTGCTCAATCTAGTCTGTTGTATTTGTTATTTCAGTCATTGAATTCTTCAGCTCCAAGATTTCTGTTTGTTTGTTTTTTTTTATGATCTCTATCTCTTTGTTGAATTTCTCATTCTGATCATGAATTATTTTCCTGATTTTACTGAATTTCCTATCTATATTCTCTTGTGTATCATTCAGTTTCCTTAGGACCATTATTTTAAATTCCTGGACAGGTATTTCATAGATTTTCTTTTCTTCAGGATTCATTACTGGAGAATTGTGTTTCTTTGGAGGTATCATTTTTCCTTGTTTCTTTGTTTCTTGTGACCCAGCATTGGTATCTGTACATCTGGTGGAACAGTTGCCTCTTCTAATTTTATAGAGTATGTTTCATAGGGAAAGACTTTTCATGTAGATTTTTCCTACATTGTTAGTTGGGTACACTAGGGTGCTTTGGCTTCAGTTCTGGATAGGTGCAGTGGTATAGTCTCTATATGCTTTCTTCAGCTGCAATTAACAGCAACAGTGTCTGCAAGTGCCTCAGTGGCCTAGACTATGGGTGTTTGCAGAGGCAGTGGTGTGGCTTTTCTGGGGGCAGGAGCCACCAGGTGGGCCAGTTCTCAGGCCCTGGGAGGGAGGTCACATTGTGGGCACAGCAGCTCCACCAGTTACAGGGGTGGCAGCAGAAGCTGCAGCAGGTACCAGGTGGGTCAATCTTTAGTCACTGGTGAGTGTGCTTATGTACGGCAACTCAGACATTGCAGGGTGCAGGTCACCAACAGCAGTAGGTGCTGTGTCAGCTGGCTCTTGGTCACTGGAGGGAGTGTTCATGGTGTATGGTGGCTCTGCAACTGGAAGAGTGGGGTCACTGGTGTCAGTGGGTGCCAGGCAGCCCAGTACTGTTTCCCTTGGGGAACTACTTATACACCACCTTAGTGTGCATCTTTCTTTTATTTATTTCAGTCATACCTGTCTACTGTTAAAGCTACTGCTGTAGCAATTGACTAGGTGCAAACAAAACTTTGTTATATCTCACTTCATGCTCATGCTGAACACCACTTACCTCTTGCCCTAGGATTTATGTATTGATATCAAGGCACAAATGTTACAGTACCCTACTTGCCACCCATATATGCATTTCCTATAAGTGACAGGGAGTTAGTTATTCAATGGGGTGAATCTTTTCCATTGTTTTCCCCCCAGCATCCCTATACTTTCAGTGCCAGCTACCAAAGGACACTTTCAGAGAGACAGAGACACATTGTAAGGAATTGGTGGAATTGGCTCATGTGATTTTGGAGGCTATGAAGTCCCAAGATCTGCTGTCTACAAACTGGAGACTGAGGAAAGCCAGTAATACAGTTCCAGTCCAAGTCCAAAAGCCTAAAAACCAGAAGCACTAATGGGGCAATTCCTAATTTGAAGGCAGGAGAAGACTGATATCTTAGCTCAAACAGTCAGGCAAAGAAAGATAATCCTTTCCTCCACCTTTTATAGGCCCTCAATGGACTGAATGATGCCTACCCACACTGGGGAGGGACATCTGCTTTACTCAGTCCACCAATTCAAATGTCAATCTCTCTGGAAACATGCTCACAGATATACCCAGAAATAATGTTTAACCAGATATCTAGGCATCCCATAACCCAGTCAAGTTAAAATTAACCATCACAAGTCCACTTCTTGTCAACTTGACACTAATGCACATCTCCATAAGTCATACTTAATATCCAAATCAAGATACTGAAAAGGGCATAATTCTGCCTAATGCAATACAACTATCCTGTGTACAACCAAAAATTCACTGACCCTTTCTCCAGAAACTAAAGTCCTTGAGTGATCTGAGTAATGTTTATTCTTCTCCTTAACATCCATCTCGTAATTCAAATACTCTGATGAAAAATGAACGATACTTAAATACTGTGATATAAAGTCAATACATCTTATGTTACATGGGGAATACGAGAAAAAACAAAAATATTTGCCTAATACATACTTATATACATATATATATATTCACACAAAAATGTATTAATAACAAAATAAGGAGGAAATGCTTATGACAATTAGTCTTCCTTTCTGTAATTGGTTACATGGTCATAGGTACTTATAACTACCTTCTTCCACTACACTTTGCCTTTAGCAAAATCCTTGGCTGATTATGGTTCTTTACCATGGGGGGGGTGACTCAAACTTTCATTCCTGAATGGTCTGGGCCATTAGTAGTCCTTCCTGGATTAGGATGTTATAGTTTTTCCATTGACCTTAATCACAGGACATGGTAATATTACAAAACTCCCTAAGAGATCTCCTGATTTCCAGATCATCTTTATTATCCTCACTGTGATCAAAGTTCTCCTGTGTAGTTAGAATCAATCACCCCAACTGGTACAGTAACTCCCTTCTTTGCCTGTTGATTCAGAGGTGTGAATAGCCCAAAATAGCCAGGCAGTATTCTTAACTTCCAGGTCAATGGAATAATGTTGTATGTCCTTTGGAAGGATACCTCCCTTTGGAGCTAGGACTTCTAGGCCAACAGAGCCTAAGGTCACAGGAACGATAGGCAAAATTTTACTATTGGGTCACTAGGGATACTGGCCTCTGATGCCACTCCCATTTCCACCCCATGAATCCTGGCTAAGTAATAAAGAGCACTATATATTGTATGTTGATTCAGAGCATATATATCCCTCATGTACAGCCTTCTGGAGAAACTTACCTCAGCCCTGCAAGGAATTGCCACTTAGCTGGTGCTGTAACTAAGTGTTCAAAAGACCATTCAATTGTTCTATCAAACTGGATGTTTTAAGATGGTGGGTAACATGGTAAGACCAGTGAATTCCATGAGCATGGGCCCATTGCTGTACTTCATTTGCTAGGAAGTGAGTTCCTTGATCAGAAACAATACTGTGTGGAATACCAAGACAGTGGATAAGGCATTCTGTAAGTCCGTAGATTGTAATTTTGACAGAAACATTGCATACAGAGAAGGCAAATCCGTATCCACAGTGCCTATTCCAATAAGAACGAAATATTGCACCTTCTATGACAGAAGTGGTCTGACATAATTAACCCACCACCAGGCAACTGGCTGATCACCCCAGGTAATGCTGCCATATCAAGGACTCAGTGATCATTTTTGCTGCTGGCAGATTGAATATTCATTGGTGGCCATACCCACATTGGCCCTGGTGAGTGTAAGTCCATATTGCTGGGCCCATGCTTACCTTCCATCCCCACCACCATGGCCAATTTATCTATGAGCCCACTGGACAATGACAGGAGTGACTAGAGAAAAAACTGACTGGTATACACAGAATGGGTCATTCTATCTACTTGATTATTAAAATCCTTTTTTGTGAGGTAACCCTTTGATGAGCATTCACACGGAATACAAATATCTTCATGATTTTTGCCCATTAGGAGAGGTCTATTTATATACCTCTTCTCCCAAATTTCCTTGTCACCAATTTTCTAATCATATTCCTCTCAAGTCCCTGACCATTCAGCCAAACCACTGGCCACACCCCATCAATCAGTATGAATCAGTATATAATCACACATCAGGCCACTTCTCCTTCCAAGTGAACAACTGAGTACACTGCTTGAAGTTCTGCCCACTGGGAGAATTTCCCTTCACCACAGACCTTCAGGGATGTCTCAGGGAAGGGTTTTAGTGCTGTAGCAGTCCACTTTCAGGTGGTACCTGCACACTGTGCAGAACTATCTGTAAACCAGGTCCTAGTCTTCTTTTCCTCTGTCAACTAATCATAGGGAACTCCCCGTGTGGTCACAGGTGCAGGCTGAAAGAGAGAAGGCTGTGTAACAACAGTAGGAAACATGGATATTTGGGCCACTTCTTTGTATAACTTACTTGGGGCCTTCATGGCCTGCTCAAGCCCAATCTCACATACATACCACTTCCATTTGAAAATGGAATGTTACTGGGCATGCCCAATTTCATGGCTTAGTAGGTCAAATAACACCCAATTCAAGATGGGCAGTTCAAGTCACATGATAGCTTAGTGGCCCATTGTTTAGCGTTTAATCTCTATTAAGTACCAATGGCAGGCCAAAAGCTGTTTCTCAAAAGGAGAGTAATTATCTGAGAAGGATGGCAGAGCCTTGCTCCGAAATCCTAAAGGCCTAAGTTGCAATTCGACTGCAAGGGCCTATGAAAGACTCCAAACAGCATCTGCCATTGACACTTGAAAAATTATTGGATCTGCTTACAGAGAAGCTTGCACAACAGCCTGAACCTATTGCAGAAGCTTGTGTTGTTCTGGGCCCAGCTCAAAACTAACAGCTTTTCAGGTCACTCAGTAAATGGGCTGGAGTAACACACCCAAGTGAGGAATATGTTGCCTCCAAAATACAAAGAGCCCACTAGACGTTGTGCCTCTTTTTGGGTTGTAGGAGGAACCAGATGCAACAACTTAACCTAAATATGGCAAGTACAGGAAATATATCAATATGTGAGAAAGTATAAGTAAAATCAATCATGTGGAAGAAAGCAGATTTCAAAAAATACTATAAGTAAAATTTATCTAATTAACCTTAAAAAGGACAGGTAAGAGTTTTGAGTGATATAGATAGCTTAATGTTCATTTGACTCTTTTATTCTACACATTCGTTTAACTTTGCAATTAAAAAATATAAACATATACAAATACTCTACAAGAATGAGAGTAGTTGTAAAGTGAATTAGGAGAAATTAAAGGACTCTGAGTTGGGAAGGAAAAGACAGGACCTTCTATTAGTTGGCAATCAGTTGAGCCCCAACCAAGAAGTTCTAAGACAACCAATGGACTAGGTGATTTCAAAACAACTTCTAAAATAATAAGTCTTGAGGTTTTTAGTCTCTTCACTTTTTCTCACTCCTGACCTGATCCAAGAGGGAATTAATAATTTGATTTTTTAATATTTTTGGCATTACTTTTCTGCCCCTAATTTTATTTCTTTATCAATTTAATAAAGTTTTTCTTTAAAAATGACAGTGTCCCAAAGAAGTTAAAAGCTTTCATCCATGCAAAATACTACATAGGGATGTTTACAGCAGCTTTATTCATAATTGCCCAAACTTAGAAGCAACCAAAATGTCCTCCAGGACGACATTATCCAGTGAATGGATAAATAAATGGTGGTACCTCCAGACAATGAAATATTATTTGGTGCTAAAAAGAAATGAGCTATCAAGCCATGAAAAGACATGAAGGAAATCTAAATGCATATTACTAAGTAAAAGAAACCAATTTGAAAAGGCTACATACTGTTTGATTTCAACTATCTGACATTCTGGAAAAGGAAAAAATATGATAATAGTAAAAAGATTGGTGGTTGCCAAGTGTTGAAAGGAAGGAGGAAGAGAAGAATAGGCAGAATATGGAGGATTTTTAGGATAGTGAAACTATTCTGTAGAATATAATGGTGGATACATGTCACTATATGTTTGTAGAAACCCACAGAATTTCCAACACCCAGAGTGAATTCTAACGTAAACTATGAAGAGGGTGATAATGATGTGTCAAGGTAGGTTTATGAGTTGTAACAAATGTACCACGCTGGTGGGGGCTGTGGATAATGGGGAAGACTGTGTCTGTGCGGGAAGGGAGTAAATGGGAAATCTCTATACCTTCCTCTCAACTCTTCTGTGAGCCTAAAACTGCTCTTTAGAAAGTCTTTAAAAAAAAAATGACAGTGTTATAAAAATTTCTAAGCTAGAAAAGACCTTGAGTAATTATCTTCCATCTCCTTATTTTAGACAGCATCACAATAATGTCATCCCAGGCAGATGAAGAGCTATGTTATTTTTAAAACCTCCAGAGGAGAAGATTCTACAACCTCCCAACATTAACAACTCTGTCAGGAAATTCTTCCATCTGTAATCTAAGTCTCTCATGCTGTTGTTCAAATCAGTTTCCACTCTGCAGAGCTGAGTCGATATTGAGAACAGCTGGTCTTCAGTCTCTATGTAGAAATCCTTGATTTGCTGCCACTGTAGTGTAATGAGATTGAATTTTCTGTGTAGCTTTGATTTAGCTCTTAGCATGTATCCTTGTCCAAGCTGATTAACCCCAGTTCCCCAATCTACCGCAGAGAGTTCATTCATACCCTTATCTGTACTCCCACATTACTTTGTATCTCTACTAGAGCATTATCACAATTTAGTGTAATTATATGTTGATGTGACTATCTCCCCACCCCTCTCCCTCTCTTGTGTGCCTACCTCTGTGACTGACATGTAATAGGTCCTCAATAAATGACTGTCAAATGAATGAATAAATGAATGAATGAAATGGCATCTAGATAAACCATTTTCTTCTAACCATTCGGCCATGGCTGTGGCAATCTTCTGTCAGTTGTTTTTTTGTACATATATATATATATGTACAAAAAATATATATATATATATATATATATATAAAAAGTAACAGCAACCAACTCTACTAGTTTGAACAAAAACAGAGAATGTATTGGAAGAATACTGGAATGTCCTACAGAATCTGAAGAAAACTTAGACCAAGGATCAGAAAGGGTAGGAACTAGGATATTTCCTCTGAAGGAGGTTGTAGGCCTTCTTTCCAGAGTGTTTCACTGTGTCTCAGCTACCAGCTTTCCAATTACACTGCTTCTCTTCTTGAAACATTTCCAATTCACAACAGAGACCAACTGACTGGCCCAGCTTAGGTCAGGTGACAGACCTGAACCAATTAGCCATGGTCCAGGGGACATAGATGGCTAATGTGGTCACAGCTATAAGGACAGAGGCCAGTAGAGGACATGTCTGTGCATGATCGCAGGTCCTCAGAAAAGAACCATGCATTGTGGAGCCACCACAAGAGATGCCTACCGCAAGCAACTGCTGATCCCTTGAGTCCACTGTCACTGTTGAGTTCCTATGAGGATGTCACAGAGCTAAACAAGCAAAGCAATTCAATTGGGGGAGGGGCTATTTCTCTTTAGACCCTCTGATACCAAGATTTAAGAAGATAAAAATCTGTCTTACTGAGTTGAAATGTAAATTCCCTTTGAACTATGGATCAGTGCTTGAGCTAATGACAAATATTATCACAAGATTTACAGCACACAGAAAAATCTTTCGTTCAGGAATTCATTGCACTTTATATGTCATTGAATTAGTAGCAGACACATGCCTGACATACTGAATTGTGAAGAGCATGGCCAAGGCCCCAAGCACCCTGCCAATTGGCTCAGTATGCCTGCAGCATCCTGTCCTGAAGTTCCTCATGAAAACACATGCTGAAAAGACACTGGAGAAGGAGGCAAGGAACAATTGTCGACTACATAATAATAATACTTTGCAATGATTTAGCAGTTTTGAATTTAAGTCAAATTCTTTCGTACCTCTTATCTCACTTTGCATTTGAGTTAAATACCTATGATAGATTAAAAATGGCTACAGAAAAATTCTTTGCAGTTCTCTCCCTGAGAGGAGGAGTCAATTTCCCCACCCCTTGCATCTGGGCTGACATTGAGACTTGCTTTGACTGAATGACAGAAAATGACTTCAGGTGAATTCCAAGCCTAAGCCTTGAGAGACTTTGTGAACAGGCGAAATAAGAGGATAAGAAACTATGTGAAGACCCCTACATTTGAAGGTGTTTTTTGCATTGAAGTAAAAAACCTATATGTCACCCAAATGCAGGGATCCATTGCCTTTTATTTGGTTTGGCACAATTCTATCATCTTCTCCCTTCAAAACATTTTTGTTTAATATATCTATATTCATCTATCTATCTACCATCTACCTATCTATCTATCTTGAAAACCCACCAAATTAATAGACAAGGCAAGCTGTGTTTCCTAACATTTTGCAATCATTTTTATACTTAGAATTTGGCTAATCCAAGAATGTTCTTCTACAGGTTAAGACAGTCAGGCAGTCTATAAAATCATTCTTGAAACGTAAAATCCTTTTCAAAATTCCTGCTGCTCTTTTCCGCATTATTTACTGAGAGAATCAAACTCATGTTTTACGTGTTTCCAGTCCCATGCTCCTGAGTGAGTTACCTGACAGTTAGCTCCGTAGTTGAAATCTACAGACCATCTCCCTGGATGTGGGGATTTTCTCTGCTCCCCGTCTTCTTCCCTGACTTCCTGATTTGAAGATCTATCACAGGATCCTGCTGTGAGATCCTCTTTATTCTGTTTTCCTTTTATCTTTACCCAGAGACTTTTAAGAATTCTTCTTTGTTCCTCCCATTTCCATAGTTACTTTGGAATTTGAATATCTTCTTATGTCTCATCCTGCTAGAGAGAGAAGTTTATAGATGCTCAGTTTGAATATAGGATGAGAGCTTGAATACTTAATAATTAGCACAGAAGCCAGCCTAAAACTTCCCACTATTGGCCATATCATACACCCTTCTGTACTCATTATCTTCCCCACATTCTTGGTAATATTCTACTTCTCGAAGACTAAACATATCACAATTTCTTGCCTAAAAAAAAATCATATTCATTTTGTATGACTCCACCTTTTATTTACTTCTAATCTAATTCCTCTATTGTTCTCATGTCAGTTTCCAGTTTCTGATTTTCTTTTCTCCCATGATAATTATTTGGGTTTTTTATACCTGATTTACTCTATTCCCCTTTCTCTAAGTCCAGCCTCTCTTTCTACTCTGAAAAACCATTGTGATCATCCTGATAAACAGTAGACAAAAAAAAAACCTAAACTCTTTGGAACAAGAGTTAGAACATATTATTTTATTTATTTATTTATTTTGAGACAGAGTCTCACTGTGTTGCCTGGGCTAGAGTGCCGTGGTGTCATCCTAGCTCTCAGCAACCTCAAACTCCTGGGCTCAAGCGATCCTTCTGCCTCAGCCTCCCGAGTAGCTGGGACTACAGGCATGCGCCACCATGCCCGGCTAATTTTTTCTATATATTTTTAGTTGTCCGATTAATTTCTTTCTATTTTTAGTAGAGACGGGGTCTCGCTCTTGCTCAGGCTGGTTTCGAATTCCTGAGCTCAAACAATCCGCCCGCCTCGGCCTCCCAGAGTGCTAGGATTACAGGCGTGAGCCACCGCGCCCGACCAGAACATATTATTTTAAGAAATTTCTTCATTCCATACTATTTCTCCAGGCACCAACACACCATGGAACCCAGCTGCCTCTGTTCATATTCATCCTGCCCCTTCAAAAAAAATAACAGTGCCCTGGAATGAAGGAAAGGGGTGCTTTGTGAGAAAAATGGGACACTATTGACCAAAAACATCAAAAAGAAATTCTTCTAATTCTTTTAATATGCAGTTTACATTGGGGAAAAACATAAAGAAGGCTGGGGGTGGTGCTTCATGCCTGTAGTCCTAGCACTCTGGGAGGCCGAGGTGGGAGGATCCCTTGAGGTCAGAGGTTAGAGACCAGCCTCAGCAAGAGCAAGACCCCTGTCTCTACTAAAAATAGGAAAAAATTAGTCTGGCGTGGTGGTGCACACCTGTAGTCCCAGCTACTCGGGAGGCTGTGGCAGGAGGATTGCTTCAGCCCAGGAGTTTGAGGTTACTATGAGCTAGGCTGAAACCACGGCACTCTAGCCAGGGCGACAGAGATTCTGTCTCTAAATAAATAAAGAAAGAAATAAAATAAAGAAAGTGAAACATTTGACCCTATTCATCAAAAAGTACTTATTGAGCACTTTGGTAATACAATTTACATCTGCATGCCTCAATTTCCAATATGCTCCACATAAAGTATCTCATATGTGAGGTAGGTAGGCAGGTAATAAATGAGTTATTGTATATGAAACATTTTAACTTAATATAGTATGTAAATATAAGAAAAATATTTCTATTTTACACATATGCAAATGTAGTCTCAAAGAAATTGAGAGACCTGCCTAATCTGACACACCTGGTCTCCAGAACACTATGAAGCTTTGCATGACACTGCATTCCTGTGAGTTTCTTCTCTGCAAGGCGGAGGAAAATATGGAAACCTCTGATTTGAGAGAGTTTACAAAACCGTTATGGAGAAATGTCATACACATAAAAATGAACAAATAGCATGACAATGATGATAACGATATTTAACACTTAACCTAGTGCTTACCCTGTTCCAGTCATTGTTTTACATGCAAGGACTCATTTAATCCTCTTAGCGATCTTGTGAGATAGGGATTATGAGATAATTAAGGCTCAGAGATTTAGTTACTTTCCTGAAGTCACCAGGATAGTGAGTGGTAAAACTTGAAATCATTTGAAGACAGGATCTGAAGTTAACTGCCTGGCTCCAGGTCTATGGTTGATTCCTGCATTCCATTGCCTTTCTACAAAACAGTACATGGAATGCATTCTATATTCATGACATAATGAGTGTGCTAGAATGCCAGGGAAATTTATATTGGAAGAAAGAGAGATAAGTGTTAGTCTCACCAAAAAAAAAAAAAAAAATAGTATAGAGCAGAAATTTGGCGTAAGATTTAACTGGAGGAAGCTAAGAAAATACGAAAGGTAGAAAAGAAAAAGAAAATCTCTCGGCGTTTTCAGGAACTACCAATGAACCAGTCTGACTAAAGCAGAGGACTTGTGTGGTTGCATAATGGAAATTAAGACCAGAGTGTTACGTGTGAATAAAGTATGGCTTGTCTACAATAAAAAAGCTAAGTCTGGACTCGGAAATAAACAATGGGAAGCCCCAAAGCCTTTTTAGTAAGAGGCTAAAGTCCTCAAAAAAATTTTTTCTGAGATAAACAAAATAGATTAGGAAGGGGAAGGCACAAGATCCGAGGAGAACAGTTAAGCCACTTCTGCAACAGCTCTGAGGTCACAGGGACTTGGGCTAGAATGATACAGAAGCGGGAGGAAGGACAGAGAGCCTACAGCCAACATTACTCATTGAGGATTAACAGGACCTAGTGACTGACAGGATGGGGAAAACAAGGGATTTCAAGTGACTCAAAGCTTCTGAGCTTGTGTGAATAAGAAAATAACAATGTCATTTATAGTAACAGGGATGTTCAGAAGTGAGCCGATTTGGAGACAAATTCTGATTTGGACGTACTGCATTTGGGGTGATGGGATGACATTCATGTTGAAACATTGAGAGTTGATTAACAAATATTTATTGAACCCCTACTTTGTGTTAAGGCAGTATTCTAGAGCCTGGGGGTACTGCTGAGACAAGACAAGGCCCCCATCCTCCCAGAGCTTGGAGTCGGCAGAGAATTAAGCAAATTAAAAGAAAGCAAACCTACTAGATAAGGGTGGTTGATGATGATCTATATTTATTTTCTCTCTCTCTCTCTCTCTCTCTCTCTCTATCTTTGGGGCTCTTTTTATATTTAACCTTCTAAGAGATTCAATTATTTCTATTCAGTCTCTCACTGCATTGAATGAATTACTATGCACAGCTGTATTTCTTCACAGAGAATTAAAATTAAAAAAATGCTTACTTAGGAACCTTAAAGAGACAGGGAGGTGTTTCAAGTCAAGCACTTGCTCAAGTTTGCTAATGATAGAAATTATAAGGCTCCCAGTCAGAGGCAGCATCAAGAAGAAGAGAAAAAAATTTTGCACAACAATCTATTTGCTAATAGATGAGCCTTTGCTCCTAATACTGGCACACAGGCCCCAGGCCGATGAAAACTATTTGCAGCTCACACCTGTGCATGTCATTGGACCTGGGGCTTAGTTTCAGAGCAGAGAAACCAGGGCCTCGGCTGTTTTTAGTATATAGGTGCCTAAAGGCTAGATATAGCCCATGGGCCTATATTATGTGGCCTACAGAGGGTTCTTTTAAACTTTGAGACAACATTTAAAATTCAGATTTGGAATTCATACATTACATATACAACAAAATTTCCAGCTGCTCTTAAAAAATCAGGATATATGTCAACATTGGATCTGCTTTTCTAACTGGCAATATTAGGCTGGAGTTAAGTTAGATCTGCTCCCTCACAATCCATACCCCTCACATGATTAATATTTGGTCTACCTCACTCCTGACGTTCTCTTTGTGGCTAATATAGTATTCGAACTTGCACCCTTTCAAATGTGTAGTTCTCTAGGGAAGTTCAGCAAAGGCGCTTGTCTGCAGGGGACATTAGACCAAAAAACTGTAGCCCCATCCGACATACTAGGAGGAATTAAAAAAAGAAGGAGCTCTCCAATTACCAATGGGAGCTCTTTCAAGAGAAAAACGTTTTGGCCACTAACAGTGACACTTTGGGCAAGTAATTTATATTTTCTGAAACTTAACTTCCTGATTTGTAAATTGAAACTAATAGGGATGCAACAATCTCCTTATGGGGTATATATTTGAAGAAATGAAATCAGTATATTGCAGATATATCTGCACTCCCTTACTCATTGCAGCATTATTTACAACAACCAAGATATGTGACAAACCTAAGTGTCCAACGAGGGATGAATAGATAAACAAAATTTGCTATATATACACAGTCAAATACCACTCAGCTTTAAAAAAGGAAATCCTGTCATTCACAACAGCATGGATGAACCTGGAGGACATTAAGTGAAATAAGCCAGGCATCAAAAGAGACAAATATCGCATGATCTCATATGTAGAGTCTTAAAAAGTGTAACTCATAGAAGTAGAGAGTAGAATGGTGCTTACTGGGGATGTTTGGGGGTCAGGGGAGAAGATATTGGTCAAAAGATAAAATTTCAGTTAGAAAAGGAGGAATAAGTTCAAGAGAGCTATTGTATATAATACAATATGGTGATTATAGTTAGTAACAAGGTATTGTATTCTTGAAAATTGCTAAGACAGTAGATTTTAAGTGTCCTCAACACAAATGATAAATATGTGAGGTAATGCATATGTTAATTAGCTTGATTTAGCCATATCACAATGTATACATATTTCAAAATAACATGTAGTACATGATAAATACATACAACTTATATTTGTCGATTGAAGAATTTTTAAAAAGAAACTAACAGGATTTGCCTCCCTAAATTTGTTGATGCCATTAAATGAGATCATGCTGATGTGGGGAGTAACCCAACGAAGGGAAGAAAACCCCCTGAATTCGCCAAGTGGGTTCTTGGCTTCTTGCAGGAAAGAATTTGGGAACAAGCCAACTAGTGACAGGAACGTTTGAGAGAGTGACAGACAATAGATTCTACTCCACAGACAGAGCAGGGGTTGTTTCCTGAGCAAAAGGAGGGCCCCTTATGGGATGATGGTAATGTTTTTAAATGTTCAGAAACCCCACTGGGAAACAGCATATCTGACCGGCATTGTCTTAATGTCAGGCCATAAAGGTTAATCGTAAACTGCTGTCACAGAAAGATATGTACACAGTCTATAAAGAATCCAGTTTAGTAATCCATCCATCCCGGGGTGGTCGTGGATCAGTGACTTGCTGGCAACTTCCTATTCAGGGTGGTTAGGGTCTGGTATCGGCCAAAATGGCTGCACTCAGGCTCTCTCAACTTTCCTTTTCTGACTTATCCCTACATTAATTCTACATGAAACCGGCCAGGCGCGGTGGCTCACGCCTGTAATCCTAGCACTCTGGGAGGCCAAGGCGGGTGGATCGCTCAAGGTCAGGAATTCGAGACCAGCCTGAGCAAGAGCGAGACTCTGTCTCTGCCAAAAAATAGAAAGAAATTAGCTGGACAACTAAAAATATATAGGAAAAAATAAATTAGCCAGGCATGGTGGCACATGCCTATAGTCCCAGCTACTGGGAAGGCTGAGGCAGAAGGCTTGCTTAAGCCCAGGAGTTTGAGGTTGCTGTGAGCTAGGCTGATGCCATGGCACTCTAGTTCAGGCAACAGAGTGAGACTCTGTCTCCAAAAAAAAAAAAATTCTACATGAAACCCTTAGTACAATGCCTGACATTAATAACTGCTAAGTGAATGAAAATAATTATTATAATTGTAGGTATTCTTTTCTGAGGCAATCACAAACTTCAGGAGCACATGCAGGGTGGTTTTTCTGTGTATTTCACTCATGCGTGTCTATTGAGCATCTTCTACAGCTCTTCCTCCATGCAAGGCATCGGAAACATATATAGAACAAACATAGTTCCTGTCTTTGAGGTTCCATGGTAAGAAGTGAAAGGGTTAGATAAAAGCGTATTAACAGGAGAAAGGAGTTTCTGAAGTAGACAATGCCATCTAAGAAGAAAAATTGGAAGTAAAAGACTGGGAAGACGCAAAGAAATTTCAAAACCAGAGTTAAGAAGAGAGTATATGGAAAAATGTTACAAAAAGATGAAAGTGAAAGAATAAGTCTCTTCCTTAGATTGTGTTGAATTTGGATACAACATTTCATGCTCCACAGAATAATTAGCAACCATAAATAATGACTCTGTAACAAATAACCCTTTCTATAACACTTACTACATGCCAGGCACTATTCTAGGTATTTTAGACATATTAGTTCATTTAATTTGCACAACAATTTTTTTTTTAAACAGACTCTTGCTCTGTTGTCCTGGCTAGAGTGCAGTGAAGGCATCATAGCTCACTGTAACCTCAAATTCCTGGGCTCAGACAATCCTCCTGCCTCAACCTCCTGAGTAGCTGGGACTACTGGTATGTGCCACCATGCCAGCCTAACTTTCTACTTTTTGTATAGATGGGGGTCTCTACAAAAGGTTTCCCAGGCTGGTCTTGAACTCCTGGCCTCAAGCAATCCTCCTGCCTAGGCTTCCCAAAGTGCTGAAATTATAGGTGTGAGCCACCATCCCCAGCCAAAACAACTTTTGAGATACGTTCTTTGATTTCCCTTTTACAAATGAATAAACTAAGGGCACAGAGGTCAATATTCTGTCCAAGGTTATTAAACTATTATTTGGTGGAGCTAAGATTCAAAACTAGGCACTCTGGCTCCATAGTGCATGCTTTTAAGCACCATCAGATACGTTTAAGGGAACCTGCAATTAGATCTTGGAAAAAAGAAAGCATTTCCGTGACTAACATCCTTCCAAGGACTATGAAAAATGTAGTCTAACATGGCCAACACAGTGTGCTATTTATTCTCCTGGAATATGTATGCAAGTAGACTCATGGAATCTCTCCTTCTACTTTCTCTGATCAAATTTTGCTATCAGGAAAGACTAAAGCCAAGCCATGGTTTTGAAGTTCTGAGGAGGAAGTAAAGAGATCTTGGGCATGCCCAGGAGCAAGCACACCATTTCTGCTTTCCAGTTGAGTGCTGAAATTCTCAGAAAGTTGAATGCAAAAAGTGAATGACTGACCATATAAATAATGTTGCATGGGATTGGGTTGCAGGTACACTTAAGATATCGCAGTGAAGAGTCCCTTCCAGAGTGGGAACACTACACTAAATCAGAGAAGCAGATTCCCAGTGGCTTGCCAAACTGACACCTGAGTACTTGGCATAATTCCATTATACAACAAATCAACACCAAAGAATTCACAAATATATGAAATGAAGTCAATAATGATACTAGGAAAATATTGAGTACTTATTCTGTGTTAGGTACAGTTCCAAATGCTTTCCATGTGATATCTAATTTAACTTCTTAACTCTGAAGGAAAGGTAGTATTATTTTCATTTTATAGGTGAAGAAACCAAGACATAAAGGTCATATAAGTAGCCTGGTCTAGAGCCCATTGTTAGCCACAGAAAAGTATTTCATTCAGGTGAGCATGTAATCTTGATTTCTGAATATTTTCTGACTAGGTTGATATTTTTACACAGCTCAGAGCATGAAAGGCTTATTAAGGCCTGAGTCAAAACAAAACAAAACAGCCATGCTCCTAACTGCAGAAGGGCTGATCTCTCTGTTAGCATTTCTCTCCTACTAATCCAGGCTAGGCCTAAACCATTTTTTATGTTTTCAGGATGACAGATAGATATATAGGTGATAGATAGATAGATAGAGTATAGATACAGATATAAATGCTGATGCTGGTTGCTAGACTAAACTGATGGAGAAGGAATTATTTGAAATTTGAGTTGATTACAGGTATGTCCTTAAGTCTTCTGGATTCATTAAGTAGTAATGTTTTATTTTCATGTGTAGTAATTTTCTGTTATATTAAATGGCACAATAAGATAGTAAATTTTTTCTACTTACCAAAACAAAATTTGAACAGTCTTCTTCAATGTGAGAAACTAAAATCTCTTCACTAAAATCATATACCAGTTCACCACTAGATGGAGCAACTAAATTCTAAATTTTTTCACTCATTTAAGCTTGTTTTGAATTTAGTCCTGATTTTAGGTCACTTATTTCTTAACTGCTCCCTTTTATTTTTCTTTTGAAGATTTTTGGTAGCATATTATAATGTCTAGTAGAGAAAATTTAATAAAAACAACGCCACTGTAAGTGCATTTGATACTTGTAAACTTAAGGGTTTGTGAGACAAAAGTAGCCTAAAAGAGATTGGCCATAGACAAGAGTTCAGGATTTCAAGCAAAATAAAAAATAGTTAAATGGATTTTAATATGCTTAACAACTACATTGGCCACTCTCCTATCTGCAGTCTACTCTCTGACAATGTTACCCATCCAGTCAAACCAAGCAAAAAAGACCTCTGACCTACCAGAATGAGTATCACACAGTTTGTGTATGTACGGCCTCGTGTATATACTGTGTCGTGCATGCATCAAACAATGCAAGTCCCACCTGAAAGACCCAGGATGATGTTTAATAGTGTGGCACACAACAGTTTAGGGTCAAGGATTCCTGTGTAATTCAGGGAGAGTTTTTCTAGACCATGTGCATTATTCTCTTCCTACTGAAAACCAAAGGAATCATTCATTCATTTAATAAATATTTACTGAGAGGCTGCTATGTGCTGGGCATCATAATCTCTATTCACTTTCATTTCAGAGACAGAAGATATTTTCTCAGAATTTGTCTGAGGCTGATCATGCCCTGAAAGTTTCAGCATTACACAGTCTGCTGTGCACAAGCAGGAGGAAGGGTAGCTAGAATTAATAAAACAGAACTGCGAAGCTTGTGAAAATCAGGATGATGAAAGAAGAGGATCTAAATGGAATGAAGACAGACACGTTTCCTTTATTCTCTACCAACTAAGGGTGTCACAAGTTCACTATGAAGAATAGTAGAAATCAACGTTAGAAACACACAGAACATTACTTAAAATTTGTTCTGAACATCATTATGTTTAATATAGTTACTTATAAGTTATATGCTCATAGTTCAAGCTGAGCCATTTTCATCTTTTTGTTCTTATTATAAAGACTTGAATAAAAGAATACTTTCACACAACATTAAAATTCTCTATCCAGATGATATTTGGAGTCAAGATTCTGTTAATCGGAGGAAACAGGTCAGGTAAGCAGCCCTTCTTAACAGAATGATGCCTCATTAAAGCCTTTTCCTGTCTGAATGGGACAGCTGCACTTATGCTCAAACACTTCACTAATGGGCTTTTTGGTTAGGCATTCAGAGACCATTTAATTTTACCTCATTTAGAGTTCAAATAAGCTTGATTGTCGGGTTTCCAAGTCCTTAGCAGATTTGAAATAACAAATGAGAAAGAGAACGACAATGACAAAGATTTACTGAGCACATATTATTTTCTAATCATTGTTTTAAGCATTTTTATTTCACTTAATCCTCATGACAGCCTCATGAGGTAGGTACTATTATTATTTGCCATTTCATACATGAGAAAACTGAAGAGCAGAAAGGTTAAGTAACTTGCCCAAGGTTACATGGCTCTTATGTGGCAGATGTGAGATTTCCACCCAAACAGCCTGGCTCCAGACTCACCCCCAAGACCACTAGCTATGCTACAAAGGCAGCTGTTAACTGGCAGGCTCACAGACAGCAGCAAGAAATGACCACTGCTAATGGAACAGCAAGGGAAGAGATGAAGTGTGAAGAACAGCTGAACAAATTTAAAGTGCACGGCAACCTGGGGTCATTTAAAATACCAGGAAACTGCTCTTTAATTAAATGTTTTCCAGATTTTTCAGAATACTTCAGATTTTAAGTATATTTTTCTATAATCCCTATAAGGACACTCAAAATTTTTCCACTGTTTCTCTCAGTTTTCGATTTAGAAAATATAGTTCCTACTCAAAGCTTACTTGGCATTGAGGACAGTCTAGCAATGGTTATAAAGCGGCTCGGAGACCGCAAGAGACCATGTGTGAATGCACCTGTGTCCTGGTAGGAAACATCATGGACTCCAAGTTCTCTAGGAGTCATTTGTGCCCCCCAGTACTAGGGACCATGCCGTAGTTGCCAGGCTGTCTACTAATGGGAGGCTAGAGTCTGAAGAGGATGGCCTCCACTAAGGAGAAGCCTTAGAGATGAGAAACCATAAATCTCATTAAGGTGGCAAGGCATGTGCCACACCCGACCAGGAGAACTAGAGTTACTGGATGTGTGGGTGTGCACAGCATACTAAGGAGCCAGTCCTCACAGCCAGTAATGTGGCTGAGACCCGACTGTATGTCTCAGACTCATGCGAGGTAAAAGCTGTGATAACATAGCCCCCGTCCTATGAGACATTGGAAGCAAGAGAACACCGGTGTGCTACTGTCTGGTTCTGCTGGGATCAACATCCTGAGCTAACTTTCCAGGGTGAGTCCCCCATTCTCTTAAGACAGAAAAGAATTAGAGAAGCCTTCAGTGAGCTCTATAAACTCTATAGGAAGACAAAAACAGTTCAATATACAAATGGTGCTGAGAAAGTGGAGTGGGTATGAGGGCAGGTCTAAGTTTTTTGATGCCTGAAGCTAATGTAGTTTAGAAGTACCTTTTAAAGAAAACACAAATTTATGAAAACAATTAGGCTCAAAAATGAATGTTCTTGTAAAATGAGAAACGAAATAACAACAAATTACAGTCTTGAAAAACTGACAAATACCACAAACATCCCAAAATCCAGAAAAATAACATAATATTTTTCTTATTAATTTTAGGACAGAATCCATACTATTTTTTCCTATATTTTAGGACTGTTATCAAATTTGAAAAATATAAAGTTTTTAATTGTAAATCAGCTATAAGATTTCAGGACAATTCAAGTTTTCTTGGTAGGGTCTATAGTAAAGTACTCTTTGAATTCACAACACTCATTAACCATATTGTTGGGTCCTAAAACTTAATCTTCAATAACTTTATGATAAATCCACTTCTGAGTGAGCAGACAACTTCCAGTGCAGATTTGAGAACTAATAGAAAGCTCAGTAAATACTTGTGTCGGGGCAATGATAGCTAGCTGCCTACTGGAACACTCCCACAAGCGTCCATTCTAAGCCTTTGAGAATCAACAAATGAAGCCACACAGCATCGGCAGCAATTCAGAGGCTTCAGGGTGGCATACAAATCTCTGCACCTGCAAAGAAAAGATGGAATTGCATGAATGGGGACCACATCAGTCAGTAGTAAGAGTGGCCTGAGCTACTACAGAGTGCTACCCAAAGGAAAAACATAGACTCCAATGCAGAAGACAGGAAGAGTGCATCATGATAGGTGATTTTCAAATCACTACTTTACCTCATTTAGAGAAGAACTGGAAATACAGTGCTGTAATTGATGGTGTTTTGGGTGTCCCACTTGATAACAGTGCATGGGCTTTGAATCAGATCCCATCACCCAGTCTCAAAATTTATTAACTCAGCTAATTTTGTTTCATCTATACCCTCAAAAACCACACCCAATCCCCTTCACCTGCATGTCATTTTTAAACAAATTTCAGACATCGTTTACTGCTCATTCGTAAGTATCCTAGAAAGTATCTCTAAAAGAAAGGACTCTTAAAAAATAATATAACCATAAAATCACTATCACACTTTTGAAATTAATACTAATTCTACAATATCAAGAAATATCCAGTCATATACTTCTACTGATGCAAAAAACTAAAAAAATTAAAAATCAAATGCAAAAACAAACAAAAACATAAATTCACAGTGAAAAAGACTATGTTTAAATCTTAGTTTGCCCAGTATGTGACAATGACAATTTCAAGTAGTCCTTCTGGACCTTGATTTATCCCTCACAAGATGAATAATACGCCTGATCAATTTAGTTCTCAGTCCCTCCTCCTTGTTTGCAAATAGCAAGTTACTTAACTCCTCTGAGCTTTAATATCCCAATATAAAATGAGAATAATAACTACCTTATAAGACTGTTATGAATATTAAAGGAGAAAAAACATCTGAAATACCTGGCATATAACTATCACTAAACACTAGAACACACGTACAACAATCAAAAAAAAAAAAACCAATAGTTTTCTTTCTCTTTTGAATCCCAACCTCAAGTTAAATAGTACTGCTATATTTAATAGTGTATAATCCATGCTCTGATTTTCTCCCTCATGTATTTACGACAACCTGGCAAAGTAAGTAGCTCAGGTTGTGTGTAATCCAAGGCTCAGAGAGATTTACTGACTTGCCCAAAGTGCACAGCTGTTAAATGACTAAACCAGAAATTTGCATAGAAATTTCCTTATACCCTATATTCTTTTGAATCTGTGACATAAATGAAATTTAAGTTATGCTTTGAATATTCTGTTTAGATATATAACCGTCTTAAAGAAAATTTCCATCAAAAATTATTTTTTAAGTTTTTTGAACTAATGAAGAAAACTAACCTACCTCAAAAACCTCATTTCTTTGGGGTTCAGGATAACAGAAGTTTCAGTTTTATTCTCACTCTCTGTAAAGAAAAAAAAAAAAGCCACCTGAAGGTTTTTAAAAAACTGTATTGAAGCTCAAATGTCCTACTTGTTATATAAAGTTTAATTTTCTAAAGCTAAGGGCTTATTGGCCTTAAATAAATAATCAAATTTAAAATCTATCACTGAGCATTCATAATGATTTTTAATTACTGAACAAAATGCCTATATTTTCTTATAAAATGAAACCAGAAAAATTACCTATAAGAAATACTACAGCCTGACCAAATGTTAATCATAATCATTGTTTCTATTGTAACTGGGGTTGCAGGTGATGTGACACCTTCCAGGTATTCTTGATTTTGAATAATTAGAAAGCCAAAGTCACAAAGTAGTTGTGGCTTCCCAACAGCAGGTCCTCTAGTAAGAGCACAAGCTCTTAGACTCCAACATTCATTTGCTTAACTCACTGATTATTATGCCTTCTGGGTGAACGCTAAGTCCTTCTCAGCTACAAAATCCATGAAAAAACCTTTTTTTAGCTCAGTGGTTTTGTATTTTTCTTTGTATAGGTCTTACATCTCTTAAGATTGTTTCTAAATGTTTTATGTAGTTTGTTGCTATATGGGTGAAATTCCCTTCCTTGGTTTTTCTCACTGATATTTGCTGGGATATAAGTAGATTGTCATGGGCCTGGTGTTTAATACTCCCTGTGAGGACCTGGAGGAGAAGATAGAAGTGACACCCTCAAACATCTTTGGTCATGTGTAATCATTAACCATAAGGCAACACTGGAATTCAAGATGATCTTAGACAATTAGAGGACTGTTAGAAACAAAGAATATGGTATTAGTGGTGGCAGGTATTACAAAAAACAACAAACCAAATCATCAACAAAAAAAGTAAGACAGGAACTATCACTATACAAAAGGCTGGCAGCAAAAGATGTAACGTCAAAGTGAATAATTAGCTGGCCACGAATGAGCAATGAAGCACTATACTTTTTTTCCGGCCTGTAATGTTGAAATCTGAAGTGTAAGGACCATCAACATTCCTATGTGTTCAGTGCCAGTGAAATCCCTACCATGACTTTAAAAGAAATGTGGAGATCTTAGAATCTAAGTGACATGAAAACAAGATTGAATATAAAGTTTAAAAAAAGATTTAATTATGGAATTACAGAAAGGTTGAAGGAAATGTTCTTTAATAACTGTATAGTGACCAACATTGGCCATGTGCACTGATGATAAAACAAGATGAAACAGCCTTAACCTGCAACGTGGAGTCATGCCTTCAATGTCAGTGTTTTCAGACAGCAGGTTTATTAATCATTAAAATGAATTGACACATGAGGTTGTCAAATTTCCTGTTCTGAAAGTGTAATTTATTAAATTTTTTAACGTGCTGTTGGATTCTAAGAATACTGACAACTTAAGTGATCTCAGGCTGTTTTTAAAGATGCTGGTGGCTAACCTAGTCACAATTAAGAAAGTAAATAATTCACCTTACTCCTGAATGCAAACTAAAGGACTTTATAGCCCAGCTAGTGAGTGGCTGGGAAAAATTAGATTTTTTTTTTTTTACAGTACTTAGTAGAAGAGGGACACAGGTATTTATACCCAGCAACTATCCAGGTCTAATTTGTGATGCCTGCTGAGTTTCATAAGGATAGACAAGGAGAAGCAACTCGGAAATAAGGGAGGATCTTGTTGGAACAAATACAAACCTCTTAACTAGCTCTGAGAGTAGGTAAGGAAGAGTGTTTCAGCAGCTGAGAAATAGACCTCTAGGATTTTCAAAATGATGTTGGATAGAGGGTTAAATTCACTTAAAGAGGTTTTAGACCAATGTACTTGAGTTTAAGGTTAGTATAATCTCTTAGAGAAAACATTAAGAATGGGTTAGGAAAGACAACAGCAGTGTTAAGGATTACAGCAGAGCCTAAAGAATTATTCCTTGCTCCATTAAAAAAATGCCTTTTTTTTTTTTTGATGGTATATTCAGGGTTATTTGTAGTATGGCCCCTTGAACTGCCCTAGGTCAATATTGAAAAGTTAAACCAGATAACAGAAGGCCTTGTGTGCCACACAAATAAATTGGACTTTATCTGGGAGGAAACGGGGAGCCATTTTAGCAGTGGCAAAATCTGGTTTGAATTTTAGAAATTTATTTCCAATGGTAGTATGAAAGATACACTATAGAAGGCTTGAGACTAGAGCCACGGAAGTCTTTTAGGAGGCTATTTCAAAAGCCCAGATCTGATGACAAACATCTAAGGGAGGGCCTAGTGGCAAAGGCAATGAGGCTTATGGGGAGAAAACTAACCTGAGTAAGGGATGTTTGAAAAGCAGGTTCAACACGACTAGGTGACTAATTAGATGAGAAACATGGAAGTGAGGAGATTTCTGGGTTGATCAAACAGGTGGCTTATAGTACCACTGACTGAAATCAATAATATAGAAGAAAACCCATATTTAGGGAGAACAATAATAATGAACTTAGTGGAAGATACATACATGAGATTTGAGGTACAAATAGTCAGTTGTTCACTAGAAACACTGTTGTTAGGACAAAGATTTGAGCAACATATACATCCATGTGTAGATGATAGCCTAATTAATGGAAGGTTCCTAACCACTTCCCAACCCAAAACACCTGAGTCATACATCGCAGCCCATTGGTAACTGCGGCAATACAGTGATTTTACAGGAATATGTTCTCAACATTCTCACCTCAAGTGTTGAAAAGCAGATTAAATGGCAGACTCCCTGCAAACAGCAATACTTAAGGCACTGCTGCTTAAACTTGTGTCATAAGAACTCAGAATGGTGCTGAGCTTGTCACAATGAAGGTGCTGAGGCTCACCCCCAAAGACTGAGTCAGTGGTCTGGGGTGGGGCTCAGGAACCTCCACATTTAAAAAGCAACTCCAGGTATTGCTTATACACTCTGAAGTTTGTGAAGTTCTTTGGAACATCTAATAAAGAGGAAAAAGAAAAAAGCAGTCAGAATTTTGCATATGTGAATTTTGCCTTCGAAATGGCGATTTATTTAACTTGTGTCAGATTATTTCTTTTGATATTAAAGTACATAGTTTTAGTCAAAGCCTAGAAATTATTTTTCCTGGAAATGTTTATAACAAATAAGTTTTATACTCTGAGTCATAAAGTGTATTTCCCTAGGCACAACAAGGGGAAAAAATATCTAAAGTTAAAAACAAAACAAGCAGCGAAGTGCAATTGGTTTACAAAATTTGAAAATTACTAACTTAAAAATTTTGGAGTCATTACGCTTAATGGAAAGGGTCCTGGACTGAAATTGAGAAAACCTGCGTTGTATGGCATTAATGTTAATCTTGAGCTAGTCCTTTGACATTTCTAGGCCTTCGTTTTACCATTTATCTCAAGACAGGCTAGCTGGAGAAATTTAAGATTCTGGATAAGATTGATGCGTAGTCTTTCGTATGTTAGGGTTGAGCCAAATGAAAATGATATTTAGCCATTTTGACCTACAAAAATGGCAATTTCATGTGGTTTAACAAACCTGGGATGGACCTGGATCATTTGGTATGATCAGTCTGTATCTTCCCAGCTCACGGTTGGCTTGCTTAATTTTTCCCCAACTATAGATAGTCTCTCTCCCTGGCAAAAAGCAGATGCAAGTTTACATCCTTTTGGCTCTGAAACTTCAAAGGACAATCACCTTTTCTCACCTCTAAATTAAAGGACTCAGATTGACATGGCTTGGATCAGACCCTCCCCTTAGACACACATTGTGGTCAAAGTACTATTATGGGCTAGAAACAGATCACTTTCCTACCTCGAGACCAGAGGGTAGAATAGTGTGAATGGCAGCGTTCGATCTCCAGAAGGAGGTGTGGTGCTGAGCAGACAAACCTACAGATACCCTTCACGTGCCTGCATGACTCTGGGTGTGTAGTGATTTAAAATATACTTTATTCATTAAAAGGAGACATTGTGACTAGACTCAACTAAACTGGAAGGCAGATTTGGATTCAAAATCTTTGTGACTTGTGAAGTCATTTTCCTCCTTTTAATATATTTTCTCATCTGAAAAATGTATTATAAATACCTCAAAGGGCTATTACAGGATTATATGAAATCATGTGTGTGGAACTCCTTTGAAAATTATAAAGCACTGTAGAAATTAAGGGATCTTTCATTCAATAAGCATCTATTGAGTGCCTACTGTGAGTTGGGAACTTTATTGGTTGCTGGCAGTATAATGATGAATACAGTATGTATCTAACATCATATAGGATCTGGATAACATATAGTATATAAATAAGTTCAGTATATCTTAACTTTTTTAATCTTTAAAATAAACCAAATACATGAGAATTGAGTCAGAGGGTACACTAGTTTAACAAATTCAGGTATAGTCTATGTATTATAGAGATGTTACTCAAAATTTAAGTGTAAAATGAATGTCTTTAAAGCAAATCTTTCACTCATTTTACCTCTATCCTTTTCACAAGACTGTATTTTATTCTGCTCACCTCTTCAACAAATGACTTCCTCCTAAGGTTAACATTGATTGCCCGGTCTGGCTTCTTTTCTCAAAACTGATCTGCAGCTAATTCTCTGAATGTTTTTGTTCCTCTATATACATTTAAAATTGAACACAGCAATTCTTACCACAAGTCTCCATCCCATGCTGTCTCATTTCTATTTCCCAAACAAGTAATTTTGAACCTCATTCATGTTTTATTTTTATCTTTTCCTTTTATCTTGGCATAATTCTCTTACTAAATTATGTTGTCCTACCCAAGCTCATGCTTTGGGAAAGAGTTGATAAAACTGAAACTTGTCTACTATAAAATGATCTTATATTCCCCCAGCTATTCTGAATCTAAAATTATCCACTATTATTTGTATCAGACTGATTTCTCTTATAGTGGTTTACATTTTTATCATGCTGAACTACATTTTCAAATATGACTTTTTAAAAATTTTAATAAGATTAAACAATAAATTATAAGAGACTTTTCAGGAACTTCTTGCCAAAAAAATATTTGCTTGCCTATGCACACAAGTCCATATGCCAATTACATATTTATTCAGCCTAAACTGATCACATTACAATAAGTTCCTGTCTCTCTCAGAACTGTATAAATTCACAAACCTAAGCCTGGTTTAGTGGTCATAATGCCACTACTTATTGTTGATACTTTATACCTATTGCTAGAGTTTGTCATGGGTTTTTAACCCGCTCTTGTTGAAATTCTTTGCCCATATTTGTTTATTCCTTTTTTTTTCTTCAGCAACTATTTACTAAAGGTCTACTACATGCCAGGTGCTGCTCTTGGCTGAGTGGGTACAAAATCAATAAGGCATAGTCTTTGTGCTGAAGGACCTTACAAAGCAGGAGACCAAGAACGAAAAAGACAATTATAATATAGGAGAGCAATGGATTACAGGAAGTATAGCTTTTGTCTGCCTCCTCCTAGTTCCTTCAGGCAATTCTTCTTCCACTGCACTGGTCTAAAAGGCCAATCATATTGGTTCAAGGATGGGCATGTAACTGTCTCAGACCAATTAAAGGACTCCTCAGAACTTTTCTTCTAGAGTTATAAGGGAGGAGTATCCCTGGATTACTCTAGGATCACAAGCTCCCAGTATGGAGCATGAAGCATGTAGGTCACTTCACTATTCATGCCGAGTACCAAATGAGAAGTTGCTGGTGGCACTTTTCCCACCATGCGAAAAGAGTCCATTTAGGAGAGATGGAAACTGATATGCTAGAAGAAGCAGAGGCAAGTGAGATCTGAAAGATGGAGAAAGCCTCCTTGATCCTTGGGTCTGGTATGCCTGAAGCTGTCACTTCCCTGGACTTACCAGTTTTGTGTGGAGGTAGACAGTCCTGAGTTGATTTGGTGGCTCCTTGATCATCAGGGATCCAGGTTCCTGCTGTCTTTCTGCTCTGCCATCCTTAGCATAGGAATTCTATCTTTGTGCAGCAACTGGATTTTTGAGATGAGGCTTGTCTTAGTGTGTTTGGGTTGTTATAACAAAATATCATAAACTGGGTATCTCATAAACAAAAGAAATCTATTTCTCACAGTTCTGGATGCTGGGAATTTCAAGACCAATGTGCCAGCATGTCTGTTATGTGGTGAGGGCCAATTTTCTGGTTCATAGAGAGATCTACCTTGGCCTTCTTATGAGGGCACTAATCCCATTCATGAGTGCTCCACCTTCATGACCTAATCACTTCCCAAAGGCCCTACCTTCTAAAACCATCATGTTGGCGGTTAGGATTGCAACATATGAATTTGAAGGAGAGGGACACAAACATTCAGGCTACAGCAGGACTGTACCGTGTTCCGCAGTCCCCATCATTCTTCAGTATCTTCCAGACTCTGAGTTTAGTGCCAGTTGCTGTTTACCCCCAAGCTTAAAATGTTGTTTTTCTTATGCCCTGCACTGCAATACATAATCCATCTAACGCACCCCCGAGAGGCTTTCAGAGTACGGTCTCTGATCAAAAGAGAAGGACGCTTCTATTTGAATGCATCCCTGTTGAGCTCAAGAAGTCTAACTTCTCCTTTCTTGGAAAGCTTTTGAGAAAGAAAAGGTAAACCCACCAATGGCAACTCCAGGGTCATGGGGCAATGTTGTACATACCTGTTGTGAAGGATATGAGGTATATCCTAATTAATTTCTTACTAGAAATAGATGAGCTTCTAAAATGTACTAACTGTTCTTCCTTTTTTAGAGATTTGTCATCCCAGTGATAACATCATTCTTGTTCTTGCATTTTTGTATGCTTTATTGAATGGGAGAAAAAAGTCACAATTACAGATTAATTCACATAATTTGGAGCTGATTTAAGTATACTTATGAATGTGTCACACATTTGAACTTCATCCTTTATGTGTAGCAATAGTAGATGTTGAAAGTGCAACCTGGAAGCAGATAGACATTATGGTAAACTTTGAATGGGATAAATAGGGAGTGGAGACCAACTGTCATCACTAAACAGGCAAGTGATTTCACTGTTCGTGCTAAGTGCTAAATGAGATTAAGTTGTTGGTCAACTGGGGCCCTGTGTGAACTTTAGCATGTGTCAGTCTCTTGGAAAAGGATGTTCCACCTTATAATTAGGAAGCAAAGGCTAAAGTCAGGTTTAGAGGATGAGGAATTGTGTGTGGAAAGAGAGAATGATCTATCTCTGAGACCACAGCACACTGCTTTGGTAATTCAGTAGGAGAAAGCTGCAAACAAAGGCAATCTTAGGCTAAGAGAGAATTCCATTTCAGAGATCATATTGCCAAAGAAGTGGGCTCTGCTACAAGATTTGTAGGGAACATAAAAACAGGGAATTTATAAACTCTAGGGTAGCTGTTAGCCCCAAAGGATTCGAAAACAGAAAACCAGCTAATTAAAAAATGATGGAGAACCCAGAGAAGAATTTGGTGTTGACGACAGTAAGCAGATCTCAGCAGCAGAAAATGGTGGAACTGATTTGGTAGGAATAGCTCATCCAAACATCCTAAGTGATTTGGGAGAATACTTAGTATGAGATATTATGACCCTATAATATACTGGAGGCCTTAACTGTGGAAGTGGCAGTAGAAAAATTGAGGGATGAATGTAAGGAACATTAATAAAGTAATAAACAGATAAGACTTGGCAATTGACAATGGATGAAGTGAGAAGGGAGTAGAGAGATAGAAGTCAAAAATCAATTACTTTGGGTTTAGATAATTAGAAGAATGAAGATACCATTCATGTAAATAAGGAAACTTGAAGGCAAGACTTGTTTAAGGGGAAAGATGATGTGTTCACATCTAAATAGCTCGAGTTTGAGGTGCAGGTGAAACATTCAAGTAGAAATATTCAGAATATTCAGTAGGTAAGTCCAAGATGTGAGGCTGAAAACAAGAGATGTCAAGGGTAGAATTCTAGATTTGGAGGTTAATGGAAGCTAGAAGAATAGATGAGATTACAGAGGGAAGTGCTGAGGTTCATAGATGTGTGAGGGTGTCTTTTCCTTTGTTCCTACATATTAATCTTAAATATGCAGACTGAAGATATACAATTATTCCCTTGAACTGATGATTACATTAATATATTGCCTATAGTCTGAAACACAACACACCCAGGGATATTTGGTTTGAATTTGAATTTCAGAATTAGATTAGTTCAATTGAGAAATTTAAATAATACAGAGTAAGAATATTTGAATACCAGAAAGTTGCTCCTAACTTTGTCAGTGTTATAAATTAAATCCAGCATCAGGTACCTTAAAATTTAAGATTGCCAGACAATAGTGAAAGAATAAGTGATCTTCACATAACATTTTTCCTTAATTCAATATATCTACAGTATGTTTTTTAAAGAAGAATTTCAAGATTAATTCTGAATTTTATTAGTTTTATAGTTTTATAAGTTAGCCAAATGAAATATCTTTTCACACATAGTGTTAAAGAGTTAGTACATTGTGTAATCCAAAATACCTATGCAAATGCTTAATTGTATAAAGAACATTATGCAAATGTTTAACTGAATAAGGAAGTGAGATGTCATTATTAATAATGAATTGTGAATGTAATTAGAAATGAGTAATTAGGAAAAATAACACAGTAATAAAGGGTATATTTCAAAAGTAGTACACTGAGAATATGAAAATAAGTTTTTAATATGTCTTTTACATGCCAGTAGAACATTGATGTGGTGTTCCTGCCTATGAATATGATTTGAAGTAAACAGGTGGGGACAGAAGGGTCACAATAATCTCCTAACTCCTTTTAATAGTTTTAATAAAAAATACTACATTCTATCTCTTACACAGATTTGAATAGACTAGGGATCAAATAAAATGCAATTTTATTATGTTTATTTTGTTCTGCCTCAACCCATTAATCAATGGATTTCGGAGTTCATGGCTGTATGAGTGAGTGTTTGCATTAAGAGAGAATAAATAGGCTCTGGAGCCAGACAATTTTAAATCCTAGTTCTGCCTCTTACAGCTTTGCAGCCTTGAGTAGTTCATTTAACCCCTCTTAGCTCCAGTTTCCTCACCTATAAAATGTAAGTATTAGTAGTACTAATTTCACAAGGTTGTTGGGAAGATAAATATAAAGCATTTAGAACAGTAATTTGCTAAATATTTACTATAATAATATTACAATAGACACAGAAACGTATTTGACCCATGCAAATACACACACACACACACACACACACACACACATACACACAACATATACAAGTTATATTTTGTCACCTGTAATGGTAGGGTCAATAAGAATATTGGCCAAGGCAAATAGGTAGACAGAGAATCTTCACTTCAGTCTCGATCAGTAAAACTTAGAGATGGTATAGGCTTCGCTGGAAAGAGGTAAAATTGAATGTGTGTTTTATTTAACTCCTAAAATCTACTGTTATTTCATCCTCCTTGCCTCTTTGTTTTTTACTGTTTTACTGCTTGTGGTCCAATTAAACAGATGCCAATACAGTGAGACAGCGACATACAAAATAGTGCAATAGTCAGGTAAAAACAGTAACAGTTGAATTGTAGGCACAATTTGATCTAAAGATAGAGCACAAATCTTAAAACTCTGCTGGCCTGAAATGAAAATGAAGAATTTTCTTTTCTGTATCTTGGCTGATCATATTTTACTTTCTGTACCTTGACTGATCCACAAGACAATTCACATTAAGAAACAGACGGTACTCTAACATACTCCCTTGATATTTAAGAAAACTGAAGTTGGATTACATGTAAACAAATTGACAATTGCTGGACAGAGATTTGGATAAGTCATCCAATTAATCTAATTCTAATACATACATCTGAAAGTTAATTCTCTTATTTTCAAACGCTAAATATAAAAATCAGATTGTTATTCTATTTGCAAAGTTGAGAGTAGAGAACTGACTTAAATTTGATTGATTGAAAAAGCATAGTCAGCCCTCTGTATACATGGGCTCTCCATCGTTGGATTCAACCAACAGCAAATTGAAAACAAAATGGATGCTTGGGTCTGTACTAAACATCTACAAACTTTTTTCCTTGTCATTATTCCTTAAACAATACAGTATAACAATATTTACATAATATTTACATTGTATTAGGTATTATAAGTCATCTAGAGATGATTTAAAGTGTACAAGAAGGTTGTGCATAGGGTATATTCAAATATTATGCCATTTTATATAAGGGATTTGAGCATCTGTGGATTTTGGTAGAGGGAACCAATCCCCCATGAATACCAAGGGACAAATGTATATAGATTTGACAAAAGAAAGAATTTTAAGATTGTAATTGGTAAGGAAGATATGGATTATTGAGGGGGGACTTTAAAGTTAGGATGCTTTTCTTGGGATGGGTTAGGTACAAAACAGAATTACAGATTTAAAAAAAACTATGTAGAGATAGGAAAAAAAACTCAAGCTCTGAAATGAGAGTATGCTATAGCTGTGAGATACTACCCTTATTCTACATATCTTACCAATCCATTTCAAGTAATTTCTAACCACATGGGGTAGAGAAGGAGGTGAGTAGGGGAGGGCAGGAGGGAAAAATGATAGTATGTTGAAAAATATATTTTGCCACTTATAGGTATAACTACTATTTGTCTACAAGCTATGTCTATCAAAGAGAGCACATCAATATCACAGCATGTGTAGAAGAAAATGAAAATATAGAAAATCCTGACTATCACACTTCAAATGTTTCCCGGGAATGTCCTACCTTTCATCCATTAATACTGCTTTAGGCAAAGGATGTCCTGTATGAAATGCATAGAGATAATAAATCAAATCCTTAACACTTTGAGTAAGCTTTGCTTTTTCATAAAAGTCTTTATAGTTCTGGCCTCATTTATCTTTCGAAGAAAAACAAATGAATTGAGTTTATCATTATAGCTAAGAATTTCAATTCTTTCAGCATTTAAGTGATAGGAGAAGGCCCAAATTGAGATCAACTTTTAGCATGGTACTTAGGGCAAGTAAAACAAGTGCTAATGAAAAATGATTCATTCAGAGCTCTCATAACTAAAATTGTTAGCCTACATTATGAATCAGCGGGAAGAGAAAAATGCATTTAAAAGTTAACGGTTTTAGAAAGATGGTTAAAAAGTGAAAAACTGAAGTACTGTACAATCTGTTAAATAGAAATTATTTGCTTTATCATTCTGTTACTATACTCACATAATGCCAAACCAAGAGGTTGAAAAATTTAAAAATCTAGCTAATCAACTAGTTGTTATTTTAAACAAATATAACTGAATTTTAATATTGTACAGTTATACCCAAATGATGTCTACACAGTGAGTTTTGACATATTATAGTCACAGCTTAAATGATATCTTTATAAACAACTGACTTAAAAAGAAATAAGGATGAGCATTTACTTTCCCTTATTTTGATAAACTTTTATATGTCCATTTTCCTTTGTCTTTATTCACATTGATGAATATATTATAGTGAATTTCAAATTTAAACATGGTTTGATCAATTCAAAGATTATAGTACAATTGATTAGTTGATTAATGTAACATATTTTATTAACTGACTCATTACAAAGAATTATTTTTGGTATGTGGACCAAGTCAGGATGGAATGCATCTTTTAGGTGAATAATTACTCCAAATACAGATTTTATCGGCATGAGAAAAGAGCGAAAAAAGGATGTGGTAATACAGGTAAATTATAAATATAACCCAGGACAAAACTAAAAGCATGTCATATTCTTTTGGGTAAAAGCCCTTCTATGTTTATACCTACAATAGGTGGTACAGTATCATTATATCTATAATACTTAAGATTTAATAAAAACTCAGTTTATAAGGTTTATCATTTTCATTCTTTGTTTTAATACAGAAGATAGTTATTAGGTTTCCATTCTTAGCACATAAAAAATAGGAAGCATCTTTCTCTATAGCAAGTCAACTCATGAGAAAACTCTTGAATATCTTCTCTGTGACCCCAATTTCAAGTCAATAGATTAAGTGTTCACATTGTTTGCAGCTAAGTCACAGCTGTCTAAATTGCTTCAGAAATGTTTAGCAGATTGCTTTATAGCAGGATAACACAGTTTGAACCATAGTGTCTTGAATACATCTTGCTGAGAGCTTATCTCATTCAAATGATGAAGGCAGCTGAAGCATGGTATTTGAATCAGCCACATTTTGCTCTAATAAAGGAAAATTTTAGGAAGCTCTAGTTGTGATAGGCAACACACAATGAAATGTGGATCTTATATTTTACACCATTCTAACTGCTTGTGTATGTGTGTGTGGTGATAAGATACTTTAAAAATAAAATTTCATTTGGTGGGAGGCTTACAGTTAAACTGTAAAAGCAATACACAGATCATGTGAATTACCATCATATAAAAATAAATATGCAAATGACTGTAATACTGTTCCAAAATAGTATCTTTAATAGGAAACCCTTCATAAGAACCTTTATAAAGTGACATATTTTAAAATCATTTTTATATTTTATAAGTATTTATAATTAGTTCTTATTTTTAATTAGAAAATACACATCTTTTCAGCCACACCCGAATAAGCGGTATGTATGAACATAAAGAATGGGTGCATATACATACTTCTATTATAAGTAAAAAAATTATCAGTCAAACAAGTTCTCATCAAGCACTTTCTATTCATATATTACTGGATGCTGTGGAGACTACAGAAGTTATATGTGATTTTTTTCACGTAAGAAGCTTAAAATCTACATGGGAAACACAGGAGTGAATGTAATTGTGTCCTAAAGTGTGTTTTTGCAGATATAACCCCAGTAAATTCTAGGTACTCCATAAATATTGTCAAATAAGTGAATAAACTGTAAAAGCTAAACTTTATTTTTAATCACTCAGTTTAGATAATTTAAATATTTCAAAAAATTCTATCAATGGCAAGTTTGAGAAAAGGGTCTATTTAAATATCCAACTTGGAATGTATATTCCAGTTATTTATTGCCATATATATCTACCTATTACTTCCCCCCACCCCCAACCCAACCAACCAACAATTTTATATTACTCGTAAATTCTATAGTTCAGGAGTTTAAACAGGGAACAGCAGAGATTCTCTCTTTCCATGATGTCCAGGGCCTCAAATAGGATGATTCCAACAGCCAGAGGCAACTTGAACTGATGAGGGCTGGAAAAGCTGAGAATGGAAGCTCTCTCAACAAGATGGTAATGGACCTTTAGTCTCCTCCTACCCACTGGGCTGGGATGATCTGAAGGCTGAGCTCAGCTGGGACTGTTGACCACAACACCTACATATGGCCTCCCCTGGAGGCTTTGACTTCTCACAGATGGAGGCTGGGTTCTAAGAGCATTCAGGCTAACAGGGAGTGTTCTAAGAATGTATGGTCTTTTTTTTTCTGCCATAATGAAAATATTTGTTCTAGGGCCTAAAGAATCTGATAGCTATGGATTTGGAGATTGCATTTTAAGGCCTGAGAAGTAGAATGCTTTAGTGATTGCAAAAATCATTAACTAAAAAGTCTATATGTAATGGATACTGTGAGCTGTCTATCAAAATCCATCCTGGCTCCTCTTTTTCCAGAAAGGAATTGCGGCTGGGTCCACGACTACACAGTCAAGACTACATTTCTCAGCCTCGTTTGATGCTTATGTGTGGTCCAGTGACCACATTCTCACAATGAAATGTGAGCAAAAATGTCTGATTTTGAGCCCAGATCTTAAGACATTGGACATACAATCCTCCATGCTCTTTCTTCTTTCCCATAATGCAGATCATGGTGTTCCATGACCCAGTTTCAACCATGCGGCTGAGAATGCTGTAGTGGATGGTAGGGCAGTAAGACAAAAGGAACCTGGGCTGCTGGATGGCCTCATAGAGCAGAGCCAATCTGATAACTTGGATTGCATACCTTGTGCAGTCCTTGTGTGTGAGAGAGAAATAAATTTCAGTGTTCTTTAAGCCATATGACTTATTACTCCAACTCTCAGCTATAGTATACTTAGCCTTTCAGTAATTACAAAAGCTTCTCTCACTTTAGAATCTTTATCTATGTTATTCTCTCTCCTTGGAAAATTCTTTACCACCTTTTTTTGCCCAGTGAACATGTACCCACTAGTGAGAACTCAGCTTAAGTGTGAAGCATTTAAGAAAGGAATGCCTGACCTGTGTTCAAAGTACTCTGAATTTACCTTCTTAGTCATTATATCTGTTTTACTAAACTACAAATTCCATTAAGACAGAGAGACCAGGTATGCTTTGGTAACCATTATATTCCCAGTGACAGGAAGGAATAAATTTTTTCTTTCCAAAGAGTTTTTTTCTGCATCTTTGTGCACATGGCAGAAAATGTCCTAGAGCCACAACACTTCACTACTCTAGGGCCACCAATTAATCAGTATTTCAATGTTCTGTTTCCAAATTCTTGGAAAGAGAATCTGATTGGCTAAACTTGGGTATGGTTAACAGTGGTTCAATCATCATTTATTGGAAGATCTATGTATGTTAAGCAGAGTCAACATGGCAACAGAGACTTCTCTGGGAATAGAAGGAATTGTCAGTGAAGTCGATGTGGACTGAGCTGACATCCCCAAAAGTATCTGCTACAGTCACTGTAGCTGACTTTCCTCTTCTGTGTTCTTGACTTTGTCTTAACAACTTCGTTCTCAAAATTATCCTCATAGAGCCCACAAGGGAACGATCTCTGTGAAGGGATTCTTAAGGAAGAAAAAGGTGGTGATTAATTAGTTCTGACTCGGTCTCCTTGAGTTTTGCCTTTTTCTGGCAGATTCTCTTTGATTACCACTGCTACTTCACTCGGATCTCTTAGAAGAAGGGTTGGGGAGTTCATCCTTCTCTTTTTCTTTTAACACTAGCATCATAAACAATGATAACACAAAAACAAAAACAAAAAATCCTTCCCAATCTGTACTTTTCAAACACTTTACTAAATATTAAGGAAGAACAAAAGAGAAATAAACAATGTAAGGCAACAAAAAGTGTGACTCACAAAGTAAAGGTTTCTGGTCCCTTCCCTGGATATATAGTTCCTGTCTCATTTTACTGAGATCTAAGGAAAAAGAGGACCCCTATCATCAGAATGAACAGCACAGAAAATGGAAAACAAAAAAACCCAGTTAACTCTTCTTGGATTTTTCCTGTAATATTTGCTCCATCCTAAAAAAGAAATAGAAGATAACACTTTCTAATTATTGTTCATTGAAACTATTTCTATATGGTTGGCCATTTCTACTTCTTTAAGACCTTTAAAATATCTATGAAAAATTTAAAAATCTACCTGCATAAACAGTGATATAATCCAGATTTTTAAAAGTATTTTCTTAAATGGAAACTAAAAAACTTCCTCTTTTTTGTTGTTAATATAAATTAGAATGTATCTTCAGGTGAACTATACTTAGAAGTCCCTGAAAACATTTTAAATAGGAGCCAAATGCAATTCATCTGAATCAACATATGTTTGCATTAAAACTTTTTCAAGTGTGCATCAGTCTAAGTTTGATTCACGTCCTATTACTTTTTTTTTCATCCTGAACAGAGACTGTGACCTGGGTAGAAGCTTTTAGCTCAAACTAATATGCTGCTTAAACTATCACATTTTCCAGATTATCAAGCAGTTTTTATACTGTGTTGGCCTCTGTTTTGTGTTGTACTACTTTCCCCAGCAAAACTAATCTCGGAAATAATTCTTATATAACTTTTAAAGCTTTGTATATTTGTTACTTATATTTACATGTGAAATGTAAAATTATTATCAATACTTGTTTCAGTACTAGAAATATGTAAAACAAAGTCTTTTTCTACAGTAAAAAGTTGAAGGAGTATAACCCTTTAATTTAAACGAGAATTCTATTTTAAAGTTCTTATAGCAGCATGGTGTAGGTTAAGATAAGCATGAGCGGTGATTAGAAGACTTGGGTATTAGTCTCCATCACAGCCACTGAGTATTAATAATGTTGTCTCGCTCCTAATTAGCTAAGTAAACTGCCGTATTTTTTTCCTGCCTATAAAAGGCTAGATATTTTAAGTCTCTTCTAGTTCTAGAATTTCATGGTGCTGAAATGTGACCATTTTCTCTCATATCTAAATTAATTTTTACAAAGACTACACATTGACTACTTCTAAGCCCTTGCACAATTAATTCTTAATTCTACCATTATTAATCACCTACTATGTACTATATGTTACCAAGTAGTCAGGTTAGCTCTAATGTTACCACACCAGGGAAAGTTGGCTTTTTCCTTTCCAGAGGCTGATTCCGCTCCACCCCCCTTTAAATTCAGTTAAAACAATTCAAGAAGCCAGCTAATTAAATTCTTAGCTCAGTATAGCTCCCTAGCACAAACCACAGTGCTGCAGTACAGCGCTCAAGGAAAAGGCATCTTAAAGGCTGTGCATTAAAAGTTGCCAGGGATCCGGCCGCTTACATTTCTTGAAAAGTACAGACCACACACCAGTTCCGCTAGCTGTGCACCTTACTGGTTGAGAAGGCGCGCTCGGGGTGGGGGCGAGCAAAAGCCAAGATTATTAATAGCTTGGGTTGAGGGTGAGCGAGAGAGCAAAGGCATAATCTGTAAAATAGGAGTCCCGAAGCTCTTTGGGTTGTAGAGATTAGAAAAGGGTCTGTTTAAGTTAGGCCCAAACTTCGGCAAGAAAAGAGAAGGTGGAACTGGGAAAACACAAGCAAAAAAAACGAAAAGAGCAGGCTCCCGAGTACTAGCGTTCACCGTGGGGCCGTTAAACACAGCAGGACAGTGGGCGTGTGTTTTCTTCCTCTTCCCGCCTCCTCAGAGACTCGAGCCCAGTCCTTTCCCCTCATTTTCACCCCTGCCGGGTCCAATGGCTGCCCCCGCCGAGAACCCGGGTCGGAAGCCGCCCCGCCCCCTGCGCCGCGCCCGTCCAGGGGTCTCCTCTACCCCACCCTCCCCGCCCAGCGAGAGGCGGTGGCTGCGGCCGTCACGTGTGCTGGCAGCCGCCAAGCGAGGCCGCTTTTGCGACGCGGTGACAGCCAAATGGTGCGACAGGAGGAGCTGCAGCCGCGGCCGCAGCGCCCCGCACGGAGAGGGTTGAGGCGGCTCCTGGCGTCGCCGGGAGGGAGCGACTAAGCGAGCGTGCGGCGCGGGCGGCGGCGGCGGGCAGGCGGGCGGCGAGAGGGAGCCCGCTACGAGTGCCCTCGCTCCCCGCCGCTCTCGATGAACCCGGCGGAATAAGCCGCGCCTCCAGCAGGGGCTGCGCCTGCCATGAATCCCTAGGTTTTTTTTTTTTTTTTTTTTTTTTTTCCTTTCTCTCCCTGCTCCTCACCCCCCACCCCGGGTCCCGTCCCGCCTTCTCCCGTCGCCAGCGGCGGCCGCCGCGTCCAGGTGCGGAGTCCAGAGCGGAGCGCAATGGCGTCCAACCCCGAACGGGGGGAGATTCTGCTCACGGAGCTGCAGGTAAGGGCTGCGGCCCTGGTAGGACGCGCCAGCAGAGGAGACATAGAGAAAGTCTGGCGCGGGGTCGGGGGCGGAGGGAAGCTCTGCGGCCGAAAGCTCTGCGGCCGCCGCGCCCCTGGCCCGCTAAGTACGGAAACTCAGGGATGTCACTCGGAAACCGCTTCCCCCGGGAGCCGGACCCTCTCCCCTGCCAAAGCTTTGGCCTGCCACCTCTTTAGTTTGATTCTACCTACTAGAGGGGACCCCATCTCTGCCGGCTGCCTGTGCTGCAGCAAGAGTCTGCTTTCAGCCGGTCCCCGGAGCGGCCACTTCGCCGCCCCCTCCCCTGGTGTCAGATCTGCCCGCGAAAGCCCCTGCGGCCCCCTCCCTCCGCCTGGTCGGGCCTCGCCCCGCCTTTCCACTGTACACCGCTCCTTAAACTCCTTTGAATGACTCCCAGGCTGTTTTCTCGTTCTTCCCCTTCCCCTCAGACTTCGCACAAAGAGCGCCCCCATAACTTCCAGCCCCTACACAAGTTTTTTTTTTTTTTTTTTTTTAAACGAGTCCCACCCAACGCTTGCTTCACTTCACCAGCTCCCTTCAGGTGATTGAGTTTCTTTCCTCTTGTTTGAGGGCTTTTCTTTCTTTTGTTACCAAGTGATACCAAGTCCCTTTCTCTGCTACCCCTGCTCAGATCCGGAAGCTCAGATGCTGATGATTTTCAGACTTTCATTTTCCCTCCCATTTGAACACCAAAGAAAGGGCTACAGAAGTTGTTTACAACTGAGAAAGCAGTCGACTTACGGACAACACTGGGCACCACATGTCTGCAAATGATAACAAAATAGATCCCTTAATTAGTTAAGTCCATGTCGAGTAGCAATACTGTTCTTTCCCATTTCCAGCTAAATGTCTGATGATGTGGGCACGAGTTTGTTTTTATATCTCTGGTGTACGAGGGGACTTAAGCTACCCTGTAGGGATAATTTTTCATTACTTTGGAGTGTTCCAGGGATGTTTACATCTTAATTTTAACAGATGTTAAAATTTCTTGGGTTTTTTTAATTTGGTTTGTTTTAATATAGTTATCTTTTAGCTACTCGAAGACTGGAGATAGGAATTAAGAGAAAAAATTGCTTGCATTTCTTGTGGGTTGGGCAGTTAATTTTTTGTTTAAAGATAATCTAGAAACCCTGAAGGGTTGATTCTTGATGATGACAGAGTTAAATATTTCAACTGCATCTAAATTTCTTGTTTAAACGCATTTTTCAATTGATCGCTATATAAGTTTGGTTTATTGTGCTATCAGTTGTAGCCTTGAAGGCATCGCTATAATGCTTGATATTTCCCCCACAAAAACAGAAATTTCAACAATGTACATCAGTGCACTGTTGCAAATTTGGAATCCTTTGGAAATGCAGAACTGAATTTCATATAACTGAAAATGTTGCTATGTAGTATTTTAATTACAGTTGGCTTTTTATAAGCAACTCTTACAGCACACTACATTTGCTAAGTGAATGGAATTTATTATTTTATTAATTTATATGAACTTTTAAAATAAAGATGATTTGAGGCACATTGGAAATAGTTTACATTGCCTAGTATTGAAAATGAAAAGCATACTTTGGTTTTGACTGAGAAAAAGCCATTATAATAACAGGGGCATTTTTCTTTTGATTTGAGTGGTGTTAGAATTATAAAGTATTTGGTTTTGTATTTTATAGACAGTTGGCATAAAAGACACTTACTTTAGCACTGGAACTAAAAATGTTTTCATGTCTATTAAAATACAACTTTTAGGATCTTTTAATAAGATCAGTTTTGGCAATAACAAGGAAGCAAGTCAAAGAAATAAGAAATTTTAAATATGAGGACTTAAAAGTGGGACTGAAGTAGGAGAACAAGTTAGACTTTTAAATAAGATAAAATATAACCCCTTCCAGAAAAAGAACAGTTCTTACTAAGTGTTACGTCATAGGTTAGCATGTATATCCAGGGCATTTTTCTTGGTTTGACTACCAATTCTAATAAAAGTTATTACACTTAATCATGTTTATTAAAATATTTGAGACTATATTATTTATATCAGCACATAAGTAACCATCATAAAATTTGCTTCACCAGGTATATCCATCTATTCAAACATTTTTATTATTTCATTTGGTCCTGAAACTAGTATATAGTAACCAAATATTTATCAAACTTGTTTTGAGAATCAGTTTTTTAAAAAGCTTCTAGTTTTGAGAATCAGTTTTTTAAAAAGCTTCTAAATTGTTTGAATTTAGTTGCAAAATTGTTTAATATGAAGTTCTTAATGTTTCTCTGCCATTATGGACTTTAAGTATTTAAAAAGTAAGTTCTGTAGCCAGTTTTAAAATGTATCTAATAGTTAAAAACTGTTACTTTGCTATATATCTTGTCTCAAGAATACTTGTTTCACTCTGAAAGTTATATATTTCAATCTAATTTTAACAAAATTAATAACTTTTTATTTAAAAACATCCAACTTTTCATTATTTCTTTGAATTATGTGGCAGAATTTGAAATACTTTACTACTTGAGCTGCAATTGGTTTACTAAAAAGCTTTGGTTGTGAAAAGACAAAAGTAAGAAAATCTGAAACTGCAGTATTCTGTCTTATTAATTACTATAATAGTTCTAGAACTATTTCTAACATTTTGATAGTAATTTAGGAGGCTTATTCAACAAGGAAGCATTAATAAAGTATGCACGAACTCTGATGGCCAGAGGCTTCAGGGTCTAAGGAAGAATATTTCTTGTAGTAAAAATAAAAATAGGCAGTTTAAAAATGTAAATTTAATTGGCAATCTCTAATTTTTATCTCTGATAACTAATTTGTTATATTATATTCTCTTATTTTTTATTTGAAGTGTAACTTAGCGAGATACTTTTGTGTGGCTAAATAAACTGAAGTTTATTTCCAAGTAAACTAGATTAATGAAAACTATAAAGAATCTCAAAATGAAAATGTTGACTACGACAGTAATTTTGTAGAATGCAGAACCAAATACTGAGCAGCATGCTAGTAAAGTTACCTTGTTGATCATTGGAGATTCATCATATTCATCAAAATGCCCAATAATTTGTTGGGCTGGGAATCTTAAATTACATTCTCAGCAGAATTTATTTAGGTAGAGGTAACTCACTTAAGTGAAAAGTTGAATAGTTAGCCTTAAATTACAGGTGTTAATTTCAACAGACAGTTATGGGGTATCTACCAAAGCTATATTGGAGGATATAAAGATGATAAGATAGATTTTTGCTTTCTAGAAGAGAGTACAAATAGTATTTGTCCTAGAAGAGAATTATAAGAGAGTACAAATAACATTTTTTGATTATATCCTGCATGTCAGACTTTGTACTTAGTATCCTATACACCTTATTTGATCTTCACAATAATCCAATAAGGTGGATGTTGTTATTTCCGTTTTATGGATCAGGAAACTAAGTTCAAGAATGTAAAGTAAATTGCCAATGGTCTTTTGAGCCTGAGTTTGAACTCAAGTCTATATGTATCCCATTATACCATTCTTTATAGTTCTGTGGAACCATAAATGTTGTGCATTCCAATGTTATAATTGAACTTTCTAAAAATTGGCTAAAAATGTAATTAACCAGAGTTAACTTTAACATGAGCTTTATGCTACTTGTTAGATCTCTCTATAATAAGGAAAAATGATTCCCACATTCTATTCGGTAGTCTGTAATTTAGCAGTATTTTATTATTGTAAATAAAGTGTAATATTCCACAAAGAATAACAGTACATATAACCTTTTTGCAGGCTTTCCTCATTTAACAATTACTGTTTTGGATAAAGGTGTCAAATGTTTGCCCAGAACATCCCAAAAGATTTAGCATTTCTGTGTAGACTGTCCAATACCATAAACTTTGCTTTAAAATTTTAAGCTCGTGTGTAACCAGGCTCTTCATCTGACGCTTAGTAGGTGTGCAATACATTGATGAGAAAGAAAGTTCCATTTGTAGCTAGGATGAGGACTGTCTTGACTGTCTTAAGAGAAGTTCATTATAATAATTGACATATGAAAGTACATAGTTTTCTTTAATTTACATTTCTAATCCCATCTCCCAAAAATATTTCCTTTAAAAGTACAAAAGGGGTTTGTGTAGTAATGTTACACCTACCTACATCCCCCTGGTATTTTGCTCATCTGATAGGAAATTAGGAGATGGCATCTAATTTTGTAATGATATTGGAAAGTAGAAGATGTGACCTGGGAGGATTATTTTTTAGGATGGTTTGGGGGGAATGTAGTATGAGAATGTAGGCAGGTGAATAAGACAGGTTTTACTTTTTTTCAAATTATAAACATAATGCATGTTTAGCACAAAAGAAAGTAAGGGTTGCTCATAGTTCCGTCACTTAGACATAACTGACAAACTTCCAACCTAAAAGTCCCATGGCTTTAGAGTCTATTTTCTTTTCTTCCATATCTCATTTTACTTATTAGAAATTTTAAGAAAAATGAAGTTCAAAGAGTTTTAAGATAGAAATAGCTATAGGTTAAAAAATTTTTTTTTCTTGCTACTGGTTCTACATAAGTGGGTCTAATTATAATTAGCCTATGACTTTTTTTTTATCACAAAGTGTTTTGATTTTGAGTCATTGTTTTGTAATACAGTTAAGAGAAGTACAGTATGGATTTAGTAATGGACGATAATGATACGTAGCAACAAGTCTTAGAACAATAAATCAATACAGTATGGTTTTTCAGGGTAGATTTCATTACTGCTACTGTGAATACTGAAGTGTTTACAACCTGCAACGTATACTTTACTGAATTAGACATATTAAATAACTTGCTGAATATTATTTATTGACTGCCTAGGTAAAAGTCTCTGTGCTAAAATTAGTGTTATTAAATGATGGCTCTGAAATGAATGATGTTTTCCTATCATCTCTCATTAGTGTAATAGAGATTAGATCTAGTCTCCTGCAACTTCCGCCATTCACATATCATCAGTATTGAAATAGGGAGAGGTAGGGGCACCTTCCAGACATTATCTGTTTACCCCAGGGCTTAGCATCTGATTCCTTGGACTGTTTTTCTGCTTTTCAAGTTTGGCAATGGTAAATTTTCATGTCATTCTTCAGGATATTCCTATGTCTACTTTTAAACAAATGCAGAGAGTGGAATAGTAGTTTGTAAAGATTACTGTCACTTAAAATAATGTTAGTTCCATAACCATAAGTGATATTTGAATAAAACACTTAATTCTGCATCATTTCCTAGTAAAATGTACTGTCTTGAATAATTACCAAGTGTCTATTATTTCAGAAACTAAATTTACTCTAGAATAAGACAAAATATGACATTTAATATGATTAACTTTTGATGTACAGCAGAGTTCAAATTTGACAACAAAGTTAGAAAGTTGAAAACTAGTTAAAGCTTTAAAAAGATTTAAAATTTAGAATGGGAAAAACATACCAATGAAAAAGTAATTTCTAATACCTTAGTAAAGTATATAGAGAGAATATTTTGATCCATGTCTAGTTTCTCTTCATTTTATCTGATATAATCTTATTTGAAAGTAGCTCTGTTACCATATTTGGTTTTTTGCAATCTCAAAAAAATTAAATTCGTGTCACATTATGTACATAAATATTGTCTGTAAAAAAATTAAGAACAGGAAAGGCTGGGAAGAGTGTATTTGATAATAAACACCTTAGATTTAAAGGTGAATGTTGAAGTCCCACATAAAGATGAGCTGATACACAAGAATTATATAATAGATATAATTATTAGGATTTATTCTAGAAATTTGGCAGTGATTACTTTATCTAATTGGTGAAAGCTTTACTGCCCTGGCTCACAAGTATCTTAATTTATTGGAAAGTAGTTATGACAGAATTTGAAATTTATTTTTGATCGTAGAAGACATACCACATACTACATGTGCTGAATATCTCATATTTTGCACATTAATCATACTGTTTTCTCTTCCCTTTGGTTGCCACCTTAGGGATTCTCTAAGACGGTGATTGTTCTCCTGTTTCAGAATTTTCATTGAATAAATTTCATGCAACTTTTGGATTTTTTTCTTTTATTAAACCTCGGGTACACGGCATTAGATTAATCATTATTTGTCTTATCTATCATTATAATAAGTACTCATGGATTACCACTCCCTCTGCCAAAAAAAAAAGCTAGGAACTTAACCTACTTATAGTTTTCCTCTAGCCCATCCCTCTACTCCACCTCCTTGTGAACCCAGGGAATCATCATCTTGAGTCCTGTGTTCATTCTCTTCATTGTACAGTAGTCCCCCCTTATCTGCAGTTTCAGTTACCAGTGGTCAACTGTGGCCCGAAAATAGATGAGTATAGTAGAGTAATACAAGATACCTTGAGAGAGAGAGAGAGAGATACCACATTCACATAGCTTTTATTACAGTATATTGTTATAATTGTTCTATTTTATTAGTTATTGTTAATCTCTTACTGTACCTAGTTTATAAATTAAGCTTTAGAATATAGGACATATAGGAAAAAACATAGTATTTATAGGGTTCAGTATTATCCACAGTTACAAATATCCCCTGGGGGTCTTCGAGCTTATCCTCTGTAGATAAGGTGAAGCTACTGTATGTACTTTGTTGGATATATAATTTTAAAAGGTTTTAGTTTTTATACAATTGTGTTGAATATAATGTTTTCTAATTTGATTTTTCACCTATTAAAACTAAGATTTATCCATATTATTGCATGTTGCTGTAGTCATTCATTTTAATTGCTGTATAATATTTCAGAGTGAAATATTCATTAACTCTCCCAATGTTGGATATTTATCCATTCTCCCATGTTGCGCAGTTATTTTCTGGTTTTTGTAATTGTAAACAAAGATACTATGAACACTGTCCATGTTTCCTATTGTATATATGTCAGAGTTTCTATTGATTATATACTTAGAGGTAGACTTGCTTCTTCATGGGGTAGGTGAATGCTCAACTTAAGAGATGATGCAGAACTTCCCATATGATTGTACCAGTTTGTATTCTTACCAGCAATATATAAGAGATAAAAGATCCTTTGGCTATCCATCCTCTCCACACTTAATTCTGTCTTTTTAATTTTTATCAATCAACAGGGTATAAAATGTCTCATGGTCTTGATGTGCATTTTCGTATAATAATTATCAGTGATGCAGAACATTTCTTTTTATGTTTCCTGACTATGTTTCTTTCCTCTTTAGTGAAATTCTTGTTTATGTCTCTTGCCTATTTTTCTGTTTTTCTTATTGATTTATAAGAGTCCTTTACATTAATCATCTCTATATTGTGAATGTCCTCTCTCAGTTTCTTTTTTTTTTTTTTGAGACAGAGTCTCACTCTGTTTGCCCTGGCTAGAGTGAGTGCCGTGGCGTTAGCCTAGCTCACAGCAACCTCAAACTCTTGGGCTCAAGCTATCCTACTGCCTCAGCCTCCTGAGTAGCTGGGACTACAGGCATGCATCACTATGCCCAGCTGATTTTTTTCTATATATATTTTTAGTTGTCCAGCTAATTTCTTTCTATTTTTTTTTTTTTTTTAGCAGAGACAAGGTCTCGCTCTTGCTCAGGCTGGTCTCGAACTCCTGAGCTCAAACAATCCACCCGCCTCGGCCTCCCAGAGTGCTAGGATTACAGGCGTTAGCCACTGCGCCCGGCCTTTCTCTCAGTTTCTAACTTGTCTTTTTCACTTTCTTTTAGGGGGCTGTTTGGGGGGGACAATTTTAAATGTTTTACCTTTCTTGGCAAATATCCAGAGTTATTTACACCATTATGATCAGATAAGCTTGCATTTAAAATCTATTGTATATTTGGTATAGAAAGAGTAAAAGTAACACAGTTTATGTCCTGTGAATTTGTAAAGTATCTAACTGAATAACCATAGAAAATTGTATACAATATTGTATCACTTCATACATATTAGTCACTCAAATGCCAGTTGACTCAGAGTAAATTTAGAAGCAAAAAAATAACAAAAATTATACATATAAATAGTGCTCATTTCCTGATTCTGTATCTCTTTGATGCAAACTACTTAGTAATTAATAATATTATATTCTTTGGTTGAAGGGAAGTATATTCCAAGCATAGGATTATGTGAGTCAGTTATCCAGGTATTTACATAGCATGGCAAAAAGTACTATAGTAGATCAGATTTAATATTGGATGTAAAACAGAAAATATTAATCTACTCTTGCACAATTTACTAGTATTTACAAGCCTAGAATCATACCTGCAGTTTTTTGTCACTGCTGTGGCATCTTTTGATGAAAATTTCTTAATATTAGTGAAATCAGATTTGTCCCTCTTTTATCATACAGTAATTCCTCACTTAGTGTTGTCGATAGATCTTGGAAACTGGCACTTTAAGTGAAACAATGTACAGCAGGTCTAATGTTCAACATTGCTTTGTTATAACATCATTTCCTTATAACATTGATAAGAAAAAAATAATTGTTTTCTTTATACATTGTTTGGCTTACAAAAAAAAAAAAAAGTTTCCAAGGACCTATTGACAACATTAAGTGAGGACTCATGGTAATTGCTTTTCATACCCTGTTTAAGAAATTATTCTTTATCCTGGGTTTAAAAGATAGTCGCCTATGTTTTCTGCTAAGAATTTTGAAGTTTTATTTTTTACATATTAAGTCAATCCATCTGGAGTTGTTTTTTAATAGACTTTATTTTTTTAGAGCAGTTTTAGGTTCACAGCAAAAGTGAGAGGAAGGTCCACAGATTTCCCAAATACCTGCCGCCCTTCCATATGCATTATCGGCATCCCTCACTAGAGTAGTGTATTTGTCACAATTGATTAGTCTACCTTGACACATCGTTATCACCCAGAGTCCATAGTTTACATTAGGGTTCACTCTTGGTGTTGTACATTCTATGGGTTTATACAAACATATAATGACATATTCACCATCGTAGTATCATGAGAGTAGTATCAGTACACTAAGAATCCTCTGTGCTTTACCTATTCATCCTTCCTTCCCTTCCAACCCCTGACAACCCCTGATCTTTTTACTGTTTCCGTAGTTTCTGCCTTTTCAAGAGTGTCATATAGTTGGAGTCATACAGTATGTTAGCCTTTTCAGATTGACTTCTTTCACTTAGTAATATGCATTTAAGTTTCCTCCATGTGTTTTCATGGCTTGATAACTCATTTCTTTTTCGAGCTGAATAATATTCCATTGTCTGTATGTACCACAGTTTATTCATTCACTTACTGAAGGACATCTTGGTTGCTTCTAAGTTTTGGCAATTATGAATAAAACTGCTCTAAACATCTGTATGCAGGATTTTGTGTGGATACAACTTTTCAACTCCTTTGGGTAAATACTAAGGAGTCCAGTTGTTGGATAGTATGGTAAGAATATGTTCAGTTTTTTAAGAAACTGCCAAATTGTCCTCCAGAGTGGCTGTATCATTTTGTATTCCTACCAGCAATGAATAAGAGTTTCTGTTACTCCATATACTCTCCTACATTTGATGTTGAGAGTGTTACGGATTTTGGCTATTGTGATAGGCGTGTAGTGGTATGTTGTTTATTTAATAGAGTTGATTTTTGAATATGGAGAAAGGTCTTGAGTTATATTTTAATGTTTAAACATTTTGAGATTTATATCAAAGTTCATTATAATGTCAATTTAAAATAGAGCACTTTTCATGTAGGACAGAAATGTCTCTGAATAGCCTTATTTAATTTTTGCAAGTTAGAGTTAAGGTTACATCATAGTAGATTATGTAATGAACTATACCTGAAGTTATCCTTACTTAGCTCATTAGTAGCTCACTTTTTCCTTATATCAGCTTATGGTTCTTCCATTTTTTTGTTTTATCTCCTGAAACCTTCGGGTCAGTAAAGGTGATCTTTTACTTATCTCTTGTTGACACCTACCACATTCCCCAGTTGTGGCTCAAATTTTTTATACTTCCCTCTGTCATCCAATCTATCCTGCTTCTTTGCTCACAACAAATCACTCCGCTTGTCACTGCCTTAATGATATGTAGGATTCAACCATGTGAGTTTCCTCAACTTTCCTTCTTTACTTTAAAATTTTCTGGAGTTTTAGCCATCTTTTTTTGTTTTTTTTCCTACTGAATTTTAAGGAAAAAGTATTTCACCTTGCTAAGGCTATACTTTCCTGGACTTCTGCTTCCTTCTTCTGGAATATCGTATTTTACTCTTTTGCAGCATGGGGCTTTCATTCTCCCCTGGCTCTTTGCTTAAAAATAAATTCACATCTCTCATATTTTTATTACATTCTTTAATACTTTGTCCCTTCAAACTTCTTTCTTTTCATCATCACACTCTTTTAAAGAAGTTTCTTAGTTGTCTTTATTTCCTACCATTTATTTAACTTATTCAAGTATGATTTCTGTCTCAATTATTTTGTTGAAATTATTTTCTGAAATACATCAGTGACTTCCTGCTCCTTCTAGTCCTTAGAGGCAATTGACACAGCTTCAGCTTTCTGAAACTATTGTTTAAATTAAGCTTCAAGGACTTTGTACAATATTGGTTACTTTTCTTTCATCACACCTGCCTCTATTTGCTACTATTGCATTCTTTTGATAACTCCTTTTCTACTTTAAATGTTCCACGTGTTTCTGGCCTATTTCCCCTTTAATTTATTCTTCTAATTAACCATCAGAATCTGATTAACCCCAACACCTTGTTTTGTAAGAGTTAAAGAGAATAGAAACCCATTTAAATTAGCTTAAGCAGAAATTGAATTTATTGGAAAGCTATAGGGACACATCACTTAACCTAAGAGTAGGATGTATAGCTAGCTCCCATAAGTACTAAACAGGAAACTGGATGTTTTCTTTCTTTCTAAAGCTACATGTTCTCTTTTCTATTCTTCTTTAAGTATGTGTAAGTGCTTTATATTTCTTCTATTTACTGGTTCTCTTTGCTTTCCTTGCATGTGGCTCCCAAGTGACACTCCTAACTTCTGAATTTAACTCCAGAAGTCCAATGCCCACAGCTAACTGACTGACTTACTCTGTGTTGCAATTCTAAATTCTTGGTTGAGAAAATTTGATTGGCCCTACTCAATTAGTGGAACATGCACCCTGATCCAGTCAACTATAGTAATGGAAATATGGAGTTCTCTGGTATCAATGTGGTTCCAATGACCCTGCTATGAGGTAAGAATAGGAATTGTTCTCTGACAAAGGAGTATAGGTTGGGAAAGCACTTCTGCTTAAACATTTTCAGTAACTTTCCATTGATTATAAAATAAAATATATTAGACCTTCCATCATCCAGCCCTATCAGTTCTTTCAGATTTTTTTCTCTATGTGTCTTACACTCTGGCATGTTAAACTATTTGCAAGTCTTTGAACCACACTGCTTTTTTATACCCGTGTATCTTTGCATAATGTCTTTCTAGTTTGAAGAATACTAATATTGCTTGTCTGCCTGAATAGCATTTGACAAATTGGACAGTCCTTAAAATTCTGATAAGAAAAATATATTTATTGAATATATGAATATATTCATATATAATCAAAAAATATATTTTTGATAAATTCAGTGATTGGTTATGCAACATTTCAATCCATTTGCAAATTAGCCTATTTCCCATTTTGTAACCTCTTTTATTGAATGTATCACTTAGTGTGGTAATTAATTGTTAAATTATATATGTCTCTACCACTTTCAAGACAGAAACTAGGTCTTACTCATTTTTATTTCCCTAGCAACTGGCATATAGATCGTGCTTGATAAATGCTTGAATAAGTAAATGAACAGATTCTTTTTATTCTGTGACCAATCTGCCAAACCTGACTTTTCTAAATTTCTAAAGGCTATCCTTCTTCCTCTTCCTCTAGTTTCCCATGCTAGAAATTTGCTGGTCACTTTTATTTTACTACTGCCTCAGCCTCTTCAGTTGATTCTTCTACTTATATATCTTGAATTCATTCATTACTTTGCCATTGTCCAAGAATGGACCCTCATTGTCATTTGGATGATTACAATATTTTGGTATTTTACGTCTTCCTCTTTAGTCTTGTTCTGTTTTTATTTAAGTTATGTACTGCTGCTGGGTTCAGAAGTTGTCCTTAACATCCAGTGACTCCTTACTGCCTATGGGATATAGTTCTAATTCCTTAGCTAGGCAATCCAAGCTGTCATTGTTGCAGCGCTAACATACTTTTCATTCTTAACTCTTACTTGTGTAAGCAGCTTATTTTTCAGGCACACTGTGATTAGTAATTTTTCTTCCCTTATACTCTTGCTATATTCTGTCAGCTGGAATGCTGCTTTAAGGCCAGATTCAAATTCTGCTTTTTATTAATACTTTTTTCCTTATTTTCCCCTTAGTCATGTCCAACCTCTCCTCAAAATTTAAATAGTATGTTTTCTGTCTAATGACATTTATCATATATTGCATCGTACTGTAGTTGTTTACATCCTACCTCATTTTGTCTACTAGGTTTAGTGCCTAAAATCTTTGAGGAAAATTACTTTGTATCTTCATCTTTTACCATATTGGGTAAAGTAACTTGTACAAACTGAGCAAAGTAACTTGTACATAGTGGCTACTAATTACTGTTTGTTAAATAAGTAACAGTCTCATGTCTGAAAATCCCTAGATTTTAAATTTGTTACTTAAAACTTTTTTCTACTTTTGTTTTATGAGAGAGCAGAACTGCGTTACATTATTTTTCCTTAGAGCCACTGGTAGGTACATAATTTTAAGTTTATTACCTTACATCATATAATAATTGTGTTTCTCATCTCAGACTGAGAATTTTCTACCTACAGAAAAAACTATCACTAGACAAAACTGAAGCAAGTAGTAGTAATAAAAATAACATCATTATTAAAAACAAATGATAACTAATACATATTGATAATTCATTTAATCCATTCAACAACTCTATTGAAGTAAGCCTCTTATCTTTACAGGTAAGAGAGCTAATGTTTAAGAACATTAAACGTTCTTTTACTATTAAGTTAAATAACTTCTCTATAATTACATAGTTGGCCTGAACCAAGATGTAAATCCAAGGTCTCTTTGTCTTGAGAACACAAACTCCTCTTAACTCTTACACTCCGTTGCCTCTTTCTTTTGGCATTTTTCACTGCCCCTTCGTTCCCCATCCCTATCCCTATTCCAGTAACCATAGCCTATCTCCTATCTGCTCAGGTTATTACCCTATCCTTTCACTTTGTGCAGCATTCCTTTTTTTGTATCTTTACTCTCAGCAATGCAAGTACTTATTTTTTCACTAGGACCATTCATCATTACTGGCTAGTTGATCTGAAGGACAAATTCATGCTGAAATCTTACCTTCAAGCTTGAGGTAAGATAGGCTTGAACCCACAATTTTGTACCTTATGGGAATCTCAAGTCTCCCCAAGAATTCTGTTTCTGAGGTGGAAGCCCTTAAGTTCTCATGGCATCCTCTGCTTCCTTGGTTTCTGTTCCTACACATTTGTAGACACATGACTGGTTTCAATAAAAGTATCCACATTTCACTTAGCTTCCCTCTACAGAACACCCAGTTTCACATCCTATGCCTAGTTCTTTTCGCTTACCTTCATGTCTGTGTTTCAACCCTTTCTTCCTTATGTGCTCTGGAAACTCCAAATTCTTTTCTCCCTGCAAGGAAGAACAGTTCAGTTCCCTCAAATTCCTCCTCCCAAACTACATAGCCAAATTCAAGTGTTCAGCAAACAAAAGGAACTTTTTGTATGTTGATGTAAAGTTGCCAGATTATATGGCACATTTATGCCAACATGTATAGAATACATACTCATACAACATTATCCTTAGTGTGAAAATATGAATAGCACTGGTCCATGACGTAGTGGTTATAAGATCCTTAAGTATTAAGCGTCTCCCTCCATTTGAGATTTTACTATTTTCTGTCTCTTTTTACTTCTTTCCTTCACTGATGTTAAGTGTATTCTCTTTTCAGATATCATGAGGATAATATCCTAACTGGCAAAATAAAAATCGGTTTTATGTATTTGCCAGATTTCTTTTTGGAAATCTGATCAGTATTTTCAAGGCCTAGTCAAAATCACTGGTCTGCTAGATAATTCAAGTTTTGGAATCACACAGACCCTGGTTTAAATTCTGTATTTGTCACATAGTAGCTCTGTGACTTTGTGTGGATTATTCAGCTCCATGAGGCATGTTTTCTTTATAAAAATGAGGATTATTTCTGGCTCAGAGGGCTATTATAAGATTTAAAAAATGATGTTCATAAAGTGCCTAGTATATAGTAGACAATAATTCTTCCCTCTGTCAGGTTTTAAATCTTAAGATTACTTCATTTTTTCTTTCAATATTTAAGTTGCATAGTTGACAGGGTTGGTTAAATTGGACATAAAAGACCTAGCAAACTTATACTTCATAGATTAATTTCCCTCTTTTTTATTTTCTCTTTTGCTTCATGCAGGGGATAGTGAGGATAGCTATCTTAAGGTGTGACTACTTTCATGATTGTTAAAAGTATGTTGAGATTATATGTAAGAATAAAGAAATTGTGGATTGATATATGATGAAATTCTAGGATTGAGCTTTCATTTAAGAATATATGGTATGTTATTTGTGCATTGTGCATTATGAATACTGAGCTATACCACCATTTGGTGACTTCATGGAGGAACTTAAATTCAGATCTTTATTTTGTCCTTTCTCAGAGGCTTTGGGCATTTTACAAATTTGAACTAAAATTATGTATCTGCAAAGTCCCAAATGGTCCTGCACATTTAAGTACTAGAGAAACAGGTTTGTGGTAATATACTTCTGAATATTAATAAATAATATCAACTCTGTAATTGAATACACTTGAACTTTGTGCAAATACTAGTGTCCAGTTGTTTGTTACTTATTGCATAGCATAATTGAATTTCCATTTTGTTGCTATAGAAACCTTATCTTTGCACTCCAACATCAGAAGAATGTTCATTTTACTATAAATTTTTGTTCTGGTATATGTTTTTATTGTGTTAAAATCTCCTAGAAACCATATACAAAATTTTACACTTAGTTTTGGTTTTTCTTTTTTAGAGTAATCTTATAACCGATGGAGAACTTTAAATGTCAGATCTAAAGCAACATTCTTGCTTTACCAAATCTGTAAAAAAAGTGGACTTTTCTTTTTGTTTTCTTTGAGGTTGGCAAAGTTGGTGCATAATTATTTTATTATAATACAGTGGTAATTATAGAAAAGAAACTAGGGTTGGTTATAAAGGTACCTCATACAAAATAAAGAGAACCATGTTGAAAAATAGGAACAGTATTACTGATAGTAATATCAATCTATATTTATGGCACATATTTTGAGTTATAAAGCACTTTCACATGTAATTATTTTACTTGATTTTTAAAAAAACAACCCTTTGAGGTATAGGGATGGGAAGTCTTATTATACCCAATTTGTAGATGTTCGTTTCCTCAGCCAGTGTTTGCTTTAACGTGAACCCTTATCTTCTTGACTCCTATCCCTCATTTTAGTTCTCTACACAATTCTATTGTCAACTTTCAGGGTTGTACTTTTTTCCTTTAGTATGCCTAAAAAATGTTTAAAGTTTTTTAGAGCTGTGTTAAAAGTGAATATGAGAAACAGTTTTTTTCCAAGAGAACCAAGAATGACTATTAAAAGGAATATGTAATTTACCATCTAGTTATGAGTTATCATGGTAGTATCAAAGTTCTTTGACACAGTAATGTAAAAATATTTTAGAGGTGTGGTGATTCCAGCAGTATTGTATAAACAAGTGAAAAGAGGCCAAACATGTTACCTACGCTACAGACTTGCAAGGCAAGTGTTGTAGATGCATAAGCTAATTTAGTGCACTGAAAAAATATTCATGGTTTATATCTTTTAAAGGAATAATAGACTTATAAATAGTTTTCTTCTGATGTTAAACTTTAGTCTATACTTATTTCTAATTTTAGCTATTTGTGGGGGGTAAAGATCTTATAGTGATAAACTGCTTCAAAGACAAAAAGATTTCTGAAAACCTAAGAGCAAATCCATTTTATAATCCCTTTTCACTTGAGTGTCTAATAACTTACCTAAAATATTTTGCCGTAATATGTTAACACAGTAATTATAGCATTCGGGAACTGAATACATTCAGATTTATGAGCAAAACGGTAATTTTATATTTTTGTTATCTACATTGATTTTATTTTCCTTTCTTGTACACGTGTTAATTTTGTATTGCTGGTGGTATCCTTATGACTTATCCTCAGTTTTTCCTTGCTATGTTCTTTACAGCCTGAGAGCTGTACATTTATTATGTCCTTCTACTAAAATAGTTAGTCTTATCTTTTGGGGAAGTCAAAATAACTGTATACAGTTACATTTTTTTTGAATTTTTTATTTCTGGTTGCTCAATATGGGACTTGCTTAAGGCCAGCTCTATTGCCAGTGCCTAAGAAACAAAGCAAGGCCAGATGTGATGGCTCACACCTATAATCCCAGCACTTTGGGAGGCCAAGGTGGGAGGATCACTGGCAGCCAGGAGTTGATGACCAGCCTGGGCAACATAGCATGACCCTGTCTCTACAGAAAATAAATAAAATTAGCAGGGGGTGGGCCTGTGGTCCCAGCTATTCTGGCGGCTGAGGTGGAAGAATCACTTGAACCCATCTGTTCCAGTCTGGGCGACAGAGTGAGACTTTGTCTCTAAAAAACAAAACAAAAAGAGAGCAAAACACTTAGGTATTCTACAATTCAGCTTTAACTTCATTTTGTCTAGCCATATAACTTCTTAAAAGAGCTCCAATATACTCTGTACAGCTTGATTACATAAAGAAAAATGCCCAGCTCTTGGCTATGGTGTGGTAATGTAGTACAGTTTGATTCATTATGGGATTACCTTAACTTTTTTTTTTTTTCCAGCCAATCTGATGTTTCCGTCTCTAAAAAGCACCTTAATTCCTTTATTGGTGACTTTAGATTTCTAGTTTGCTGTTCTATCAGAAGTACTTATTTAATTAAATTGTGATGTTTTTAAATAAATATATATTATTTTAAATTGTGGTAAAATAAACATAAAGTAAAATTTACCATCTTAACCATTCTTAAGTGTACAGTTCAGTGGCATTAAGTACATTCACACTGTTGTCAACTGTCATCACCATCTGTCTCCAGAATTCTTTCCATCTTGCAAAACTGAAACTGTACTCCCCTCCCCTCCAGCTCCTGGCAGCTACCATTCTACTTTATGTCTCTCAGAGTTTGACTACGTGCCTCGTAAGTGGACTCATATGGTATTTATTGTTCTGTGATTAATGTCATCAAGGATCATTCATGTTGTAGCATGTGTCAGAATTTCCTTTTTAAGACTGAGTAATACTCCACTGTATGTGTAGACGATGTTTTATTTTCCATTCTTCTGTCGATGGGCATTTGGGATGCTTCCTCTGGTGTGTGTCTTTTAGTAAGCGTAGCTCTGTTGGAGGTTATTAAACCTAGGCACAGGCATTTAATAGTCTGTAATTGCACTGTCAGTGATAGCTACTAGCCATGCATAGCTATCGAATTTTAAATTGATTAAATAAAATAAAATTGAAATTTTAATTCTTCAGTCACACTATCCAATAGCCACATTTGGCTAGTGGCTGCCATATTGGATAGCATTGATACAGAACATTTCGATCATCATAGAAAGTCCCAGTGAACAACAGCTCTGCATAAGGAATGCATAGGTCTTTTTTAATACCTTGAATTTAGAGAGGACAGAAACGTCCTTTGTAGATTATGGAAGTTTTTTAATTTACATTTGAATAAAGTTAGTTTTGTTTAGAACTTAATTGTTTAAAGAAAGCATTTCTGCAGTGAATCCAGAGGTTATTGTTCACACCCTGATGGGAAAGTGTTAAAGTATTTTTTATTGGATGAATTTTAAATAAACAGGATTTCAGGTGAAGTAAATGATAATCGGTGTGTTAGAAGTTTATGTATAAACTATGTAAATATACAAAGTTATATTTGTATAATTCAAAGATTCACAGAAAAAAATAGTTTGAGTTTGGAGTTATATCCATCATTCTCTTAGTTAAGGGTATGTGTATTAAATTACATTCTTTTTCAGGAGTTGCAGTGTAATTGATCTCAGGAGTAGAAAACAGCAAATGATGATTAGTAGTAATTTGTCCAGTTTTTTTCATGTTGAGATCTTAAAACAGCTTATCCTAGAATCTGTATACTTGAGCATTTTTACTGTTACTGAGATTAGATGAAGCATTGTTTTGCTGAAAGCCTCAAATGCTGTCTTTAGGGAATTGGAGGAGGGGGGCGACATGTGGGTTGTGGGTGTGTGTGTGTAGTTTCCTTTATCACTGTGGATTGTGTGTTTTTATTAATATGACTTGCTTTTTAAAATTACTTTTAAAGGCTGTTACAGGATATTTTTATTTATTTATTTATTTATTTTTGAGATAGAGTCTTGGTCTGTTGCCTGGGCTAGAGTACGGTAGCATCCTCATTAGCTCACTGCAACCTCAAACTCCTGGGCTCGAGTGATCTTCCTGCCTCAGCCTCCCAACCAGCTAGAACTACAGTTGAGTACCACCACGCCCAGCTATTTTTTAAAATTTTTTTGTAGAGACAGAGTCTCTCTTTGTTGCCCAGAGTGGTCTCACACTCCTGGCCTCAAACAGTCCTCTTACCTCTGCCTCCCAGAGTGCTAGGATTGTGGGCATCAGCCACTGTGCCTAGCCTACAAGATATTTTTAAATGCTTCAAAGTTTTTGAACTTGCTGGCTATATTTATAAATTATTTTTAACTTGCTGAATAACTGCTCAAGCTTGAGAACTCGTTTAGATCTAGCATTTTTAAGTCATTTTAAAAACTAATTAATTCCAAATGTTATTTGAAAGATTTAAGCCAAAAGAATAAAATCCCTTAGTTCTAAGAATAATTATTTACATGTATTTCTTTTTAAGAGGAAATTGATCTAATCTCATTTTTTGTCTATCTAATGAATTTTCCCATATCAGAACTTTTGTACTAACTCAAAAACAATTTCCAATTAGAAAAAAATATTAAGGAATAAAAAATTAGACTGCTGTTTGTCCTATATTCTGACCTTGTGAAAAGAGAAGAGAGTGATATTGATAATAAGCACTTCTGCAGTAGATATCCTTTTAAGCTTAATTTATAGGAGTTGAGCTAAGAAACAGTAATACCAGTTCATATTCTAGCTCTTTGTAAAACAGAAGCTTTTGTTTTTCTATTACTAACTTGGCTTGATACAGTTACAGCTGATGAGTTGGTGTACTAATGAGAAGTGGTTGGAGCTGAAGAAATTAGATAACTTGTAAAATCTAGTATACGTAGATACCATAAAAGGAACAACAACAACAAAAAAACCCTCTTTAATACCAAGAGAGTAAGATAGATTTAAATGAAAGGAAAATTGTTCTCTTACTGCAAGCTTTCTCCATACAAATAGCAGAAACAAATAACAAATGTTGAGTTCAGGAAGAAGTTACCAAACCAGAAGTTCACAGTTCACTATTTGAATATTAACATTTTGTTTTTATCTGATGACACTTGCAGCAAATTGGTTTTTGTTTTTTTCATATCTAGGCAAGAATGTAATTATAGTCATGCCTTGTATAATAACAATTTGGTTGACAGCAACTGCATATGTGACAGTGGTCCCATAAGATTATAACAACATATTTTTACTGTGCCTTTTCTACAAATATGTTTAGAGACATGCCAATACTTACCATTCTGTTACAGTTGCCTACGGTATTAAGTAGAGTAACATCCTATACAGGTTTGTAGTCTAGGAGCAATAGGCTATACCATGTAGCCTAGGTATGTAGTAAGCTATTTTATCTAGGTTTGTGTAAGTTTGCACTGTGATGTTCATGTAACAGAATCACCTAACGATGCATTTCTCGGTATGTATCCTGTTTCCTCATAGTTAAGTGATGCATGACTGTAATTAATTCAGTCAATGTGAATACCTATTATCTACCTGCTATTGTAATCAATTATGAGCAAATGAATTGTGGTAGTAAGTGTCATGAAGTTGAAACAGATCCATTCATTCTCTTCAGTAGTCCCCAGAGAAACTTTTAGTATTAATTTCAAAAGTTGCATTATTAAGATATGTGTATTTGAGAGAGTTACCTTGAAAGGCCATCAGTTGTTATCATCGAGGCATTGCCAACTAGACACCAAATGAAAATTTTTTATTCAGAACCTTTCATTTTTTAAAAAAGAGTAGTTTACTTAAAGGGCTTGCATTGTTAAAGGGATTATATATTAAAATGGAGGCACACTATTTTAAGTTTACTGCTTATGGCTTCAGAAAACTGGTATAAATTAATCTTTATATTACCTAATGAAAATTTTTTAGATGTCCATGGAGTATAGAGCTGAGATCACAGCTAACATACCTGCAAGGTATCTAGGCAGGTAACATAAATTTGTGAAGCAGGTGAGTGCAAGTGATATACGTACATTGTGGGAATGGTACTAACTCTGGGAACTGGTAAGCACATATAAAAAGCAGTGGGTGGCAACCACTTCTTAGCTGTCGTCTTTGTTTCCATGTTATTGCCTTTTATTGGGAGGTATCTTCCCAAGTCTAAAATATTGGCTTAAATTTTTGAAAGACTATTGACCAAACAAGACCTGTCTGTAGGGCCATCTCTATACCACTACAGAAATTTGTCCATGTTAAAACAAATACTTATGTGCCTACCATATTCATTTACTATGTTAAGAACTATGTAGTGTATATTAATACGAAGAAACATTGGATCTGGCCACTATCCTTTAGAACAGGTTGTTCAATAATATTTCCTGTAATAATAGAAATGTTATGTATCCATTTGGTAACTATCTAGTATGGTAGCCACTAGCTGCATGTGGTTAGCTATATCTGAATGTGACTTTTTAGTTTTATTTAATTTAAATTTACACAGCCACATGTGGCTAATGATTACTGAACTGGACAGTAGTGCTCTAGAAACTAAATTGTAAAATTGTTACCAGTTCAAGAATTTAAATTACATTTCAGGATAGCAGTGGAAGAGATGGCTTGAGGTCACACACAATTTCTAAGAGAATTGCACAAGCAGCTGCTATAGGACTTTTGAGGAGGGAGTGGTCACATTAAGATAGGCTTAAAGTGGGATAGGTAGAATTTTATTAAGAGGAAAAGATGTTTGAGGAGGGTAGGATAAAGGGGACCAAATGCATGCAAGCAGGAAAATTAAAGAAAATTTTCTATTTTTCATTCAGAAGGCTGCTCAAAATATGTCCTTGTTATTTTTTTCCACTTTGGCAGGCAAATTATTTAATAATTGAAGTTGGCCTTGATATTTTTGCTGGTTCTAAACTTTGGTCAGCAGCTAGAGAAGGAAAGCATTTGTTGTTTTTGTTCTTTGAGGTCAACAGCAAAAAAGATGTAGAGAATCTTTTTAAAGAATAGCTTTACTTTAGGCCATATTTACTCTTTTTACTTGAATTAATACAGATTTCAACACTTTAAAGTTTTTTTAGTCAGGTATGTGTTTTCTTTCTAGTATGATGAAAGATTATTTAAATCAAGGCGCTATAGGAAAAAGCAGATGAAAACTTTTAACTTCATAGTTCCATGAAGTATTCTAGTTTGCATTGAAAACTTTTTTTTTTTCTGTTTAATAGTTGTTGGATCTTTGAGGGAATTAGATTTAATTTGCAACATTATGTTTGAAATGTTTTGTATTCTGTTCATTAATATACCAGCTTAAAGGAGTTGATTTCTTGATTGTTGTGGACAGGGGAGTCTATGGCTAATGAGACAGTGATAGATACTTTGTGTAAACTCTTTTTATAAATGAAAATATACTGAAGTCCCTTTTAAAATGTCTCCTTCTGAGAAAACATTTCCATGATTATCTTATTTAAAAGACATATTAAATAAAAATAGCAGTACTGCTTAACCCTATCTTCCAGCACTCCCTATGCCTGCTCTGCCTCCTTTGTTTATTATGTAGACTAATGAAATACAGTAGTTATTTATGTAATTGATATGTGATAGGCACTAAGTAAGTATTCTTGCCCAACCTTCCTTACCCATACTGAGCAACCAGATTCTTATTTTTTTTAATTTAGAGTGAGAGATACTTTTTAAAGTGGTGGTGGTGGTTTTATTTTATGTTAATAATCTGGTCATTCTTTTCTTATTTTTTGTTTTTTTTTTTTTCTTTTTATTTCAGGATATTATGGGGGTACAAACATTTTGGTTCCATGTTATGACTTTGCCTCACCCAAGCCAGGATTAGAGGCGTGCCTTTCCCCCATACAATGCTCACCCCATGCATTAATTGTGAGTTTACCCACCCCCACCCCGCAACCCCCAGTGAGCACCTTAGTGTTGATCAGTTAGTGCCCATTAGATGGCGAGTACCTGTGGTGCTTATTCTTCCATTCTTGTGATACTTCACTTCGGAGGATGGGCTCTAGCTCTATCCAGGATAATGTAAGAGGTGCTAGATCACCACTGTTTTTTGTAATTGAGTGTTATTCCATTGTATACATCTACTGTATTTTATTAATCCACTCATGGATTGAAGGGCACTCGGGTTGTTTCCACATCCTTGCAATAGGGAATTGCGCTGCCATAAACCATTATTTTCATGTATTACAATAAAGTCCAAAGGATGCAAATAGTTTTGTGATTTAAAGCACTATTTTATTATAAATAGTCATTTTAATTGCTATTTATTGAACACCTGTTATGTGCCAGGTATGTGCTGGTTTTACTTTACAGCAATCTGAAGGATACTTGTTTGCTTTTGTTCTTTGTTATATTTGTGTTATATAAAAAGCAAGACAAAGGTAAAGTTACTTGCCCATGTATATACCAAGTCAGCCCAATTGGAATTTGAAGTTAGGTCTGTCTAAATCCAAGCTGATGTTTTTTTCTTTGTGTTATTTTATACATTCATATTTTAAATAATAAAGGTTTATTAATATATTTTATAATAAACATTTTTCCCCATCACAGAATGTGATTTGACTTATAGAATGAGATTTACTATGGAGTGCTGGGAACATGATGTAAAAAGCAGAGGCTACTAGTCCATAGGTTCATGAAGTATTAACTGAGACCGGTACTTATCAATTTAGCTTAATCTCATTTTATAAGTGAGAAAAATGAGACCCAGAGAGGTTAAGGGATTTGTCCACCATCATTAAGTCGGGGAACTGGGTCTAGAATCAGGATATCCCAACTCTAGTAGAGTTTAATTTTTGATGAACATCCTTGATTTTAGTAAAGGGAAAACAGTCATGTCTATGGTAAAGGAATATGAGACTTATAAAGGCTTTCTTTTTTAAACACCTTATATTTAAAGAAATCTAATAGATATACAATAAACTGCACATATTTAAAACATGCAATTTGATAAGTTTTTACACTTGTGAAACCATCACTGCAATCAACATAATGAACGTATCTGTCATCCCACAAGTTTCTTTGTGTCCTTTTACAGTCTTCTTCTTCTGTTGTTACTTGCTTTCTCCCAATTCCCAGGCAACCATTTCTGCTTTCTCTCACTATGGATTCATTTGTGTTTTCCCCAGTTTTTACATGAAAAGAATTATGCAATTATGTACCGTGGCGGGCGGGGGTAGGGGGACTTCTTTTACTCAAATAGTGACTTTGAGATTCCACCATGCTGTTACATGCATATATCAGTAGTTCATTCCTTTTTGTTACTGAGTAGTATTCCACTGTATGGATATACCACACTTTATTTCTCTTTCTTCTTGTTGATGGATATTTGGGTTATTGCCAGGTTTTGGCTATTACAGATAAAGATGTTTTGAACATTTGTGTCCAACCACGTTTTTCAGTGGACTTACGCTTTTATTATTCTTGGGTAAATGCCTAGGAGAAAAATGGCTACAGCAGGTACATGTTTAACTTTTTAAGAAATTGCCAAACTATACCATTTTACTCCAGTGCTTGATCAGTCAATATTTTTAATTTTAGGCGTTCCAATAAGTGTATTGTGGCAACTCACTGTGGTTTTAATTTGCATATTTGCATTTACCTAATGATGTTGAGCATCTTTTCATGTGCTTATCTGCCATCTATATATCTTTGGTGAAGTGTATGTTAAAATCTTTTGTCCATTGGATTGTTTTCTTATAATTGAATGTTGAGCGTTCTTTATCTATTCTGGCTTCAGTGCACCTTTATCAGATAAGTGAATTGCAAATATTTTCTTCCGTTCTGTAGCTTGTCATTTCTTTTTTTTCAACAGCTTTTTTCCAGGAACAGAAGTTCTTAATTCTGAAGAGCTCAGCTTATCAAATTTTTTCTTTTATGGACCATCCTTTTGGTTTTGTATCCAGAAACCAAGGTGATAAAGATATTCTCCTGTTTCCTTCTAGAAATTTTCTTTCCTTCCCCTCCTTTCCTTTTCCCTTTCCCTTCCCTTTCCCTGTTTGAGACAGGGTCTTGCTTGTGGTATCTAGAAACCAAGGTAATAAAGATTCTCCTATGTTTTCTTCTAGAAATTTTTCCTTTTCCCTTCCCCTTCCCCTTCCCCTTCCCCTTCCCCTTCTCCTTCTCCTTCTCTTCTCGTGTTTGAGACAGGGTCTTGCTCTGTCACCCTGGCTAGAGTGCAGTGGTGTCATCATAGCTGACTGCAGCCTCAAACTCCTGGGCTCAGGCTATCCTCCTGCCTCAGGCTCCTGAGTAGCTGGGACTGCAGGCGTGCACCACCATGCCTGGCAAATTGTTCTATGCTTTGAAGAGATGGGGTCTCACTCTTGCTCAGGATGGTCTCAAACTCCTGACTGCAAGTGATCCTCCCGCCTCAGCTTCTTAGAGTGCTAGGACTACAGGCGTAAGCCACCACACCTGGCCGCCTTGTTGAAATTTTATAGTTTTAGATTTTGCATTTAGTTTTATGATCCATTGTGAGTTAATTTTTGGGTATAGTGTTAGGAATGGATCAAAGTTCATATTTTATGATTCATTATGAGTTAATTTTTGTGTATGGTGCCAGGTATGGATCGAAGTTCATATTTTTCCATATCGACATGTGTTTGTTTCAGCACCATTTATATAAAAATGTATTCTTTCCCCACTGAATTGCCTTTGCATTTTGTCAAAAATCACTTGTTCCTATAGATGTGGGGCTATTTCTACTCTCTTCTGTTCCATTGTTGTCTATTTCTACTCTCTTCTGTTCTATTTATCTATTTTTTGCCAGTCTCATGCTGTTTTGATTATTCCAACTTTTTAATCTTAAAATTATAAAGTGTTAGTCTTCCAACTTTGTTCTCCCTTTTTAAATTTGTTTTGATTATCTAGGTCCTTTGCATTTCCATATGAATTTTAGAATCAACTTGTCTGTTTCTAAAAGAAAGTCTATGGGGATTTTTGAATAGGTTTGCATTAAATCTTAGATCAAGTTCAGAATTGACTTCTTAACAGTATTGTCTGTCTTATGATATACAAAGTATACACCTTTCCATTTATTTATGTCTTTTCTAATTTCCTTCAGTATTTTGTAGTATTCAGTGTATGGGTATGGGTCTTTTACATCTTTTGTCAGTATGTCACTTGATTATTCCATATAAATCTTGTGTCCTCCAACCTTGCTGAACTTAATAATTCAGGTAGCTTTTTTGTAGATCCATAGTATTTTTATGTAATGATAATGTCTGCATAAAAAGAGTTTTTACTTCTTTCTAGTCTGGAAGGCCTTTTATTTCTTTTTCTTACTTGATTGCACTGGCTAGAAAACCTCCACTATAATGTTATAGAAGTGGTGAGAGCAGCCATCCTTATCTTGCTGCTGATATTAGGGAGAAAGCATGTAGTCTTTCACTATTAGTATAAGACTAGTTATATGATTTTTGTACTTGTCCTTCTCATTACATTGGGGAAGTTTCCTTCTTTCCCTGGTTAGTGTTTCTATGAGGAAAGGATGTTGGATTTTTGTTTACTTTTCTTCTGTGTCTATTGAAACAATAATGTGATTTTTCCCTTTTTTATTAGCATCACTGCACAAATTTTGTGTTTTCATTTTCATTCAGTCCAGAATACCAGCTAATCTCTCTTTGACCCATAGGTTAATTTGCAGTACATTAGTTTCCAATTCATGGGCATTTTTCGAGATATCTTTCTTTTATTGACTTCTAATTTAGTTCCATTTTGGTCACAAAATACCTCATTTCTTTCTTGTCTCTGGGATCACTGTCTTTGCCAATTGTTTAATGCTTTGGGAACCATTGTTTTATATATCTTGTCTGTTTTGGATTTTGTTTTTGTTTCAGTTGGGAGGAAAACTCTGCCCACTGCTACTCATTTTGGTCGGAAATGGAAGTCTCCTCTAACACATTTTTTTTTTTCATAAATCAGGAGATATTTCAAACACAAAAAGGCTGGCAATAACTTCAGTCTATTCTCCCCAACTGAGTAAATGTTAGTTTTGCAAAATTTACATGATATTTGTTTTAAAAAATAAATGTTTTAGAGATATAAGCCCTGCTTTTTTTCACATTCTTCATCCTACTACCTTTCCTCATTCTCCAGAGGAAAATGTGTTATGTGAGTAGTCTAACATTCAATATATCCTTTCACAAGTTTTTTCAAAATTGAACATTCTTCTCCATGTTTAACCAAGGAGATAATATGTTTAGGTAGGTAGTTTATTTTCGGAACAGTACAGCATCTCGCTGCATGTACATGTCTGTTCATTTTTGTATAGATGGTTATATAAATTGGTTATGATTTTTCTCCCATCACAATGATATGACCAATATTCTTTTGCATCTTATATACACTTTTATAGTTTAGACACATATAGAAATGGAATTGCTATTTTTAAAGCAAATGACTATATCCAAGTTAAACATAAATTGTCAAGTTGCTCTCCATATTATAGTTCCTTTTCCTTGCAGATTATATTTTAATTTTTTCTAATCATTTTGGTATGACAAGATAGCACATTATTTTAATTGCATCTCCCTGATTATAACAGAGGGTTGGTATTTTTTCATTTGTTTATCGTCCATTTTGGATTCTTTTTCTATGAATTACCTGGTCCTATTTTTCTAACCAAAATATTGAGGGAAAGCAACTCTAATGTCATTTTATATTTCTTTATCCCAGAGCACTGTTGATAATGGCAGAAGTAATCCATGCATAATTTATGTTGAAATTACTAGGGTTCTTGGTCTATAATTATTCTTACATTTTTCTCTTGATGCATGTTTATTTGTTTTGAATTTGAAAGAAATTGAGCTTATTGAACAGTATTCGGTAGTATATGGCAACAAGACTGCCATTTGAGTACATTCAGTAGCATGAAATTATTCATTATTAAGGCTTTCCTTAATACATAAATGCCTAGTGACACTCTGTAGGTCTGCAATGGTAGCCTACCTGTTATTCTCTAATACGTTTTTTGTGGTTGAACCTGTTAAACTTGTATTTCTCGTATTATGCAAATAGAAATAAGGAAACTAGTTATGGGTATTAACTGGTTCTCTATAGGGTTTTGTTGTCTAACCCCACTCATAATGGAGTATGTCATTTTATAAACTTTATTCCATTTAGTAGTAAAGTAGAAGATAGCTTATGTCTGTGGAAATACTGGTTCTTCATTTTATGATATTTCATGATATATTGGTTCTTCAGCATATGATTTCATGTATTGTGATAGGATATAAGTCATACTTCAAAATTACTAATTCTAAATTGTGATTAAAATGTAGTTTTATTATATCAATATAATACCTCATTTATGGAGAATGGAGTGCATTTTCCAAATAAATTAGTCTTAGCCATTTAAACGTATAACGCATTGATTTTTAACATTGTTTTTGAAAGTTACAGTTATGCAATACATGTCGCATTTTGCTGCCTAATTTACAGAATATATGTAAAAAATTTGTCTTTTTCTTTAGGCATGTGATACTCATTCCTGTACCAAATGGCCTTAGTGTTAGTGTTACTCTTTTTTTTTTTTCCTTCTTTTTCTCTCAGTTATTCTATGTCAGCTTTGAGCAGCTGTTTCTGCATTCATTCAACAAATATTTACTGTGTACCTGCTATATTCAAAGCATTATTCTGGGTTCTGGTCATATGATAATGATAAAAATATTTAATAGTAGTGCAAAATATACTTTCTTCTCTGATGGAGTTTAAAATGTGGCAGGGGTTGAGAGACATTAAGTAATTACTTAATTAGGCAAGGATATTGAGACTCCCTGAGGTATGTGGATCACAACTTGAAAACTGCTGACCTAGAATAATAAAGGGAATGAAGGAAACACGATCCCAGATCACCATTAAAACAAAAATTGTATATGGGATTCAAATGAACATAATATAAGCTTTGAGTTAAAATTAGAACCAATATCAGGAATGTACATACTGTTCTAAAAATGTCACTGAGAATATTATAAAATGATACAGGTTTAGGAAAATTAAATGCACTTGAGTAAATGTAAACATATATATCACTTGAGCAAAAGAATAGCCTAAAAGTTATTGTTTATTAAAATTGTGTATTACTATTTCTTTGTTCTTACATGAACTTTAAAAAATATATGTTAGACTGGGTCTACAGTTGAACAGTGCCAGTTCTTAGGTGCAACATTCACTTTTTTCACGCTCGTAGCCTTGACTCTGAGACTGTATCAGAAACTGTTCAAAGGGGACAGAAAGCAGATATGTGGTATTTGGCATTTGGTTAGATGTGGGGGGCTAGAGAAAAGGGTAAAAAATGATTCCATAGGATTGAGGCTGAATGACTGAGGTTTTTGGCATCATTAGCAGAAATAGGGAGAACATTTGATAAGGAGGATGAGGTGTTTGCTTTGAGGCATGCTGAGTTTGAAATCAATACACCATCTTAAGTGGTGATGTGTAGCAGGCAGCTAGAAATGTGAAACTGGTTTTGGGAATCAAGGTATGTGCACTTTAGGAAGTCATTGAGTAATATTTGAATCATAATATTAGATAAGTTAGACTGAATGTACAAGTGCTAAATTAGTACAAAATATAGGAATGATGAGTTTGAAGACGAGATTAATTGAAGGAGGCCTCTTAAAGATTATGATTGAGATCTTAATGGTCTTCCTAACAATCCTAGATTATTAGAAAGGAGAAAATTTTTCTGGGTCTATTTTTTCCCCTATTTTATATTTAATATATTGAGAAGAACATTTCTGTAATTTTTGCATACAACTTACTGTTATTATTTCTTTATGTTCTATGGCATTTGTGCTTTTAAAAGTTATCTTATTCAGATTCTTAATAATTATTTGAAATTAGTGTAGGTGAACTTTTTCCTATTTTAGCAAAGAAATAATTTAACAATTTGCTGTGGATCTTGTAACAAACCAGTAACAGAAGAACCAGGACTAGAACTGAAGTTTTCTTATTCATAACTTCCCCCAACCCCTGCCCTAGTTGCCTTTAATATCCCATCTATTATTAGTCAGTCTGGACATTTTTTATTCTGAAACATGTTTCTGTGTTGGAAGTGTGTGAGAGCCTAAGATTTAGTACATGCTGTCTGTTGAAATAGACTTTTTAATTTTATTTTTTATTGAGATGTCATTTTTACCAATAGTAATTTTAGTAGTAGTAAATGTGAGATAAGATTGGATTGAAAAAAATGACTTCATACTAATTAGGTGTTTAAATCATAGACATTTAAACTATAAGAATTTATTTTATAGCACATTAGTTGTTACACACTGCTTCGCAGATTCCGACTTCCATGGCCGCGGTCCTGCAAAATATAGTAATTTAAATTATTATTAATATTTGGGATAGATAATGCATTTTGCTAAAATGTATATGCATTTGAAATGCTTTTAGGGCACTTAAAAAGACACTTTTCACTTGTAGATAGAAATGTGATCATTTATATTGCTCAATGAGTAGAGAAATGAAATCTCTACCAGTTTTAAAGCTGTAGGGGTAAAATGAGGTTTGGGGAATGGTAATCAAAATTTGAGGAGGAAGGAACTATATTTTATGTAATTTTCTTTCATTATCTTCTACAGTTCTAATATAAACATATATGATTTGATTGGTTCATTAAATTATTCTATGCTTTGCTATATATATATATGTAGACCTGGTAAGAGAAAGGGAAACATTGCGGAGAAATCATTTTTAACCTACTTTTTCCCCCTAAGGCTTTATAATTCTAGTGCTAAGCTGAATACACCTTAGTAATATATTATTGGTTTAAAAAATTATTTCTGTTTTACATATATTTTAGTGATGTATTACAGGCTTAAAAATCACAGCTACTTTTCAAGATAACACGATTATATTTTTAAGCAAGTTATATTAAATATGCTTCTGTAAACTTGGATCTAAGCCACCAACTTATTTGGAAGACTCTTAGGAAGGATGACTTGCTTATCTTTGTATCACCAATGTCTAGAATGGGACTTTACACATAGTAGATATTTAATAAATTGTTGCTGAATGAGATAATTTTTTAAAAGCAAACCTGTATTCTAAGTATAGGACAGGTGACTTTTTAATTTGATTGCCATTTATTTGTTTATTTCAGCATATTACAGGGATACAAATGTTTAGATTACAGATATATTGCCTTTACCCAATCTGAGTCAGAGCTTCAAGCGTGTCCATCCCCCAGACGGTACACGCTGCACCCATTAGGTTGTGTATATACCCATCCCCTTCACCCTCCTCCCATCTCCCCAACACCTGATGAATGTTACTACTATATGTACACTTAAGTGTTGATCAGTTAATACCAATTTGATGGTGAGTACATGTGGTGCTTGTTTTTCTATTCTTGGGATACTTCACTTAGTAGAATGGGCTCCAGCTCTATCCAGGATAATACAAGAGGTGCCATATCACCATTGTTTTTTTGTGGCTGAGTAGAACTCCATGGTATACATATACCACATTTTATTAATCCACCCATGTATTGATGGACGCTTGGGTTGTTTCCACATCTTTGCAATTGTGAATTGTACTGCTATAACCATTTTAGTGCAGATGTCTTTTTTTATAGAATGTCTTTTGTTCCTTTGGGTAGATGCCAGTAATGGGATTGCTGGATCAAATGGTAGTTCTACTTGTAGCTCTTTGAGGTACCTCCATATTACTTTCCACAGAGGTTGTATTCATTTGCAGTCCCACCAGCAGTGTATGGGTGTTCTTATCTCTTTGCATCCACACCAACATTTATTGTTTTGGGACTTTTTGATAAAGGCCATTCTCACTGGAGATAAGTGATACCTCATTGTGGTTTCAATTTGTACTTCCCTGAGGATTAGAGATGTTGAGCATTTTTTCATATGTATATTAGCCATTAGTGTATCTTCTTTTGAAAAGTTAACTGTTCATGTCCTTTGCCCACTTTTTGACAGGGTTGTTTGATTTTTTTCTTGCTGATTTTCCTGAGTTCTATATAGTTCTGGTTATCAGTCCTTTATCGGATGTGTATCATGCAAATATTTTCTCCTATTCCGTAGGTTGTCTGTTTGCTCTCATGATAGTTTCCTTGGCTGTCTGGAAGCTTTTTAATTTGATCAGGTCCCGTTTATTTATTTTTGTTGTTGCTGTGATTGCCTTTGGGGCCTTCATAAATTCTTTGCCTACGCCAATGTCTGTAAGTGTTTTTCCAACATTTTCTTCTAGAATTCTTATAGTTTCATGCCTTAGGTTTAAGTTATTGTCCACCATGAGTTGATTTTTATGAGAGGTGAACAGTGCAGATCCTGTTTTAGTCTTCTACATGTGGCCATCCAATTTTCCCAGCACCATTTACTGAATAAGGATTCTTTTCTCCAGTGTATGTTTTTGTCTGCTTTATCAAATATCAGATGGCTGTATGAGGATGATTTTATATCTGGGTTCTCCGTTCTATTCCATTGGTCTGTTTCTGTTCTTGTGCCAGCACCATGCTGTTTTAGTTACTGTTGCCTTGTAGTATAGCTTGAAGTCTGGTAAATTGATGCTTCCCAATTTGTTCTTTTTGCTTAAGATTGCTTTTGCTGTACAGGGTCTTCTCTGGTTCCATATCAAGTGTAGAATTATTTTTTCTAGATATGCAAAAACTGATGTTGGCATTTTAATAGGGATTGCATTGAATCTATAGATCACTTTGGGTAGTATAAACATTTTAACAATGTTGATTCTGCTTACCCATGAGCATGGTATGGTTTTCCACCTGTTTACGTCTTCTGCTATTTTCTTCCTCAGTGTTTCATGGTTCTCCCTGAGGTCATTTGACAAAATTCAGCACCCTTTTATGATAAGAACATGTAACAAAATAGGCATAGATGGGACTTACCTAAAAATGATACACGCCATATATGACAAACCCACAGCCAACATCATACTGAATGGGGAAAAATTGAAAGCATTCCTTCTCAGAACTGGAACCAGACAAGGTTGCCCTCTATCACCACATATGTTCAACTTAGTGCTGGAAGTCCTAGCCAGAGCAATCAAACAAGAGAAGGAAATCAGTGGCATCCAAATGGGGGCGTAAGAGTTCAAACTGTAACTCTTTGCTGATGATATGGTCTTATATCTAGAAAAGCCCAAAGATTCTTCCATGAGACTACTAGAATTGATAAAGAAATTCAGCAAAGTCTCTGGTTACAAAATCATTGTACAAAAATCAGTAGCATTCCTATACACCAACAACAGTCAAACTGAGAACCAAATCAAAGACTGAATACCCTTCACAATAGCAACAAAGAAAATAAAATACCTAGGAATATATTTAACTAAGGAGGCAAAAAGCTTTTTATTGTATACTTTCAAACAATAACAAAGGCATCTCTGGGCTTTTCCTTTGTAATCTGTTCTCTTACTATGTATAGTATCTCTTTATTTAAACCAAACACTTGTCATTATGCCTGAAATAAATATGCTGCTATGTTTTCTATTTTGTCTATACTTAGTTATATAAAAAAATAGTTAACATTCTAGCACATTGGAGGTTTTTTGTCCCATCTTTACAACATTTTGACATCCTCCTCTTCATTGACCACTTTTTGGCTATATTTAGTAATAATGGTTGTAATATTAGCTGTCTTGATAATTGAATAAGTGATAAGTGCCAGATACTGTGACAAAAATGTATTTAATCATTTTAATCCTTTGAGGTAAATGACATTAATTCCATTCAAAGGATGAAAAATCTGATATTTTTGAGAAGTTATGTAATGTGTCCAGATTCACACAACCAGTAAGTTGTAGAGCCATGATTTGAACTGGGAGTCCAAACTTTTGTTCTTAATTATTCTTGTAGGTTTTATTATTTTGTTAGAGTTGTTTGGATTTCTGTTTCACAGAGTCTCTGCCTCTTCTTGAGTCATTTCACCACCTGTCTGTCTCTCTGTCTCTGTCTTATTATCTTCACAACTAGAATTTCCACATATTTCCCAAAGTGCCCCCAGGAGGTGATACAGCCCCATTGGGAAGTTCTGGCTAGGGGAAATGACTTTTAGCTCACATTTAGAGATGAAAGAAAAACACGATATATAAGTAGCCCTTAAAAAAAATGTTTTGTTACCCTTTGTTCTCAAGAGTCTTAGTTAAAGGATATTGGCGTTAGTGGATATATGGAACTAATTATCGTTATTCCTTACATTATTAGGACTGTGGATACAATAGAGGGCTCACATGTTGTATCTACTGGGAAGTTCAGGGATGGTGAAAGTTCAGAATGAAGAAGGTCCTCTTCATGACCTCAAAGGTGTGAGAAAAACAGAATCTAGACACTAAGGAAGGTTTGTTTTACTATCATTGGGAGCTCTGCTTAATATGATTTTTGAAGTTACTTAAATTTTTAACATGGTTGATTTTGTATAAAGGAGGTATTCTTGGAAGTTAGTTAATCAAGATCTTATTGTATGCCCTTCTATGAATGTGGTATATTTTCCTGAAAAGTCTTTTTTGCATGTTAGACTCCTGAGAAACAGCTGATAGTTACGAGGTAACTGGTTGACAAAAAGGTAGGTCTGCGTGGGTTTTGAACTTAGGTGCTTGGATGGATCTCAGGGATATAGGAACCCTCTGAAACCTCCTGCCACTCTATATGTGTATGTGTGTGTATTGCACACGTGGAATTTTCTGAGATCCATTACTTTCAGCAGGATCCCAGAGTAGATTTGTAATCTGCATCCTCACTCCCAGTACACACACACACACACACACACACACACACACACACTCTCTGGATTTGGATGTCAGGGATTGCTATTTCTCCCACGGAACTTGAAGCATGTGTATATATATTTGTTATTTTTTATTGTCTTGAAAATATTTATTGGTTAACTACAATGTGCCAGATGCTGTGCTGGGGAACACACTAGTGAGAAGAAATTTTACCTCTGCTCTTAGAAAGCTTGTCTTATCGTCAAACAGGGAAGACAAATAAGGTGTGATGAAGGATATGATAGGGAACACACACAGGTACTGTGGGTCACCTGATGGGAGCACCTAACCAATATAGGTGAGGACAAGGATAGCTTTCCACCTGAGACCTGAAGGATAAGTGGGCGTTAGCCAGAGGTAATCTATTCTTTGAATATTCAAATCTAGGTACCTTGTATTTCGTTTTCTCATTTCAATGTACCATTGCCTCATTTCAGCTGGCGTATTTAGTTATCAAAATTCTATTTTAAACAGTATTGATGGAGATTTTTATCTCTAAAATGCATGTAGTCCATCTTTCTAAACACAGGTTACTACTGAACATACTCCTCCATCTTTTATGATATAATGCCTTCTCATTTATTTTTTTCTTTTTTGATTCTTATAATAATATTCAGGGGTAGGCTTATTTTTCATGTTTTCCAGGGAGACCCTTGGAAAGCTCAAGTCACTTTTTAAGTTAGATAACTATTAAGTGTTAGGGCAAGGCCTAGAACCCAGGTGTTTTGATTTCTAGTGTACTGTTTTATACATTGTTTCTTATAATTAAATAATTTCTTTGTAGTTCATATTCATTAGTTCCATTGTACAACTTGCCTTCCTCTGTACAATTTGCCTTCTAGGGCCTTGAATGGGTTATGTGAGGTTAATTAACACTTAACGTTAAATAGTTCCAGGTGTTTCAGCATTTTGAATTCTTACTGCAAATGTCCCATGTCTTTTGTCAGGTATCATTTTGTTTCATTACTTCTGATTTACTTTTTTCTGAGAAAACTAGTAATGGGACCCATTAAATTTATGTGTAATATTTAAGAAAGTGCCTTTAAGCAGTGTTCCAAGAGATTTTCTCTGGTGAAAGAAGTATGTCATTTTAATTCACGAAGTTTGTTTATATATACACACTCATACATATTTGTACATATATAGGTGTATATGTGTGTATGTTTTACATGTATACATATAAACTTTTTATTTGGAAATAATTTAAGACTTATAAAACATTGCAAAAAACAGTACAGGAGTTTCTATATACCCTTCACCCAGTTTTCACCAGTGGTACCATCTTATATAACCACAGTACATTATCAATAACACTAGGATATTGAAATTGGTAGAATACAATGAACTTAATTACAGGTTGTATTTGGATTTTACCCGATTTATGTGCATTCTTTTTTTGATATATAGCATTAATATGATATTTAATTCTATTTGTGATAGTTTCTCATGCCATGTAACAGATTTCCAAAAATTTAGTGGCTTAAGACAATACACATTTATTATTTCACAGTTTCTGTGGGTCAGGAGTCCAGGCACAGCTTTGCTGAATATTTCACAGGGCTACAATAAAGGCGTTGGCCAGGGCTCAGTGTTTATCTCGAGGCTCTATTGAGGAAGAGTCATGCTTCCAATCTCACTCAGGTGGTTGGCAAAGTTCATTTGCTTGTGTCCGTAGGAAACCAGCCTGCTGTTTCTTCAAAGCCAGCAAAGGTGAGAGAGAACTTTAGGGCAAGTAGGCTAACAGACAGGATCATATACAACTAAACAATCCTGGAATTGTCATCCCATCATCTTTGCCATATTTTGTTGGTTAGAAGCAAACCAGAGGTGTTTTGTTTGTTTGTTTGTTTGTTTTAGTTTGCAGAATAGTCAACTTTTAATTCAATTTAGTTAACTACTAACCAAGCATCATCCTGGATCGAATCCAAAATGAAGCTTTTCTCAAAGAATGCTAGTTTCAAAACAGTTGCTCACTAGAGTTAGAAGAATGTTTGAAGATAAGTTAATGCAGAGGTTTTGACACACTCAAGGGAAAGAGATGATATAAGACCATAATCAGGAGGCAGGGATCTTGGGGACCACCTTAAAATCGGTCTACCACCACATGTGTAGATTCATGTAATCACTACCAGAACTGGAATACAGAATTGTCCCATTACCACAAAGAAATTTTGTCATGTGACCCATTTATAGACACACCCTCCCCCAAACCCTAACACCTAACATGGGTCCGTTCTCTGTCACTGTAATTTTGTCCTCTGGAGAGTGTTGTGTAAATGGAATCATATAGTATGATATATATATTATATAACCTTTTCACATTGGCTTTTTTCACATTCAGCGTAATGTCTTTTAAGATCTATCCAAACTATCGAGTGTATCAGTAGTTACTTGTTATTGCTGAGTAGTATTCTATTTTGTGGACAGATCGTAGTTTGTTACCCATTGACCCATTGAAGAACATTGGGTTATTTCTAATTTTTGACTAGTAGAAATAAAGTTATTCTGAACATTTGTGTATAGTTTTGTTTAAACGTGTTCATTTCTCTAGGGTAAATATCCAAGAGTATAATTGCTGGGTCATATGTTAAGTATGTGTTTTTTTTTTTTTTCTTTTTCCTTTTGCTTCTAAGAATTTTTTTTTTAACTTTTTTTTTTTTATTTCAGCATATTATAGGGGTACAGATGTTTAGGTTACGTATGTTGCCCTTGGGCCCCCCCAAGTCCGAGTTTCAAATATGTCCATCCTTCGGGTGGTGCGCGTTGCACTCTTTGTGTATGCATATCCCCATCCCCTCCTTCCCCCTCCCCTCTGTCCAACATCCAATAGATGTTATTCTTATATGTGCACTTATGTGTTGATCACTTAATACCAATTTGATGGTGAGTACATGTGGTGCTTGTCTTTCCATTCTTGGGATACCTCACTTAGTAGAATGTGTTCCACCTCTATCCAGGAGTATACAAGAGGTGCTACATCACTATTGTTTCTTAAAGCTGAATAGTACTCCGTGGTATACATATACCACATTTTATTAATCCACTCATGTATTGATGGACACTTGGGTTGTTTCCACATCTTTGCAATTGTGAATTGTGCTGCTATAATTTATAAGAAAATGCTAAACTGTTTTTCATACTGGCTATACAACTTTATGTTCACTCTAACAATGTATAAGAGATCCAGTTGGCCCTGCATCTTCACAAGAGCTTGGTATTACCAGTATTTTTTATTTTAGCTAAATAAGTGTCTATTAGATACATATTATTGTGATTTTTAACTTGTATTTCCCTAATGGCTAATGATGATGAAAATATTTTTATGTGCTTGTCTGCCATTTGTATATCCTCTTTGGTGAAGTGTTTTTTCAAGCCCATTTTCTAAATTGGTTGGTTTATTACTGTTGAGTACAGTTATTTATATATTGTATATATGAGTCCTTTGTTGCATATGTGATTTGCAAATATTTTCTGCTGTTACAGTCTCCATTTATCAGAGTCTTTTGCAGAGCAAAAGTTTTAAATTTTGGTGACGTCCAATTGATCTTATGTTTCTTTTATGGATCATGCTTCTGGTGTCATGTCTTAATAACTCTTCTTTTAACCCTAGGTCAAAAAGATGTTCACCTATGTTTTCTTCTAAAAAAATTTAGAGTTTCACTTTTTACATTTAGATCTATGATCCATTTGAGTGTACAGATCTTATACATACTTTGTTAGGTTTTTATCTGTGCTTTAATTTTTGAAGGCAGATTATAAATGATACTATGTTTTTAACTTTGTTGTCCAGATGGTCTTTGTGAGTGTATAGAAGTATGATTGATTTTTGTGTGTTGATTTTGTCTCCTGTGGTATGCCTGAACTCACTTATTCTAGAAATTTTCTGGTAAATTCCTTGAGATTTTTCTGGGTAGATGACCTTGTTATCAAATGCTAATAGGGACCATTTGATTCCCTTCTTTGGAACATGTATGCTTTTTATTGCCTTTATTACAGTGGTTAGAATGTCCAATACTGTGTTGAATAAGAGTTCTGAGCAGACATACTTGTCTTAATCCCAATCTTAGGGGAAAGTTAGTCTTTTACCATTACATATGAATTAGCTATGCTCTTTAGTAAATTGAGGAAGTTCCCCTTTATTCGCAGTTTGCTGAGTTTTTGTCAGGAATAGCTGTTGAAGTAATTTTTCTGCATCAGTTAGCATGATCGTGTGATTTTTTTCCTCTTTATTCTGTTGATATGGTGGATTATATTGGTGGATTTTTACATGTTGAACCAGTCTTGCATACCTGGAATAAACCCTGCTGTGTCAAAATGCATGTTTTTTCTTCAATACTAGATTCAGTTTGCTTATATTTTGCTGAGGATTTTTACATCTAAATTCATGGGATAAATTGGTTTTTATTTTCATTTCTATTGTCAGACTAACATCAGCCTTATAAAAGGAGTGGGGAACTATTCCTTCTGAGTTTCTGGGAAATATTGTATAATAGTTTTAGTAGAACTATTCAGATTATGTATTTCATATTGGGTGAGTTTTGGTGGTGTGTGCTTTTTGAGGAATTGGTTCATTTCATCTAAGTTTTTGATTCATATGTGTGGAATTTTTTGTAATGTTTTCTTATTCTCTTAATGATTGCAATATCTATAGTCATATTCCCTGTTTTATTCCTTATACTTTATCTTTGCTTTCTATCTTTGTCAGTCTTGCTAGAAGTTTATTGATTTTTATTGATTGGTAAAACAATCAGCAATCAGCTTTTGTTTCATTGATTTTTTTTTCTATTATTTTCAATTCCATTTCATTCTGTTGTTATTTTTGTTATTTTCTTCCTCTGTCTGCTTTGGGTTTATTTTGCTCTTTTCCTAGTTTTTTAGGTGGGAGTTGAGGTTATTGATTGGACTTTTCTTTTTTTCTCATATAAGCATTGTAGTGCTGTAAGTTTCTGCTCAGCATTGCTTTAGCCACATCCCACAAATTTTGGTACATTGTATTTTCATTCTTATTCAGTTCTATGTATTTTTTAGATTTCCTTGGAGACTTCCTCTTTGAACCATGGGTTATCTAGAAGTGTATTTTTAGTTTCTAAGTGTTTGCAGATTTTATCAACTTTCTGTTATTGTCTAATTTGATTTTTTTAAATGGTCAGTGAATACACACTCTGTATGTTTATGTTCTTTTAAATTTATTTAGGTTTGTTTTATGACCCAGGCTTTGGTCTATAGTGGTGAATGTTTCATGTGTGTTTGCCAAGAATATGTATTCTGCTCTTGAATGCTGTTGGAGCATGCTATAAATGTTACTTAAATCACCTTTTTGATGGTGTTGTTTAGTTCTTCTGTATTCTTGCTGATCTTCTAATGATAGTTCTGTCTTGCTGAGAGAGGGAAGTCCCCAACTGTGTATTTTTCTATTTCTCCTCATAATTTTTTGTTTTATCAGTTTTTGATTCTTACATTTTGAAGCTCTGTTGTTTCCACAGTTAGGATTGTTGTATCTTCTTGGTGGATAGACCCTTTTATCATTTGTAGTGACCCTCTTTTTCCCTTCTAACATTCTTTGATTTGAAGTCTATATTTTTCTGAGATTAATATAGTCACTTGTGCTCTGATTTTTTTTTTAGTATTTGTATGGCATATCCTTTTCCTTTCAGCCTACCTATGTCATGATGTTTGAAGGGAAGTTCTTATAGATAGTGTGTGGTTAGGCTATATATTTTTAATCCACTGTGCCAGTCTCTTTAATTTTTGTGTTTAGACCATTTATGTTTAAAGTAATTATTGGTATGTGAGGGTTTAAGTTTGCTATTTTGTTGTTTGTTTTCTGTTTGTTTCCTCTGCTTCTTCCTCCTATATCCCTTTTCCTGCCTACCTGTGGGGCCACAGAAGCATTTCTTAGAATTCCATTTTGATTTATTATAGTGTTTCTGAGTATATCACAATTTTTTTCTTTGTTTTCTGGTTCCTTTGGGTATTATAGTATGTATGTGTAACTTACCAGAGACTATTAGTATTAACATTCTGTCACATTGAATGAAGTTTAGAAATCTTACTTCTATTTTACTCTCCCCATTTGGAAACATTAACCTGGACCACCTGCTGGATCCCTTCTTAGTACTTTCTAACAGCAAGGTAGGAGGCATCCAAGGTGCTTGGCTAGGGTAGGTTTAGGGTTGGTATTGTCAAAAAGGTTTCTGTCCTCTGGGCTGCCCTGTTTCACAGTTCTTTGGTTAAAGAAAGCAGATTTTTCTTGTAGCTTTTTTTTTCTTTGGTTTCAAAGGTTCTGGATTGTAGGCTTCTCTGGTACCTAATCTGGAGAAGTCTGTTATAAAGGAAACACCCAGAGAATTCACTATCTTATCTTCCTTAAAACCCGAAGTCCCTCAGTGGTCTGCCTTCCTCCTTCCACATTTCATAGCCTTATGATTATCTGCTGTATTATGTGGAGGTTGTACTTAGTAGGCAAGAGTGGAGAGAAATGAGCCCAATCTATCTTGTCAAGAACCAGAAATTTTGACAGTTCTAATTTTTGTTTTAGTTCCTCAAGCAAGAACACTCCTTTCTTTCTCTCCTTTTGGATAACTCGTAATCATCTCTCAGGTCTCAAAATAAATATTACTTCCTCAAAGAGGCATTCCTTGATATTTTAATCTAAGTTACAAGTGGGTTTTTCATTCTTTCCTCTATCTTTTTCTTTCCCTTCATTGCAATCATCACAATTTTTAATTGTGATTTGCTTACTTAATGTCTGTTTTCCACTAGAAAATAGAGTGAAAGGGTTGTTTTTTAAAAATAGACTTCATGGTGGGGTGCAGTGGCTCACGCCTATAATCTAGCACTTTGAGAGGCTGAGGTGGGAGGATTGCTTGAGATCAGGAGTTTAAGACCACCCTGAGCAAGAGCAAGACCCTGTCTCTACAAAGAATAGAAAAATTAGCTGGGCATGGTGGCATGTAACTGTAGTCCCAGCTACTTGGGAGACTGAGACAGGAGAATTGCTTGAGCCCAGGAGTTTGAGGCTTCAGTGAACTATGATGACGCCACTACACTCTACCTAGGGTGACAGAACAAGACCTTGTCTCCAAAAAAAAGGACTTTATTCTTTAGAACAAGTTTAGATTTATAGAAAAATAAATAGCCACATTATCAATGTACTCTAGTTGATAAAGTTGTTTCCCACAGGGGTGTGGGTTTACAGTTCTGATCCTGCTATGTACATTATCCTGGAATTTAACATTTGAGTAAATGGATGGTGGATGGTAGGAGCGAGGTTTCTCACTGTTAGAGTAGGAATTTACAGGTAAGCAAAGTATTCATGATGATGTCTTCAACTGGAATACATCAGATTGGATTGGATTTATTGATGGATTCCAGTTAAAGGCATCATTATGAACTCATATTTAGCTTAATATAGATATAGATTAGATATGTAGATATAGATTATGTCTTTGGGTTTTTTTCACCACTATATATCCAGTGTTCAGCACAGCATCTAGCACACATAGTAGGTATTCAGTAAATATTTGTGTCTATTTTTAAAAGTAACAACTATGTATCTTTCTTTAGAGGGGGATTGTAGTCTCTACCTACATTCTTCTCAGAGTTTGTATGTAGGCAGGCATTAAGCTGGAAAGAAAGGAAAATTGCTTATTTTTTCTATTATAATGATAATATTATTAACATCCCCATCTTTTAAATTAAATTGTTCCACTTGTTATCCATTGGGAGTCCACAAAAACTAATTAATAATAATTGTAATTGAAAATACTGCTTAGAGCTATCATTATCGCTTGCCTAGATTACTGCAGCATCCTCTGTATCACGTATCTATTGCAGCACAACAAACTCATCTCAAGATTCTGTGGGTATAGTAGGTGTTTCTTCTGCTGGTCTCAGCTAGGGTTACTTAAGCAGCTGCATTCAGTGGTGGCTAAGCTAGATTGGAATGTCCACTAATGGCCTCACTCACATCTCTGGCACCTCAGCCGGAATGGCTAGAACATGCTGCAGTGCTTTTGTTCTCTTCCACATGGCTTCTCTCATCTTCAGGACCCCTCTCTATGGCACAATAGCCTGGACTTCTTTACATAGCAGTTGGGTTTTTAAGAGCAAAAACAGAAGCTATGAGTCCTCTCTAGGCCTGCACTTAGAACCGCCTGAACATCACTAGAATGTTACTTCTGCCACACACTGTCCGTCAGAATAAGACTACCCCCATGTGGAAGGCTGTGAATGCAGAGAGGCAGGATCCATTTGAGGCCAATTTGCAGCCATCAACGATACCTTCCTGTGTTTCCCTGCCTCCCTCTAATCTACTTTTAATGCAGGAGGTCATGTTATATTATTTCTTTGTCCCAAGTCCTACCCTGAGTTTCCAGAGTAAAAGCCAAAGTCTTTATTTTGGCCTGCAAGGCCCTATATGATCTTGCCTTAATCAAATAGGGATTTACTTTTCATCTAAAACAAGAAGTCTAAGGATAGGCAGTCTAGGACTTCTATATAGTTCAGTTAGGCTATGGGGGGACCCAGGTTCTTTCTCTCTTTCTGCTCTACCATCTTTAGTGTTATTTTTTTGCTCTATTTTTTATTCATTGTCAGTAGATGGCTGCTGTACCTTCAGGCCTCTGTTCTGTATTCCAGGAAAAAAGAAAGGGAGAAGTGAAAGCTTTCCCCAAAATCCTGGGCTTAGTTCTCTTTGACAAGAATTGTTATAGGACTACTACTATCTGCAAGAGCCTGATGAAGTGAGAATTTTATCTATATACTTTGTTGCATCTAACAAAATGGGAGTTTTCTTAGTAAGGATAATGGGAGGGATGGGTATTATATGTTGGCACCTAGCAGTATCTACTTCACTGCCAGCTATGTGCCAGAATTGTACTGTTGCTGTGAAAGTACACTTCTTAGTCTTGGGCATGGCCATTATGAGACTTAAAAATAAGCCAGTGTAGTAATTAAGTCCATTTTGTAGATGAGGAAATTGAAGCTTTAGCATGGTTGCAGTATCAGAATTTATACATGGCCAATCTGACTTCACATGCTTCATTTTTTGCATAACACGTTCTAACTGAGCCTTCTGTTCAAAACAAACAAACAAAAAAACACAATGTGGCACACGTTTGTGTGAAGGTGTTGCTGCTGCTTCAAACACGTTTGGTTTTCATGTCTGTCTTCTTTCATAAATTGAATTCCTGAAAGAAAGGGGGATTGGGTCATTTTTATCTTTATATTTCCATTGCCTAGCACTCAGTGAATGTTTTGAATAGATAACATTTAAATAAACCTGAAAGACAGGAAAGCCAAACACCATTTTGCAGATGAGCAAACAGGCACAGAGTGATTGACAAAGGGCTGGTGTTAGAACTGGTTTCTTGCTTTCTAGTTGAGAGCACTCTGCTTTTGTGGTACAGAAGTTTGGATGAATGTGAATTAGAGAGGAAAAGGAAATGTGTCCTGAATTAGAAAGGAAAAGGAAATATCCCTAGCTTAAGGAAGGTAATATCTGTTAATTAATTCATATCAGTTAGGTCAAGGCATAGTTCAAATATAGGTAAATGCCTATTCTAAAGGGCCTACATCTAAGAAGTTGATATGGAGTAAATAAAAGAGCATCAAACTAGGAGTCAGAAGACTAGTGCACTGAATCTAGCCAGGTCACTGACTTTTATTTGTGACCTAAGGCTAGTTGCTTAGGTGTCCTGCTTTTCCCAAAAGTAAAATCAAGGGAGTTAGGCAAAATGGTCTTTGAAATTCCTTCTAGCAAAAATAGTATATGAATCATTGTACCCAGAGAGTTTTTATGGGTACTCTAAGATTTCTTGGCATCTATCACATCGGACTGTTTTATATTTCTGAAATGTAGAGAAAGTAACAGCTTTTTCACTTCTTCTCTGGGAACTGGGCCAGTGAGGAGTAAACATCCTTTCCTGCCTCTTCCTAAATGAAGTACTTGGTCACAAATAACAGTCTTTTTTCTTCATTTTGTCCATTGAGTTTGGTCTTGTTATTATTTCACTGGTTTTCTTAACTTTACTGTGAGTTTGTTGAAGTATAGTAAACTGAAAGTGTCAATTTATATTTTAGTCTAAAGATCAGACTTTCATTATTTTGGAAACAAAAAGTTGTATTAAGGACATATTAACACATTTGTATATTTGAAATATTTGAGCGGCACATGAGATGGTCTAATTAGAGTGGAATGCATAGTCTGGTCCTTCACAGTGAAATTGTGTCGAATAAAAATAGCAAAGTTAGATAGCAGATATATTGTAGCACAAGATATCATGATAATCTTTTATATTTGCCAGAATTGAAATAAAGTGAATGTTACTTTTGATTTCTTTTAGATAAAGAATGTCTTTATTTACTTTTGTTTTCTTTTGAATGAAGGAGATTTTTTTTCCTCCTTATTAAGGCTAAAGGGAGAAAACTATTGTTAAAAAAATGAAGAAATTATGGAAAACTTTGAAAAACTAAATGAAAATCCTCTTAATTTTCTTACCTATAGATAATTGTTAATATTTTAATCTCCTTCCTTCCACTTTTTAAATTCTTAAACATAATTTGAAATAAAATTGTGTGAACATAGCAGTATGTCAAGCTGGATATATACCCTTGCGGATTAATAAGGGGCATAAATAAGAAAAACCTTTTTGTATTCCCCAAACTACTTGAAATTCTTTTGTTATGACACTTATTTAGGCTCCTAAACTTTCACTTTCCTATAAGTTGGTTTAAAGCCCTACTATTTGTAAGCTTTATAAGGGAGTCGCTCTGTGCCCAGGACAATGCCTTGTACATATTATTGATCAATTTAAAAATTATTGAGTTGACCATTCTACATAATAATAATAACTTCTAATTATTTTCTTAGGTTAGAGGTCTAGAATTAAAGAGAATTGCTGCTTTTAAGTTTCTTACTATATATTTCCAGCTTTTTGTCAAGGCTACTTCCTTTTCATACAGCTGGGCTATTGCAAACATTACAATTGAAAAATCTTTGCCAATTTAATAAGCAGAAAATGGTATAGTCTTTTTTCTTTAATGCACAACATCATTTTTCTTTAATGCAAATAACTCATACATTATTAGTGAACAGGGAAATATGTAAATATAACATGGAATCTGGGCTAGTTCATCTGTAATTTTTTCCAGAATGTTAAATTTTGAAGCAAGGTTTTTTCTTTTTTGTTTGTTTTTGGTAATTATAGAGAAAGCCTTAGCAATATTCGAAGATCGTAAAATAAAGGCTGAAAATTCTATAGAAGTTTGATAGTTTTGGGCCTCTATTGTTACTAAAGAAAAGTCTTCTGTCAATCTTATTGTCACTCATTTATAAAAATTTATACATAAAATGACCTCTCTGTTTACTTTTGGTGTTATTACTATTTTCATTTGTCTTGTTTGCAACTTGGTGTGTTCAGTCTAAGGATTTATATAATTCTTCATTCTGGAAAATTTTTACCCATTATCTCTTCATATACTGCTTCTTCCGCATCCTCTTTATTCTCTAACTTTGGAGCTTTTATTATAATAGATGGGTTTTGGTCTTCTCATTTTATCTTCCACGCCTCTTAATCTCTCATACTTTTTATTTTTTAATTTCTGTGTGATGAATTCAGAGTGATTTCCTTAGAATTATCTACCCTATTAATTAATTATCTTTGTCTAATCTACTATTTAACCTATCCACTGAGTTTTTAATTTATTTTGGTTCCTTTGAAAGTCCATCTAATTTTTATTCTTTTTTACTCATTGGTGTCTCTGTTCCTTCTTTTATTTATTTAGCCATTTGAAACCTACTTACTTAAATCATTTTAATTGCTCTACTATGTATCCTGGGGGTATTAATTTCACTAATGGTTTTCTCATGTTTGGATTTGACTTTCTAATTGTGCGAATGTTAGGGATATAGATGATGTGAAATTTAAAGTATATTAAAAATAGGAAGGTGGGATTGATCATAAAAGACTACTTGAAATATTTTTGAACAATTATTTGGTGATGGTAAACTGAGATTGATAGTGAAAGAAATTAGACATAATAAATACAAAGTAAAAAACATGTTAGCAGCAAAAGTGTTAGATTAGTTTGACTTGAATGGAATGACTATGCTTGTGATTTCAGTGATAAAAGATATGAGAATTATGGGGTATCTTTTATGTCTAGAAGATTGATGGAGGATCTGGAACACTGTTAAGAGTTTAGTTTCGTGTTTAGAATTAAATACGTGGGATTCTTTTTCTTTTATCTCTATATTTCTGAGCATATTAATGAATTTTAAGGGAATTTGTGATTGGAGGTTAGATCCAACTTTCCTTTGTTTTCAGAAGATGTCTACTCATACTTTTGAGGGAGGAATGAAATTTTATAGAGTAGAAGATAGTTGTGAATGGTGGGTGAAAGTATTAAACTTGTAAACAAATCTTTGTAACATGGATGATGTAGATAGGTTATTTCTGCCTGTAACAGAATCTACCAAGACAAAGATTATCACTGAAGATTTTCGCTAGTTAAGTAGCTATTTATTTTCCTGAATCTAATTTAATTTACCAAGGTCAAGAATATTATTTCATTGCCTAGCAATGATTCCTGGCATTATGATGAAGTTATTTTTATTATTTTTATAGGGTAGAGGCAAAATTACTAGATGGAAAATATATTAGTTGTTCCAAGTGCAAAAAAAAATATTATATTTTCCAATAACTTTCACCATTTATTGCAACTAAAATTTTTAGAAAAGGAGTAATAAAAAGTACTATACATAACTTTTCTTATCTGCTATCAGAGGGCATTTTTTATCATAAATTATTGATTATATTGTATGTATTTCATGCTTCTTCCCAAAAGGTATTTGAGCCATTACAACCAAAAATGTGACTAAAACATGATCACTGAAAAATCAAACCCATGGAAAGGAAAGGAAGAAGAAGCAAACATGCTAACCATATTATAGTTCATAACTAATTCTAGCTAAAATGATTGCTGTGATTGAGTATCAGTTTTGTCTTTGAGCTTCCTGGAGTAAGAGTTCTCTTTTTCTTTTTCATGTGTTATTTTATTTTATTTTTTATTGACACATAATTGTACCTATTTGTGGGGTACAATGTGGTATTTCTATATATGAATACATTGTGTAAAGATCAAATCAAGGTAATTAGCACATCCATCACCATAAACTATCATTTCTTTGTGATGGGAACATTCAAAATCCTTTCTTCTGGCTCTTTTGAAATATACATTATTATTAACTCTAGTTATCTTTCCATACAATAGGACATCAGAACTTACTCCTCCTATCTAATCTTAACTTTGCACCCATTAACCCATGTCTCCTCATCCTCCCTACCCTCCTCCCTACTCTACTTCCCATCCTCTGGTAACCACTATTCTACCTTCTATTTCTATGAGCACAACTTTGAAGTTTCCACTTATGAGTGACATCATGAAGTATTTGTCTTTCTATACCTGGCTTATTTCTCTTAACATAATGACTTCCAGGTTTATCCATGTTGTCTCAAATGACAGGCTTTCATTCTTTTTTGTGACTGAATAGTATTCTATTGTATATATATACACACTATATTTATCCATTCATCCATCAACGGACATTTAGGTTGATTACATATTTTGGCTACTGTGAATAGTAATAGTATCTCTTCAAAATACTGATTTCCTTTCCTTTGGATATGTATTCAATAGTGGGATTGCTGGATCATCTGGTAGTTCTATTTTAAAATTTTTGAGCAACCTCTATACTGTTTTTCATAATGGCTGTACTAATTTATATTCATACCAGCAGTGTGTCTAAAGGTTCTATTTTATCCACAACCTTGCCAGTACTGGTTGTCTTTTGATTTTTTGATAGTATCCATTCCAACTAAAATGAGGTGATATCTCCTTGTAGTTTTGATTTGCATTTACCTGATAATTAGTGATGTTGAGCATTTTTTCATATACCTGTTGGCCATTTGTGTACATATATATATATATTTTTTAGAAATGTCTATGCAGTTCTTTTGCCCATTTTAAAAATAGGGTTATTTGGTTTTTTGTTGTTGAATTGTTTGAGTTCTTTATATAGTTTGGGTATTAACCTTTTTATCAGATGTACAGTTGGCAAATACATTCTTCTAGTTTGTAAGTTGTATCCTTGCCCTGTAGATTGCTTCCTTTGCTGTGCTGAAGATTTTCAGTTTGATACAATTCTGTTTGTCTGTATAGGTTGAGTATACCTTATCCAAAATGGTTGTAGCCAGAATTGTTTCAGATTTTGGCTTTTGGAGTATTTGCATTATAATTACCAGTTGAGTATTCCAAATCTGATATCCAGATGCTTCAATGAGTTTTTCTTTTGAGTGTCATGTTGGCAATCAGAAAGTTTTGGATTTTGGATCTTTGGATTTGGAATGCTCAACTTGCATTGTTTTTGTTGCCTATGTGTTTTGAGATTTTGTCCAAAAAATCCTTGCCTAGACCAATGCCCATAGAGTTTTTCCCTTATTTTTTTTTTTAGTAGTTTTGTAGTTTTTGGTCTTATATTTAAGTCTTTAATCCATTTTGAGTTGAATTTGTGTATGGTGAGATAGAAGGGTATATTTTCATTCTTCTTCATGTGAATATCCAGTTTTCCCAGCACCATTCATTGTCCTTTCTCCATCATGTGTATTTGGCACCTTTGTTGAAAATCAAATGAAATTTATCCCAGAGATGCAAGGATGGTTCAACACACACACACACACACAAACACACACACACACCCCAAAAAATGTGATACATATCACATTAACAGAATCAAGGACTGGTCTATCTGTTTCTGTTTATGCCAAAACTATGCTGTTTTGGTTGCTATAGCTTTGTATAGCATGTTTTGAAGTCAGTGTGATGCTACCAGCTTTGTTCTTTGTACTCAAGATTGCTTTGGCTTTTGGGGGTCTTTTTGGTTCCATACGAATTTTTGGATTGTTTTTCCTATTTCTGTGAAGAATGTCATTGGTGTTTTGATAGGGATTGCATTGAATCTGTAGATCACTTTGGGTAGTATGGACACTTTAATAGTATTAATTCTTCCAATCCACAAACACAGGATATCTTTCCATTTTCTTCTGTCCTCTTCAATTTATCAGTATTTCATAGTTTTCATTGTAGAGATCTTTCTCTTTTTTGGTTAAATTTATTCCTAGGTATTTTGGGGGGTACTTATTATAAATGGGACTGATTGCCTGATTTTTTTTTCAGATTGTTTACTGTTGTCTTATGCAAATGTTAACGATTTTCGTATGTTGATTTTGTTTCCTGCAACTTTCCTGAATTCTTTTATCCGTTCTGACTGTTTTTTTGGTAGAGTCTTTAGGTTTCTTTGAGTATAATATGTTGTCTATAAACAAGAACAAGTTGATGTCTTCCTTCCCAATTCAGATGCTCTTTATTTCTTTCCCTTGTCTAGTTGCTCTGGCTAGACTTGCAGAACCATGTTGAGTAAAAGTGGTGAAAGTGGGCCACCCTTGCCTTGTTCAGATCTTGCAAGAAACGGCTATCAACTATTCCCCATTCACGATGATGTTAGCTGTGGGTTTGTCATACATATATGGCCTTGTTTTGAGTTACGTTCCATCTAGACCAGTTTGTTGACAGTTTTTATCACGACGGGATGTTGAATTTTATCAAATGATTTTTCAGCATCTATTGAATTGATCATATGGCTTTTGTCCTTGATTCTGTTAATGTGATGTATCACACATTTATTGATGTGTATATGTTGAACCGTCCTTGCATCTCTGGGATAAATTTAACTTGATCATGGTGAATGATCTTTTTAATGTGTTGTTGAATTTGGTTTGCTAGTGGTTTGTTGAGGATTTTTGCTTCTGTATTTATCAGTGGTATGGCATATAGTTTTTTTGTTGTTACTGTTGTATCTATCTAATTTTGGTCTCAGGATGATGCTGGCCTCATAGAATGAGTTTGGAAGAATTCTTTCCCCTTCAATTTTTTGGAATACCTTAAAAAGAATTGGTGTTAGTTTTTTAAATGTTTGATAGAATTCAGGAGTGAAGCCATCACTCCTGGGGTTTTCTTTGTTTGGAGACTTTTTATTACTGATTCAGTTACATTGCTTGTTCAGGTCTATTCAGGTTTTCAATTTCTTTGTGATTCAATGTTGGTAAGTTGTATGTGTCCATAAATTTATCCATTTCTTCTAGGTTTTCCAATGTGTTGGTGTATAGTTGTTCATAATAGTCTCTTAGTGATTCTTTGTATTTTTGTGGTGTCAGTTGTAATGTCTCCTTTTTTATCTCTGATATTATTTATTTGGGCCTTCTCCCTTTTTTCTTAGTCTAGCTAAAGGTTTATCTTGTGTGTGTTTTTTTAAAAAAACACCAACTTTTTGTTTGATTGATCTTTTGTAATTTTTTTAATCTCTTTCATTTATTTTATTTCTTTCCCCTTTTCTCTCTTCTCTTCCTCTTCTTTTCTTCTCCTTCTCCTTCTCCTCTCCTTCTCCTCCCCTCCCCTCCCCTCTCCTCCACAGGGTCTTGCTCTGTTGCCTGGGCTAGAGTGCAGTGTCATCACCATAACTCACTGCAACCTGAGCTCAAGAAATCCTCCTGCCTCAGCCTCCCAATTAGCTGGGACTACAATGCATCCACCACAACACCTAATTTTTAATTTTTTTTTTTTTTTTGTAGAGACAGGATCTCACTATTGCCTAAGCTGCTCTCGAATTCCTGGCCTCAAGCAGTCCTCCTGCCTTAGCCTCCCAAAGTGCTAGGATTGCAGGTGTGAGCCTCCATGCCCAGCCTATTGCTGCTATTTTGTGACTTGTTTTCTAGGGTTTTTTGTTTATTTGTTTGTTCGTAGTGTCCTTCTTTCTTTCTCCCTCTCTTATTGTCTTCATTTATGATTAGGTGATTTTTTTTCTAGTAGTGTGTTTGGGTCCCTTTATTTTTGGTGTATCTATTTTACCTTTTCAGTTTGTAGTTACCATGAGGCTTATAAAAAATGTCTTGTAGTTATAAGAAGTTATTTTAAACTGATAGCAACTTAACATTGCTATCATTGTAAAGATAGTAAAAGAAACAAAAAACAGAACAATAAACTCTACATTTTATCTCCATTCCCTCCCACATTTGTAGTTTTTGATATCCCATTTTACATCTTTTTGTATTGCCTATTTCCTGGCAAATTAATCTATTTATATAGGTGGCTTATGTACCACATTTACAGTATTAGAGTATTCTGAGTTTGCCTGTATACTTGCTCTTACCAATGAGTTTTATAACTTAAGATTTATACTTGTTACACATTAGACTTTTTTTTTTCCTGTTTGAGGAACTCTTTTTAGCATTTCTTGTAAGATAGTTGTGGTGATAAATTATCTTAGCTTTTGTTTATCTGGGAAAGTTTTTATCTTTGTTTTATTTAAGGTAGCTTTGTTGAGTATAGTATTCTTGGCTGACATTTTTTCCCTTCTCCCTTCAGCACTTTGAATATATCATCCCATTCTCTCCTGGCTTGTAAAGTTTCTGCTGAGAAGTCTGCTGCCAGGCAAATTGGCACTTTCTTATATGTTATTACTTCTTTTCTCATGTTGCTTTCAAAATCCTCTTTGTCTTTGACCTTTTGGAGCTTGATGATAATATGTCTTGGGGTAGACTTATTTTGGTTGAATCTGATTAGTAACTTTTGACCTTCCTATGCTGGAACATTTATATCTTTTTCTAGGTTTGGGACACTTTCTGTTATCTCTTTGAATAAGCTATACCCCTTGACATTCTTAAGTCCCTCTTGAACCCCAGTAACCCAAACATTTGCCATTTTGATGCTGTCCTATAGTTCTGTAAACTTTCGTCATCCCTTTTCTTTGTTTTTTCTTGTTTCTCCTCTGACTGTATTTTCTTTGTGTTTAATTCTGCTGTTGATACTCTGTTTCATTTTTCATTCGTTCATTATATTTTTTAGCTCCAAGATTTCTGTTGAATTTTTTAAAATTTCAATCTTTGTTAAGTTTCTCTGATAAATTACTGAATTCTTTGTGTTTCCTGAAGTTCATGAGTTTGCTTAACATAGTTACTTTAAATTCTGTGAGAGGTTCCCTGACTATTCTTGATGCTTGTGGGCGTGCCATGACATCTGCACGTTGAAGGATTATGTATTTATTCCAGTCTTTGCAGTCTGTTTTTGTGTCCATCCTTCCAGAGATTCTAAGCAGGTTGATTATTATGTTTTTTTATTATTATGTTTTCTGAGCCTGTGGTCTATGCTGCTATTTCAGCACTAGATGGCACCCTAAGCCTCAGTTTGCAGTGAGTTTGCAGTTGGTGTGTTCTGGCCTGAATGGACTTTGGTAGGGCCTAAAGAGGGTAGTCTGTGAGTTTCTGCCTGGGGCTAAGGCAGGTCACATATTGTGGGTCTCTGCCCAGTGCTCGGCCTCACCATGGTAGGCAGTCACTGGGCTCTAAGGCAACATCATGTGCCCATTGCCCTCTCCTTTTTCCAAGCAGACAATGCCTCTCTTTGTACTGTGCTGCCTGGTGTTGGGGGAAGGGAAGGAGCCAACAGTCTTGTGGCCACTGCGGCCACCATAATGCTGAGCAAACCCAAAGTTCACAGTTGTCAAAACCAGCAAAGCACAAGGGTATGCCCGTGGCCTATGCCACTGTGGCCTGCCTGCTGCTGAAGGTAATTTGTGGTTCAAGGCCACTGTAGACAGCCAGTGGTGATGCGGGTCTGAGCACCAGTCCATCTTGCCGAAGCTACATGTCTGAATGGCGCCGAAGCTGGTCCAGAGCTGCTGTTCGTGGCTGCCAGCCTGGGATGAGGAGCCATTGGGTGTTGGATTTTACCATAGCAGGCCTGACATGGAGTTCCAAGGCAAAGTTCTGGTGCTTACCTACTTCTCCTTCCCCCAGTGGATGGAGTCGCTCTCTGAGCTCAGCTGCCCAGGGTTGAAAGAAGAATGGTAGGGTCAGTCCCTTGGCTGCCAGGACCACTGCATCCCTGGAACACTTTCCAGGCGTATGCCACTATGATTGTCTGCTGCTGAGGGTCACTCATGGCCTGAGGCTACAGTAGACTGCTAGAACACCAGTCTGTCCCACCAAGGCTGCAGTTTTCCGCCTAGTGCCAAAGGCTTCATCTGTGTACCCTAGTCTGGGGTTAAGGGCTGAGAGGTTCTGCCTGGCACTGGGTTTTACTATGGCAGGCCCAGCCCCGGGCTGTAATTCAAAGTCCTGCATTCACTTCCTTTTCCTTCCCCCAACAGACTATGTTTCTCTCTGTGAGTTGGGGGAGGGATGATGCAGGCAATAAGACTTTGTTGGGGCTAAAACCAGGTACTGTGATCTCTAATCTGGTTTCCTTTGCTCTTGTGAAGGGACTGTCACACATGGATAGTTCAAGTTTAATGTTTCCATGGGGAGACTATCGCTGGAAAGTCCTATTCTGCCATTTTGCTCTGTCCTTTCTCCTCCAAGTTCTCTTTATCAGAAAGAAGAAAGCATGAAGTCTTCAGCAGTGACAAGTTTTCCTTAGTTCTAAAAGAAGAATATTAACTAATATAATGGACAAGTCATTAAGGAAAAAAAAGCTCTGCCAAGCATAAACCCTGCCCTCAAATTGCTCAGTCTTTGGTGTGATCAGATAAGAAAAGGGATAATTGTGTAAATGAGGTACACAGTATCGAAGCACACAGGAGACACACTTAACTGAATTCTAACCAAGGGCCTCGGACAGGAAATTCTTTCCCCAGAAGAGTAGTTGTGAACTTTGAAACAAAGTAAAAGTTATCTGGGCCAAAGGGGGAGTTGGAAGAGAATTAAGGAAGGAGAGGTGGTGCTTCCCAAGGTGCAGCATTCGTAGTGGCTGAGCCAAGAGAGATGGCATCTTGCAGTACATTTTCTTAACTTGATATGAATGGAATTTAGGAAGCAAATTGGAAAGAAATTGGAATTGAAGTAGGCAAGAGCCTTCAAAGGATTCACATCAAATATAGAAGCCATTTTTATATGACAGTTTATTTTAATATCTTTAAAGCTTAGTGCTATGATTTTCAAACTGAGCAACAAGACTCTCAGGGGTTCCTCAGCAAACTCTCAGGGTGCTTAGCACAGTTTAAATTTTTAAGGGAAACACATTGATACCCTTCATTTGTCAGATACCTTTTGAACTAACTGGAGTAAATTGTATAAAATATTTCAATATTAGATTATTCTACATTGCCCTTTGCAAGTTAGACCAGGAAACGAGGGTGGGAGTGTCCATTCTGATTTTAGGGTTTGAAAAATTGCAAAGTACCTGACAGACACATTCCATTAGTAAGTGTAGTTATTAAAGAATGAAATTAAAATGTTATTTTTTTCAATTTGTGTGTATTATTATTTTAAACAACTAAGTTGTTAAAACACAAGTATTTATTAATTTATTTGAGCCTTACTACTTAATAAACAGAAGTGCTAGGTATTTCTTTTGGTCTATGAGGAATAAGGAAAAAAATTACTGAGGTATTAAGGGTGCAATGAACCAAGAAATTTTGGGGATATCTGGCTTAGTACATAATTTTAAAGCACAAATTTGTGAAAGCAATTCATGTGATATTTTCTGATAAATTTATGAGAATTGAAATAAAAATATCTAGAGTAGTAGGATTAGCTTAAACTTTTTTCTTTTTCAATCTAAGCATTGTTTGCCTTAGTCCACTTTACCTGCAGCTAGACAGGAGGAATTTGAGATTTTTATCCTTCGACAATATGTGCTATGGCTGGTTTTAGATAACCAGCCAAAGGTGGACTCATAAACTTTGGAAACTAAATGGACTCCATTTAGTTTACATTGCATTATATTCCATTATAAATATTGAAAAATCTAGGCAATATTTTGGCCCAGGTAGATCATCTTATATCTGCATAGTAAAAATCAGAAATATAAAGCTAACAGGTATAGATTACCTATCCTAGGAATTCTTAACCTAGGATCCAAGGAACCTAGAAATTATACATACAAACATTAAATTTTCTTTGATCTACTGGTTTTTTGTTGGAATTTCAAAAGAGTTCTTAGCCCTAAAAAGATTAGAAACAGATTTATAAAAATCACCTATTTTAATTTTTTGTGTTACTATCCCTGCGGGTATAGGTTAAATTAGTATGAAAGCCAAGGCTAGACCCTATATCTCTCATTTGCTTACCTTTTCCACTGTTTTGCATAATACATAATTTTTGGAGATTAGGAATTTGTTGTAAAAAGTATTTGCACCAAGAATTTAAATGGAACTTATTTATATGGATGTGATGAATTCCCAAAAAATGTAAAGAAAATCTTTTAATTAGGTCTGTGTTTCAAAGGTACATGAAGGCTGTACAGCGTTTTTCTCTTTTCATTGTCCTTCGCAAACTCAATTGCCCTTCCCAGAGGTAACCATTATCTCAGAATTTTAAAATCTTAAAACCTATGGTATTAAAATAATAAACTTTACAGTAGTGAATGATATACAAATAGCCTAGAACCTAACTTTGCATCTTGTAAATGTAGATTAGATGTGCTTAACTGATTTGATTTTCATTTTAAGATGAATAACTGTACTGTGTATTATCTTAGGTTTGCTTGGTAGGACATAATTTAGAGATATTTTCTAGTAATGATGTTTTTGTAATGCGTCAACCAAATTATCAGTTGGAGTAGTTAGCCATGAAATATGCAGCTGACCCTAGTTATCTGTGTGTTCACATCTGCGGATCCAACCAACTGCAGATTGAAAATTTAGGGGGAAAAAGCAATAAAAGTAACAATATAACAATAAAAGTAATACAAATAAAATAATACAGCATAAAAACTACTTACATAGCATTTACATTGTATTAGGTATTATTAATAATCTAGAGATGATTTAAAATATGGGGAGTATGTGCATAGGTTATATGCAAATACTGTGTCATTTTATATAAGGGATTGAGCATCTGCTGATTTTGATATCCACAGAGGGACAGCTGTGTAAATGTTGTGAATATAGACTTCCCGTAATACATTTAATTTATTAACTAAACAGTGGACATAGGGTATTACTTTATTTTATTTTGCTAATATTGATTTTTAAGAAATTTCTTATAGAAGATAAACGTACCTATAGAATTTAATAATGCTTTTCATTTATTGACTACAGTGGGTGTCAAGAATTATATTTGGAGCCTCACTTACAATATTTTGAATTATCACAATATCTCTTAAAGGTGACTACTACTATTATTTGGATTGTATAGACAATTACACTGAGTGTTTGAAAGTTTAAATAAATTGCCCAAGGTTCACAGTGTAGTGGTTGGGATCTAACCTGGGTTCATAGGATATCAAAATTGACTGTCTATACAACCTTTGTGTGGGGATGTGTTGTATTCACTTTATTTTAACATAAACGTATTTGTCAAATAATGTTACTTAATGAATGGGCAGTGTTTTTGAACTTATGATCTTGTCTGGTTATAACAAAGGTAAATAAGCCTATTGTTAAGGAGAAAAATTAAATGTAATTAAATGTAATGTAATTAATAAAGAATCTTTTATGCTGAAAACACTGCATATTTACCAAGCAGCCAACTTTCCTAAACTCTCATACTTATGTTTATTTTTATCTGTAGGGGGAGTCCCGAAGTCTTCCATTTTCTGAGAATGTGAGTGCTGTTCAAAAATTAGACTTTTCAGATACCATGGTGCAACAGAAATTGGATGATATCAAAGATCGAATCAAAAGAGAAATAAGGAAAGAACTGAAAATCAAAGAAGGAGCTGAAAATCTAAGGAAAGTTACAACAGATAAAAAAAATTTGGCTTATGTAGACAACATTTTGAAAAAATCAAATAAAAAATTAGAAGAACTACATCACAAGCTACAGGAATTAAATGCACATATTGTTGTATCAGATCCAGAAGATGTTGCAGGTACAGTACTTTATTTGATGTTAATGTGGTATACTAATTAGAAATGTATTATTTTAGAAAATTGTAGATTTGGGGACAGGTATAGATTTTAGCTTTTCTAAAAGTACAGAGACTATTTTCTCATGGTTAAGGTTTTATTTATATTCTATTCAGAAGGGCAGTGAGTTGATGGGTATGAAAATTGAAGTGTTTACTTAGAGAGGAGTAACTCTTTTACCCTCTGTCAGTAGGACATTACTTAGAATTATTTTCCAGTGCTAATGTATTCAGTCAGCCACATGCTTTTACCTGATTCATCCTTGTGATCAGCACAAGTTTTCCAGATGACTTTTTAAAGTTAAAAATACATTCTGTGAGCAAGGGATATTTTTATTCTTTGCGAATGTAATTAATCAAACCTATGACCTTTGTTCTTTGTGCTCTAAGCAACTGAATTAACAAACTATACTACTAGGCATATTGGTTGAAAAAGAAAGAAATATTGAAAAAGCCAAAAGTAAAAATACGAAAAGTACTTCTTTCTACCTTAAACCTTCTCCCAAAGAGATAACATTACTTTTTGTTCCTTCCAGAAAAAAAGTTTCATATTTGTGCTAATATCCATCAATATATGTGTATGTGTGTATTCTTTGTATAACTTTTTATATAAAAAAAAATATATAAGACACATTTGGTCTAATAGTTTTGTCCTTGCAAAGATGATGTCTTGAATAAGGTATTTAATATTTCTAACCTTCAATTTTTTCATATGCAAAGAAAAAGAGTGATGTATATATATGAAGTCATATATCTAGCACCGTAGATAGTTAGAAGAACCTGTATACTTAGCTAATAAATGATCGATGTAAGTAAAATTAATTTTGATTAGGAAAATACATAAATTTGACTAAGAACCTCAAATTAACAATCTCAAAAGTTGCAGAAAACACTTCTGATATTGAGTTTACTTGACAAAACTTGTTTTCATGTATCACTTTCAACATCTGGAATTTAGGGGTTTTATTTGGAGGATCTCTATGCAGAGATTGCAACCATGTAAGAATACTTATATCTTTAAAATGAAATAAATCACAGGAAACCAACCTTCTAATTTTAGAACTGAAATAATCCCAAAGATGTGAATTAATGTGCTCAGAATCACCAAGCTAATTGAAAAGAACTCTTCAACTCCTCATCTAGTATTTTCTTACCCTCACATTCAATAATTATATTATAAATGGAAATATGTATTATGAAAATGCTGTTTTTAGCAATATCATAAACTTAGAAATGGCCTGTTCTATTGGAACTCTGCCGAGCACTACATTTTTTGCCCATTACATCTTTAGGAGAGTCTAAAACAAGAAACAGCACTGGAGCTTTAAACTCTGTTTATTTAGAGAAAACGTTTTCCTGCTCATAGAATACTGATAACTACCTTGTGATTCATTGAAATATGGAAGAGTTTTAGCCAAAGAATAGCCCATTGGTTTCCCCGGTACTCTTTTAAAAATTGAATTTATTGAAGTATAAATTATATATGATAAAGTATGTATGTTTTAAGTGTATGATTTGATGATTTTAACAAATGTATGTATACACCCAGGTAACCATCACTACAGTCGATACAGATTGCGTTCCCAGTCAATCCCCAGTCCCTATCACTGGCCTTAGAAAACTACACTGGTCTACTTTCTATCACATTAGATTAGATTTGTCTTTCCTAGAGTTTCATATAAAGAAATGGCCTCCTTTAAATCCTACTGTCAAGTTCCTGATTTCCCTCAAAAGCTAATCTGGGTATCATCATGAAACCTTCCCTGACTTTCTCTGCTTGTTTTCTCTGTGCTACTTCGTCCATTCATTGTTGTATTATGTTGTATCATAATTTATTTCTGTACATTTTCATATTAATATCACTTACTAAACTGTGTTCTCCTCTAGGGGAGGGACATTTTCTATTTTTATTTTTTTATATTTATTTTTCTATTTTTCTATGTATTTTTAGGGCTCATTAGAGAAACTAGAACATAGTAGGTGTTTAGTTGTGAACATATCTCAAAAAAGAAAGTAAATAGCAAATCAAAATCTTATATTAGTTCTTATAATTAGTATCAAAGCCTAATTTATCATGGCACTTTAAACATTAAATAACTTAGGGAACAAAGCCTTAAATGAAAAGTTTTAGAATATACGCAGAAACTTTCTTTTTGACCATTTTTAATATTAATGTTTCTAATAATTAGAAAATGTTATATGAAATATAACTTTCTACTATGATTTCTTAATACTTCAGTTTGTTTAGAATAAGCTTGACAAGTTGGTCAAATTTTGATTTCATTTAAAAAAAAAATGTTCTCTTTGCAAATAGCATATTCACACAACTTCGTAATAGGGTTCCCCCCCCTCTTTTTTTTTGCTTTTTACTGATTCGATAGTATTAAAAGCAACAACAGCACAGAGGATTAAAGTTAATTCAACATTAATTTTAGGTCAGTTTGCCATAAAATTTTAAATGTTTTACATTGTTTACTAAGGTAAACAATATGAATTTATTTTAGATTAGATCTGGCAAGAAGATTCAAGGACATTGTGCTTTCCCTTCAGTTCTGTAAAGTGTGAGTAGGTTTATAGCAGAAGTGTTTGGCTAATTCCTGTTGTCTTGGGGGTATTTAAGCAGTAAGCAGAATGAATGAATAAAGGAAAGAGGGACAAAATTTAAGTTTCCATTATATAAGTGATTTCTGTCTAAGTAGTTAGAAGAATTGCTCTTAATTCACCTCTGTAATAATTAACTGTTTTAATCTTTAGGTTGTTACTTGTATAACACAGATTTTTATCAGATGAACTTTATAAAAACTCTGAAATGTTACTTATAATGTCAGGGTGTGATCATTTGAGATGGATATTTGTAAAATAAATGTGTTCATTTATTCTTAAGAGTTGTAGGAAAGGAATTTTTTTGTTATTTTTCATGCACATGATACTCTGAGCTTCCTGTTCATTTTCTATGTACTTTAAAATTAGGCTCATGGACACACACCATATTATCTCCATAGGTACAGAAAAAGCATTTGATAAAATTCTATATCCTTTCATGATTAAAAACTCTGTAAACAAATTATATATAGCGGGAATGTTCCTCAGCACAAGAAAGTTCATATATGACAAGCCCACAGTTAACATCATACTTAATGGTGAAAAATTAAAAGCTTTTCCTGTAAGATCAGGAACAAGACAGAGATGCCAACTCTTATTACTTCTGTTCAATAGTACTAGAAGTTCTAGCTAGAGCAGTTAGGCAGGAAAAAGAGATAAAAGGCATCCAAATAGGAAAGGAAGAAATGAAATTGTCTTTCTTTGCTGACAGTGTGATCTTATATACAGAAAGTCCTAAAAACACCACCAAATAGCTGTTAGAACTGATAAAGGAGTTCAGTAAAATTGTAGTTTTGTATGTACAAAATCAACATACAAAACTGAGTAGCATTATCTATACGCTAACTATATACTATCTGACAAAAATTAAGAAACATTCCCATTTACAATAGCATTTAACAAAACAGTAAACTTAAAAGGTGAAAGAACTGTATACTGAAACATTGATGGAAGAAATTGAAGATGACAGAAATAAAGGGAAAGATAGTCTGTGTTCAAGAATTGGAAGAATTAATATTGTTAAAATGTCCATACTACCGAAAATGATCTACAGATTCAATGTAATACCTATCAAATCCAAATGTCATTCTTCACAGAAATAGAAAAAACCGTCCTAAAATTTGTATGGAACCATGAAAGACCCTGAATAGCTAAAGCCATCTCAAGCAAAAAGAACGAAGCTGGAAGCACCACACTACCAGATTTCAAAATACGTTACAAAGCTATAGTAATCAAAATAGCATGGTATTGGCACAAAAACAGATGCATCATCCAATGAAATAGGATAGAGGCCCAGAAATAAACCAGCACAATTATGGTCAATTGATTTTTTTTGACAAAGTTGCTAAGAACACACGATTAGGAAAGGACAGTCTCTTTAAAAAGTGATGATGGGAAAACTGGATATCCACATGCAGAAGAATGGAGATAGACCCTTATTTCACCCTTATACAAGAATCAACCAAAAATAGATTAAAGACTTAAACATAAGACCTGAAACAGTAAAATTGGAAGAAAATATGGGGGGAAAGCTTCATGACATTGGTCTGGTCAGTGATTTCTTGGATAAAACCCCAAAAGGATAGGCAATGAAAGCAAAAATAGACAAATGGGAATGCATCAAACTAAAAGCTTCTGCACAGCAGAAGAAACAGTTAACAGAGTGAAGAGACAACCTACAGATTGGGAGAAAATATTTGCAAATCATATATTGGATAAGGGGCTAATATCCAAAATATACAAGGGACCCTGAATAATAAGAAAAGAAATAACCTTATTTTAAAAATGGGCAAAGGACCTGAATAGACATTTCTCAAAAGAAGACATCAAATGGCCATCAGATATATGAAAAAATGCTCAATGTCGCTAATCATCAGAGAAATGTAAATTAAAACCACAATGATATGTCATTTCACACCTATTATATTGGCTATTATCAAAAAGACGAAAGATAAATGATGGCAAGAATGTGGAGAAAAGGGAACCCTTGTACACTATTGGTGGTGTTGTAGATTAGTACAGCCACTTTAGAAAACCAGTATGAAGTTTCCTCAAAAAACTAAAAATAGAATTACCATATGATTCAGCAATTTCAGTTCTGGGTATGTATTCAAAGGAATTGAAATCAGGCGTTGAAGAGATATCTGCACTCCCATGTTCACTGCAGCATTACATAGCCAGGATTTGGAAATAACTTTTAAAATGTCCATCAACGGATAAGTGGATTTTTTTAAATGTAGATAAGTGGATTTTTTTAAATGTAGTATATAAAGACAGTGGATTGCTATTCAGCCTTAAAAGTGTAGGAAATTCTGTCATGTGTGACAACATTTATGAACCCAGAGTACATTATGCTAGGTGAAATAAACCAGGCACAGAAAGACAAATACTGTATGATCTCACTTATATGTGGAATCTAAAACAGTCAAACTCATAGAAGTATAGAATAAAATGGTGATTACCAGAGGCTGGGGTGGGGATGGGGGAATAGATCGGAAAAGGGGTGATTTTGGTCAAAGGGTACGAAGTTTCAGCTAGACAAGAGGAATAAGTTCTGGTGATTGATTACATAGCATGGTGACTACAGTTACTAATAATGTACATTTCAAAATAGCTAAAAGAGAGAATTTTAAATGTTTATACCACAAAGAAGTGATAAGTATTTGAGGTGATGGATATATTGATTAGCCTAATTTGATAATTCCACACTGTATTAATGTAATGAAAGATCACATTGTGATCTTTCATAAATATTAATATATACAATTTCATAAATATTAATATATGCAATTGTTTGGCAATAAAAAATAAAACTTTTTAAAAAAAGAATAGTGTCATGGGATATTATTGTCTTGCCACATGGAAATTATAAAGATATGGAGGCTGAGTGTACCTAATGAAAAAGATTACCGATTTCTATAAAAGGAAGTGGTAATCTAAGCCTTAGTTGGAACCTGACACTCCCCATTGGGAAAGAACCAATTTACTGAATTTTGATCTCTTTCTTAAGGGTACCATCCCAAAAGAGGAGGATGAGAACATTTCTTATATTTTATTAAGTATAGCTAATATTTTGTGGTATATAGTCCTCTGTTTTACTTCCTTTTCTTGTACCTCTTCCTATTTTCATCTTCTCAAACCCCACCAAACTTTTTTTTTTTTTAATTTCAGGGTATTATTAGGGTACAAATATTATGGTTACATTTTATGTTTTTGCCTCACCCTAGCGAGGGTTAGAGGCATACCCTTCCCCTCTACAATGCTCCCTCTGTCCTTTAGTTGCAGGTTTATTGCCCCCCATCCCCCTTATCCCTGGAGAGTATTCCTGCCATGTGAGCACCCTAGTTCATCAGTTAGTACCAATTTGATGACGAGTACAAGTGGAGCCCATTCTTCTGATCTTGTGATACCTCACTTTGGATAATGGGCTTAAGTTTAATCCAAGAAAATATAAGAGGTGCTAGATCACTGTCGTTTCTTAATATTGAGTAATATTCCATTGTATACATATACCAAATTTTAATAATCCACTCATGGATTGACGGGCACTTGGGTGGTTTCCACATCTTTACAATAGTGAATTGTGCTGCCATAAACATTTGAAACCCCACCAAACTTAGTTGATTTTTGCCTTATTAACATAGTGAATTTTTGGAAAAATCTGAAGTATCCAGAAGAGAAATATTGACTTAGTATAGAACTAATAGTTTTGTGATTTTTTTTGAAGTTAATCTTAGGAAATTCTTCTAAGTGTATTTATATTGAGGAAGTTTTCTTTCTTACTGATTAGCTTTGCAGTTTATGAAGTCTTTCTTAGATGAACAGAAGTGCGAATTTGTTTTTTTTTTTTTTTTTGGAGACAGAGTCTCACTCTGTTGCCTGGGCAAGAGTGCCGTGGCATCAGCCTAGCTCACAGCAACCTCAACCTCAACCTCCTGGGCTGAAGCAATCCTTCTGCCTCAGCCTCCCAAGTAGCTGGGACTACAGACATGCACCACCATGCCTGGCTAATTTTTTCTATATATTTTTAATTGTCCAGATAATTTCTTTCTATTTTTAGTAGAGACGAGGTCTCACTCTTGCTCAGGCTGGTCTCGAACTCCTGACCTCAAGCAGTCCTCCCGCCTCGGCCTCCCACAGTGCTAGGATTACAGGCATGAGCCACCACGCCCAGCCCAGAAGTGAGAATTTAATTTTCTTTTTTATTGTTGCCCTGCCCACCTAAATGTGACCCAGACATTGTAATTGAATTTTATACATAGTGAAATGTGAATATGTAATCTCTGGCCTATTACATAATTTCTACTTATTCTATATTGTTGATTGAATTTCTCACTTTGAGGTAAACATTTTGTATTATGTTGTGAACTCTTTAAGGAAAACATGGCTGTGTGATCATTAGCAAGTTACTCTTTAGTACCCCTGGATTTGGATTTGTTTCCTTGTCTTTAAAATTGTGGGATTAAATGATTCATAGATCTCTAATACTTGAATTATTTGATGGTATACTTAAAAAGTATACAGTAAAACTGATTTTTTAAAATTTTGATATACCGTTTCATGAATTTTTAGATAGACTGATCTAACTACCACCACAATTAGGAAAAGAAATAGTTGCAATGCACCAGGTATCTTCTCCGTCATGCTCTCCCTTTGTAGTCAGACCCTCTCCCAAATATGTATTCCCTGGCAACCACTAACCTGTTCTCTCTCACTATAGTTTTCTTTTCAAGAATGTCATGTAAATGGAATTATAAAGTTTGTAAGCTTTTGAGACTGACTTCTTTCATGCAGCATATTGTCTTTGAGATCCTTCAAGTTACTGAATGTATAAGTAGTTTTTTCGTTTTCATTCCTGAGTAGTAGTCCATTGTATAGATGTACCACGTTTGTTTATCCATTCACCAAGAACATTAGGGTTGTTTCCTAGTTTTTGACAATTATCAGTACAGCTACTATAAATATTCACGTATAGGTTTTCATATAAATAAAGTTTTCAGTTTAGTTTGGTAAATACTTAGGAATGGGATTGCTAAATCCTATAATAGAGTATGTTTAACATTGTAAGAAACTGCCAGATATTTTCATATAATATAACAGTGGTTATATTATTGTTCATTCCCACCAGCAATGCATAAGAGTTCTGGTTGTTCCACATTCTCTCTGGTACTTGTTATTGTTAATACATTTTTTAACCAGTCAGGCAGGTATGTAGTGGTTGATATACATTATTGTTATCAGAAGGAGAAAAGAAGAAAAATAAAGCAGCAGGAGAGTTTATGAAAGAACTGTGCATGCCTTAGGTATAGAGTTATGTGCAGAATGAAGACGTATCCTATACTAGGAGATGCAATATGCAGTTTTCAAACATTAAGATATAACAAAAGTAGGCAATTCTGAATTTTTTAATACCTAGGTTTGCTTGTTTCACCTTAATAAACGTTACAACCCACAATCTTATCCACGTCTATTTTTGTAACATATTAAGAAAGCTTAAACCAGAGGTTGTATTCATTATAAAATATTTAAGCAAAATTACTTCAGTTGGTGACATCTGACAAAGGTCATCCTGATTACATTAACTGATTAAGCATCCATTAATAATAAGTGAGCATTAATTACAATCTGAGCAAGTTCCAGATGGCTATAAAAGATAAGCATATTTGTTTAAACAAGGAAGTTGGACTTGGTGGGGAAGTATAAATAGTTAACATAGCTGTTACACATGGCCAGATTCTGGAGCAGTTTATTTTTAAAATATCAGTTTATAAGTACCAAGTGAAAACCAAAATGTTGACCATTGAATAGTAACTTAGAGACTTATAGTACGAAGTATGTTAAGGAAATGGATAAAGAGTGTTTTGGTATAATGTTAGATTTGGCTAAGTTTACTTCAGTTATATTTCCTTTTAATTTTTTTTTAATGCTGTAAATAGCCTTGTTCCAGAAGCAGACTTCCTGGCTGTACAAGTTTCACTTTGTGAATATTGAATAGAGAGTTAGCTGATTATAAAATAAAGACCAAAAGTTGTATTATCTGAGATGTCATCCAGCTGCACCATTACATAGTTATATGGCTGTATACCACTTGGAATCCCTCCAGACCTTGTTTTTCTCATTTGCAGAATAAGGAGGATAGACTATATATACCCTCTTTAGGTTGTTTTGTGAACAAGGTGTTTTAATAGCTTGAGGAAAGGGTCAAGCATGAGGCATCAAGCTCATCTAATTCTCAACATATGAAATTCCTGTTTGGATGTAAATAAAGTCTGAGGAAGCTTTCCTGGGGCTGGGAAGTAAAGACTCAAGTTCAGCCACATTCCTAACCTCCAAGATGATCAAGGAATGAGGTTAAGGCTGGACATTAAGTAGTCAGAAACAGTTTAAGGATCTGGATTGCTTCCATATTCTAGAAGTCTGATTCATCTTGGAAGCCAACTCAGTTGTGGTTATAGAGAAAATACTAAAAGTACTAGAAACAGTAGATCTATTGCTCTACACATTTGGAGGGGATCAACTAACAAATTCAGTTTTTACTCTTTGTTCTGGCCTTGGGAAATCTCATTACTAGGGATATTTTAATCATCTCCTATATTCTGGTGACTTCCAAAGCTGTATCTCTAGCCAGATATGTTTTCTGGGCTTCATCTGATAGCTTGTAGCCACCCTTATGGATATTACCTGGATATCCTATTGGCTTTGCCTCTCATAATGTCTTAAATTGAACTCTTCTTTCTAGAGCACTACCACTAAATATTTCTCTGTGTTTTCTGTCCTGTTAATGGCATGACTCCAATACTCTGTAACTAAAAAGTGACTTTTAGTATAAATGTCTTTGACTCTTTATCACCTTCACCCTCTGTTGTAAGTCTGTAAGTCACCAAGCCTTGTAGATTCTACCTCTGATAATAGGTCTCAAATCTATATCTCTTCTCCATCTTTACTGACAAAGCCTACAAGTGGTATTTAATCCACTGCTACCAGTTCTTTTTACCTAGTATTCAAATTTGATCCTGTTATTTTCTTGGTTTAAATCTTTCAGTGGCTTTTCATTCCCTATAGAATACACTACAAATTCGTAGCACGATATAGATGCCCTTCATACAGTCTGGCATCTGCCTATATTACTTCAACAACTTCTGTTGCTAATCCCAACTCTAGTTTTTTTCTCCTATCAGATATGTTTGCTTTATCTTTTTTGTCTCTCTCTACTTTCGCACACATTGTGTAAATGTGTGTATGTAGATTGGCAGAATCTAGGTGGTTGGTATATGAGTGCTCACTATAAAATTCTTTCAGTTTTACAGGATGTTTGAAAATGTTCATATATGTACACATACGTTCTTATATGTATAGACACACATACACATGCATAAAGGTACATACAGGGTATAAATGTATTAGCACATATACATACCTGACTCTGAACTCTTTAAGAAAAGGAATTTTGCCACCATTTTGTCCCCTTGCACAATAGCTGGCTGTGTATGTGTAACCAATCCCCTGTATTAAATTCTCTCTGTTCAAAATACCTTTTGTGGTTTCCATTTATCAACTAGACTTTGAATGGTATACCACCTTCCTATGCCATACAATAAACTTAGAATAGTTTAACTCCAATCTGTTTAACTCCACTCTACTTACATGCCATTGTTGTCCATATTCTAGTTCTGTCATTTTATTTTCAATTTCACAAATTAGCTCTAATCATTATTGTTCTGTACATTCATTGTTGGCTTATAATTACCCACATGCTTATCATTTTTATTGTTCACCATTTCTTCGTGCATCTCACAACTTCCCTTCTAGAATCCTTTTTTCTTTTTCTTTCTACAGTATGGTAGATAATTTAGAAAGATAGTTTCCCTTGAAGTACAGTTCTAGGTTGACAGTTATTTTCTCTCAGTAATTAGAAACTATTATTTTATGATCATCTGAATTCCGCTGTTGGTAGGATATTCTTTGTCTTCAATTTTCTACACTTTGAGTATTATGGTGTAGATTTCCTTTCATCTGATCTCTCTGGGATTTGTTGGGTTTCCTAAATCTGAGATTTGTGTATTTCATCAATTATGGGAAATTCTTAGCTCCTGTCTCTTTGAATATTGTACCTCCTGCATTCTTTCTACATTCTCCTTTTGGAACTCCTATTAGATGTATGTTAATTTCTTTAAGTCTTTCTTCATTTCTCCTCATATTCTCTGTACCTATGTCCAATTTGCTCTTTATCATGTTCATATTTCTAATTTTCTGTTATTATACATATATATTTAATACTAGAAGTTCTATTTTGTTAATCTTGATAATTTTGTTAGTCTCTTGGCCCTTTTGTTTAGTTTTATATTTTAATATACTTATTTCACATTCTGTTTAAGATAATTAACAATAAATAAAATCTTGCCAGGCTAATACTGTAGTATTTTTCTCATGATCATGGTGAATTTTTTTCTACTTGAGCTTTGTGATTTCTAGCTGTGTGCTGGAAATTTATCTGCGTTACAATTTAGTGGAATGCAGATTTGCTCTTTTTTAAAAATTCTGTCAAATTTTGCTTTATTTTGTGGCCATGTTATTGGACACCTAGAAATTTAGAATTTATGTATATCTCTGCTGAATTTGGACCTTCTGTTATTATGAAATGACTCTTTTATCTGTAATTTGACTGCCTCAGAGTATCTTTTGTCTGTCATTAATATAGGTTGGGAGTTGAGGTTAATGATTGCATGTAATATCTTTTTTCCATTTCTTTACTTTCGGCTTTTCTATATCATTATGTTTTGGATATATTTCATATAAAGAGCATATAATTGGATATGATTTTATTAATTTGTTTTTACCCAGTCTAAATAATCTTTGCCTTTTACCTGGATCAATTAGAATATTATGTTAAAATAATTACTGTTATATTTTGATTCATATTTATATCTTATTTTGTGCCTTTACTGTTTCTCTTTCTTCTCGTTCTTGCCATTTTTTTAGAATGCTTTTTAAAAATCAATTATTTTTTAAAACTCAATTATTTTGGAAATTATTGATTAATTTAGACAGCATAATATGCATACTTTCAAAGTCTATAGTGTTAATTACTGTTTTTAACTGTCTCTCAGATAATTCAAAGTTTGTAGAATGCTTCCATTTACCTATGTGCTGGCTTATATTTTATTGTCTTCATTCTGTTTTTTTAAAAAACTTTTGCATGACTCTTTTTATTGGTTTATATAGTGGTCATTTAAAGTCACTCATACATAATGTACTTTCTCTGTTCTTCATTCCTTATTTCTCTTTTGATCTCCTATTCGGTATTACTGTTCTTCCTAAAGAACATACTTTAGCATGTTTTTAATGCATTTATGTTTGTGACAGATTCTTTCCATCTTTGTCTGAAAATGTTTTCATCTTGTTCTCATTTTTGAAAGATATTTTACTGAGTACATACAATCTAAGAAGGTAGTTATATCCTTTAACATTATGGTCCCCAACCCCTGGGCTGCAGACTGATACTGGTCTATGGCCTGTTAGGAACTGGGCCACATAGCAGGAGGTGAGCAGTGGGTGAGGAAGCTGAAGTTTCATTTGTATTTACAGCTGCTCCCCATCTCTCAAGTCCCTGCCTGAGCTCCGCCTCCTGTCAGATCAGCAGCGGCATTAGATTCTCATAGGAGTGTGAACCCTACTGCAAACCGTGCATGCAAGGGATCTAGATTGCACAATCCTTGTGAGAATCTAATGCCTGATGATCTGAGGTAGAGCTGAGGCAGTGATGCTGGCGCTGGGGAGCTGCTACAAATACAGATTATTATTACCAGAGAAGTTGCATTATGGTGAGTTGTATAATTATTTCATTATATATTACAGTGTAATAATAATAGAAATAAAGTGCACAATAAATATAATGCACTTGAATAAGCCTGAAACCATCCATCCCCTCCCCTAGTCTGTGGAAAAATTGTCTTCCATGAAACCTGTCCTTGCTGCCAAAAAAGTTGGGGATTGCTGTTTTAACATAAATAAACTGTAATTTTATCTTCTTCCAGCTTTCATTGCTGCTGGTGACAAGTCTGCTGTCAATTTAACTGCAACTCCTTTGTAGGTACCCTTTCTCTTGCTGCTGTTAAGATTTTCTTTGTCTTTCATCTTCTGAAGTTTTACCAGGATGTGTCCAAGTGTGAATTTTTTTTTTTCTTGTACATTTCTGCTTGGAGGTGATTGGATATCTTGAATCTATGGATTGGTATCTTTCATTAGCTCTGAAAAAATTATAGTCATTATCTCTATACATATTGTCTTTGAATCACAGTTTTTCCTCTTTTTCTTCTGAAACACAGTAAGATATATTTGAGTTTATTTTTTTCCTCTGTGTCTCTTAACCTCTCATTTTCCATCTTTTTAAGTTTCTATTTTTCATTAATAATTGCTATTTTTCTGTGTCTGATCTGCTATTAAACTCATGTATTAAAAATAGTTAAGAACAATTCCTAGCATTCAAGATGCTTATTGTCTCAAAGAGAAAGCAGACATGAAAACATATCATTACAATACTGTGTGATACATATTTCAATGGAGGGAAGAAAGTGTACTTTGAAGACATACAAGAATGGACACCTGATTAGGTGGGGGTGTGGTTAGGGAAGGTTTCCTGGAGAAAGTAATGCCTAAGGCTAACGACAGTATGGAGGAAAGCAATGGCATTCCATTCCTCAGAAATAGAAAAAATTTTTAACCAGACATAGAATTTGACCAAAAAAATAGTAGTAGAAAGTTAACTTGGAACTAAATATCATAAGGCCTTTGCCTAGCCATGAAGTTGAGACTTATTTTGGTAGATGCAAGCTATTAAAAATATTTTAGTGGAGGAATTAGTCTTGTCCACTTTCTGTTTTAAAGCACAACAATTTATATTGGTTAAATGTGTATAAAGACATGATTTTATGGGCTTATCTCTAGTGCTTTGTCTACAGTAACTTAGACATGCCTAAAACCTCTTTGATCTAATATGTAAACATTAAAGCAAGTTTATTGAATTTATATAACATTTTAAATTGTATAATTATGTTTAGAAGGTTAGAAGCATGCACAATTTCTTACAATACCCCTCCCAAAAAACTCCTGTTTTTTTGGTAATTTTAGCAATAGATGCAACATATGGAAATTTGTCATTAGTTGTAATTATGGGATTTAGTTTCTTTAACTGACAAAGTATATATTTAAGAGTGGATTCAACTCTTTTTTTATAATTTAAAGGCAGTTCTTAGAATGGAAAAATATTTTTTGCTTTATAGAGTTTTTAAAATTTCTTTCTTTTGAATGGAGAGAATATAAATGGGCAGTTCTGGTTATCCCTGTTTTGAAATATGTTTCACTGTGAGGAAAAGAGTTTAACAAATGTACTGGCAACTGTATGTTTTCTAATGCTTTAACTTATCATATCCTACAAGGAGGAAAACTGGAGAGAAGAAAAGTAGCGAGCAGGAAAGCAGATTAAAAGGGAAAATAGGTAAAATCCGAGGAAGACAGCAAAGTGTTTCTCCTATTTCTAAATGAAAAAAAGGGGTACTTTAGAAAACAAAACGTATTTAAGGTTAAATTTCCACTTTGGCACATACACTTTTGTGACCTTTGTAAGTTATTTCTCTGAGTTTCAGCTTTTTTTTATTTGTGAAATGAGATTATATTACAAACCTTTGTGAGTTTCTGTGAAGATTAAATGAGCAAAAATACTAGCTACTTTAGCTAAGCCCTGACTTATAATTTTACTGAGCCCTTATTATGTTTTAAGCATTGACCTAAGCACTGTATAGCCTTTATCTTCACAATAACCCTCAATTTGTGGCTGAGGAAAATGTAGTGCAGAGATGTTAAGTAAGTATATAATCAAGACCACACCAATAAGTAGCAGCCACAGAATTTTAACCCAGGCATTCTGACTTTGGAGCTCAGACTCTTAACCATTGTGTTATTTCTTATGTTCCTACAATCCTTATGGTAACTGAGGACGTTCTTTTTCAGAAGAACAGTGTTATGTAGCCTTATAAGACTTTTAAAATTCACAGACTATTAGATCGATGGATATTTTAGTTCAACCTATTGTAATACGCACGAATTTATAGTATCTCTAACAAATTGCAGTCTGGCTTTTGTATAAATGCTTTCAGAAACGAGACTTTATTACATTTTAAGGCAGACCATTCTACTGTTAGATAACCCAAAATGTAAGGAATTTACCTTGTGATAAAATTTTTGTCCTCACTACCTTTTACTCATTGGTTCTAATTCTCTGTACTGTGGGGAAATAGTACCTGGACAGCGTTCATAGACAAATATGTTTGTGTGTATGTGTATATTTTTTAAATTTAATTTAATTTTATTTTTTAGAGACAGGGTCTCGCTATGTTGCCCAGGCTGGTCTTGAATTCCTGGGCTCAAGCGATCCTCTACCTCGGCTTCTTAAAGTGCTAGGATTACAGGGATGAGCCACTGTGCCTGGCCAGTAGACAAATATTTAAATCTTTGGACAGGAATCATTTTTCTCCTCCTTCTAAGCTAAACCTCGTCTACTGTTTTACAGACAACACATTTTCGTACTCTTCTCAACTGAGGGCTTTCTTTTGTGAATACATTCCAGTCCTTTTTAAAAAGGACTTATTACTATAAACTATATATACCAAATTCTGTATAATTTAGATTTCTTAAAAGATTTTTGTATCATATATAGATGATACAATATATATAAAAAAAAGAGAAGGGAAAAAAGAAAGAAAGAAAATTACAATATCTCCGTATCTAAAGTGTTTAGTCTTTGTTATAATGTGTGGTTCATTTACAGATTCAACAGAGATATACTTACACTTATTACAGTGACTACTACTACTAGTTAATATTTATTGAATATTTATGTACCACACCTGTCTCTAAGCTCTTTACATATAACTTATTTAACCCTCACTGTAACCCTGTGAGGTACATGCTATTTTCACTATTTAACATGTGAGGAAAATGAAGCACAGAGCTGCTAAGTAACTTACCCTGTATTATATGGTTTGTACTGAATCTCAGTGCCAAAATGGAGATTCAAACCTAGGCAGATTTAACCACACCGTGCCAGATATATTAAGAAGATCTTTTGTGAGCGGATCTGAAAACTTACCTACATTTTATATCAATTTTCTATAAGATTGTGTCACATAAAAAGGAACTTTTGGAACAGATCATTTGTAATTTGGGCAATTCGGTTAAAATAGAAATCTTTACTGAATCGAATTCCAGCTAATACCTGTGTAGCTTTGCCTGTTTCCTGATATGTAAAGTGAGGATAATACCTATTTTAAAAGGCTATTTTAAGGATTAATTGCATGTATACACGTTTGCGGGTACATGTATAATTATACTGTTATATATTTAAATATACACATAGGTACACACAGAGTCTAGTATAGTTGCTTATAAGGCCTTTAAATGGCAGAGAGATAGCCATAGCACAGCAGTTGATAGGATACTTTGATAGACTTCATAACAGCACCAACTAGATTCAAATCCAGGTTTTGCCACTTCACTGTGTGACCTTGGGCACATTTCTTAACCCTTCTGTACCCTAGTTTTCTTATCTGTAATACAGCTGTGATACTCAAAGGCTGTTTATGAGGATTAATGAGTTTATGTTTATAAAGCACTTAGATCAGAACTTGTACCTAGTAAGTTGTATATAAATGTTAAAGTACTATTATTTTATATTACTATCTAGCCTAGCATCTGTATTTTTATGTTAATTCTTGTAACAAATTATGTTTGCTTTTTTTGAACTAGTAAATGTTTTTAAAGGAATATAAAACCAAATATGAAATATATTCATTAAAATCACTTGATCACACCATCTTGTATTGCAGAGCAGAGAAGGGAACCCGAAAGTTTAAGTAACTTGCAATTTAGGCAGTTTTCTGGTGATTACCAAGTTACTTGTCACCTGAACCAGATCGAGTACCGGATCTGGTACCAGACCTAGTCTTCTAGCTTTTTTATAGGACCTAGTGTGGATGAAAAACAGAATAATGAACTTTGATATGAAGAATTTTAGTTGCATGGCAGAATTACTGGAAGTGTTTCAACGGTAATGCATTACCCAGAATAATTAGATGGTCCTTTTTGAAGTTTTGTTTTTAAAATAGAAGCAGCATAGTATTCTTTATGAGAAGGCATGGACTTGAATTTTTGGTCTCCTTGTAGCCCCCTACCATCACTTTGATATTAGTTAATCAGTATTCCTGAAGCATTTTCTATCGTGATTGAATATCCTCTTAGTGAAAAACAAAATGTAAAGGTTTGTATGCTTATGGTTAAGTTCTTAGTAATTAATGCTAACACTGTATTTAGTGTACCTTTAGTTCTATTTACAAAGAATAATGTTAATGAAATTTGTATAATGTTTTAATATGCTTTGTTCTCTAACCAATCATGTTAGAGAATTTAATTGTTAATAGACTAGTCAAATTGATTTGATTTGATTTAATTTAAAAATAGTACTGTTGGAAAAATCTTGGACTGTTACCTAATTCAGTTTCAGACTCAATGTAATCACTCGTATAGGAAGTAGAATCTACTCTGGCGGGTGGTCCTGCAATTCAAATAGTTCCTTGGCTTGAATTGATTAAATTCTTATATTATCTGTTAGCATAAGAAGATTCCATTTACGTGACTTCAAGCTCATCTCAAACCCTGTTCTTTATTCTTTGAAAATATTGACTCCCAGTTTTAAGCAGCAAGCGATCCTAATAAGTAATTTTAACATAATATTTTATTTACAGATTGCCCAAGAACTCCAGATACTCCAAACAGTGACCCGCGTTGTACTACTAGCAACAATAGATTGATGGCCTTACAAAAACAATTGGATATAGAACTTAAAGTAAAGCAAGGTGCAGAGAACATGATACAGATGTATTCAAATGGATCTTCAAAGGTTAGTACAGTAAATAAATGCAAGTTTACTGTCAGTCCTCATTATTTGCACATTCTATAGTTGTGAATTCACCTACTCATTAAATTTATTTGTAACTCCAACATCAGTGCTGGTGCAATCATTTGTGGACAAGCACAGGGGGAGAAAAATTTGAGTCATCTGACACATATGTTCCTAGCTAAAGTCAAACAAGGTGACATTGTGCCTCCTCAAGCTATCTGTAAACAAGTAGCCTTTTTGAGATCTATTTAGTGCCATGTTTTTTGTATTTGTATGCTTTTAGTTGATAATTTCACTGTTTAAACACTATATTATGATTTCTGATATCATTTTGGCCTCAAAATTTTAAAGTACTGAACAAAAAAGAATCGGAAACAAATGGTTTTTTAAAGTAATATTTTAAAAATTGTTTATTCCTACCAAAACCCAGTTAATCCAAAATTTGGCTTTATGAGTAAAGGGTGCACAGGAGCTCTCCATATTTGTAACTTTTCTGTAAATCTAAGTCATTTTAAAATAAAAATTTATTTTTAAAAATTTAGGTGTAATGAATTTTCCATCACCACATACAGGTTTTTAGGAAAAGGGAAAATGAAAAGATAAGACATTCTTAGCATCAGTAATTGCTTGGCCTAAACCTGTGTGTTCTTGGGCATCTGGTATGGACACATAACTCCCAGTTGAAAATCAGTGTTAGGGGAACAATTGTGAATAATGGGAACATGTCCTTGTTCTTGGGTATAATGTAGCAGAAAAAAATGTTGGGAACCACTTGAAGGTTCTTTCCAACCTGAGGTTCTGTAGTTGTAATAATTTCCGAAAATTCTGAGAAAAGTGTATTTGTTATTTGAAATATACCTTTCTGCCCTCAACACATTTATTTTAAAGCTTTATTCCCCTGCAAATCAGTGGGGTTTTTTTTCATATTATAGTTATTTCTTAAATAATTTCAGAATAAGAGTTTTTAGGTATTTTTTTATTTCAGTTTAGAAAGAATTTGAAATCAGGGGGAAAAAATCTTTTCTTGGAGTCATGTATCCCAGTTATCCACCCCAAATGAAATTTAAGAAATGAAATTTAGGAAGATGCTGAAAAGAGAGAAATGTGTATGTGTTATGAATCAGATTTTTTAAGGTTAATTATGAAAATTAGATTTTGTGTTATATTTTAAAAGAAATTTTTGTCATTTTTAGAGAAATATATTTCTATTTGATATTACGTATGTATGATGAGGTACTTGGTAGGATATTATTTCACTAACTTTGAACATTTATAGGGATGATAGAATTGTTATTTTCTGTAAAGTTGAATTAATCCAGCTACTGCCCTTTGGAGTAAGGTTTTTAAATCTGGGTTTGATGGATTAGTTTGAGGGGTTTGTGAACACTTTTTAAGTTACAGGAAAAGCGAGTATGTAGGTGAATGAATGAAAGGGCCGTAGGTTATACCATATTCTTACAGTGGTCTGTAATCCCTAAAATATTAAGAACCACTGCTCTAAATTGAACAGGGTTATGGACATACTAAAAGTAAAACAAATAGATAACTTAACATAACCACAGGTCCAAAATTAACAGGGCTGTGAGCCTCCTGTTAAAACAAATATATAATTTTCCATAGCTTTTTATTTTTAATGAGAAGATTCATTAATTTGAGAAGGACTCTAATGGAAATCTAAAGCCGATTAAAAGTTGCTATAGTCTCTGAGGTAGGCCTGCCAGTTATTTGTCTACATTCAATCTTTCCACTTTCATTTCTTATCTTTAAATTTCTCAGAGGATCAAAGTATATCTTTTTGAGATTAGGTAAAATTGTAAATTGTAATTATGAGGAATATTAATTTAATTTATTCTAGCCATTATTCTAGCTTTAGGATGTAAATGTAGTAAAGATGATACTTTATACATTGTGGATAGTCAACAGATGATATCCTGCGTTTAAGAGACCCGCTATCTCTCTTAAGCCCAGGAGCACAAGGCTGCAGTAAGCTATGACTGTGCCACTGCACTCCAGCTTCAATGACAGAGTAAGACTCTGTCTCTAAAGAGACAGAGAGAGACACCACTATCTTAAAAGGAGATACCGCATGTACATAGTTACAATATATGATAGTGGTTTGTTCAACTTAACTTTGGAAGTACAGTGGAGAATAATCACTGAACTGCCAGAAGAAATCATTTAAGTCCTAGTATGAGATTTGAAAGATGATTTGACATTTAATTTACATTCCAATATTGAAAATAGATGATAAAGAAATAGATCGTATTAATTGTGTGACTATAGCACAAGTTCTCAGCATATTTCTTACCCATCTGAGAGTAAATAGAATGCACTTCTAATAGTATTAGTTGTTAACTGTAGTGGTCATTTTAAATGAAAGGCAATGCCTTTATAGGGGAATAAATCTGAATCTTGGGAAAGACATTTTGTTCAGGAAAAGTCCTCGAGGTGATTCCAATAGGACTTTTGTTTTCCTTCCCCACCAGCGGACCGTTAAGTGGGTGAGATGGATCTCTATAAGACGTATAGAGGTGCTGAAAGACTTTCAGTAGGAAAAAATACACGATCAGATTTAAAGGTTAGATGTTTTGCTACAAATAATAAGTATTTGTTGAAAGAATGGATGCAGCTTCACTGCTCATTCATTGTCAGTTATCTTCCTTTGGCCCATAATTTACACAACTGTTCTTTTTCTTATTTCATATCTGTATGTACTATAATTATTTTCATATCCCCTTTATGACTAAGGTGTTTTTATTATCAAAGATCTGAGGAATGGGATGCAATTATCTTACTCTGCTACCTAAGGAAGAATGTAGCAAGCATTTCCTCATTGGGCAGTGCGACTCTAAGCAGCACTGTTGATTTTTCAGAATAATCTCGGAGGGCTTGGTAAGGCATATTGAAGAGATGTTTCCTATCCAGCTATTTCTTTTTTTTTTAATGTTCTAAGCCTTCTCATAATTTTTTCTCATTCAGAAATACCAAACTATCCATCCAGGCCCCTTCAACTTCAATAATCTAGTCTTGTTTGTTTGTTTAAGCTTTATTGATATCTGGTTCAATAAAGAAATAGAAAAAATTGCACATATTTAGTGTATACATTTTGATGAATCTGGGCATATGTATACGTGTATACATATGATACCATCACCACAGTCAAGATACTTCCCAAAATTTCCTTGTGTTCTTTTGTGGGTGTTTTGTTGTTTGTTTGTTTGGGGATTTTTGTTCTTGTTGTAAGAACACTTAACATGAGAGATTCTCCAGTCTTAATATATTCCAAACTTATATGTATTAATTGTTGACCCGGAAAACCTTCCTGGATTTTTTTCAGCTAAAATTTATGATCCCACCTTTCTTTAAAATTTTCTTTGGTTACTTTTAACTTTCTGATGCATGTAATAATCATCTGTATCTCTTTTATCAAACTATAAGCTTCATGGGGTGACATCCTGATTGATTAATCTTTGTATATGTTCACTGGGTCTGACACTTAACATATGGAAAGTAAGCCATAATATGTGATGAGAAAGTAAAGCAATGATTGGCTTATTTATTTCTGAAAGCTGTGTGTGTGTGAAGTAGTTTGTGTTATAATATCCTACTACAACTTGTAAAACAAAAGGTTTTTTTTTTGTAAAATAAAAAACATTATTTTTACTTATAATTATGAGGCTCATATAGTGATAATTCCTAATAGCTAATTACTTTAACCTAGTCTATTAGGTTGAACCATATGAAATTCCTGTTTTTTTTTAGTTCAAAATCAGTCAAATACTGACATTTCCATGTGGTTCAACCTAATATATGTAAAAATCTTCCCAAAGTCTTTATCAACGTAAAAGTCAGTATTTCCCCAATATCTAAACTAGTTTATATACTCTAGACCCACCTTTTCTCTTATCTTGTATATATTAGGTGCTCAATAAAAAATCCATTGACTACTTCAAAGCAAAAACTGACAATAAAAATTCATTCATTGAATGCTAGAAAGCATAAAACTGATCTGTAATAACTAACTGTATATTGCCTGTGACAGATAATATCCAACATCAGTTTTTAAAGCTCCATCACGCTTTGACATCTGTGCAGGTCCTTCAGAAATCTGTTTGGGAAAATTCACTTACTTGTAAAATGAAATACAAGTGCATATTGTTTGCATGTTGAATTGAAATAGTTGAGAAAGGAGTATTTCCAAAGAAGTAAATGACAAACCTACTGTCATTTTGCATGGTAATAAAATAATAAAAGGAGTAGCTTAATTGAAAAGCATAATATTATATAATTTACTTAATATTTTTACTTTTACATTAGAACTTCATTGAAATAAAATACTTAATAATTTTTTTATTGCTCTAAAAGAGACCATTTTAATGCCAATCATGTGCTAGTTAATATAATTTTAGTTTTTATCTAATGCTTACAAAGCTCTCTTTTAGAGGATGGTATCCCCTTTACATAGTTTCTGCAAGAAACCTAAGGGTTTCAGAATATAGTTAACTTGCCCTAGTTTACATGCATATATAAGATCTGGGCTCAAGTCTATCTGATGGCAAAATTATTTGTCCCATTAAATAATGAGTAAGTTTTTCTCTTACTGTGGTCTGATCTCAAAGATATAGTCATGTATCACTTAACAACAAGGATACATTCTGAGAAATGTGATTTTGTCATTGTGCGAATATCATAGAGTGTATTTACGTAAACCTAGATGATAGCCTGCTATACACCTAGGCTGCATGGTATAGCCTATTGCTCTTAGGCTACAAACTTGTACAGCATGTTATTGTACTGAATACTTCAGGCAGTTGTTACTCAGTGGTAAATATTTGTGTAATCTAAACATAGAAAAAGTACAGTAAAAATACAGTATTATAATCTTAGGGGACCACTGTCATATGCAGTCCATTGTTGACCTAAATGTCGTTACGCAGTACGTGACTATAGTTTTTTCAAATCTTCAGTTTGTCTGATGTTCCTAATACTGGATACGTAGCGGAATTACAGTAAAATATTTTCATTTAAATTTGGAAGGTGGAGTATTCACAAAAGCATCTATAATATATCATAGACAAACACCAAATTCAAGTTAATATCCTTATTCATAATAATTAGCAAGTGTATATATATGTGTCTACTTTCTGGTGTAAATTGATATCTAAGAGACTTAGTCAACTCTTTGAGCCTGACTCTTTGATGTTAAATCTCAATACTTTATTAAAGAATAAAATATGGCTAGAAGCTCTTTCTTAAATGACTGAATTTAGGAACATGAAAGAAATGGAAGAAAAATTCGTATATTTGCTAGTTATTTTTTCCTCCATATATTAAACTGAGTTTAGTATTCAACAGAATACATTTTAGCTAACTCTTAATCTCCTATGTAATAGCAGAATTATTGTCCCACCATTCATATTTCCCTCCTCCCCTTTATTCAGTGCCATGTAATATGTAAATGTTTGATTTATTGGAATTATACTGACTGATGCCTGTCTCTTAGGTTCTAAGAGACTTAAGTCTCCGGGAGAATATAGGTTGATTGTATGCTATTTTATTTCCAAATTGGTACTGATTGCCTTAGTGATAAAAGCAGAGACGCTTAAATAGTATGCGAAGATTGGCGTTTCTGGTGAATAAGTGCTTCCTAACCTGATGCTTAGTTTAATCTATTACTTCTTGTTTTTGTGGATACAAGTCTTTGACAACTAATACAACTCTAAAAGTAGGAAGTGGCATTAACTTCTGATACTTCCTTTTTAAATTCCTGTGTTAGTTTTCTGTGGCTGCTGTAACAAATTACCAGAAATTTGGTGGCTTAAAAAACACAAAATTTATTATGTGATGATTTTGTAGTTACGTTGTTTGAAATGGATTTCACTGAGCTAAAATCATAGTGTTGGCAGGACTGCATTCCCTTCTGGAGGATTATAGGAGAGACTCTATTTCCTTACTCTTTTCAGAGTCTAGAGCCTACCCACTTTCTTTGGCTCATAGTCATCTTCCTTTGTCTTCCAAGCCAGCAACAGTGGGTCCAGTTTTCCTCACATCGTATCACTCTGACCTCTTTTACCTTCCTCTTTCACATTTAAGGAACTTTGTAATTGCATTGGGCCTACCTGGATATATTTTAAGATCAGGTGATTAATAACCTCATTTCCATCTGCTACCTTAAGTCCCCTTTGCCATATAAGGTAACATATTAACAAGATTGTGGGGCTTAGGATGTGGACATCTCTAGGTGGGCCTTTATTTGGCCTACTACAGTTCCTGCGGTCGCTCACATTCAGTGTTACTGGAACTAAACAGAGGTACAGCAGTAATATCATTTCACTTGATTCAGAACCTTTCTTTGAAGCCTTGGGAGATGATGGAAATTTATTCAGTCAGTATTCAGTACTTTCTCCCCAGTTTCATTGAGAAGGTCTCTTTTTTTGTTTGTTTTTTGACATTCAACAGTTTCTAGGGACCTTTATCATTATTACCAGGGTTGACAAAGCTGTTTTTCACTTCTCTTAGAATTTGATGGAACACAGTGCTATCTGTGATTAGCTATTTTTAAAATTTGCCTATATATATGAAGCTCCTTGAAAATTTAACTGAAATATAATGGGAGAGGAAGAGATCATCTGAATTTTTTAGGCTTAATCACAGTCACAATCATAATCATCATACTGTTTCTGAGTCAGAGTTGTTGATCATGGTGAAGGAAAATTCTTTAAATTTTGTGTGAGGCAAAGATAAGAAAATTACAAATGCGTATTTGGATGTGGATCTTCTTTTAAACGGTAATATTCAAACAACCTACAGTATCCATTGGCGGGTGAATGGATAATGTGTGTATACACACACACACATAATGAAATATTATTCAGCCTTAAAAAAGGAGATACTGCCATTTGTGACAACATGGATGAACCCAGAGGACATTATGCTAAGTGAAATAAGCCAGCCACAGAAAGAAAAATACTATATGATCTCACTTATATGTGAAATCTTAAAAAAAAGATGAGTAAATATGAACAGTACAACAGTGGTTACCAGCAGCAGAGAGGGAGAAGTAGGTCAAAGGTTACAAATTTGCAGTTAGGTAGGACAAATAAGTCTAGAGTTATAATACAGCATGAAGACTATAGTTTATAATCTTATATACTGAAAATTTGCTAAGAGAGTAGATTTTAGGCGCTTTTAATACACACACACACACACACACACACACACACACAAAAACACACAAAGGGTAACTGTAGAAGGTGAAGGTGATGGACCAGTAAATTTGTTTGACTGTAGTAATCATTTCACTGTATCTGCGTGTATTAAAACATCATGTTGTACACTGCAAATACATATAAAAATAAATTTCAGAAACACAAAATTAATAAGACTTACTTTTTTTCTCTCAAATTGTCTTAACTAATGGAATTGTTTTTCTCAGTTATCACCCTGTAAGTTAGCTGCTTTTGTAAATTATCTAAAAGATTGTATATTGCAGTGTTCACAGTGTTCTTTTAACTCTGTTTTTCACTTGTCGATATGTCAGATGATCTGTTTAGAAGATAGGAAAATGTTTCATTTGTCCCTTTATCTGCTTACCTTTCCTAACTTATTTTTAATAGGATCGGAAGCTCCATGGTACAGCTCAGCAACTGCTTCAGGACAGCAAGACAAAAATAGAAGTCATACGAATGCAGATTCTACAGGCAGTCCAGACCAATGAATTGGCTTTTGATAATGGTGATGAAATAGAGATAAATTGTCATTCTTCTCATTAGGGACATATAGTGCTAAACAAATCTTATGTAGGAAAGAGACAGTGGTTCAAAGTTAAGGAAGAGGAAGCATTTTTTTTTTTTAATCTTGAGTTTACAGTCTTTACATGGATGGATGCTTTTAGATATTTGGCTCTCATGCTTCAAGAAGATAACGATCTAGAATGTAGCTCTTTATTTTAATTGACTATCAAATACTTCTAATCAGTGCTTTATTTTTAAAAACCTGTTGCCTGTTTAAGAGTACAGCTTTGTTTTTTGTTCTTGTTGTTCTTCGAAATTCCAAAGGGAATCTTTACAGCTAGTTGCTAAAAGCAGAACTAGAAACTATTTCAGTCTCATGATACTGTAATATGTGGATATCTTCAGTTCTAAAATCTTTTTTTCAGATTTGTAATTTAGATGTGTGTAATGATTAAAATGGAAGGCTCAGAATTTCAACATCGTATCTATTATTACTTCAATGTTTATTGACTTAAGGACTAACTTACTGTCATGGGAGTTCATTTCTCTTCATGATTTTTAATCACTACAAATTAGAAAGTCAAATAAAATGTTAAATTAAAGTTTTTTTTTTTCTTCCAGCAAAACCTGTGATAAGTCCTCTTGAACTTCGGATGGAAGAATTAAGGCATCATTTTAGGATAGAGTTTGCAGTAGCAGAAGGTGCAAAGAACGTAATGAAATTACTTGGCTCAGGAAAAGTAACAGACAGAAAAGCACTTTCAGAAGTAATTTTAAATAAATATTTTAATCTGTTTAAAAAACACATTATTCAAAGTATGTGATTATTTAAATGATAACAATTGTCTTTTCCCTGTGCAAGGCTCAAGCAAGATTTAATGAATCAAGTCAGAAGTTGGACCTTTTAAAGTATTCGTTAGAGCAGAGATTAAATGAACTTCCCAAGAATCATCCCAAAAGCAGTATTATTATTGAGGAGCTTTCGCTTGTTGCATCACCAACACTAAGTCCACGTCAAAGTATGATATCTACACAAAACCAATATAGTACACTATCCAAACCAGCAGCGTTAACAGGTATGTAGCACTTTTGTGCACCCCTTTTGTGCATTTTTGTCCATATCTGGTTCTGGTTTAATAATTAAAAGCAAAAAATGCACAGGTTTGTTTTTTTTTATCATGGTAAGATACACATAATGTAAAATTTATTGTTTTAACTATTTAAATTTTATACAATTCAGAAACATTTAGTTGTATAACCATCATCACTATCTAGTTCCAGAGCATTTTCATCACCCCAAAAGGAAACCAGTACCCTTTAAGCAGTCACTCCCTATTCCCCCTTATTCCTAGCCCCTGGGAACCTCCAGTTGGCCTTTCTGTCTCTGTTGATTTGTCTTTTCTAGATATTTCATATAAATGGAATTATTTAATTGTGGCCTTTTGTGTCTGGCTTCTTTTACTTAGCATACTGTTTTCAAGGTTTATTCATGTTATAGTATATATCAGTATTTTATTCTTTTTTATGGCTGAATAATGTTCCATTGTATGGATATATACTGATTGAGCATTTCAAATCCAAAAATCTGAAATCCAGAATGCTCCAAAATTCTAAACTTTTGAGCACCAACATGATGCTCAAAGGAAATTCTCACTGGAGCATTTTGGATTTCAGATTTTCAGATTAGGGAGGCTCAACTGGTGTAATACAAACATTCCAAAATTCGAACAAATCTGAAATCTGAGATGCTTCTGGACCCAGGCATTTCAGATAAGGGATATTCAGTGAGTACCATATTTGTTTATCCATTTGTCAGAACATTGGGTTCTTTCTACCTTTTGACTATTGTTAGTAGTGCTCTTACGAACATCTGTTCGCAGATTTTTGTTTGAACATCTGTTTTCAATTTGGGGGGCGGGGTGTATACCTAGGAGTATAATTGCTAGGTTATGTAGTAACCATATCTAAATCTTTGAGGAACTCTCAAACTTTTCCACAGCGTTTGGATCATTTTACATTTCTAACAGCAATGCATGAGAATTCCGGTTTCTCTAAATCTTCACCAACACTTCTTTTCTTTTTTTTTGTTTATTGCTTTTCTAGTAGTTATTGAAAATGGTATAGTGAAGTCTCCAACTGTTTTTGTGGAACTGTCCATATTTCTTCCTTCAATTATGTAAATTTTTCTTTCATAGTTTTTGGCCTGTGTTGTTAGGTGCATGTATGTTTATAATTGTTTCATCTTCTTGATGTATTGATTCTTTTACCAATATATAATGTCCTTATTTGTCTCCTGTAATGGTTTTTTATTTAGTTTATTTTGTAGGATGTTACTATAGCCACTCCCACTGCCTTTTGGTTCCTATTTGCATTGCATATTTTTTCTGTCCTTTTACTTTCAATTTATTTGTGTCTTTGGATCTAATATGAGTCTATTATTGGATCCTGATTTTTTATTCATTCTGTCAATCTCTGCTTTTTAAATGAATAGTTTCATCCATTTACATTTAAGGTAATTACTGATAAGATGCAGTATAATTCCGATTATAACTACTGGGAGTTAGGTTAAATTTCACAGGTTTATGGCACAGTCTCCCACAGGACTGCCCTCACTTCAGACACAAGCTGCAAGCTTAAAGTTTCCTAGGCCATGTGCACTTCTGACCAACTGGCTACAAATTCCAGGATTCCTACTACTACCTCAGGCTCAATAATTTGCTAGAACAACTCATAGAACTCAGGAAAGCACTATACTTATGATGACAGTTTCATTATAAAGGAAACAAATTAGGACCAGCCAAAAGAAATTACAGGATGAGACCTAGGAGGGTCTCAAACATGAAGTTTATGTGCCCTTAGGATATACTACCCTCCCAACACATCAAGTCTGTCACCAACCAGGAAATTCACTTGAGCTTTGGGTGTCCAGAATTTTTACTGGGGCTTTGTTACATAGGTGCGATTGAGTGAATCATTGGCCACGTGACTGAATTGAATTCAATCTCCAGCCTTCCACCCCTCACTAGAGGTCCAGCTGATATCATGAGGCTCAAAGCTCCAACCCCCTAGTGATACCATTAGTCTTTTTGGGATGGCCAGCCCCCATCCTGAAACTGTCTAGGGGCCCACCATGAGTCACCTTGTTAGTATTAAACTCAGGTATGGTCTGAGGGGTCCACCATGAATAGCAAAGACTCTCTAATCACTGGGGAAATTCCAAGGGTTTAGAGGCTTCCTCCCAGAAACCAGGGACAAAATCCAGCCAAATTTTTTATTTTATAACAAAAGGACTTCTGTCATTTTGCTGTTTGTTTTTTTACAACTGTTTATTTTTTCTTTTCTGAATTCTGATACTACCTTCTTTTGTGTTTGATCAAATTTTTCTAGTTTACTTTTTTATTCCCTTGTTTCCTTTTTTTCCTGTGTGTGTCTATATATGTATGTATTTTTTTAAATTGATCAACTTTGTTTTTTAGAGCAGTTTTAGGTTCACAGCAAAATTGAGCAGACAGTACGAAGTCCTCATAAACCCCTTGTCTCCATATACACACAGCCTCCTTCACTATCAACATTCTGCACCTGAGTGGTAAATTATTTTAATTGATGAACCTACGTTGACAAGTCATTATCACTGAAAGTCCATAAGTTACATTAGGACACACTCTTGGGTATTGTACATTCTGTGTGTTTTGACAAATGTATAATGACATGTATCACCAATGTAGTATCATACAGAATAGTTGCACTGTCCTAAAATTGCTCTCTGCTCTGCTATTCATCTCTTTCTTTTTCTAACCTCCCAACTCCTGGCAACCACTAATCTTTTTCCTGTCGCCATAGTTTTGCCTTTTCCAGAATGTCATATAGTTGGATTCATACAGTATTTAGCCTTTTCAGATTGGTTTCTTTCACTTAGTAATATTCAGTTAAGTTTCTTCCATGTCTTTTCATGACTTGATAGCTCGTTTTGTCTTAGCACTGAGTAATATTCCATTGTTTGGATGTACCACAGTTTATTCATTCACCTACCAAAAGACATCTTGGTTGCTTCCACATTTTGGCAGTAATGAATAAAGCTACTATATACATTCATATGGTGATTATAACTAACATCTTAAATTTTTAACAATCTTGTTTGAATTGATTCCAACTTCAATAGCCTAAAAAAGTGCCTCCCTCCCTTTATATCATCATAAATTATGTCCTTATACACCATGTGCTCATTAACATAGATTATAAATACTGTTTCATGCATTTTTCTTTTAAATCATTAAGAAAACAAAAAGTTATGAACCAAAAATATAGTAATACTGGCCTTTTTATATTTGCTTATGTAATTAGTTTTACTGTGTTCCATCTTCTCTCTCCCTCTGCCTCCCTCTATTTTCTCTCCCTCCATCCCTCCCTCCCTCTCTCTCTCTCCCTCTCCCCCTCCATCTCTCTCACTCTCTTCCTTTCTTTCCTTTTGGTTTCAGGTTACTGTCTAGTGTTCTTTCATTTCAATCTGAATGATTCCTTTAGCAATTCTTGTGGGCAGGTGTCCTAGTGACCTTTAGCTTTTGTTTATTTGACAATCTGTATTTTTTCTTTTATTTTTGAATAATAGTTTTGCTATGTATAGAATTCCTAGTTGACATTGGGCTCTTTAAAAATGTCACCCCACTCCCTTTATGCTTTCTGATGAGCTATCAGCTGTTAATGTTATAGTGGATCCTTTATGAGTGATGATCCTTTCTTGCTGCTTTCAAAATTCACTGTCTTTGGCTTTTCACAACTTAATTATAATATGTCTTGGAGTGGATCTCTTTGAGTTTATCCTACTTAGATTTTTTGAGATCCTTGATGTGTAGGTTTATGTCTTTTTATCAAATTTGGCAAGTTTTCAGCCATTATTTCTTCAAATGTTCTTTCTGCCACTTTCTTCTCCTTCTGGGACTTTTATTATGCATATATTGATGTGCTTCATGGTATTTCTCTTAGGTTCTGTTTACTTTTCTTCATTCTTTTTTCTTTCTGCTTCTAAGACTGAATAATTCCAATTGACCTACCTTCAAGTTTGCTGACTTCATTTCTTCTCCATGCTCAAATATGCTGTTGAACCCCTCTTGTAAATTTTTTTGTTTCAGTTGTACTTTTCAACTCCAAGATTTCTATTTGCTTATTTTTTATAATTTTTATCTCCTTATTGATATTCTCTATTTGTTGAGACACTGTTTTCCTTGTTTCCTTTATATCTTTGTCCATAGTTTCTTTTAGATCTTTTAGCATGTTTAAGACAATTGATATAAAGCCTTTTTCTAATAAGTCCAATGTCTTGGCTTCCCCAAGAACAGTTTCTGTTAACTTCTTTTTTTCCTATGAATCAATCATACTGTTTCTGTGCTTGCTTCATAGTTCAAATACTCTTCCTTCCCTAGAATACTTACCTCATAAGTCAGATATTCCTCTTCTGAAGGATTTCTTGATGCTGCTATATGTTGGATATAGTTGTTTGATTAGTGACTTTTATAATTTATTTTGTAAAGACTGTATTCTTTGTCAGGAATGGTCCCTGAAGTGTCTGTTTCATTAACATGGTGGTCATCTAGTGTTTTGGCAGACATTTCCTTTGATTCCTGAAGGGAAAAAAATTGCCCAGTCTTTGCAGCTGGGCTCTGTGTGTGTTAGTCATACCTTCAGCACTCAGCCAGACAGTTTACAACTCTGCATTTCCTTGTGCAGACCTTGAGAATCAGTCACAGGTGAGAGTTTAGAGTCTTCTCAAATCTCTTCTGAAAATGCCTCCCTCTTGAACTTAGCCTTCTCGTTTCCCAGTAACATGCGGAAGCATTGCAAAGCCCTTATTCTACAAAGCATTTCACTTGCTAGCTTTTTTCTCCCAGGTTTTTTGGCTTGCCTGTTGTTTGCCTCAGTTGATATCCTTTGACATAGGCTTCAGTGGCTGATTCATTTGCTTTCAAATATTTTTGACAGATGCCCTCCACTTAGCTGCTTCTCTGCCCTCAGAGATTTCCTAGTTAGGTGAAATAAACATAAGTCCTTTGTGTTAGTCCTTTAGGGAGCCCTCAAACAGGTCAAAGCAGGCAACCACAATTCTTTGAGAATGAGATATTTTCTGCTCCCTCCGGCACCAGGAGCCTGCAGGAATGCAGGCTACCATGTTCAATACTGCCACCGAGCTGTTGGGAGGGTAGGGGAATGAGGCAAAGGTAGGTACTCCATGAAACTCTCACACCAAGTGTCCATTCCCTTTTTTGATTTTGATTAAGCATTTGCTTGGTTATAATAAACCTTTGACTATTTTCCAGAGTTCTGATAAAGTTCATTCTGACCGTTTTCACCAGTTTTTTTCTATAATGAACCTGTCTTTGGACTTTGGTATGGTGCCCAATAGGTACACATATCCCATTAGAAAGCAATATTGCTTACTTAAGAATGAGATAAAAATACTTTTTCTTGTAGTTATGTATATTATTTTTTAAAATAGCTATTAGTTTGTAAGCACAGATATCAATGATCTCCTATGTTTGGGCCTAACTATTTAATAAATAGAACTGTTAGGTATTTCTTTTGGCCCAGGGCATGGCGAAAATATAAAACATTAGGGTACCATGAACTTGAGAAAGCTTGGGAGCCACTGGTCTGTCACTTGCATGCTGTAATAGCTGTTTATCTTTCCAGCTATATCAGTATAACTCCTACCATGAATCTGCTATCACAGTTAAACTGAAACTGGTTTTTCCACAGTGCTCCCTGCCCTGTTTAAATGTCTTCGCTTTATTATCCACCTTATTGTACGTGTTTTTTAATCAAAACTGGAATATGCACCTATAAAGAACAAAGACCTCATCGTCTATCTACATATACTCTCTGCCCCATAGCACAGGACATTTTATACATTTGACAAATACTAGGTAAGTACTATTTGATAATTAGGCAGGGACTGTGCTTACTAAGTTTCACCATCTTTGGCTCAGTGCTGAACATACTGTGGACACTCAAGAATTTCTGAATGAGTCATTGATTAAAATATGGGTGCCAAATATTTGGAAATTAACAATATTTCTAGAAAAGTAATAAAGCCACATTTCAGAAACTCAGCAGATCTGGCTGGAATTTTTTTTCCTTTTCTATTCTAGTCTACTCTTCCTCCCAGCTCTTGAATTTTAACCTCTTTTCAGTTCTTTCTTTTCCTGTTATTCATTCTCTTGCTGAATTTTACTCAAAGTGATGTAAATTACTAATCTGAAAAGAAGTATCTTACAATTCTTAAAACATTTTGGTTTTTGAAAAAAATTTCTTTAAGCTCCTACTGGACCATAAACTAAATATGACTAGGAAGAAAAATAGTACTTATCTTGATAAAGGATTAGACATGATGAAAGATGAACATGGATAAATAGTAAGAGGATTTACTGTTCTGAATTTTTCACTGCATGCTATTATTTGTGGTTTGTCTCCTTTAGACTGGTTTCTTTTGTGGTTGTATGTTTATAGTGCTGAAATTTGAAAATTTGTTGCTACTGTGATGTAAGGTATAATTGATTTGTTTTGCTCCATATTTTGAGAAATTTACAAATTTTTATAAGAGAAAATTTCCTCAGTTAAAAAAGATGTTAGTTATAGCAAGATAAAATACTGAATTAATAAAATAGATATAAAATAGTTTTTCCAGACAGTTGAAGGAAATAAAAAAGCATTTACTTGTTCTAATGTAATTCATAGCTACTGCTTATGAATACAAACATTTACTTCTGGCATTTGCTTGTTTTAAAATTTTCATGTTGTAGATTATGAAGGTAAAGAATGTAGTTTTAAGCTATTTCTAATTTGGTTATATGCAATTGCAATTGTGTTGCCTCATGAAAGAAACTTTCTAGATGTTTAATAAAAGTCTTAACTCCCTCCAGATTTTTTTTTCCCTAAATGAAAGCAGGTGTTGAGCACTGTCATGTCCTGATATATTGAAATTACTAAAATATTTAATAAGCTACCATGGTTTGAAGTAGTAGCCAGATGTTTTCGGTTTCCCCAGGATGACTTTTACAGCTGAGCATTTACAGTGGAAATGAGCTAAGTTTGCCAGTTAAACAACAACCAAAAGCAAATAAAAAGCAAACACCACAAATTTTTTTGAACTAAAATAAAAATGATATCCATTATACTTAATCTGTCTTATCACTTCATACTAAGATTTCCACAGCCTAACAAAACATAAGATTGAAGCTGCACCCTCCACCTTTAATAGCCTTATTGAGGCATAACTCACATACCATAGAATTCACCCATTTTAAGTATATAGTTTTGTGATTTTTTAGTAAGTATATATGGTTGTTCTACCATCATCAATGTCCAATTTTTAGAGCAGTTTTATTGAGGTATAATTGACAAACAATAAACTACACATAAGTATATAGTCTTGGCTTTCCTAGTTTCCAGTGAGAAATCTGCCATCCTAATCTTTGTTCCTCTGTATGTAATGTGGTTTTTCTCTTGCTTTTAGTGTTTTCTGTTTATCACTGGTTTTGAGAAATTGGATTATGGTGTGCTTTGGTGTGGTTCTGTTTCTTTTGTTTGAAGTTGTAGTTTTCATCAAATTTGAAGAATTTTTAGCCATTTTTTCTCAAGTATATTTTTTATCCCTCAGTCTCTTTGGTCTTTCATCAAGAACTTCAATTACACATTTATTAGCCACTTGAAGTTAAACTCACAGTTCACGTTTGTACTGTTTTGGTTATTTTCTCCTCCTAAGTCTTTCCTTCCTATCTTCTATTTTTGATCATTTCTATTGTTATATCTTCAAGTTCACTCAACTTTTCTTTTGCAATGTTTAATCTGCCACCAATCCCACCATGTGTATTTTTTTAAAGTCGCAGACATTGCCCCCCCCTTTTTTTTTTTATCTCTAGAAATTTGGTTTGGGTTTCTTTTATTTCTTCCATGTCTCTTTAACATTTTAAACAGATTGACTGTTTTAATGTCCTTGTCTGCTAATCCTAACATTTTATGTCAGTTAAGCCACCAAATTTGTGGTAGTTTATAATGCAGCAATAGAAAACAAATACACCTGGTATTCTTTGATTAGATGGCAGACATTATGAATTTTGCCTTGTCGAGTGCTGGATATTTTCGTATTCCTATAAATATTCTTGAGCTTTGCTCTAGTTATTTGGAAACAATTTGATCTTTTGGGTACTGCTTTTTAAGATTTGTTATATGGGACAAGAGCATCGTTTGGGGGTAATTCTCTACTCCTGGGGCAACACTTTTCTGACTACTCCCTCTAATGCCCCATAAATTGAGATTTTCAAGCCTGGTTGGTGGGAACAGACATGGCTCCTACTTGTGTGCACTGAGTATTGTTCCTTCTACCCTTTTCAGGTGGTTGTTTGCTCTGCCTCAGGTATTTTCTTCATAGGCAGGTACTGATTAGTATTTTGATGAATATGTAGTGGGGGAAACCCTCTGAAGATCTCAGGAGTTCTTTCTTTGAACAGCTCTCTCCTTTACTTTACCAACTATTTCGTGAACTCTAGCTGCCTTGGTTTCCTGGTACTCTCATTTTTGTCTCCTCAGCTTGGCTCCATCTGAGTTTCCCCTCCCTGCACTGTGTCCTGGAAACCCTTAAGACAGTAAGCTGGAGCAGTCTTAGGCCTCATCTTGTTTGTTTTGCGTCTCTCAAAGATCACTGTTCATTGCCTAATGTCCAATGTCTTTAACACTTTTTTCATATATTTTGTCTGATTTTTTTAATTGTTTGAATTGAGAGACTTTATTACTACTACTTCTTGGTTATAAATGTAAGTCCTTCAGTTACTTTTAAATAATTAAAAACTTTAAATAAAATAAATTTTTAATTATTTAAATTTAATGGAACAACTTTTACCAGGAGATATTCCTCCTAAAATGGTATGCTATGTGCAATATCTAAAATTTTAATACTGAAGCACCATTTTTAATTCTAGTGTACTAATACTAGGCCAAAGGATGACAAAGCCATATCTCTGAATGACCTAACTCACAGTTCCTCATTTTCATTTTGAACACCATTAGTATTTATTTGCCTAAGGAAATTGCAGGTTTCTTTGCTTAGATAATTACAACCCATAATTATTTGACTAAATTATCAGAAATGGAAAGATAATGTCATTTTATATCTAAAGTAGAACATAAACCCATTTATTTATGCAAAAAACTGTAAAATTTTCTGTATTAATTAGATAAATGTTAAATATAACTGTTATTCACATAGTCAGACTTCCTTGTTTCTAATTTTTGTATGCTATTTTAATGGCATATTATTTAGCTTTATGCTTCCCCCCTCACATTCTCTATCTACATAATTCTGTAATTTTTCCATGTAATTACAGAAGTAAGTGTTTAGATACACAAGAAGTTTATATAACTTGTTTTATGCCCTACAAACAGTTTTTGGGAGATGCTGTTCATTTCTATAAAACTTCTTATAGTTATTTTAATTAAGAATTTTTAATGATTTCTCTAATTAAAACAGGAAGATGATGGTTATCTCATAGATCCTCTGGGAGAAGAGTTTTTGTTGTTTAAGCAGATCATTTTTTTTCTCTTTCAGAACAGATAACAGAGACATTGTTCTATATATTAAGAATTTATGTTATTGGATATTTATTTATGCTAACAGGTACTTTGGAAGTTCGTCTTATGGGCTGCCAAGATATCCTAGAGAATGTCCCTGGACGGTCAAAAGCAACATCGGTTGCACTACCTGGTTGGAGTCCAAGTGAAACCAGATCATCTTTCATGAGCAGAACGAGTAAAAGTAAAAGCGGAAGTAGTCGAAATCTTCTAAAAACCGATGACTTGTCCAGTTCAGTAACCAGATTTTTAAAAATCATTTAACACATTAAAGAGCCTGTCCAAGGGACTTAACAATGGGAAGTGTTCGAGTTGGCCAAAAAACCTTAAAATTATGATTTTTATAATTTAATTTTAAAATATTAAAACCTATAATAATAGGAAACAAAATGGAAACAGATTTTACTTTGTTGAAAATATATTAGAAAACGGAATGACAAATAACATTAATTCTTTTGAAAGAACGAAATATTAAGCATCACTGTTTATTCCAAACTGAAATTTTGATAAGTAACCACTGGTCCAGACATGTTTACTGAGATAGTAGCCCAGTAGTCAACTGTGATGAGGGACAGGGGGCGGCTTGGAGAAAGTAAAATGCAAGAGGTTAGGAAGCACTTTGGAGACATTCTGAAGTATGATTATTAATACAAACTATATATAAATGTATAACTAGAAGGGGGGGAAGGCATGTGACAATTCAACCTAGTATACAGCACCAAGATAAACTTGCCTATGTTTTCTGGTATATGACAGAAACTTTAGGAAAGATGTGAAAATAAACAATTATTTAAGGCAACAAGCTGTATAAATAGCATATGTAGAGAAAGAAAAACTGGATGATTGATAATGACACACAAACATACATACTGTAGTATGTACTGACCACTGTACTGGTCACCTGTTAGTCCTGTCAGTCACATTCCAGTATAAACAAAATAGATAACTGTTATTTGTGTTTTTATTAAACACAAAGGATAATTTGGGAGGGTCTAGTTGGGAGTGTGTGTGTGTATCTAACTAGCCATTTAGGATTCAAAAGTTTCAATATTGATTATGAAAAATCTTATTTTCAAGGGGTCTTAAGATTTTTGTTGTTACGAAGGTGGTACTTCTGTTTTAAAGGTTTAAAGTTTTTAAGGAAGTTTATAAAATTTAATTACAGATGACGTCTGTGCTGTTTTGAAGCTAGATAATACTGTGGTTGGTCAAACTAGCTGGAAACCCATTTCCAATCAGTCTTGGGACCAGAAATTTACACTGGAACTAGATAGGGTAAGATGAGAAACTTTTTACTTGAATTTTTATTATATTTGTTATTCATTTTGAATGTAAGTTTTATTTTTAGAATGCTTTAAGAAGTTTTATTCTAAAAAGAATAAAAGGAGAACTTAGATATTTTTGACATTTCTCATTTCATAAGTTGTACGTTAAGTCTACCTTAAGATAGAGGTGCATATAAGATTGCTGCAGGAGATTTCATTTGTGTAGTGATTAGAAAAATGTATAATTTTATATTAACCTGAAAGGTCATCAACCAGGTGAGTTGTTAGAAATTTGTTATTTTAATAACACATTGTCTAACCACTAAAGTGATTCTTCTGACTCATCATTTGTAGGTTACCTTATCAGAGCTGCATTTGAAATGAGCTTTTACACTCATTTGTCTCCGTGTTTTTCAAGAACGATATAGGTAGAATTGAATCTGTCCGTAGAATCCTGCAGATGTGAACTTGGTCCACAGTAGTTTTCAATCTATGATGATAACTGTATTTTAGGTTCAAATCCATCCATTGGGTTGTGGGGAGGAAAATATTGAAACAATTTTATCTAAAAAATAAAGATATTGAGCTTTTTCATTATTTAGTATTCAGATTGGTGATACATACGTCATTTAAAAATTACTTTTATTTGGAAAAGCAGATTTTTAATGCTTAATGATATGAGCTGTGAAAATGTTTGATGATTACTGTTCTAGCCTCTACTTTTAAAATATTTTTCCATTTTATCTTTTACCATCTTCATAGCCAGCAGCCTAATTCATACCTTATGGTTGCTTTTCTTGGTTCAGATACTGTCTGACACTTAAATGTTATATGTACTTGCACAAAATACTTAGCCTTTTATGTATTCCAGTGTCCTTATCTTTAATGTGATCTGTCTCACTGAGATGTGTGAGGATTAAATATATCCTCTAAAAATCTTAGAATAGTGGTAAGAACTTGATTAATGTCAGTTACTGTTTCTAAAGTAATCCACTAACTAATCTCCATGTGTCTAAGTACCAGACTGGATCTTCAAAGAACACTACTTTCATCCTGGCATTCCTACTCAGATTTAGGATTATTTACTTATTCATTAAATCATTGATTCATTTAATCAGCAAATATTCATTGATACCTTCTGAGTGTTCCAGGTACTTCCAGGTGGTAGATTAGCAATGAACAATATAAACAAGGTTTCCCATATTCCCTCAAGGAACTTACAGTTCATTGGCTTTTCAGGGTATATCTAATTAGGTGCAGACTTTTTGCCATTACATCAAAACTGTCTATAAAAGTCTACCACCTTATTTCCCAGGCCTACCTTTATTTTGATGATTTCAGTTTAAAAATATTGAGGACTTTGCTAGGCTAAGGTGTTTACACTTGGTAGTGGGGATAGGAGAGAGAGAGAAGAAAAATTGATCTTGGGATTTGTTTGAAGGATAAATTTGAGGGATTGGCAAGAAACTACTACAGTTGTACAACTATAAGGTGATAAGAGCTTGAACTAAAATGTGGCAGTAGGAATAGAAAGAAAAGGGTGTATGTGGGAAATGAAGTAAAAATCAGTATGCCTTAATAACTAATTGGATTTGAGTCCAGAGGAAGGAATTTGTCAGTAAGCAGCAAAGAAAATGATGCCACAGAAATTAGAAAAGCTCTATATTAGAGGGGGATAGGTTCTATTTAACTAGTTTTTTAGTAGTAAATAAAGATACAGAACTGGAAGTCAGGGCTAGGTAAGTAGATTTGGAGGTCATCTAATTATAGGTTATAGTGAGCACCATCCAAGTGGGTTAAACCAATCCATTATTCTACAGATACTTATTAAGCACCTTATATATGCCAGGCATTTTGCTAGGTTTTAGGTTTACAGAGATAATATGTACTCATTGCTTTAGTGGAACTCTTAGGCTTAATAATCACTGATTTTATGTTCTGTGCCAAGCACCATCCTAGATGCTGGTAATGATTGATCAAAACAGTCAAAATCTCTATACTTATGGACCTTATATTCTGAAGAAGGAAGATAAATAGTAAACAAGTTTTAAAAAATCTACAAGTGCAGTGAATGAAATGAACACAGTGGTGTAAGGAGTAGGGGGAACTTTACATAGGTGATTAGGGAGTCCCTTGAGGAGGCTGACCTGAGAGACCTGGGGTGAAAAGTTGCCAGAGTTGAGAGATCCAAGGAAAGAATGTTTGCAGTGGAGGATGCAAATATACTAACTCTCTGAGGTAGGAGATGCCTTTATATCTTGCAGCCAGAAAAATCTTGAGACAGAAGAGCAGTGTGATGTAGAACAGCAGAGAGAGGTAGATTCCAGATTACTGGGGAGTTTATAGGCTGTGAATTGCAAGACAATTGACGGGTTTTTAATAGAGAAGTTGATATCCTCTGATTTACCTATAGTAAATGATCTGGTAGAAGTAAGTGCTATGTACTATAGAAGCTAATGGAGTTACTAACCCATAATGAGAAAGAGTTTATAAAGGGGGAAAAAAAAAAACCACACACATCTAACATCCAATCTTAATCAGTATCCCAGAGGTAGGAAGAGAGAAAGAAAGGTTTGCCAAGAAGAAAACTTTGTGTTGGATCGGATCATACCTAGAACATTATATAAATTTATCCAGTGAGGAATTGCCAGAATGATGAAATGAAAATCCTGTTACATATGTAATGATTGAGACAAAATGGGATTTTAAACCTGATAAAGAAGAGGTTTAGCAAAGATCTGATAACTATCTTTAAAGTTAGGAGGAACATATGGAATAAGAATTAGACTAGGGATAGCAATGAAGTTTCAATTTGTGTGTCAGCTGTCATCAATGGTAGGGAATTCCAGGGGCTCATTCTTAAGAACATTCCTGGGTCCTGGGTTTTAGAGGAGGTTACTCTGATCAAGTAGCAGTGTTTGCCAAACGCTTGAAGGAGGGGACATGTTCCATCATTAGATTAACTATGTACTTTGTGGCTGTGGAGGACAAAGCAAAAGTCAACAGATGGCAGATTCATTTCAGTACAAAAAAGAATGATACTATTAAAGAATAAATGAAATGAGCTGCTACAGGAAGTAGTAAGTTATCGGTAAAGTCCAATGAGTAACTTACAAGAGAGACTTTAAAAGAATTCTTGTATCAGAAAATGTTACACTTCTAAGATTTTTTTTAACTCTAGATTTTCTCCTTAAGGATAGGACAGGAACTAGCATTGTTATATGCTATCATTTAATAGTTTAACAAGATAATTAGACCATGATAATTCAGTGAAGCCCAGTAGAGAAAGAGATACAGTTGAGATTCTTAGTGTATATCATGTCTTGTTATATTTGCATCTTCTTTCTGAACTGTGTGAATAGGTATTAATATTTATGACCATAAAATGTTTCTTTCAGTTTCCTCTCTTTTTTTTCCCCACTCATTTTTAATGTGGATAATAGGTTTGCTATAACTGACTGAAGCCAGATGGACTGGGTTCATAGTCCATCTGCTGCTTCTTAGCTGTTTGATTGTGGGCAAGTTACATAACCTTGCTACTGGGCATTTGTTTCACCATCTCTAAATTAGGGGTAAGAATGTAATATTCACAGGACTGTTAGGAAGAAAACCTGAAGTAATATATATAAAATGCCTTGTATCGCTTGGCACATTTTAGCCATTCAATGATTTTCTTTAGCCCTGGGCTTCAAAGCGTGGCTATGAATTTGAATGTAATGAAAGGACATTTTAGGTAATGGGAAACTAATTAGTTGAATGTTATTTTCTTTCATTTCAGAGCCTATTTAAAGTAATTATAGGATTTTTGATAAGTAATACGATCAAAATGAAACTTAAAGAATTATCGTTAGAGGGAAAATGACTAGCAGCTAAGAGATTTCCCTTGTATCAAGGTTATTGTTACAGAGTTTTATATTTAAAAGAGAACTTAAAAGTAATTCGATGTCTTGCCATCATTTTATAATTAAAGAAACCAAGATCGAGGACAGTTACATGTTACTAAATTTCAGAACTGGTACTAGACCTTCAGTGTTCTAACTTTTAAATGGATGCTCTTTCCTCTGTGGTGATTTGAATGAGAGGAAGGTAACAGTGACACAGAGCAGGAACCAGCAAAAGATGACGAGTGCCTAGAACAGAGGAAAAAGTTTAAAATTAGAAGCTTTGAACAATAGACTATAACTGTTAATATGATTGTTCTTTACTTGAATTAGTAATCTTTACCTAAAAATATTTTTCTTCTGTTATGGCATCAAACATTCTTCTCGCTTTGGAGTAATCCTCCCTTGGAAACTTTGGAGACATTGCATGGCTAAGTAGACCTTGTAGGTTCCTGATATTCATGCTCCTTGTCCCTAATTTGATTATAAACTTTTCCTTGGCAGAGACCACATTCCCTATTAAAATAGCTCCTTCTGTTTACATAGTACATTTTATGTTTTCATGTGCTTTTAACTTTTATTCCTTATATTTATATAATATTTATTTATAGAAAAGGATTATAAAAATATTTATAGAAAATGTTATTTTAAACTGACATAGTTGTTTCCAGCATTTTGCCTCATATGTCAAGTTTCATTTCTATGGCATTCTGGAACTAAGTTCTCTGTACTGTTTCTCTCCTTTTCCAGACACAAAAATCATAGGTCTTTTTAGAATTGTAGGATAATTCTAGAAATGATATAGATCTAAAATGATCTAGAACAGTTCAAATTATGTTCCAGGGAGCTTCAGTATTATGCAGAATTATCTCAGGAGGCAATACAGAGTCTTTTTTTGTTGTTTTGGAATTCTGTGTAAGATGTCACTAGAATTTTGACACTTTAAAGATAAAAGGTTTTAATTTGCTGATATAATTTAGCCCCTTCATTTTACAAATTAAGGAAATAAATTATGGTCTAGGTGCTAAATAATTAGTTTAGGGTATAATCCAGGATTCTTAATAAAGTTTACTGACTACTAGTTCTGTGTTTTCTATCAGGTTATTCTTTTTATATTTTCTTATAAAATTTGGTCTTTATTGTAAACACAGTAGCTGTGCAGTTTTTTCATTTTCACTGAATTTCCTCAGCCATCCTGTTAAAAAAAAGCTTAATCAGCCTCCCATGGGAGACTAAAATAAAAGACAAGATGGTACATTAAGCACTATAATCTAATTCTTTCCCTTGTACATTTCTTTTTGAATAACCGTACTAATGTAGTAGAGAAAAATCTTTATCAATATTAGAAACAGAGAAGGGCCCTATACTTAAAACTAAAACTTAGAACAATTTTAGCTGGAATCAGTTGTGTGAAGAGAGAATGATAGAAAACATTGACTGGTCACTGGGAAAGGAAAGAAGAGAGGACATCAAGTGTAGTTATGACAAGCCAAAAGGTGGTAGGATTAATGGATTGGGACTGCCGTGGGATTGAAGAATCAGTGGGTGTTGAGGTACTAGAGAGAGTGGGCTAGAATGATAGAAGGATGCAGACAGTTGAGATTATGAAAATATTGCCATTGTTGGTATGGTAGTATGATGACAGGAGTCAAAGGCTGAGGTAGGATAGAGCGCAGTCCCCAACCCCAGGGCCGCGTACTGGTACCGGTGGTACTGGTCCATGGCCTGTTGGGAACCGGGCTATACCGCTGCCTGAGCTTAGCACCCCCAACCCTTGGTCCCTGGAAAAATTGTCTTCCATGAAACTTACGAACCAGGCTGCACAGCAGGAGGTGAGTGGAAGGCAGTGAAGCTTCATCTCTATTTAGAGCCGCTCTCCATCGCTCGCATCACCACCTGAGCTCTTCCTACCTCCCGCCAAGGAAAAATTGTCTTCCGTGAAACTGGTCCCTGGTGCCAAAAAGGTTGGGAACCGCTGGCATGGAGGACAAGATTATAAGAGAAGAATTCAAGAGACTCTTACTGTTTATTGGTTTCTAATTTTCAGAAATTGTCAGTTCACAATTCACACTACTTTAAAGAAGATTGGTATTTAACTCTCTTAAACCACCACACTACTATTCTCATTCTCCCAAATAATTACGTTAAATCAATAATTTAGAGTTGGTTATTATGACTATATAAATAGTCTACAGATGAACATATTCTGCATCATGATTACATTTCCATTTTAGTACTTCCTCCAACCCCAAGCCTAATAAATGCCTCTTTGTTTTGTTTTGCTTTGCTTAGTTTTCTAAATACCTATCATTTATCCCCAAATCTCCAGAAGGACTCTAAAACAACTCTATGTAGGCAAATATATCTGATAATCTATTAGTTACACTACCTTCCTCATTGGAACATCCTTTCTGGAGTCTTACATCTTTCTGCTTCAATTTAAATAGCTGCTACACAGCCTTCATTTTGAGAATTCCATCCTTCTGTGTTTGGATCACTTTAGTCTAAGATCACTCCATCCTTGCTTTATTTCCTCATGTTGGTGGATCATATCCTCCATTTTCATGTTGAGAAAAGATAAATGAAAAAGTTTGAGAAATGTTATATGTCTGAAAATATGTATATTCTATCGCACTTACAGAATCCTAGGTTGGAGATTATTTTCATTAATTTTGAGTAGTTGTGTGATTATTTCCTAGCCCCGGTACTATAGTTGAGAATTTCTATGCCTTTCTGATTTTTAATCTTTGATCACAATCTGCTAGATCTGCTAGATCTTGGAAAGGTTTTAAGATCTTATCTTTTTTCCTGGGATGCTGAAATTTCACAGCCGTGTATCTTAGTCTGGGTATCTTTCATTCTTTGTGGTGGACACTGTGTGGCACCTTCAGTTTGAAAGTTCATTTGCTTCAGATCCAATAAATTTTCTTGACTTACTGATAATTTTCTCATCTGCATTTTCAGTGTTTTCTCTTGCTAGTTGAACCTTTTGGATTTATCCTTTGATTATCTTTTGTCTATTATTTTCTATCAGTTTGTCTTTTTGTTCTACTTTTTAGGAAATTTTGATAACCTATATCTGAAAAATTTATATCTGATATTATATTTTTAATTTCTAAAAGTTCACTCTTGTTTTTTTTTTTAACTAACACCCTGTTTTATTCTAATGGAGATAATATAATCTTATATTGTTGAGGATATCAGTTTTAAGTTTTTTTCCCCCTGAATTGCCTCTGTTTCTTCTGAGATCCCTTTTATGATCTCTGTCATATTATATATTTGGTCAAATGTCTGACCATCTTTGGCTGTCACGTGAGGCACTAAAAGTAACTGATTGAAAGCTGTGTGTGTGAGACTGCCCAAGTTCTGAACTAATTGAGAGAAACAAAGACATGACTAATGGAAAATAAAATGTCATCTATATTACTGAAAAATAAGCTGATATTTGAGAGTGTGGTTGGGTGTGCAGCAACAGTGGAGTTATACCCAGTCCCTTGGATTACTGTGGGCTCCAGCCTATTAAAATATAAGGAATGGGAAGGAAGAACAGATAGTGTGATTCCATTGAACTGCCTGGCTCTCAAGAAAAAAAGAAGGAATGGACTATCTCATTCATGCCCAGTTTCTCTCCTAACGTCTTCTGTCAGGTAGCTGGCTATGGCAGATAAGTAAGGGTGTTGAGGCAGAGGCCTAGGTATTTAGGGAAAACGGAGAAAATATTCCTCATAGAAACTATGGCAGTGAGGACAATGCTTTCCCCCCTACAAAAGGATTAAAATGCATGCAAGATCTTGTTAATGGGAAGTAAGACTTCATAATATAGCTGAACAAGAATAGGAATACAAGGACACTTTATTTTTAATTTTTTGTGTGTTACAAACTGACATCGGGCATATTGTTTAATCTGAAATGCTATTTTTTAACTTGTAATGAAGTTATAATAATACCCTTTTTACCTCTCCTTTGCTGCTTCCAGATTCTACTCCTATTAAATAACATGTCATATCCTTCTCTGAGGTTATATGAGTCCTCTGAGACCATGAGCTATACATTTGGCCCTTGAACAATACAAGGGTTATGGTTGCCAACCCCCATACAGTTGAAAATCCAAGTTTTTTTTTTTTTTTTGAGACAGAGGCTCTCTCTGTTGCCCGGGCTAGAGTGCTGTGGCATCATCCCCTAGTTCACAGCAACCTCAAACTCCTGGGCTTAAGTGATCCTCCTGCCTCAGCCTCCCAAGTAGCTGAGACTGCAGGTGTGTGCCACCATGCCCGGCTAATTTTTTCTATTTTAGTTGCCCAGCTAATTTTTTCTATTTTTAGTAGAGACAGGGGTCTCACTCTTGCTGAGGCTGGTCTCGAACTCCTGACCTCAAGCGATCGTCCTGCTTCGGCCTCCCTGAGTGCTAGGATTACGGGCATGAACCACCACGCTCAGCCCGTGTATAACTTTTGACTCCCTGAGAACCTAACTTCCAATAGCCTACGTTGACTAGAAGCCTTACCGATAACATAAACAGTCAATTAACACATATTTTATATTTTGTGGAAAGTGCAAGGTTTTTGTGCCTGCTGGCATAGCTGCAGCAATGGCTTCAGGAATTTCCTTTCTTTTTTTACAAAGATCCTTATGCTCGATTCATTTATCTTGAAATGGCAGGCAACCGCAGCTGCAGACCTCAATCTATGGTACATGTCAAGCAATTCAGCTTTTTCTTGTAATGTTATAACTTCTCCCTGCTTCCTGGAGTCACTTCCAGCACCAGTAGTGGCACTTTGTAAACATCCCGTAGTGTTATTCAAGGTTTATGGTACTGCGCTAAACACCATGAAAAATATGCAATAAGTAAGAGAAGTGATATGCAATTTTCTGGAGAGAGGAACTGCTCACGTGGAGATGATTAGCATCATGTGGTATTTTAAGTGGATACTCCCAACACTTCAACTTACTGCAAATAGAAATAGGAAGTGGCTACAAAATTATTATAGTAGTACAAGTATGTACTACAGTTAATTTTATACAGTTATTTAATATTGCATCTTTATGTTTGTTTACATTTCTCTTGACTACAAATAATGCCATGTACAGTCTGTAAGTGTAAGTGTGTGTAAGTTTTGATAAATTTTAACTTTCTATAATAGATTCATGTATATTTTATGGTAGTAAATGACAAAATAGACTAGTGTCTACATATATTTTAGGCATTCATGAGATAACTTTTTCTTAATTTTTCGATATTTCTAGGCTAAATGGTTCATCTGCAAGTTTTTTCAAATTGTTACAAATCTCCAAAACATTTTGTAATACATTTATTGAAAAAAATGCACATTTAAGTGGACCCACGCAGTTCAAATCTATGTTGTTCAAGGGTCAGTTGTATATAATCATCTACTTTTTTTTTTCATCTGTTATCATTTCTTAACCACCAGGCACTCTCCATCTGATATTTAATAAGGATCACTTTGGTTCTTTTCCCACTCTACGATTTGCCATCATTATGAGGGATTTAAAACATCTATATACCAAGGTATCCATGGGAAATTGGTTCCAGGACCCCATGCAGATAGGAAAATCCATGGATGCTCAAGAGCTTTATATGTAATGGCATAGTATTTGCACCTAACCCATGCACATCTTCTTTTATACTTTAATCTCTAGATTATTTATAATGCCTAATACAATGTAAATGCTATGCAAATAGTTGTTATACTGTATTATTTAGGGAATAATGATGAGGAAAAAAGTCTTTACATGTTCAGTACAGATACAACCATTCATTTTTTTTCCCAAATATTTTTGATTCACAGTTGGTTGAATCCACAATGTGTAACCCACAGATACAGAGGGCTGACTGTGTGTATAAACAACCCATATAACATACCATTATTTCAAACTTCTTTGAACTCTTTGACTCTAAGTATACCTTTATTCCTGTTTCATTTTAGTAATGAATTATTCTGTACCTTTGAAATCTTAAACTCAGTTAACCAGACTTTGACCAAATCTCTTGTTCTCCTAAATAACATAACATAAAACACCAAAAATAATACCTTTACATAATGGTTGTGCAGTAAATGATAATTATTGTTATTATTGTTACTCTTCTGGCTCTCATTACTCTTCATTACCACAAAGCTAGATACTTAATCAAATATTTCCAGTACCTTGATTCTTCAGATTGTTTTCATGCCTTCAGCCCCTTCCAAACTTAATTTTCTTCTCTATTTACCCTAAAACCGTTACTCTGAACTGTTTCCTTACTGATTGCCCTGACAGCATCCTTCAACCTTGTCTGTATACCACATCTGCTGTAAACTCCCAGCAGCAAATCAGTCCTATCATGTTTTTCTCTGCTCTGTTACGCTGAATGCTGCTGAAATTGATCACACCTGTTATTATGAATTTTGGTTTCCAAGCTCAGCTGAGCTTGTAAAAGTTATCCCACATTTCACATTTTTATCCCATTACCAGCAACTTTTCTTTCACCTGTCTCTTTTAAGTCTTTTACCCAACCTCAGACGCCATCGCTTCTCTTTTATAGATTAGATTAAGACCACTAGACCTCAAATTCCTCCTATTACCTGCTGAATTTTCTGTTCATCTTCTTCCTTGGTTTCAGAGAAAGAAGTCTCTCTTTCCGTTTTAGAGTCTATGGTCATTCAATTTGTCCTCTAGTTTACATTCTTTCTAGGCTTCTAAAATCTTGTTTTATCAGTTATCCCTATTATCTGTGTTTATTGCATATGTTTACATTTTTCCCATTAATAAAAGTTTTTGTGCTTCATTGATAGGCCTTTCTTTCACAAACAAGATTCTTGAAAAAATAATTAGTGTTCACTTCTTCCTTACCCTACCATATTTTACCCTGAAGCTTCTACTGCTGTAATGGGTTCTGAAGAAGACACATTATGAATAGTGTCTCATTTAATCCTCACAATAGTCCTATGAGATATGTACAATTATCATCAGTTTTAGGGATTACTGAGGTTCCGAGAGTTTAAGTAACTTTTCTCAGGCCACACAGAGTGGTAGAGCTAGTATTGATTTACATTTCCATCTCTCCAACAAAACTATTAACTATTTCAGATCAGGAGTATATGTTGCTTATTATCTTTGTATTTCCGTCACAGAAGATACTTAGTATAAATATTCACTAAGTATTAATGGAATGAATGAAAATAATTTATGCAAAAACAATTTTAAAACTAAAAAGCGGGGTTTCTTTCAACTTTTTTTTTCTCACCTCAGCATACCCAAGGGACATGACACACTCCAATTAATATCGTGATTCTCAAATAGACATACATCCGTATCTCAGGAGAGAGGGCGTGTGTAACTGAAAATGTCTTCTTCCTTACCCACTTGTACAGCTGAATCTTATTTAATTCTCCATGCCTCACCTGTTATCAGAAAAATCACTACTCTAAAGCATAGTATAGGCATTTTAGCTTTTCCAGCCTTTCTGATCTTTAAATTAATACTCAAGGCTTACAGCACTTGAGAAAAACAAAAGAGCTAGAAATATTCCTTCCATAAAGGACCCTAAGGTCTGATAGGTTAAAAAAAAAAAAAAAAAACTGGGGCAAAATTAAAAAACTGTTAAATTGTGTTTCAGAAGCTTGGGAAAGAATTCTACCCAACATGAGCTTGCATCCAAAATTTAAAAATACATGGAGATACAACCACCATAAGCAAGGAGAAACAGATAATGGGGATTATTATATGTAGAATATGAAATAAATGTTTACAATGTTTAAAGAAATAATAGAGGAATTTGAAAACATGAGCAAAGAATGAATGATGAGCCTGAAAGGCTAGGTAGAGTTTGAAAAACACCAAATAAAATGAAAATACAGATGTGTGGAATTTGCTTCGAAATAATTAGGGGGACGGAGGAAATGAAACATGATTGAATATAAGCTGATAAATTGTTGCTGCTCGTGGGAAGGAGAAGCAAATAGAACTTATAAAAATAGAAAATATAACATTTGAAATAGGAAACTAAGTGGATGTGTTAAACAGAAGAAGAGTTTGTGGCCTGGAAGATAGAGCTGAAGAAGTTGCCCAAAGTACAACATAAGTAGACAAAGAGATGAAAAATATGAAAGAGAGGTTGTTAAGAGACATGAAGGATAGAACGAGAATGACTAACTCACTGAGTGAAGTTCCAAAAGGAGGGAATGGAGGGAATAGAGCAGAGACCATGCCTAAAGCAATTATTGCCATTATGGCCAAGAATTTCCAGAATTGATGAGAACCATGAATCCTCAGATTGGAGAGCACAAGTCCCTACAAGGAGAAATAAAAAGATACCTGTATCTGAGAACTCAGAGGGAAAAACTGTGGGCTGGGTTTAGTTAAGAACGTCTTTGTAGAGGAAATGGATATTTAGTTTGGCCTTGATAGATAATTTGGACTGATATGAAGAAAAGAATAATAGGAAAATCTTATGTAACAATATACGATTTTGGTTGGAGAATAAGATACAAGATTAGAAATAGGCACTATAGTATATAATATGTTTGGAATAATAGGGAGTCTTTGATACTTTTTGTAGGATATGAATTGTCATAAGAAGCAGTTGTAGGCCAGGCACGGTGGCTCACGCCTGTAATCCTAGCACTCTGGGAGGCCAAGGCGGGCAGATTGCTTGAGCTCAGGAGTTTGAGACCAGCCTGAGCAAGAGCGAGACCCCCTCTACTAAAAATAGAAAGAAATTAATCAGACAACTAAAAATATATAGAAAAAAAAAATTTGCCGGGCATGGTGGTGCGTGCCTGTAGTCCCAGCCTACTTGTGAGGCTGAGGCAGAAGGATTGCTTGAGCCCAGGAGTTTGAGGTTGCTGTGAGCTAGGCTGACGCCACGGCACTCACTATAGCCTGGGCAAAAAGAGTGAGACTCTGTCTCAAAAAAAAAAAAGAAGCAGTTGTACATAATTGTTGTACTTAATAATTTCTGTCATAATTATTTACTTGTCTCTTTCCCTGTAAAGGGAGCATAGTTACCCAGATCTTTAGCAGGCAGACTTTTCAAGCCAACGCCATGGCCTTATATTCTCCATTATCTTTGTCTTCTACTCTTCTCTTTGTATTTCTCATCCTCCCAAAAGATCACAAGGTTTCTGTCTTTTTGACACATTTGTTCCACTTGGAGAATCACCCTCATTGGACTCCTAAACTGAAAACAGATATTACTGTTTTCTTAGGTAGTTTTCTGTTTTCCTGGTGGATTTCAGTCTCCTTCCTTCCCTGTACACCTATAGGCTGATAGCTCTGAAGTGTATTTGAATGACTAGGGTCTGACTTACGAGAAACACTATTAGGAGATCAAAGAGCAGAAGGAAAGGGCAATCAGGGTGTTTGTTTCCCTCTCTCCTTCCATGCCTTGCCTTGCTTTTCACAGCGTGTTCATCTGTGGCTACAGCTCCTGCTGGATAGTCCTGTTTCCAAGATCCAGTCCTCACTGGATTCTGGCAACTGTTGCCTCTTGCCCCTTCAGGCTAGGGGCGATAATGGATTTTTACTGTTGCTAGTCCTCAGATTCTTTTCATTCCTTGTTGTTTCCTTAACTTCAGTCACACCTCTATAAGTAGCCAATTTTGAAAACTGTCTGAAACTTTCCATGTACAGTTTGCTTGCTGCCGGCACCCTGACATACTGTCCTCAGAAGCCCATTGAAGACCAATAAATACGACATCTGCTATGTACACCTTTGCAAAAATCTCACCCTTTCCTCAGCTCTTGAATTTTCCAGGCTTTGAGTAATTTTCTCTATTAGTGGCAACAGAGAGTTTACTTTTTGCCCTTTCTTTTCTTTTTGGCAATGGAGCCTAGTATCATTTACTTCTGTCAAAATTTCCAGATTTTTTTGGTTCATTGTCCTCAGTGTCCCTGTAGTTTAACAAATCAGCTCTTTTTGAAAAAAGCAGAAATATTGAGAGAAAAGATAATATTTTAATTTCATTCTTACCTAATCACAGTGAACTAATGGGGTATGTTACCTGATGCACACTGTATAGCTCCCCAAAGCTTAGAGTCAGATGGACACTGCACCCTCATCTCTTCTTCGACATTGATTTTTCATATGGAGTTGCTTTCTTTTTTATTATTGAAAACCCAGCTTAGCAAAGGTATGGTATCATTAAAAGGAATGTGGAATGTAATGTTGAAACTATGAACTACCTTGATCTAGTAGTTCTCATGGTGTCCAATAGATGTCGCTGTGTTTCCTTTGAAAAGTGAAATTATTCTCTAGTACCCCAGGGTTCTTCAGCAGTTTAGGAACCTCAGCTTGCTTTCTTTTTCCTTTTAATTTTATTTTTTATTTTTTCCACTTAGCCCAGTAATGAAAGATGGGAACCTCAGCCTTCTTTGTGCTAATTCCTTTATGCTAGATGTACGCTGTTTTTTTTTAATTGCCACATATTTTTAAAAATTTGTTACTTGCCTTCCTCCACTACATGTAAGACTTATTCAGTGGTCTTTTTCTGTTTACATTCGGGTCTTAGAGAGACCTCAGACAAACCACGCAAATTTCTTAGATCTCCCACACAGTTTTCTGATTCTAAATTCAAATTCACTATAAAACAAACTGAAACATAAGTTGGGACAGTCTGCCTGTACTCCCAATCAGTACCTAGCTCAAATCGTATTGTTCAGTTTTTTTGGTAGTAGTTTTTTTTACTCCATCTAGAATTTTGTTGCTCCTAGAGTTTGAAATTATCCATAAGCATGCCCTTACCTTATGGAACTGACCTGCTTCATCTGGAAAATTGCCAGCAAACCAGCAGTAACACTTGAAGTTTAAATTCTAAACATTAGTGGCATCTCCTTACATAAAAGCCTCAGTCTGTCTGTATGGTACTTTGCTTTTCAGATGCTATATGTTTGGTTTACTTACCCAACATGCTGAACTGTTAGGGGTTAAAGTAGGATTTGGTTTCATAACACAAGTGATGGAGTACTGACATAAAATACCACTAGATCACAGCCACTCTCCCCCATGCTGTAACAAGAGTGATGCTAACAGGAAATAGTGTGAAGTAATAAACAGTGAAGAGCTTTATACCTAAAACCTCATTGGAGAACTCCATGATAGCTAGCTTAAGGTCTGTGAGGTGACCTCCGTCCTAAATCTCAGATCTGTAACATGGAATAAAGAAGCAAAAGAAAAAGAAATATGTCAATATGTTAGTTTTAACCAGAGTGGCTAGAATAAATAGCAAATGAGGTGATTGGACCTCCTTTCATCTAGAGTAAGATATAATCTTACCATTTTAACAGTGTGAAAGTGTAAGAGCTTTTAACAAGCACTAATTCTGTCTGCAGTATCTGTACACCTTGCATCTGTCTGTTTGATCCATAACAAGTCTTTCTGAGACAGTGGAGGAAGATAGGAGAAAGTAGACCTCTCTTCCTCTAGTCTAAAAGAAATGTAGTCTAAATTACCGATCCCTGGTACCATTATTCTTCCAGTTTATTTCCCAAAATAACTATTTCTAAAATACACTTTTAATTTGAATAGAACATCATAGATTTCATACTCTATCCCTTCTGTATGCCATTTGCTAGTCTTAAAATAATTATATTCTCATACTTCCTCTTTCATGACAAGTATTCTCTTCCATATTAATTGAGAGTCAGAGAGAAAAAATGAGATAGGAGGCTCTGGGATCACATACTCACTGCCATAGATATCTTTTTCTGACTCTTTCTGATTGGCTGTGAGACCTTCTGGAATATTATGTTTTGACTCATTTTTTTTATGTCACATTTTTGTAAGTGTTTTCTATGTTCTTTTGCATCAACTAGATTTATAATTTAAAGCCAAAGTTTTTTTATTGTATATATTAAGAACTTACGTAATAAGATGGATAAGTTCATAAATTGAAAGTTGTTATATAAAAGAAGTAATTTATTACTTTGTAGAACCTAAAAGAAAAAACATTTATCTCTTTTTATAGATCTACAGAATCCTGAAAAACAAAATAATGGAAAAATCTGGTATTTTATAATTCAAATGTATATATAGATGATAGCATATCGGTAGAAGTCAGTTTATGGCTTGAGCATAATTTATAATCCATGTTCTCCAGGTGCATTTAATAATTGGTTGTTAAAACCTTAAATACATTTTTGCACATAAACATTATTTTTAATGATTATAATGTATTCTCTCTTATGTATATGGTATAATATACTTGTCACTGGTTTTTGAACATTCAGGTACTTACTAATTTGCTTTTTTTTTTTAATTCTTTGGTGTTAAAATAAGTGAATTTCTTTTTGTGTAAAGCTTAGTGTGAATTTCCCATCTTCCCTACCTATTCAGGCCACTGCACTAATTGGTCTTGCTACACAGTAGTATTCTTTTGAAAATTTAGTGACCTAGTATTCTTAAAGTGCTTAGCACTGTGTGTGGCACACTGTAAGTGCAAAATAAACGTTACTTTACCTTTTCCTGGCTCAGCAATAGGATGAGGAAATAAGGTTTGAAATGGGGTCTTTTAGCAGTAGCATAGTAAGTGACAGCAAGTAGAGGAAGAAAATTCAAAAGATTGAAACCGTGAAAGGGGAAGAAGTTGCTGTGGTCATTTATCTGTATTGGTTGGTCTCAGTTATGTGTTCTTTAATTACACTTCAGGTATACGTAAGCTAGAGAATGTCTGAATATAAGTTTTGTTCCTTGGAGTTAAAATGTATGAGTTTGTTAAAGTAATATACAATTGAGAAATGTCACAAAACTCTTTAAAATAGTGTGAACTTTGTGTGTGTTATCTTTGTTTATTGTATTTGTAATTTCATATTTTTTGTGATATTTTATTCAAGTGTGTGTCCAATGATGTCTTTTCTGTTTTCTTTATTTATTTTTTTAATTATCCTAGTCACGTGAGCTGGAAATTTCAGTTTATTGGCGTGATTGGCGATCTCTGTGTGCTGTAAAATTTCTGAGGTTAGAAGATTTTTTAGACAACCAACGGCATGGCATGTGTCTCTATTTGGAACCACAGGGTACTTTATTTGCAGAGGTAATAAATGTATTTCATTAAATGTGCGTATCTACAATTGAAATTATGTTTGTAGGCGGCATGATGTGGAAATGGAAAGAGTGTTAGGCTGAAAGGCAGATTACTTGGGTTCTTGGCTCAATTCTGCCTCTGAATAGCTATGTGACCTTGAGACAAATCATTTATTTTCTAGGTATGTTTGGTCATCTAAAAAATGAGGGGGCTGGGCTAAATTACAACTAAGATTCCCTTAAGCTTTCAAATCTTATAAATTTAGTGTATTTCATGAACCATAAATCCAGCGCTATTTTCATGTCAACTTGAATTTTCTTCACTGCAGGTTACCTTTTTTAATCCAGTTATTGAAAGAAGACCAAAACTTCAAAGGCAAAAGAAAATTTTTTCAAAACAACAAGGTAATTACTCAGAATCAAATACAAAGTATTTTAGTGTTTTTTTAAATATAGACAATCTAATTACTATTTAAAAAGTAATATTCATCTATTTTTTTTTCTTTTTAGGTGTTCATTCATTTGTTTCTAATTCTTTTATTAAGGAATATTTTAAACATTTCCATAAGTGGAGAGACTAGTGCAGTGTAGATGCACCATCACCCAGCTTCAACAATAATCAACTCATGGCCAGATTTATTTTATCCCCATCTTATCCACTGACTACTTTTTTGGATTTATTTGAAACAAACCTATACATCATATTGATTCATCCATAAATATTATAGTTTGTATCTCTGAAAAATAAGGATTCTTTTTAAAATCGTAACCACATGTTACTAGAGTTCAGAAAATAAAACTAGACTTAAGAAAACAAAACTATTTATTTTTAAAACTTTTTATGGTATTTTGCACTAGCCTTTAATGGCAAATAGTTAAGAACTAGTTTTTTTAAGTGACAAGTTGTTTGCTCTTTATAAATATAAACTGATGCATATGAATTTTTAAATTATGGCTTTTGGTAAAATATAAAGAAATTACTTGTTCTGTTTTCTTTATTCTCAATGTCCACAGGCAAAACATTTCTCAGAGCTCCTCAAATGAATATTAATATTGCCACTTGGGGAAGGCTAGTGAGACGAGCTATTCCTACAGTAAATCATTCTGGCACCTTTAGCCCTCAAGCTCCCGTGCCTACTACAGTGCCAGTGGTTGATGTACGCATCCCTGAGCTAGCACCTCCAGCTAGGTATGTGTCTAAGATTTTTAAGCATCTCTTATACAAAATAGTTATTGTGACAGTTTTACATATTAATTGCAGCAGGTGTACTTAAAGTCTCATTTTTTTTTTCAAGTAGTATTTTGAAATTAGTTTTGTGTTTACTTAAAAAATTTAGACCAGGCATAGTGGCTCACACCTGTAATCCTGGCACCTTGGGAGGCCAAGGCAGGAGGATAGCTTGAGGCCAAGAGTTTGAGACTAGCCTGGGCAAGACAGTGAGACCATGTCTCTACAAAAAATTTTTTAAATTAGCTGAGTGTGGTGATGCATGCCTGTAGTCCTAGCTACTCGGGAAGCTGAGCCATGGGGATCACTTGAGCCTGGGAGTTGAACGTTGCAGTGAGCTATGATGATGCCACTGCACTCCAGTCTGGGTGACAGAACGAGACCCTGTCTCAGCCCCCACAACCCCACCCCCCCCCCAAAAAATAGAAATTGTTTGCTTTAATTTTAAAGCTATTTAAAATGTATACTTTCAATTACTGTTTTGGTAAATTACTTTATCTTCTATAAGTGATTCAACAGTAACAAAATTGGACTTCGATCTTGAGCCTGAACCTCCTCCAGCCCCACCACGTGCCTCTTCCCTTGGAGAAATAGATGGCTCTTCTGAATTAAGAATTTTGGATACACCAGGACAGGCAAGCCATTTTAAACCTTGCATAATTCCTCTCACCAAATGAATTAGCCGTAAAAAGCATCCTAGTGAATAAAGTATATCTTTCAATTAAAAGTTGCTTCTGTGAACTACGGTATTTATGGTTCTTATGAATAGACAATTCTCAACTAAATTAGACTGAGTTGACAAGAGATAACTAAGTTCTTAACGTTGGCATGCCATTGTCATTAGCCTCTGGATGTTCACAAGCCAGTAAAGATGGAATGGGCTTCTTAAAGCTAGAAGGAGCATAGGAGCATGGTTGATATTAAATGACATGTTGCTTAAAACACTCTTCATCTTCTAAGTTGGTTACCAGTATGCATTGAAGATGATAATAATGTGTTAGTTTTTCATATATTTTAGATATATGTAATATAAAATTAATGGCCACAAGAATGAATAACTAATATCTGAATTTTACTTTTCTCTCTAATATTTATTATATTGACTTCCAAAATTTTTTCTTCAATTTTTTCATTACCAAATAAGTTGTTTTCTGAAGGTTTCTGTGATTTAATGTTTAATATTTTACAGGATTCAGAAACTGTTTTTGATATTGAGAATGACAGAAATAATATACTTCCAAAATCCCAGTCTGAATACGAGCCCGATATTCCTCAATCAGGCCTCGAATATAGTGGTATTCGAGAACTTGAGGATAAAAGGTAAAGAATATATACAAAGTTTTGCTACTATATGTTTCATACCATACTTTATTGCCTTATTTTTAATTGAAATTACTGTTTTCAGATCTCAGCAAAGGTTTCAGTTTAATCTACAAGACTTCAGATGTTGTGCTGTCTTGGGAAGAGGACATTTTGGAAAGGTAATCTTTTGGAATTTTTTGGAGTACTTAAAAACTTAACTTATATGCGAAGTAATTATTTTAATCTCATTTCAGGTGCTTTTGGCTGAATATAAACACACAAATGAGATGTTTGCTATAAAAGCCTTAAAGAAAGGAGACATTGTGGCTCGAGACGAAGTAGACAGGTTAGTTTTTAAAAATGAAATTGTTTAATTTTTCTTAAGTTGTCAGTTAAGAGGGTTGATGTACATATTGCAACAGCAAAATTTTCTTATTTCATAGTAATATATGAAGAAACTAAATAATATATCTATATTTGACATAAGGTAGACATTCATCAAATATATCAAATTCTTTCTAGCCACTGCCTTTTTCCCCTTCTTATAACAAATAACTGATTAGTGGATTACCAAGAAAAGATGATGAAATGTTCAAACTAATTCTTAAGTTTTTTACACGTGGGGATGTTAAAGTGATTATATGGAATAGGAACTCTTACTTATCTGTGGTTCTTTTAGGCTGTATCCCATTTCATCTATGGAAATGATAAAAATGTCATTTACAAAAAATGTGCACTTAACTGAAGGGTTAATATATTCTGCTTTTGAAAATACAACTTTATTATTTTCCTCTATTTTTCTTAAAATTATGTTTTTTGACCATTGCATTTAACCTTTCTGGGTACAATAAAGTAAGTTGTGGATATATCTTTTTATACAATTACTGAAAGGCAAGGATTTGGGAGATAAAGATTGTAATTAGATTAGAGAGTATACTTTAAAATGACTATCTTAGTAGAGGATGGTTAAAAATATAAAGTATTATATAAAAATGGCATATTTATCACAGAAAGAGGCTTTTATTGGATATGTAGTAGTATTTTCCTTGTACCACTGGGAAGCATCTATTGATATTAATGGAAGATAGCCCTGTAATAATGACAAGAGTCCTAGACTATGAGTGAGAAGACTGACTCTTCTAGTCCTGATTGTTCCTCCTTAGTAATGATTTGACTAAACAAAATTTAAGTGAACATCTTCGAGTCCCAATTAACCCATATATTTAAAAATAAGTATTTTTTGTAATGTTTGTCTTACTGACTTGTATTAAGTGAAGTACATATATATACATACACACACACACACACACACACACACACACACACACACACAAGCTATGTAATATAAAAACTAGTATTAACAATGGCTGGATACTTTCCAGAAAGCCCTAGTATGTGCCAAATCACTAGACTTTTGTTTTTTTTGAGACTAGATCTCACTCTGTTGCCTTGGGCTGGAGTGCAGTGGCCTGATAATAGCTCACTGCAACCTCAAACTCCTACATTCAAGCCATCCTCCTGCCTCAGCCTCCTGGGTAACTAGGGCTACTGGCGTGTGGTATCGCACCCGGCTAATTTTTTTTGTAGGAATGGGGTCTCACAGTGTTGCTCAGTCTGGCCTCAAACTCTTGGCCTCAAGCGATCCTCCCGCCTTGGCCTCCCAAAGTGCTGGATTACAGGTGTAAGCCACTGCATCCGGCCCCAAATTGCTAGTTTTTAATGTTTTTTCCACTATACGAGTAGTTCTTAGCATTAGGACAAATCTTAGAAGATTGAGATTTTTTTCTTTATGTAAAAAGATCTTTTTTAAAAAATTTGCCTATTTATTTTTCACCTCTTTTTTTGTTTACCATTTCTAAAAGTCCAAAATCACATCAAAATAAATGCTTTCTCGATATCTAAAACTACTCAGAAGATCTTGCTGGATTTTTATAAAATATTGAGTACCATATTACATACATGTTTAGAACTATGTTTTTATGTTACGAAGCAGATGATTAAAGCAAATCTTTGATCCCACCTTTGTTTATACTTGGAATAATAGAAGGATCACATGTTTTTCTTTCCTGAAAGAATATTTGCTTTATTTCAGATTTGTAAATTGTAAATTCATTTGTTTTCTAAAATAATAGTAAACTGGTTACTACTTCTATTAATTTTGGTTTATATAGCTTCCTGCTATATTGTTACTTCTCTGAGCCAAGTCTTTGTAGGAGAACACTTTCTAATTAAATCTAGATAGAATAATATTAATATGGCTATTAAATAGGGAAGTCTAGATCACAGACAGGAGCTTTAGCCTTAACCTAGGCCATTACCACTACTGAAAATGAATCTAGCTCACTACTGAAAATGAATCTAGCCTTGGAGAAAAGTGGATAAGTGATCTATATTTAACTTCAGCTTTAAATCTCTGTACTTTCAGTAGCATAGAATTTTAAAAATCTCAAGTAGAATTGGTATAAAAAGAAAAATGGAAAATTCAAGAGTGAAAAATGGAACTCACTCTTAGAGTAATGTGAGGAAGGTAAGAAAAAAATAATTTTACTTTTCTAACATATCTGGAAGAAGGCAAGAAAAAATCAATTTAAAAAATAGATAAAAGACCAGCATATTTTTAAAAGTAGTATGTCTTTTTTTTTTCTTTTGAGCCAGGCTCTTGCTCTGTTGCCCAAGCTAGAGTGCAGTGGCATTACCGTAGCTTGCTGCAACCTCAAACTCCTGGGCTTAACAGATCCTCCTTCCTCAGCCTCATGAGTAGCTGGAACTACTGGCATGTACCAGCACACCTGGCTGGTTTTTCTATTTTTCATAGAGGTGGGGTCCCACTCTATTGCTTAGGCTGATTTCAAACTCGTGGCCTCAGCCTCCCAAAGTGCTGGTATTACAGGTGTGAGCCACCACACCCAACCAAAAGCAATATATTTTATTACTTGCAAGTATGAATAGTAAATAGCTCAAACTAAACTAATTATAACTAAGCAGAATTTTTTATGTTGACTTCCTAGCTCATCCTTTAAATAGATCAATAGAATTCGATGTTACTGTTCATTAGTGGTTTGTTTTTTATTCCCCTTCATCATAAACCTTTACGCATCTTTATTTTTGCATCTTCTACATATATAATTTTAAATTAAGTAATTTCCTTAGTTAACAGTACCATTAAAACAATACTAAGCGTACCACTCTGCCTGAGCCCCAAACAACCCCAGAAAGTCTCGCGAGAGCGGTCAAGAAGCACGCAATATGCGGGAAGGAATAAAGCCGAAGTGGCGCGAACCCAGGGACCCCACGGCCTCCAGGGTTGTGGGAATGCGCTTTATACGCCTCCCACCAGAGTAGGGAGGCGCTGCCCGTTAAATCGTAATCTTTAAGGGAGCCCGGCTTGACTCCGTACCAGTTCTCAATCATCTCTTTGATGGCATTAGCGGGCCGCTGGAACTTCCCCCACTGTAGTACGGTTCACCACTGTCTCTTCCAGCCGCCGGTTAACCCCTGCCACGAACGACAGTTGGGCGCCAGAAGAGCCCGCATTAGTGGTTTATTTTTATTTTTTTTATTTCAGCATATTATGGGGGTACAGATGTTTAAGTTACGTATGTTGCCCTTGCCCCCCCCCGCCCAAAGTCCGAGCTTCAAGCATATCCATCCCCCGGGTAGTGCGCATCGCACTCATTGTTTGTGCATATGCCCGTCCCCTCCTCCCCCCTCCCCCCTGCCCAACGTCCAATAAATGTTATTCTTATATGTGCACTTAAGTGTTGATCAGTTAATACCAATTTGATGGTGAGTACATGTGGTGCTTGTCTTTCCATTCTTGGGATACCTCACTTAGTAGAATGGGTTCCAGCTCTATCAGGATAATACAAGAGGTGCTATATCACCATTGTGTCTTAAAGCTGAATAGTACTCCATGGTATACATATACCACATTTTATTAATCCACTCATGTGTTGATGGACACTTGGGTTGTTTCCACATCTTTGCAATTGTGAATTGTGCTGCTATGAACATTCGAGTTCAGGTGTCTTTTTTATAGAGTGACTTTTGTTCTCTTGGGTAGATGCCCAGTAATGGGATTGCTGGATCAAATGGTAGTTCTACTTGTATCTCTTTAAGATGTCTCCATATTGCTTTCCACAGAGGTTGCACTAGTTTGCAGTCGCACCAGCAGTGTATGAGTGCTTCTGTCTCTCCGCATCCACGCCAACATTTATTGTTTTGGGACTTTTTGATAAACGCCAGTCTCACTGGAGATAAGTGATATCTCATTGTGGTTTTGATTTGCATTTCCCTGATGATTAGAGGTGTTGAGCATTTTTTCATATGTTTTTTGGCCATTGTTCTGTCTTCTTTTGAAAAGTTTCTGTTCATGTCCTTTGCCTACTTTTTGATAGGGTTGTTTGATTTTTTCTTGCTGATTTTCCTGAGTTCTAAAATAGATTCTAGTTATCAGCCCTTTATCAGATTTATAGCATGTGAAAATTTTCTCCCATTCTGTAGGTTGTCTGTTTGCTCTTGTGACACTTTCTTTGGCTGTGTAGAAGCTTTTTAATTTGATCAGGTCCCATTTATTTATTTTGGTTGTTGCTGTGATTGCCTTTGGGGTCTTCTTCATAAATTTTTTGCCTAGGCCAAAGTCTAGAAGAGTATTTCCAACATTTTCCTCTAGAATTCTAATAGTTTCACTCCTTAGGTTTAAGTCTGTTACCCAGCATGAGTTGATTTTTGTGAGAGGTGAAAGGTGTGGGTCCTGATTCAGTCTTCTACATGTGGCTATTCAGTTTTCCCAGCACCATTTATTGAATAAGGATTCTTTTCCCCAGTGTATGTTTTTGTCTGCTTTGTCAAAGATTAGATGGATGTATGAGGATGGTTTTATATCTGGGTTCTCAGTTCTGTTCCCCTGGTCAATGGCTCTGTTTTTGTGCCAGTACCAAACTGATTTGATTATTACAGCCTTGTAATAAAGTTTGAAGTCTGGTAAATTGATACCTCCCATTTTGTTTTTATTGCCTAGGATTGTTTTTGCTATACGGGGTCTTCTCTGGTTCCATATGAAGCGTAAAATTAATTTTTCTACGTCTGTGAAGAATGATGTTGGTATTTTAATAGGGATTGCATTGAATGTATGGATCACTTTGGGTAGTATAGACATTTTAACAATGTTGATTCTACCGACCCACAAGCATGGTATTGTTTTCCACCTGTTTACGTCCCTCTGCTATTTCCTTCCTCAGTGTTTCATAGTTCTCCCTTTAGAGGTCTTTTACCTCCTTAGTTAAATATATTCCTAGGGACTTTATTTCCTTTGTTGCAATTGTGAAGAGAATTGAGTCTTTGATTTGGTTCTCGGTATGACTGCTATTGGCGTATATGAAAGCCTCTGATTTGTGTGTATTGATTTTGTATCCTGAGACTTTACTGAATTCATTTATCAATTCCAGAAGCCTCTTGGTTGAATCCTTGGGGTTCTCTAGATGTAATATCATATCATCAGCAAATAGTAACAGTTTGATCTCTTTTGTTCCCATTTGTATGCCTTTAATTCCACTCTCTTGCCTGATTGCTGTGGCCAGGACTTCAGCACTATGTTGGATAGAAATGGAGATAGTGGGTAACCTTGTCTGGTACCAGTTCTAAGTGGGAATGCTTTCAATTTTTCCCCATTCAATATGATGTTGGCTGTGGGTTTGTCATATATGGCTTGTATCATTTTTAGGTAATCCCCGTCTATGCCTATTTTGTTAAGCGTTCAATATCATAAAAGGGTGTTGAATTTTGTCAGATGCTTTTTCTGCGTCTATTGAGAGAATCATGTGGTTTTGGTTTTTGCTTCTGTTTATGTGGTGAATTACGTTTATAGATTTGCGTATGTTGAACCATCCCTGCATCTCTGGAATGAAGCCCAATGGTCATGATGGATTATTTTCTTAATAAACACCTGGATTCGGTTAGCTAGAATTTTGTTGAGAATTTTTGCATCTATATTCATAAGGGATATTGGTCTGTAGTTTTCCTTTTTTGTTGCGTCCTTTCCTGGTTTTGGTATCAGGGTTATGTTGGCTTCGTAAAATGTGTTGGGGAGGAATCCATCCTTCTCAATGTTGTGGAATAATTTCTGCAGGATAGGCACCAGTTCTTCTTTGTAGGTGTGGTAAAATTCGGGTGTGAAACCATCTGGTCCAGGACTTT
>NW_012153062.1:9913890-9956173 GCF_000956105.1 Propithecus coquereli | reverse complement strand
CAGCAGAAGGTTGTTTAATTTCCATGACTTTGTGTAGAGATGAGAGTTTCTGTTGGGGTTGATTTCTATTTTTATTCCATTGTGATCTGAGAAGATGCATAGTATAATTTCTGTTTTTTTAAATTTTTTGAGACATGCTTTGTGTCCTAGAATATGGTTAATCTTAGAGAATGTCCCATGAGCTGATGAGAAGAATGTATATTCAGTGGGTTTTGGGTAGAATATCCTGTAAATGTCAGTCAGGCCCATTTGTTCTGGAGTTCTGTTTAAGTCCATTATTTCTTTGTTAATTTTCTGTTTGGAGGATCTGTCCTGTGCTGTCAGCGGGGTGTTGAGGTCTCCGACTATTCTGGTGCTACTGTTTATCAATTTGTGTAGATCAAGTAGCGTTTTCTTTATGAATCTGGGTGCACCCAGGTTGGGTGCATACATATTTAGAATTGTTACGTCTTCTTGTTGAACTGTACCCTTCACCATTATATAGTGACCCTCTTTGTCTTTTATTACTTTTGTTGATTTAAAACCAAGTTATCTGAGATCAAAACTGCCGCACCAGCCTTGTTTTGGCTTCCATTTGCTTGAAATACTGATTTCCACCCCTTTACCTTGAGTCTAAATGCTGCCTTGCAGGTTAGATGTGTTTCGTGAAGACAGCAGATACTTGATTTGTATTTCTTTATCCAGTCGGCCAGCCTGTGGCTCTTGAGAGGGGAGTTCAAGCCATTCACATTTATTGAGAGAACTGATAAGTGGAGTAAATTGCTGTTCATTCTGTTGAGTTGCATTTTGTTGGTTTGTTTTCCCTCTTGAGCCATTGTGGAATCTCGCCTTTGGTCTTTAGCTTTTGAGTGGTTTTACATTCGTGAGTGTTTATTATGCTGATCTTTGTGTAATTCTGTTTTGAATACTTCTTGGAGAGCTGGTCTTGTCTTGCTGAATTCCCTCAGTCTTTGCTTATCTGAGAATGTCTTTATTTCTCCTTCATATATAAAACTTAGCTTTGCAGGGTACAAGATTCTAGGCTGGGCATTATTCTGTTTCAGAAGAGTGAGAATGGGGCCCCAGTCTCTTCTTGTAGGGTTTCAGTTGAGAAGTCTGGAGTTATTCTGATGAGCTTTCCTTTGTATGTTACTTGTTTCCTTCACCTTACAGCTCGTAGAAGGGCCTCTTTAGTGGATATTTTGGTCAATCTGATGACTGCATGTTGTGGTGTCTTCCTGTTTGCATTGAATCTCCCAAGGTTCCTTTGAGCTTCTCATACCTGGATATCTAGATTTTTAGCAAGGCCTGGGAAATTCTCCTCTATTAAATCTTCAAATAGCTTATCTAGCCCTTGTGTGTTTTTTTCTTCACCTTCCGGAATCCCTGTGACCCTCAGATTCAGTTTTTTCACATAATCCCACATTTCTTGTAGGCTTATTTCTTTTCTCTTAATTTTCTACTCGATCTCTGTGACTGACTTACTTAATTGGAAGGAATTGCCTTCAATCTCTGAGATTCTTTGTTCCGTTTGATCTACTCTGTTCTTGAGGCCTTCCACTGTGTTTTATAGTTCCCTGAATAAGTCCTTCATTTCCAGGAGATCAGTTTGATTTTTCTTTAATATTTCAATTTCTTTAGTGAATTTTTCTTCCAAGTCCTGAATTTTTTTTGTGGTTTCTTTGTGTTGGTTATCCATTTTTTCTTGCATATCATTGAGTTTTCTTACAGTCCATGTTTGGAATTCTTCTGTCATTTATTATTCTGGCCTTGTTAATGTCCGTTGCTAGAGAGCTGGTGTTCCTCTTTGTGGGTGTGCCTTCCATTTGATTTTTCATACTTCCAGAGATCTTTTGCTGGGTCCTTCCCATCTAGATCAGCTGTTGATTCTCTTCTTTCTGTTTTCGTTTGGAAAGTAACGCGTCATGTGTATTTTCTGCTTCAGTGGATGTTGTGTTAGCGAGGCAGATCGCAGGTGCTGCCTATTAGCCTGGATGTGTGCACTTCTATAGTTAGTTGATCTGCTGCTAGAGGGAGCCGCTAGTGTGTTGTTCAGAGTTCTTCTACCACAGCTGGGAGGCTGTTCGTCATGGAAGGGGTTACTTGGGGAACTTGTTTTGGTCTCTTGCCAGGATTTTTGTTCCCCAACCACGGACCTCACTGTTAGTAGCTGACCGGAGGCAGAAATCCAGCCCCAGAGTGCCATCCTACTGGATAACCTAAACCGGTCTGACGAGGAAGGTAACTGGGCTGTCAGGTATTGGTCAGCGCCAAGGTCCCACGGACTGAAGCTTGTCGCATAGGGAAAGTGGCTCTTTGTGTCTTGCTGCCGCAACCCCAGAGGTGGAGCCTACCATTTTCCATGCAAAACATGCTGGCTAGGGGGACGGTACACTGCCCCAGTTCGCTCAGCGCCCCAGCACCTGCAAGTCCCACAGGCGTTACCCTCCCACAACTGAGGAAGTATTCAGAATTCACCCCTCAAAAACGGACCTGGCTAGTTGACTTTAGGTCCTGCAAGGGTGGAGCTTGTCGCGAGAGTTCCTGGGCTGGGGGAAGGGAGCTGCCTCACACTGTATTGCACTTCAGCCGCCCTGTTGTGGGCCCCGAGAATGGCGATCGCCCGCCCACAGGGCGCCAGCACTGGAGGCGACCGTTCAGGGGTTGGCAGGCGCCAGATCAGGGAGCTGAGTCATCAGGGTGCCCCATTATCTCTTTTATGTCACCCTCCCCCAATCTCACACCTGTCCAGCAGTAGCTCTCACTCTTACTGACCCGCCCTGTGCAGGCCTAATCCTCGGCTGCGGTTTCCAGGTTGGAGTCCTCTACTTAGTAATCACCTGCTTGATCTGGACCCGCTGGGTGCCAGAGACCAGCTTCCTGACTCCTAACTGCCTCCAGAGGTAGCCCAGACCAGCCCCTCCCCTGTCCAGTGCAGTCCAGGCACGGAGCTCCAGGGAGTTCAGGGTGCTCCCCGGTACTGTCTCCTCTCCGCAGAGCCCCACGTCTCCTGCCAATTCTGCACCCCCTTCACGCAGGTCCCTGTCTCGGTGGGCTTGTAAGTCAGTGGGGAAGCTAGACTTTCTTTTGAGGGTCTGATCCCACTGCGTTTGCTGGCCAGGCGGGCGCAGCCGTCCCATGCTCCACTCTCTGTTGTCTGTCTCGCACTCTCCAGGTTTCGCATTCCTGTCTCCCGTTCACCTTTTTTTTTTTTCCTGTTTTGTGTGTTGCACGCTGAATCTCCACTGATTGACCTCGCTGTTTTTGTGGGAGAGCGATCCATTCATGTGTAGCAGACCTAGATCTACGCCTCTTTCTCTGGGAGCAGGAATCTGGGAGGTTACCTTAACTCCGTCATTTTTTCCCCCTCTGGTTTATTTTTTTAATAGATGTTTCCAGAATACTTGACAGTTCTTAATGACAGTTTTCTTACATACTCTAAATTTTCTTTCCATAGTCTAGATTATATTATGTTACTTAGAAAATTGCCCCTTTTTAGAAATCAGAAAATTTCAAATCAACCTCTTTTTATATGAACACAAATTATGGATTAATTCCAAAGTAAAGTAATTCATGTACAGAGTTCACACTCAGTCTACCTACTATTAGTAAAACACACTGTCTGAGTTCCATCTCCCCCACCACTCCCAAGTAAGGATGTTAAATTTATGTGATTGCAATGCCTCTTCACTCAGCTTCCTTTCCTTACAAGTTTATATTTCAGCACAACAGAATAGGGTTGGAAATATATTTTTGTATTTGCAGAACAAAGCACAGCTAGCCAGCTTATGTAGAGTTCAATTGTAAGACTTTAGCCGTATTAATGATGTGGTTTTCCTCAACTAATAACTATTTATATAAGCTTTCAAATTTCTAGCATATCCGGTAATGTGACAAACTCTGAAGGAAGTACACAAAACTAATCACTTAGGCAGGGAAACAAGACATAAATTAATTATATAATGAAAGTGGCTAGATATGTTTCAGTTAAAAATAAGCAATACGAGCAATAGCACTTGATAGAAAGGAGGAAATCATGTATTGATGGGTTGAGGTAGAGAGGGTCTCATAAAGGAAATCATATTTGTGTTCTTTGATAGACAGAAGATGTTTGAGAATATGGAGAGAAGAGTGGTGATGATTTAGAGGGAAATATTCTGGACCAATTGAATAAAGTTTAAAGTTTTGAATAAAGATGGATTGTCACATGGACTTTTAAGGACAATACACAATTTCTATAATGTTGGGACAAGAGACTTCTGTTTTTTTGTGTGCTCTGAAATACATAAAGTTAGAATTATTATGCCAATTTGGATCTCTAAAGAGCCTTCCTCCTTTATTGAATTGTCCTAAAATATCTTTCCAATACTTGTCATTATTGTCAGGCATGAATAACATTGAAACCATTTCAAGGGGTAGTCCAGTCAGTGATTCTCTATCTTTTATACCACTTACATGTTCAACAGAGGTTTAACCTAACATCCATCCAGTTGAGAACTAGCAGTTCACCCATAAATATAAACCATAGACAGTGGACAATTAAGAAACCATGTTTGTCATCTATGTGAGCCGAAAACATCAATTCAGTTTTGTCTTATTTCATCTAATTATTTTATCTGCATTTACACAAAATTTTGATTGGTTTAATAAAGCATATTTTAGAATTTATCTCATAGATACCACCTAAAGCAATTTTTAGTACATTATTTTCCAACAGATTTAAATGGTGACAAAAATCAAAGCTATTAAGTCTTTTTAATCTTCTAGGAATTTATTCTTAATAATGCCTTAATTAGTAGCACAATTTAGAAGCTTTGCCAAATTAAAAAAAAATTTTGTGTTGATAAGCCTAAAGCTTAAAAAACAGTTGTGTCTTTTTATTTCTGAGTATGTGTAAAATTAATAACAGATTGTATGAAATCAGGGGGTAGGAGTTCATCTAGAATGTGACACTATTCAATAGAGTTTAAACACTATATCATAATAGCTACATTTACTGTCAGTATTTAAAAGTGAACAGGTGTTTTAGTTCATGATCCAGTAGACAGCCATATTAACGTAGCATTAAAAATTCTGTCCTCCTTCTACAGAACAGGTGTAACTCTCAAATGCTTTCCAAATCTATTTAATTTTTTCAAGTCATAAACAGTGTAATCTGGATACCCAAATAAATACTTTATCTTAATTTTTTTTTAATTAACTCTTTCTGTAAAGATGCAAATGAAGGAGAATGGGACTGACATCAAGATTTTAGACTGGCATTTTAGTTTGGCATGACAAAATGTTGTTTGGAACAACAACAAAAAGCCCCCAAAACCAAAATCTAAGCATTTTTTAATTTAAAAATAAAAATAAAAGCATTATTAATGCCTTTAGATGACCATCAGTGTCAATCTTTGGTTCTAGTCTTAGAAACAAAAAAAGAAAAATTGCATATTCTGTATTAGAAACATATGTATAATCTGTATCTATTGATCTTTATTTTGACCAGGCACTAAAAATAAATAAGTTAATTTAAGTTTTCCTTGAATAATATTTGACATAGTTATCTTCTACTTTGAGTTTTAAATCAAATTGATTTACTAAGTATTTTCAGGGGAAGGAAGAGTGGTTTTTTTTGTTTTGTGTTGTTTTGTTTTTGCTATTTAGGCAAAATAAATGTTCCAGAGTCAGTAAGTTTGACCACTGTTCTTTGTAGCAATATGTCATAGTTCTTAAAGGGAAAAATCTATGAATGCTATAGATTTTTCTGTGATACTACAAAAAAATTATATTTTCAAGGAACTTCCTTGAAGCATGTTATAGAATTCTCCATGTAACCTCTTTATTTTCCAGTTAGTCTTCTAAATTAAAATTTTATGTAGCATATCTATACCTCTCAACTTCATATTTCATATGAGAAAAAGTTTGAATACTAAAGCTTATGAGTTATAAATACTGTCCTTGAAATTACCTTGGTCACAAACTTTATATTTTTAAACATGTGCTTGTTGCTAAACTCTGTGACCAATTCCTCATGAATTTTCATAATTCACCCTTAATTAAGCCTTTTAAAAAATTAACTGTAACCACTAGCCATATATGTACTTCTCTGATACTATCAATGTAAACTCTTTAATCTTTATGTCATGTTAATCATATTTTAGTTTTCATTAATACATTTCAATTAAAGCTACATATATTAACTAGATCAGTTTCCATAGCATATACAGAAAAACTAAGATACATTTTATGATTTTAAAGTTATACTTTACAAATTTGCTTATTTTAATGTTAGTAATTTGTAAAGAATGTTATTTCCAACTAGAAATTTTTTAAATCTACTTATTCTTCAATGTTTTCTCTTACAGCCTGATGTGTGAAAAAAGAATTTTTGAAACTGTGAATAGTGTAAGGCATCCCTTTTTGGTGAACCTTTTTGCATGTTTCCAAACCAAAGAGCATGTTTGCTTTGTAATGGAATATGCTGCCGGTGGGGACCTAATGATGCACATCCATACTGATGTCTTTTCTGAACCAAGAGCTGTGTGAGTATCTTTAGACATTTATCTTAGTTTTTCCATGACTTCTTTCTGGGAAGGAAAAAAGCTCTCTGTGCATTTTAGATCTTTTTTTTTCCTGACAGAACATAGATCTCTGCAAGAAATTTTAGAACTCCATACTTACCTTTTTGCCAAATACTTTTTGTATTTATTTACTCTTGTCCATGTTGAAAATTTCATGGATTACCCTAAATCACACTTGATAATTCAGATATACAATTTAGGTTCATTGTAGTAAAATTTCTTTTTTGCTATTAGATTTTCTCCCTAGGGAATGCCATCCAGAACCATAGCTTTAAAGGTAAACTATACTCAAAATACGGTGTTAATTGAACAGAAGATTCTGTAACATATATTTGTATGAAATATTTGCATTTGCATTTTTGAAGGGTAATTTAAAAGAATATATATCAAATATTTGCTTGCTTGTGCTTATAATATCTCTGAAAGAATGTAAAAGAAACTGGAATATATATATTGTCTCCAGAGAAAGGGGTAGAAAGCAGATTTTTCACTATAAATCCTTTTTGTATTTTTTAATTCAATGATATATGAAGGTTTTGCTTATTCAAATACACAAAAATAAATAATAAACACTTGAGATTATATATGCATTTGTATATATTTTACCAATTATTATCACAATTTTACAACTCTTAAATGGTAGAGCTAGATTTGAAACTAGGAAAGTACTCTTAGTAACTATACCCTCCTGCTGATGTTTACCAAATTTGTATCTCCAGCTCTGACTTCTTCCCTAAACTTCCAACTCTGATAATATTTAGCAGCCAACTTTTCCATTTGTGTGGCTACTAAGTATGTCATTTAGCATCTCAACATGAATTCCCAATTTTTCCCATTTCCCTTCTAGCCTCACCCACAGCTCCTCAGGCCTGCTACTCTTCTAGTCTTCCTCATCTTACGAAACAGCAATACCAGTCATTCAAGCCACAACACAGAAAGTCATTCTTGATCCTCCTTTCTCCTTACTTTTCAACATCCAAACTATTAGCGAGTCCAATAAACTCTACTTCCAAAATACATTCCAAATCATTTTTTAAAAAACCCATAAACCCAATATGAAACCTTTATTGGATTTTCTCTTGAATTTTTATCCCACGTCTATATTCTGATGAAACAGCAACTGAAGTTTGTGTAGCACTTTCATGCCTTTATTTGGATCTCATCATAACCATTAGAGGTATATAGAGCAGATAGTAATAATACTTTCATAACCGTCAAGTTTCAGATGAGGAAATAGGGGTAAGTTCAGTGAGTACTGAAGCATTCAGAAAGGAGACTGAAGCCAGAAAGTAGTAGAAAGCTACTAATAATTCATCCCCTGAATATTTAAAAATTAAAAGAAGAGAATTTAGATTATGTAGCCCTTGTGCTAATTACCATGGGAATTTGTTTGTGTTTTTTATCTTTTTTTTTTTTAAGAAGTAAAAAATGCAAGTCTCCCTAAAGAACTTTTATTTTTGCTGAGAATACAAATCATATACAAATGAAACAATTAAGCCGAGTAAAAATTCAAGAATAAGATACTGCATTGCAATACTTCAAATCTAACTTACCTCCCTTTAATCATTCAGGTCCCACATCAAGTGCCATTTCTTTGAAGTTTATTTTCTGAATGCCCTATCTGAAACACCATAACATCAGTAATCAAATCAGGTCCCAGTATTCTGTTTTATCTTCTTCATATCACTTTCTTTCTATACGATATCACCTTATTTATTTATTTTTTTACATTTTTGTTATTTGTCTCCCCTCACTTAAAAGGGAGGAGCAAGGACAGTGTCTGTCCTGTTTACTGGTGAAACACCCAGAAGAGTACCTGGCACATACTAGGCATTTAGTGAATTTTTATTGATTGAGACTATGGAATCAAAATAGTTTGATTTCTAGCTTTGCTGTATTCTAGTTGTCTAACTTGAACAAATAAGTTGCTCTTTCTGAGCATTCTCTGCTTCTGAAAAATATTTATCTTGGACGGGTGTGGTGGCTCATGCCTGTAATCCTAGCACTCTGGGATGCCAAGGCAGGAGGATTGCTTGAGCTCAGGAGTTCGAGACCAGCCTGAGCCAAGAGTGAGACCCTATGTCTACTGAAATAAATAGAAAAATTAGCCGGGCATCATGGCATGCGCTTGTAGTCCCAGCTACTCGGGAGGCTGAGGCAGGAGGATTGCTTGAGCCCAGGAGTTTGAGGTTGCAGTGAGCTATGATGACGCCACTGCACTCTACCCGGAGCGACAGAGGGAGACTCTGTCTCAAAAAAGAAAATTTTATCTTAAGGCTTAATAGAAGATTAAATTAGCTGATAAATGAAAATAGTTGATACAATACCTGACATACAGTAAGCATTTAGTGAAATATATATTTTTAGATAGACTACCCAGTTATTTCTTGAGTATAATCAGGGCAGTCTGTTTTTAAAGAACCAAAGAGAAATCAAGGTATTTTTATAGTTGTTACAGTATTGTTTTGCCAACAAGATAAGTTTGCTAAAAAATTATGTTTAAAAATAACTATCTTAAGCAATTTTAGAATCACATTTATTTTAATGAAATTCAGTAACTCCTTTAAACTTAAGTTTTTTCTTTTCCTTTTTTTTTTTTTTGAGACAGAGTTTCACTGAGTTGCCTGAGTTGCCCAGGCTGGTCTCGAACCTCGAACTCCTTACATCAAGCAGTCCTCCTGCCTCAGCCTCCCAGAGTGCTAGGATCACCACCACGCCTGGCCCAGATTTGCATTTTTAATTAATTCGTTTATTACCTCCCTTCTAGTTCAATAAATCTACCATATATCGGGCATTATGCTATGCATTTAGGATAAAAACTAAAAAAGATAAACATGGCCTTATGCCTCAAGAATTAATGTTCTAGATGTGCCTGAGTTTTCTTGAGATCCAAACTCTTACATTCAACTTCTAGATTTCATCACCTGCCTCACAGACTATTCACAGTCGACATGTCTAAAGCCAAACTCATTTTCTGCACAAAGCTTTGGCTACTTCTATATTTCTTTACCTATTCATTCCACTAAGATAGAAACCTTAACCTTTACCTCTCCCCACTCCTTCATCCTATACAGCTGATGGGACACCACATTCTGTCACACTAATTTTTCAGTTTCTTTTTGAGTCCGACTCTTAGTCTTTTTGTTGCCACTGCATTGGATGTTCTCATGGTTGTTCATCTGTACTATCATAAAAGCCTTATCTGTTCTTTTTCCCTCTGGATCTGTACCTACTTCTACTCTAGACTTCACACTGCTATCATAAATGTGATCATTCTCCTCTGGTTAAAATGGTTTGATTCTAAGAGAAAGTATTTTTCAGTATCCATAATGCAACATTCAAGGTCCTTCACCCAGGCTCTCTTTTCAGTCTATCTCCTACTACTTCTTCCCCTGATACACCCATCCTCTACTTCATCCACACCAACCATGTTAATAGTTATCAAACATGTTATGCCTTTTACACCTCTATTTCTTTTTCCTCTTAGGGATATGTCCTGTATTTCTCTCACAAATCTACCTGTCATACTGTCCTTCATTTTTATGGCACATTGTATTTCCTCCTACAGAACCAGATCAAATGTCCCCTCTAAAGTCCTCAGTGACTCCACCAGGCAAAGTTAATGGCTTCCATTGTTGAGACTGTACTTTTCTCATTTTTTAATTTTATCCCTAATATCTAGCATAATGTGTGGTACATAGCAAGGACTAAATAAATATTTGTGAAATAAATTAACTACAGAGTTCTACTTTGAATATAAAAATATAAACTAGGGTTCAAGAGCAGTGAAAGTTATTAAACTTCTTTTGATTTAATTCCTCAAACAGATTTTATGCTGCTTGTGTAGTTCTTGGGTTGCAATATTTACATGAACACAAAATTGTTTATAGGTAAGTAATTTTTAATTTTTTAATTAGAATTATAGATAACTAAGAAGAATATTTTGTGTTTAACCAGCTTCTTAATTTTCTCCTTTATCTGATAAGTGCCCTCAAAATAAGTCAAACTCCAATTTTGAAAGACATGTGGTCAGCATAGTAATTACATGATGAACTTTTTGGCTTCTAATCCATAGCCCATTCCCTAATTAAAATAGTCATATTATGAATTGGCTTATGATAACATAGTTCTCAGTAATATCCTAGTGAATATTTTACATTCAACTGATCCACTGCAGAAAACCTCTGTAGACTAGTAATACTCAAACTGTGTCCATAATGAGATAAGTAGCTTGTGCCAAAGTGTAAAATATCACACTGCTTCCCTCATTAAGAAGTTTTACAGTATATTGGAGCCATAACCGGTTTATATATTGGTACAAGCTCATTATTAGACTGTAAACAGGAACAAATAATTCATGGCCCAGCACCTAGTCCATGGACTGTACTTCGAATAGCACTGCTCCAACCAGAAAAATTATTATTCAACACTCCCCAAGACCAAGAAAGTTATGGGAAGGCCAGTCAGAATTAGGAGACTGTAAAGGTTTATTCAGACTTCTGATAGAGTTTTCAAGGTAAGGTTCTGTTTTACTTAAAGGATAGAATGTTTTCAGCTAACATAATTTGTAATGAATTAATTAGTATGAATGGGTAGCTCTTTCCTTATTGTGAATTACTCTCTTAGAAAGTTAAAACTACCTTGCAATACCTTATTAGTACTGTTAGCTTGACAGTTCTTTCTTATGAGTGGTGTATAAGCAAGATTTCAAATTTGGAGTAAGTCAGATTATCACAAATAAATTAATAAACCCTGAATTAAAGGTGCTTGAACTCCTATGCTTTAGAATATATATTTATAAAGAGATAAAACATTCCTTTTAAAATACATTCTTCCTTTTCTATATAATGGGAAAATTTTTTTCAGAAACTATATTATATAAAACAGTAAATTTGCCAAAAAAGAAAAAAAAAATGAATGCTTGTGACATAGTATTTAAATCTTAAATCATAACTTGGAAAACCCATTTTTAGCAAAAGAAAGTAGAGCCCCTGTCGAAATGATTTTTTTTACTATATTACTTACTGATTTTATTGATTTTTTTTTTCATTTTTTTTTTTAATCCGGAACAGAGATTTGAAATTGGATAATTTACTGCTAGACACAGAGGGCTTTGTGAAAATCGCTGATTTTGGACTTTGCAAAGAAGGTAATTAGATGATTTAAAGTTCTTTTTCTAATGGATTACTACTCCTTTTTACTTGGGTAGTTTTCAAGTTTGTTTATGGAAAACAAAATATTTTTAACTTTATTCTTCATTAAGACATTGCAGATTGCTCATATAACTTAATTAGCACGTTAAGAATTTATTGTGGGTATGCATAAGGTTGGGTGTCATAGCATAAGACCGAGATTCTTTGTGTATGATTAATAATTTTGTTACTACCTTAGAAAGTATTGATTAAGCACCAAATTGTCTATTCTGGGAGGATTGTGCACAGTGAATTACAGAGGCCTAATAACTTCTCTCCAGCTTCTTAAATATTAACATTTTTAAATAGGAAAAAAATAGATATAGATATCTCAAGAATGTTTTCTATATATTCAAAAGTAAATAAATAAGTAAACTGGGGAAATTTGAATCAGAGGTAACATCAGAAAGCATAAAGATTATGGGTTTAGACAATAGATAGTCCTAGGTTTGAATCCTGGCTTTGCCACTTATTTGCTGTGAGTCTTTGGAAAACTTACTTTTAACCTCTTTGAGTATATTTCCTTAACTATAAAGTGGATGTAGTTTTTTCTGTTTGGGAGTACTGTTATAATTAGAGATAAGTATATGACACAAGTACCAAACATACTATAAATAGATATTTTTGCATTCAATAGGTTTTAGTGTAACTGACATTGTCTGTCTCCCTCTCAACACTGGTAGCTTCTTGTTTCTTACTCAGGTTTGTTTCTGTAGCTCATAGCACAGTGCTTGGCACATCTTAAGTATTCAGTATGTGTTTGATGAATAAATAGTTAAATGAATAAACTTTGTAAATATTATGTCCATCACATAGCCACTGACCTAATTGCCGAATCCAGTAAATTTTTTCCCTAATTGGGCTGCTCTTTATTGGACACTATTGATTTAAATGCTTTCATTTCTGAGAGTCTGTCCTTAGCCTGCTAGTTTTTGACTAGCAGCTATATGCTAATGACTCCCAAGCCTGTTATTTCCTTTTCCATGGGTTCCAAACATTTATATTCAACTATCTACTAGGCAGCCCTACCTGAATAGCCAATAGACACCTCAAATGCTATACAAACAAAAACAGCTTCTTATCCTCAGGTAATCTAGTTCCTCTCAGTCTGTCAATCTGAAAATGTAGAACTATCTTGGATTCTATCCTACTGTCAACTTTCTACATCGTGTTATTAAGAACATTCTGTTGATACTTACTTCCTGAATATTTCTGAAATCTGTCATTTCCACTTTACCACTGCCACCCATCATCTTGTTTTGACAAGATGGTTATAACCTCCTAACTTTTCCTATCTCTAGTCTTGACTTCTCTCCCAAATCAGTATGCCATGTAATTGCTAAATTGCTAACAGGGCCCATCAAAATACAAATGTGACCATGGCACACTCCTGCTGAAATGGCTAGGACTATGACATGCACTGTTCACCCTGATCTGCCTGCCTGCCTCTCCAGCCACATCTCTTGCTGCTCCTGTCTAGTACTTTGCTCCAGCAACAATGTGCTGCTTGTGGTCTGTACCTCTCCAGCACTGTCCCCATCCTAAATCTATTTGCTAACATCTGTTCATCCTTCTGATTCAACTCAAATGTCACCTCTCCAGGCAAATTCCTCTTCTCCTTCCCCAACTCCCAAGTCTGCTGTAGGAGCCCTTCTTCACTGTTTCTACATTATCTTGCTCTTACCATATTATTATAAAATTATCTTTCTGTCTATGTATATAACTGCTTTTTTCCAGTTAGCTGTAAGCTCCTTAAAAAAAGAACTGTGTCTTATTTTCATCTTTGTGTTCCTACCACTTGGCACAGGTGCCTAGAACATAATAGGTAATTCGAAAGTATGTATTGGATAACCATACTTTACTAAGTATTTTCCTTCATTATCATAGAAATATACATAGTAGATTGTTTGAGCTCAGGAGTTTGAGGTTGCTGTGAGCTAGGATGACGCCACAGCACTGTAGCCCGGGCAACACAGTGAGACTCTGTCTCAAAAAAAAAAATAGCAGGACAGGGCCGGGCGCGGTGGCTCACGCCTGTAATCCTAGCACTCTGGGAGGCCGAGGCGGGCGGATTGTTTGAGCTCAGGAGTTCAAAACCAGCCTGAGCAAGAGCGAGACCCCGTCTCTACTAAAAATAGAAAGAAATTAATCGGACAACTAAAAATACATAGAAAAAATTAGCTGGGCATGGTGGCGCGTGCCTGTAGTCCCAACTACTCGGGAGGCTGAGGCAGAAGGATTGCTTGAGCCCAGGAGTTTGAGGTTGCTGTGAGCTAGGCTGACGCCATGGCACTCTAGCCTGGGCAAAAGAGTGAGACTCTGTCTCAAAAAAAAAAAAAAAAAAAAAAAAAAGATAGCAGGACAAGAAAATCTCTCAAAAAGAATGAAACATGATAACTATACTATATTTGGCATGACATGTATATATGACATTAAAATATCACAGATTTTATAGTATTACTATAAATAAGACAAGGCAAAAATTTAGAGGACTTGTGACTTATGTAATATGCTCTAGTAGTGAACAGAACACAGAATAAAAGTCAAGAAACATAAAATCTATTTCTGTCTTTGTTAACTAACTTTGTTTCCATAACTTTGGCCAAATCACTAAAAGGCTATTATAGAACTTGTATAGATACTATATCACTCTTTTTTAAAAATAATGTTTTGTTGAAGAAAATAAAAAAACAGCATGATAATGTAAAAGAAATTTTGCAAAAAAGAAAATAATCTCCACCCCGCTGTGCTAATGTATCTAATGATGCCATTCAAGTTTTGGTCCATAAACATACAAATTCATTTATGTTTTGCAGTTATTATATATACATACCTTATTAAATTTAGAATTAAGAGCTTTTCTTTCACATTATTCCATAAGGTGACACTTATAAGAGTTTTTAATTTAATACTTTGGAATACATAGAGATGTATCATCAATATGCAGAATGTTTATTTGATCAATGTATTACTAAATTATGAGAAACATATTTGAAAACTAGTTAGCTAAAATATTAATTCAAGTTGAATATCCCTTTTCCAAAATGCTTGGGACCAGAAGTGTTTCAGATTTCAGATTTCTTGCAGATTTTGGAATATTTGCATAAACATGAAATATCTTGGGGATGGGACCCAAGTCCAAACACAAAATTCATTTATGTTTCATATACACTTTATACACGTAGCCTGAAGGTAAATTTATGTAATATTTTTAATAATTTTGTACATGAAACAAACAAGCTTTAAATTCCACACAAAAGTACTTACAAACTAAGTACTTTTGTGTGGAATTTTCCATTTATGGCATCGTATCAGTACTCAAAGTTTCAGATTTTGGAGCATTTCAGATTTTGGAGCATTTCAGATTTTTGGATTAAAGATGTTCACCCTGTACCATCTCTCTATATTCTGTGACACATTTGGTCAACTCCTAATTATCTAAGTGTTTGCTTTTTGGTTTTTCCAAACTGTACTCAATGTTATTTTTATAATGAAGTAAATAAACTTATTTACAAGATTGAATTAGAAGGACGATAGAAATTAAAGTTCAGAATCAGTTCCTTTTGCTGTACCTTCTCAGCATCCCTTGTAATGACAAGAAAGAAAAAGTAAGTAAGAAGCATGGAAATTTTATTTATATATTTTTACCAATTAATGGTAGAGTTGCTACTTTGCAGTTTTCTCTATACCAGTTACTATTTTCTTTAAAAGTCTTTGATATGTCTGAGTTTGTTCACCATGCACAAATGCACAACTTTAATTTTACTTCCCAAGAATATCTTCTAATTTATTATGCTAGATTATTTTATTTGCTAACAAATGTTTATATTTTATCTTTTTCAGGAATGGGATATGGAGATAGAACAAGCACATTTTGTGGCACTCCTGAATTTCTTGCCCCAGAAGTATTAACAGAAACATCCTATACAAGGGCTGTAGATTGGTGGGGCCTTGGTGTACTTATATATGAAATGCTTGTTGGTGAGGTAAGCAGTATGAAATAGGTGAGAGAGAAGAAAGGAATGATGATGGAAAGAACAAAGCATGTCATTTGTAAAACCAGCTAATATGTCTTCTGCATGAGTAGAATTTAAGTTTTATAAATATTTATAGTATACTAATATTTAGCTATGCTTCTGTAATACCTTCACTGGTTTTTTAAAGATTTTTATGTGATCTGTGGAATGTATTACCAGTACTTTGAAGAAATAGTTCTTATATTTCAGGATTGTGCTGTGGTTATGTTTTATGATTTTGAGACATGATCTTATATAACTTTTCATAGGGAATAGAATTGCAGGAAGACTAATGAGAAGAATGTACTCTATCTGTAGAGAAGTCAGTTATACATTGGTCAAAAATAAATGTTACCTTCAAAAACAGAAGAGCAGTCTTGAAAAGATTAACATTTTTCCTACTGTTTTCTGTAGATTAACTTAAAATAAATTTCTGAGGATAACTAAGTTGTACACAAAAATTCTTACCATTTAGGAAACAGCTAATAATGATAATAGGCTAACATGTTATAAATTGTTAGGAATGATAATTTGGGGTGGAATTGGGAAAGAATAAATCCTTTGATAAGTGACTGAAGACTGTTTAGAGGGACTTGATCTGGAGATGCAAGAAAAATATTTTTATGAGATTGGTTCATTCCACAGTTTCTGCATTGCCAATAACCTTCCTTGTACATTCAAGGCATGAATAAATTAGCAGCTAAATGAATGAATGACCAAATTACTGAATGTCAGAAATTTCTAAAGTTTTGCTCTGTGCTTGTCGTTTACTGGCACTCACCCCAAACAAACAAACAAATGGTTTTGGTTTATCCAAATGGATAGCCCCTTCTGGTATGTCACATTGGAGTGGATTTTCTGGAAAAGGAGGAGAAGAAATGGCTAATTAAAACGAAGTTTACCATATGCTAGCACATAAGCACTATTCTATGTGCTTTATAAATATTAGCTCATTTAATTTTGCAATAACCTTTAATAAGCTCATTACTGGTCTTATGCCCATTTTCAGAGGCGTAAATGGACACACAAAGAGATTAATAACTTGCTTAAAGTCACACAGCTCTCATGTTGTAGGGCTAGGGTTTTCACCATGTCACTCTGGTTTCAGAACCTATCTCCAAAGCATTATGCTTTGCTGCACCAGAGTATTGAATTCATCCAGGCTTATTTCTACTCCTAAGACCAATGGTCCAGATTTGAATTTTTTACCTCTATTTAGAAAAGTAGTTACGTGGTATTTAGGATGGAAAGATTTGTTTTAGCCCCAATGCACAGCAGTTTTTACTTTCTGAGAGTGCCAGGAGTTCTCACAATATTTGTTTCTGTAAGCTCTGGCATACTTGAACTACTTTCTTCCCTCTTCCTTTTTTTAAGAGTACCATGTTTGTTGCTTTGTTTTTTCAACATATTATTCAAGTAAGTTTGAAATTTAACTATGTGCTTGCTTACAATTTACTCTCCATATTACAAGTGACATGCAGAAATATAAGTTTATTGTAAGATACTACAGGATTAGTAGCCAGTTGATTGTAATTCTTCCTATTCTAAAGCCATTGGAGGGTTTTTCAAAGAACAAGTAAGGAAGCTCCTGTTTCATATTTTTTAAAAGAGCTTCTGCCTGATTGAGCTTTTAATTTCCTAGAGGATAAAAGACAATGGATCTGGCTATCCCTTCACAATTGCTTCTTGGAATTTCATTTCTCTTTAATGCCTCCATAAGAGGGTAGCTGGGAAAAGAACTAAACTTAAAACTCTGTAATTTTATGGCATTAATGAAACTTTAGTGATAACTATTTGTTTTTTTTGTTTTTTTTTTTTTTTTTTTTGAGACAGAGTCTCACTGTGTTGCCCAGGCTAGAGTGCCGTGGCGTCACCCTAGCTCACAGCAACCTCAGACTTCTGGGCTCAAGCAATCCTTCTGCCTCAGCCTCCCGAGTAGCTGGGACTACAGGCATGCGCCACCATGCCCGGCTAATTTTTTTTTTCTATATATTTTTAGTTGTCCAATTAATTTCTTTCTAATTTTAGTAGAGACAGGGTCTCGCTCTTGCTCAGGCTGGTTTCGAACTCCTGAGCTCAAACAATCCGCCCGCCTCGGCCTCCCAGAGTGCTAGGATTACAGGCGTGAGCCACCGCACCCGGCCACTATTTGTTTTTTTAATCTGTGATGAAAGTGAAGTTTGGCTAAAGTTTATGTCTGTTTTCTCTATTATTACAAATAATTGAAAACTCATTGGATGTATCATGCATTTTCAAATTTGTATTTGTATACTTCTACTCATTCTGAGCACTGGAAAGACTCGAAGAATAATTTAACATACCAGCTCCCATTTTCTCTGGGATGAGAGTGAAAGTGCCAGAGAAATTTAAAGTAACTGGACACTGACGTTAGATGCTATGAATGTTGACATCTGAACAGACTATTGGATTCTTTTTATGTGTCCTTAAAACACATTTGTTAACCATCTATTGTCATCTCTGTTAATTTATAATCTATTATATTTGTAGAAACAAGGTACTTTTAACATTTTTTTAAAAAAATGTAGGTATTTCTTTGCTAATCAAAGACTTACAGAGTGTTAGTTTTCAAGTACAAAATTATTGAAGCAGAAGACAAAAGCACTCTCCCTGTATTACCACTTGAAATTCTGATTGAGAACACTTGTGAAATAGAATTTTCCACTGACTTGCTGTTTCAATCCCCAAAAGAAATTAGATTGTCCCACGTAGCAGGTATTTGATTTATGTATTTTGAATGAGTGAATGAACAAACTAAGGTTTTGATAACCGAAAAGTTCGAAATTTTCTCAGCTGTGAGCAATAAGATTGGCAGTTCAGCCTTAGGAAGTTGTGTTCTAAATTTATTTTCACAGATTCCTTTCCACTGATAACTGCTTTCTGCTTGTCCTTTATTCTTTAATACCTTGTGGGAAGTAAGCAGCCAAATCAAACCTGATGAGGCTAACTAAGCCTATATCTCCCCAGCAGTCAGTGTGAAAATAGGGTTAGAGATACTGACTCATTTCAGTGATTTTAAGGTAGTAAATGATACTCAGACATCTGTTTCCTGATTTTGAAAATAACTGAGTGAACGCTAAGCCATATGAAATTCTGAGGCAGTAAGTCACCTTCGATAGACAAGTTTTCGGCACAGTTGAGAGTTTATGCCTTTGATCATCAAGTTGTTATACTGAATATAATGTAACTACTTTTTAATGACTGAGTATCATTATGGTGATTATGCAAAATGATTTTAATACTGTGCTCATGGAAATGCCCTAAGATTTACATATACCTGGCGATGTATGCCTTTTGAGTTCCTTTCAGTCTAATTGTGTTGCCAGCTGCTCCTTAGTACAGTCATTATGTCTACTAATCTCTAATTGTGTTTTACTACCATTAATTTGCTATTGACTTTGAAATCCAAAGCACATCCCTATTTGATGTATGTCCACAGACTCAGCTTCCCTTTATTGTGACACTACCATATTTACCATACCCATTTTCTCTTGTCTTTCCACAAGATTGAGCTTCTTAAGGATTTTGTCTGTTATCTAAATATTCCCCACTATCTAGTAGATACTCTAAATATTGTCTGTCTGGCCAGATAGACAAATGAGTGAATGAAATAAATTGGAGTGGAGTAGAATGAAATGGAATGGAATGAAGTGAAAAATGATATTATATGATATGAACAAGTTTTTTGTAAGGGTCTATAAAATAAATTGGAAGAAGATTTCAGTAAGAGTATATGGTGTATCCTCTAGGTAATAGATGTATATCTATTATGACTTCATATAGTTCTTTTTTAGTTACGTTTTGGTGGGTTTGTTTCTTGGTTTTGGTTGTTTTTTTTTTTTTTTTTTCGCTGCCTGGATGTTGGTTTTACTGTGAATGGGTGATACAATTGTACGGTATTAAAACTCATTTTACATATTTGAAACTCGGACTTAGGGGGGAAGGGGGGAAAGGGCAACATGCGTAACCTAAACATCTGTACCCCCATAATATGCTGAAATAAAAAAAAAAAAAAAACTCATTTTAACTTACTCAAAGATATTTCTTCCAGTCTCCCTTTCCTGGTGATGATGAAGAGGAAGTTTTTGACAGTATTGTAAATGATGAAGTAAGGTATCCAAGGTTCTTATCTACAGAAGCCATTTCCATAATGAGAAGGGTAAGAATTAAAATAAGTGTAAGAACTTTTTTTAAAACTATTTTCATTTTTATATTGAAAGAAATTTCCCGGTAGAACTTTAGAAATTTTTTTCCGTTCATAGATGTTGCATGGTTTAGACAAAGAAACAAAAAATATCTAAATCTTTAAGAGTTATGAGAATCCTTATCAGTGAAGTTTATTTTATTGGTTTTATTTTAACTTTCTTACTTTAACATTGTGTTAGCTGTTAAGAAGAAATCCTGAGCGGCGCCTTGGAGCTGGTGAGAAAGATGCAGAGGATGTAAAAAAGCACCCATTTTTCCGGGTAAGTATGAATATTTAAACATTTTTTGTGAAACTGGAGCAATGAAGAGTAGGAAACTAAACTGGTCATTTTATATTTTGTGATCCAGCTAATAGATTGGAGTGCTCTGATGGACAAAAAAGTAAAGCCGCCATTTGTACCTACCATAAGAGGACGAGAAGATGTTAGTAATTTTGATGATGAATTTACCTCAGAAGCACCTATTCTGACTCCACCCCGAGAACCAAGGATACTTTCAGAAGAGGAGCAAGAAATGTTCAGAGATTTTGACTACATTGCTGATTGGTGTTAAGTTACTAGACACTGTGAAACCAAGCAGACTGACTGACAAGGCGACCTCTTAAAAGCAACCTTCCATTTGCTTTCTGTGCCACCAATAGCTTCTGAGTTGTATTTTTAAAAACACATGAAGATTTGTTTAAAAGTACCATTCTAATACCTTCTTGAAAAATGGCTTCTCAATGTATTTTCAACACAAATCTGAGCACTGGAAACAGTTTCATGGAGTTTAAGCTGAATGAACATCGGTCATGAAAATCCATCACAAATGAACACTTTTGGATCATTAGTCTATTTTAAAAAAAGAAAGAAAAAGAAAACCACTCTTTTATAGTCCCTAGCTTTGCCATGTGCCTGCCTTAAGTGGATGGAAAATTAATAACTTAACTATGTTTTACAGAAAGAAAAAAAGGGCTTGGAATGCTATTACTATTCACACGAAGTATGATTCTGTTTGAATAAGGCAAATGCTCTTATTTTTTTAAGGAAATTACTGTAATATCAAAAAGTGTAGTGGCAGTGTGTGCACATTTTTGAGCTTGATTTTTTTAAAAACAGAATGAATTAATGTCTTGTTTTATAAATTTTCTATATTTATTAGGAGAAAACTTTTTATTGCCTTATCTTTACCAACCATGTACCAGAGCCTCATAACTGTCCAACAGAGCTGCTTGCCAAACAATTCTTCTGTTTATTAAACAATGCTGAAACAAACAGGAACATCAGCATTTACTTAAAATGTTAAGAATGAGGACTTCTTATCAGCCTGAACCAAGATACTGTGTTACCTGTATGCATTCCCAAAGTCTAGACACTCAGTATGTTCTGTCATATCTTCTTCCATAATCAGTGAACTGATTACCCTACTTTTTTGATATTCATTCTACATTTGTCAACCTAGTTCATCTTGTTTTTATGTCTGCTGTAGAAGGGAACTATAACTTTCTTGAACCATAGGGATTATCATTGTATACATGCTGTGAACATGTATATGTGCAAGTTGTAATGTATTCTGTGTTGTAGGCTTATTATTTAACTTCACCACTTCATCACTTTTGTACAGTGGCCAAGCAGACACCTCAAACTCCAGCATTTACATTAAGTGCATTTGTATATTTTAGGCCACTGGATCCAGATTTTATATTGGCAGTTACCGAGGGCAAAAGCAATATATTATAACAGAATGTATAAATATTTTTGATAAAACAGTCTATATTTTATAAAAAATTATTATAACACTAAAGCTGTACCTCAAAAGTCTCAAAAATAATTTGATCAAAATACTTTTTACAACTCTTCAGAGGATCCGTTTGTGGCTTTTTATACTCTTATAGGGATGTCTTTTTGCAAACCGTGACTTTCCACTTGCCTGTAGTTTTTTTGTTTGTCATATTTTTCCCTCCTAGTGCACGACTTCATTGTATTTTCTTAGTTTAGTTATAACATCTTTGATCCTGGACTTAGCATGTTAGGGTCATTTTACCTCAGGAATAGCAAGCTGTTAACTAACCATTCTGAATAAACCATTTAATCACAGGGAGCTCATCTCTTAAAAATTGTTCAAGTTTCAATCTTAAGAAAAACATGAAAAAGCACACTGCTTTATGGAGAGTTGAGCTAAAAACATTTCTAAATATTTCAGCCTTGCTGGGATGTGTTGGCATGTTTTCATTGTACTCTGAGAATGATTAAAATTGTCCAGAGATGATTCATACTACCTTCCAAATTGGTTATTACCCAAGATCCTTCGGGAGAAAATCTTGTAGAAAGAGGGAACAATATGTTATTCAAAGTTATTTTGAAATGCCAGTTAACTTCCTTGGCAAAGGGCAATAGAGGAATGTAGCTTAATTGTCTGGCTTTAATTTAAACGGTGTTAACACAACATTAAAATAAAACACTAAATACTTTTGAGGTACAGTCCGCTGACCTTTTCTGGTTCTCAAATATGCAAAGAAAGCAACATCTAAAATATTAGGCTTTTAGCATTAAAAACTGACATCGCATTTTGTAACTACACCATGTACAGAAATTTTTTTTAATTGAAGTCAATCACTAAAAAAATTAGAGGGCAGGGTATATTCTCACAATTAAGCTGAAGAAAGCACTAATTTTTTTCTGTAGTTTTTAAAATATATATATTTTAGTCAGATTTAAAATTTTAAGCTTTATAGAGTGTACATATATTTTGCTATTACTGTATGTGTATGTGACTGCTCAAGCACTTTGTAAGGAAATTAAGATATTTTAGAATGGTACACTATGCATTTAAATGAAATGTGCCTTTAACTATGTTCTAAGAAAAAAGTGTTCTGCAGTCATACAATTACCACAAATGCACAAATTAAAGTTTAAATAGCTTGAAATTTGTAACTTTGGTTTTCAGTATTATTTCCTCATAGAAACTTCCTATTGATTAAACTGTGCTTTTGCTTTTCTGTGTTCAAAATCTCAAAGAATAATTAACTTAGCCTTCTTGGCAGTACTTTTTGTCCTGGGGAAGGCTAAAACCATGAAAATTCAGAGCAAATCACCCACTCCACTGGAAATAATGGGGAAAGTTTGTGTTCTACTCTTGTAAAGTCAGTAGCATCTTTTATTTGATGAATATTTATGGAATGCCCACCGTGGCCAGACACTGAGAATAGAAAGATGGGGGAAAAGCAACAAAGTATTCATAAATGGAGAACAGCATTAATATTAAAATGCAAGCACCAGTATTATATGTACTTTTGTTTAAGAGGCAAATGAATAAAACAATTTTGGCCATTTTATAGTCATCTTAGAAAAAAATTACAAATGGAATATTTTAGAACTATAAAATTATTCATGCTCTCCCTGTAACATAAATGAGGACATAATGGAAATTGTTATATATTGACTTGGTTAAAACTGCTTTATAGATTGAAATCTAACTAAATTTTTGCAGGTACTGCCAATCTTCCCAAAGCAACTGAAGGAGTGAATATGAGAAATCCAAAGAAGCAAATTCCAATCCATAGATCATAATCTTAATTAAAATTTAGAATTCTTATTTAATTCTTATTCATCTTTCGAGGTGTAGGGTTTCTCGGAAATATTGGCTTTATACCGAAGTATGATGGATAGAGACTTTAAAATTATTAAATAAATTATATGTATACACATAAAATTAGAGGTAAGTATTTAACTTCTAAGTATCAAAACTCTTGCTTAATTTTTGCCTCTATTATCATGACTAATTAGAAACTCTAAGACCTCTGATAAAATACATAATTTTGAGGCATTACTGGGCTCATTAAAGGTAAGAGAGGCCTCTGGCAACCCTTCACCGCAAAGCAAGCAAACTTGAGCAGGAGTTTGGACATATTAGGGCTGCGGCACCCAAGATTTAGGGTGGGTGTGCCCAAGAACAAAAGTAGGAATATTCAGAGTTTAGGACTAGAAGCCGAGTCTACAGAGTAGGTCAAAACATCAGGAAATTGGAAAGGATAGAAGTCGGAATGGCAGGGACCTGGTGTGGGAAATCCAGGGACCCACAAGAAGTGGGGTTACCAAGGATAGATTCCTACAGCAACACAAGTGTGAGGATGACAAACCTTGCAACAGCCGGCCTTATGTTCTGCCCTTAAATCCTCTAGAAGAGCTCAGAATCTACTTTGCACGTCACTCTTTTCCTGCTAGTAGAAGTAAATACTGGCCAGAGGAAAGCTCCAGGATGGGACCATCTAATTTACACAGATTAAGATCAGGCAGTGCCTCACATCTGTAATCTCAGCTATTTGAGAGGCTGAGGTAGGAGGATGACTGGAACCCAGGAGTTCAAGGCTGCAGTAAGCTCTGATCATGCCACTGCACTCCAGCATAGGTGGCAGAGCAAAACTCTGTCTCTAAAAAAAAAATAAATAACAAGTAATTAATACACTGTCAAAGATCCCTAAACACAAGATAGCAAGTTACCTTGAATAAGAGCCAACAGAAATAATAAATTTAGACATCCCCTCTTAATTAAAATTGCTTATATTAGAATTCTCAGATATAAATTATAGAATAGCTATGTATAAAATATTTATATACCTAAAATTACCAGGATAAGTATATAAAATGAAAATTCTAAAGAAATTAACCAATATTTGTAAAATCAAAAAATGAAAAATACTCGAATGTGAAACTAAGGATTAAATAGCAGATTGGACAATTGAAGAGAACTAGAACTAGAAAATATATCTGAAAAATCAATCCAAATAAATCGAAGGAAAATGGAAAATATAAAAGGGAGGTTAAGAGATAGGAAAGATGACATAGAGACCCAAGAGGAAGGAATGAAAGGCAATATTTAAAGACATAGTAACTGCGTATTTCCCAGAGGTGAAAAATATCCATTCAGTACAATATTTTCCAAACAGGATAAATATAAATTTATACATAGAACCATTGTGAAACTGCAGATCACCAAAGGCAAAGAATATCTTGAAATCACCCAGAGAGAAGGGACTAACTGTAAACAAAAGACTAACAGCTCACTTCTCAACTGCAACAGTGGAAGCAGTGGAACATTATCTTCTGAGTATTGGAAAACAAATGTCAACCTAGAATTATGTAGAAAATAATTTTTTTTAAGAATGAGGGCATATAGTATTTTTTTGAAGGGGAGGACTTAACTATCAAGAGTGCTGCACTAATGATTTTAAAGAATGTGCTTTGAGAATAAGGAAAATGATACCAGAAGAATGATATAAGATACAAAACAGTTTGTGGACGAATAAAGTGGTAAACACCTAGGCAAATCTAAATAAACCAAATAGAAAAGAGGGGATTGTTGGGTTTTATTTTGTTCTGTTCTATGTAAGCACAAATTCTGGATAGCAGTAGGAGGAAAGTTAGGGAAGATCAGAGCTAAAGTAATCTATAGTAGAAATAAATTCAAATAAATCACAATAAATGTAAATGGAGCAAACTCACGTTAAAAGCGAGATCAGATCAAATTTTTAAAAGCTGGCTTTATTATATTTGCAAAAAAATACATCTAAAAGAGAAGTATATAGAGAAGTTGAAAGTAAAACTATGAGGAAAAATTATGCAAAATCCATTCGGGCTAAAGCTGTGATATCTCCACCTAATATCAGACAAAATAGATTTTAGATAAAACAAAAAAATAAGCATCGCCAAGAATAGAGAGGATTTCTATGTAACAAAGATTCAATTCACCAAAAAGATAATTTTAAAATTTAAAGTATGTATCTAATAAAATAGCTTCTAAATAGTAAGGCAAAAATTGGAGCTACTGAAAAAAATAGGAAATACCTGTCATGCAGGTTGAATATTCCTTATCTGAAATGCTTGTGAAAAGTATTTCAGATTTTACGTTTTTTTTCAAATTTTGGAATATTGGCATATACATAGATATTTGGGGGATAGAATCTAAGCCTAAACATGAAATTCACTTAGTTTCATATACACCTGATACACATAGCCTGACGGTAATTTTATATATTTTTTTAAATACTAAAATTGGTGTACACTGAACCGTAGAAAGCAAACGTGTCACTATCTCAGCCACCGACATTGACAATCTATGGTGGTTTGGCATCACCATCATCCCTCACTCAATTTATATGCCACCAGTAAGCAGTAATTTTCTTACATTTATTAACATATAAGTACTTAATGGTACAAAATATGTCATCAATACAGTGAAAAAATAATGTGTTCAGGGAACTAAGCATTGCAGTAGCATCACCGGAATACCCGCATTAGCTGTTAAACAACAGCAACCACAATGGCAAGCTTTCAATCTGCATTTACGATGTAATATATTCATTAAAAGGTTACTATACACTGTTTTTCATTTTGGGGGGGTGAGGAAACATCAGAAGCAGTCGAGAGAGCAGGAAGCCAATTCTCTAGGGATGAGGCATTCTGCTGGATGGCATTTTAAAGTGTTTCCTCCAGAGTCATCTGCCTCATTAACAACAGTTTTTGTTTTAGAAGTGCCTCTGATTTTATAAACTGACATGATTTCTTGTTCTGTTATAAATGCACACTGCTCTCGAGTCCTTCAAATAGCCCATCGCACAATTTTATCATCACTATTATCACAATCACCTTGATTCAGAACCATGTTGGCTATTTCACCGTTGGTAAATAAGTGAACAACTGGAGCCTTATTTCTGATGTTAAAAAAACTTCTTCAATATTTACTTCTTCCATCTTAACAGACTGTGAAGGAGTATTTTTTGCATATATAGGGAGGTCAGACATTTTTTCCTCACTTGACATACAGAATCTTTCAAAGTCACCACCTTATCAACACTGAACATAGTCACAGGCCAGAGGTTGCGCCAGGCATGCACAGCTGTGTCTTTAATCACTGTGTTGCAAGTATTAGCAGCAGCATATATAGTATCCTTCATGCTAAACTTCTTTTGAAAACCTTCCACACCCTTGACTCTGTTCACTGCTGTTCAAGAAAGTGTTTATATATTTATTCTTCGTTGATCTAACGATTCCCTGATCACATGGCTGAATTCATGAAGTCACATTTAGGGGAAAGTACATGGCATAAACATTTTCAATGAGAATTTCAGCTGAAGCATGAGCAGAATGATTGCCAAGGAATAACAAGATCATGTAGTCATCATCCAGTCTAGCTTCCTGCAGTGAGCACAAACCGCCAGGTACAAAATGTTTGTGAAACTAATCAGAAAAGATGTCCCTGGTGACCCATACCTTTTTGTTAGCATAATATTATGGTCCTTGAAAACAGGAAGTTTACACTCATGTGTGCCTACTGCATTAGCACCTCCCAGCAGTTATTTTATCCTTGGCATCCTTAATTCCTGCAGGGGTTGTCTCTCAACAGCTGTAGCCAGTGTTTTTCTGGGAGCAGTAACACCAAAATAGTGATGTTTCATCAGCATTATCGACTTGTTCTAACATTAGATTTTCCTCAGCGTTGACCTCGGCAAACCCATCAATGAATTTCTCTGCTGTTCTGTCATCAGCAGATGCTTTATCACTGCAGATCTTTAAAGATTTAATGCCATGGCTTTTCTTAAGTGTCTGCAATCAGCCTGTTGAATATTCACAATTATCTTCAATTTTCAGTTCACTACAATAGATCTTTGCTTGTTTTATGGATCTACTCTTTGAATACATAATTGAGATAATCATTTTTAGCTTTATGCAGTGTTTTTCTATTTTTCATTAACTTCTGCTCATCAATTTCAGCATAGAACTTCAACAGTTTATCCTTCTGTTTCTTCAGGTCATATATGGTGGTCATTCCAGCACCGTACTCTTCTGTAAGATGTTTCACACTTACACCGCTGTACAGTTTTTCCAACAGCCTGACTTTCTGTGTTACAGATAAACCTAGATGCTGCTGCTTTTTCTTATCACTGTTACCTGTGGGGTATCTGCAGGCCTTTTTGACATTTTTGGCAATATCTTTACACCACAGGGCAGAGAATAAGTGAAACAACACAGTGAGTAATGCTCATTGGCCTGGGCCCTATGTGGGGCATTGTGGGGATCCTGTCACTGTCATGTTGGCCGGCACATGTGCCATTTTATTACCTTTTGTGAACGTGCTTGCATGGGGGAATATGGGCATAGGCGGAAAAGATATACCGCAACTGAAGGGGTCTGGGAGGGTCCTTTTTCCCTTGGGGATGCCAAATAAACTTGTGTGCCTGCATTTAGACTGAGACCACGGCAGGAGGTCAAGTGTGGAATTTTCCACTTATGGTGTGATGTTGGCATTCAAAAATTTTGGATTTTGGAGCATTCTGGATTTTCAGATTACGGATGCTTATTAACCTATGGTAGATTTCAACTCCCATTATTGGTAGGTCAACAAATTTGAAGATCAGCAAAGATACAGAATGTTTGAACAAAACATCAAGTTTGTTCCAATGGACATAATACAGAATTCTGCATCCAGCAATTAAGAGACTCTACATTCTTTTTAAGCACACATCTCCATGTGTGCTTATAAAAATTTAGCCATAAAACAAATCACAGAAAATTACAAAGTATAGTTACACAGATTACATTTTCTAACTGGTTAGAAATTATATATATGTGTGTATATATATGTGAAGATTTTTTAAAATACTCTAAATGATGAGTCAAAGGAAGAAATCATAGGAGTAACTAAACATTAAGAACTGAATAATAGTAAAAACACTACATATCAATACTTGAGGGATGCAGCAAAAGTAGTGCTTCCAGGGAGCCTTATAAACTAAATGCTTACTAGGAAAAGGAAGATTAAAAATTTATCAAAATGCTCAGCTTAAGAAGTTAGAACAACAGAATAAACCCAAAGTAAACAGTAAAAATACACAGTAAAATAGAAAAGACGGCTTCTTCCTTGAAAATGCTAACAAAGTAGACAAAGCTCTGAAAAGATTAAGAGAAGGCATAAATACTGTTGAAAATGCAAATACAGCAAAGATTTTTTAAAACAAAAAGTACTATCAATAACATTACCACTAATAAATTTGAAAACTTAAAATGATGGAGATATTTCTTGCTAAATACAATAATACCAATCTAAGAAGAAATTATAAGACTTAATCTCAATTATTAAAGAAATTAAGTCTAAAAGTCCACAAAGAAAACACGGGGTTCAGATTGTTTTACAAGTGAATTCTTCCAAATTTTCTTTTTTTTTTTTTTCAGGTTAGTCAAGTGAAGCAGTGGGAGTGGAGAAGGAACAAAGAAATCTATAACTCGTTGTGATTGATTAGTTGTAAATACCACTACACTTGGACCAGCCCCAAATTTTCAAGGAATAGATTATTTCAACCTCATAGAAAGTTTTTGAGATAATGGGAAAAAAGGTTAATATCTCTCAACTTGTTCTATGAAATCAGTATAATCTACATAATGAAATAGACAAGAACAGTATATTACTAGCAAATTTTCATCACTGATGCGGAAATACTAATTAAAGTATCAAATCAGATTTCAGCGTTTTTGAAAAAGACATTATTATTAAATTGGGCTTATACTGGGAATGCAAGGGTGGCTTCATATTAGAAAGTCTATAGTTGTCATTTGCCATATTAACAGATTCAGGAGACCAAGTAATACACTAAGAAAAAGCTGATCTCATTCTTGATTTAAAGAAAACAGAAGGGAATTTCTGTAACCTGATAAATGGTATCTATAGTAAAACACACAAAAATACTAAAACCAATCATACCATCCCATATGAGGAAATATTGGAAGCATTCCCTTTAAAATTGGGAATAGGACTAGGATGCCTGTCGTTACTACTACATTTCAACGTTGTGCTCTGCTGCTCTCAGTGGCATAAGGATCCAAAGGAGGAAATAAATTGGCTATTATTTGCAGATGATAGGATTGTCTATCTAGAAAACTCTAAAGACTACAATTTGCCACCAATAATAGTTTATCCAAGATGCTGGATGTAAGATGAAGACACAGAAGTTGGTGGCATGTGTATGCACTGTCATCAAAAACTAGAGTACAAAATATTCCAAAAACACAACTTCTACAATAGCAACAAAACTATGTTACCTTAAAATAAATATAATAAAAGATGTACAAGATCTGTAAAAAAAAAAAAAAAATCGTTACAGGGAGACATTAAAGAAGACCTGAGTAAATGTAGAAATACCTATCTATGACATGATGTTGGTTTTCCTCAAATTGCTCTGTAGATTCTATGCAACTCTAATCAGAATCCCAATAATTTTTTGTGGAACTTTATAAACTCATTCTAAAATTTATACATAGAAGACCAAACCATCTTATAGGGTCTTAAAGAGTGATTAAGAAATTCTTGAAGAAGAAAGGACAGAGAATTTGCCCTACCAGATACCAAGACTTATAATGATATAGCAATTATTGTAGTAATCATATTACTTAATTTATATATAATCACTTTATTACTTAATAATTATAGTATTAAGTAATGTAATATATAATATATAATATACTTAATTATAATTAGGTATAATATATAATTATATTAAGTAATAATTATATAGTAATCATAATTTACATAATTATTTCTTAAAAATTGTAATAATTATATGTAAATGATATAATTCATAAATATATATAAGACTTATGAAGGTGTAGCTGTGGTGTATATCACAAATAGGACTGTAGAGAGTCAAGGAACAGACCTGCACATATCTGGGACTTTAATATATAAAAGAAATGACATAATTTAGTGGAGAAAGAAGAAAATGTTCCATAAATAGAGTTAGGAAAATTATCTATATGGAAATGGAAATGAATTTGAATTACTGTGTCACACCATATGTAAAAATTTCAAATGGATTAAACATGAAATGTCAAAGGCAAAACTTAAAACATTGAGAATATATATAGGAGAAGAAAGCACTAGAAAGCACTGAGAAAGATTGATAAATTCAATCATAATAAAATTAAGAACTTGTATTTATCAAAAGACACCCACAAAGAAAGTTAAAAAAAGGCACAAACTGGAAGAAGATAATTTTCATTACACATATTAAAGAAAATTAATATAACATTTAGAACTCAATAAGGAAAAGAACAATGGAAAAGGTCAAAAGATACAAATGGACATTTCACTTGGACAGTAAACATGCACAATCTAAACAGTAACCAGAGAACTACAAATCAAGACCACACTGAGAAACAATTTCGCATCTGTTCAATTGGCAAAATTTAAAATTCCGACCGTATCAAGTGGTGGAGCTGGAGTGGCACAATGAATTCCTTTAAAATTGCTGAGGGAGTGTAAAGAAATGACCACTTTGGAAAAACAATTTGGTTTTATCTTGTAAAGCTTTAACATATGCGTACTTTGGCACCCAGCAATTTCACTTGACTACTGCATCCCAAAGAAGCTCATGCATGTTCACTGGGTGTCAAGGACAAGAGTGTTGATAGTACAGTTTGTATACCAAAAACTGGGATCAAATACTCATAAATGGAAGAGAATGGTTTAATACAATATGGTATATTTATTCAGTGAAATATTATAGAGCAATGAAAATTATTCACCTGCAGCTATAGGGAACAGTACAAAATAACAAAATGTGTGAAAGAAATGAATCAAATAAAACTACATACAGCATGATATCCTTTTTAAAAGTTTAAAAACTAAACTAAAATACAAATGTAATAAAACTTTATTAAACAAAGGAATGTTAAACAAGAAGTACATTGTTGGATACAAGTTATTGTTAGTATTTTAAGACTTCAGTTTGGTGATTTTACCAGTCTTCAATATATTAATAACAAATAAATAATATACTCCTCACCCTCTTGAATCCTCACTTTTCTCTTTTTTTCAGCTTTAATTCCCATACCCATCATTATAATCACTCTCTTGCATTTAGCCTCAGCTCCCTGCTCATCTCTTATTTCTTTGTACAAGCCTGTTAAAACCTCAACCCTAACCTCTGTTAAGACTATATTTGCATTCGAACGGCTTTATGAAGTGGTGGGCCCTTACAAAATTTCCCTAGCCTAATGGTTCTCAAACTTCAGCATGTATCAGAATCACTTAGAGGACTTGTTAAAACATATGGGCCTAATCCCCAGTTTCTGATTGGATGGATGAGGCCTGAGAATTTACATTTCTGGTATGTTTCCAGGTGATGCTGATGCTTCTGGTCTAGCCATAAGACAAGTCTTAATAAATTAAAATTAAAGTTGTAAAACATTGCTTTGATTTCAATATCAAACTTCAGACAGTTCCACATTTATAACATGTTTATGTGGAAATTACATTTATATAACAGTTGACTTTGTTGCTAAAGTAATAAAAATGACAAGAATGTGGATTTCAGCATACTAATTATTAAAAGTCATTATAAGGAAACAAAGCTATCCACCATATGCTAAAGTAAAGGCCATTTTCTGACCAGGAAATAGACAAGAGTTGCTGTTTATCCTTATATATGATCTGCTTTATAATAATCACATCTTGTTCAAATCAGCAAGAGAGTTAAAATCACAAAAGGAGTAGTCGGACTACTGTACTAATGTTTTTATGTAATTGTAAACTCTTTTTGTGAAGCAGTCCATACCAAAAGAGATCAGAAAAATGATACAGTAACATTTCCTTAAGTCAGCATCATTTGGAGTAGTTCTCCATGTGAGAATTTGCATATAACTAAAATTCAGTTTAGTTTTTGCAATAAAACTCATTTAAAATTAAGTAAAGCAAAAATTGCATATAATCATAATTATCCTTGAAATTCTTTAACTTATCCATAAAAATACAGTCAACTTTGCCTTCTTAGCAGAAAGTTTAAAATTTGAAAAGCTCATTTTCTTACAATGTGTTACCAACAATAGGCACGCATTTGCTGTTTCATGTCTTCTAATCGTAAATTCAATATCTTTTTTGTAACTTTAAGTACCAGAATCACTTAGCACAGTGAGACGTACATACTCAAAGACATGAAGAAACTGAGACCAGCTGCGGGACAGTGAACTCAGCTACCTGGTCATGCTCATGCTGAAAGATAAGATTCATTCGAATAAGAGGTAAGGCTGGTTACATTATTTAAATTATTTCTCTTTCTCTCTTGTGTGCATGTGTGTGCCACATAGGTATAGTTGCATTTGTGTAGATTAAACACCTATTTGGTATTGTCAAGATAATACAATTTTGTGGAGTAATCTATAAAACACCCCTCCTCCGTTCAAAGAACTGTGTCTCTCCGAGCCATAAAGACACATAAACAGCCAGAAATCCAAGAGGAAGACCACATGTTGGTGCCAGGCCTTCTAGTGCAGTTCAAGCGTTCCTACTTTTGCTGACTTTTTAGACCTTGCCTGTTTCTCTTTTTCTACTCGGATCTATTTTACTAGCTTCTCATTCCATATTAATCAGTTCTCTGAAGTCATTGCCTGCTTGTATTAACCAAATTTCTCCCCTTTTAGAAGTGCAGTAGTAATATTTTATAATTTAAACAGTCTCGCACGTGTAACCTCATTTGATCCTCAAGGGTACCCTTGTGAAGTGGGTAGAGTGACACTGCCCTGGCTCACACAGCTGCCAAGTGGCAGATCCAAGAGTGTGACCCCTCACCCCGTGCTTTATCTGCTACACCACAAACCTTTTGTTTAAATTATTTTAAATTAGACCAGTCAATAGTCAACTCCCACCAAAAATAAGATGAAGACAGATAAAAGCTAAAACTTTTTTTAGGAATATACGTCAGTGGCATTGCTTACTTCTTATTGCATCGCATCAGGACATACATAATACCAAATTTGTCCACTTTCATTGGTCTAAGTTCGATCACATGGTTAAGGTGAATCACCAGATCTCTCTTTGTAAAAATATATTTTCCCTTTGTAACTATTTAATAATAAGCAATCTGTGAGATAATATTTGAGATTATTTAAATATTCTGTTTCCCCAAAACCTTCTTCCTGGTGGTTTTATACTCCCACTTGATTATCCTCATCTGAACAAGTTATTACGTTGGGAGTCACAAAATAATTTTCTAACCCTAGTATTCCTTCTACGTTGATTAGCAGCCATACTTATGTTGTTGGGTTTTTAATGCTTTCCCTTTTCTCCCTTCCCCTTTTTCTCCCTTCCTTCAGTGTTTTGTTTTGTTTTTGCTTTGTTCTTGTTGTTGTTAAGTATTAGTGTGAGGGATGGATTTTTTAATTCATTGTACTATAATCCATCGCTATTAATACTTTTTCCCTGGGTGCTTAGATTGTCCCCAAATTCGACCCCATTGGCCTTTAAGTACCTCCTTGCTTTCTTGCACTACAAGATGTTCCAGGCTTGGCCGGGCGCGGTGGCTCACGCCTGTAATCCTAGCTCTCTGGGAGGCTGAGACGGGCGGATTGTTTGAGCTCAAGAGTTCGAGACCAGCCTGAGCAAGAGCGAGACCCCGTCTCTACTAAAAGTAGAAAGAAATTAATCGGACAACTAAAAATATATAGAAAAAACTAGCCGGGCATGGTGGCGCATGCCTGTAGTCCCAGCTACTCGGGAGGCTGAGGCAGGAGGATCGCTTGAGCCCAGGAGTTTGAGGTTGCTGTGAGCTAGGATGACGCCACAGCACTCTAGCCAGGGCAACACAGTGAGACTCTGTCTCAAAAAAAAAAAAAAAAAAAAAAAGATGTTCCAGGCTCACTTTATACTGTTCCCTGCAAACCTGGAGTTAGTCATTTCTTTTTTGTGTTTTAGTGGAGAAAGGGTATTGAGAAATTAAAATCTGATTGCTATTGTGAAATCATGGCTCCTAGACCCTGCCAGTTCACAGAGCTAGGAACGAAACCTTTTTAAAAATCCTGTGTTCGTGCCGCTACCTCCAATTTAAATGGCGCATCCCAGGCTTCTTTCTCAGCTTCTCCCCATTTCATATTTGCGGGTCTCTTTTTTCATTAAAAGCCCTCATTTTCAAGGGTCTGATCTGGTGATTCAATTACATACTAGAAAGTAATATTTTTGACTTGCTCTAGAAAAATTTGATCAGTTTACTAAAGAGATCACTACATTTTTCGAAAATTGCATGAAAGGTTAAAAGCCTTTATACTACTATTAATACCTTCATGCCTTGGGTGAATGGATCAGTGGTCCTAAAAAGTCTACTTTTCTGGTGATTGGTGTCATAGTTCCTAATTGCTCTTTTTAGCTCTTTATGCAAAATTGTCCCACAAATTGACTTGTCCTAGAACACAGATCCACGTTTTGGATTCCCAAGGGACTCTAGTTATTGTTATTGTCATGGACAGCATTATGCTAACTTGTAGCATTTGCTTCTTCATGGTTTTCATTAAGTCACTTTTGAGTCATTTATTTCTTGTGAAATACGGATATAAGACAACACAATAAAAATCATAAAAAATGCAAGCTAACCAAAACCAAACAACATGCAAATGTTATAAAAACACTTTATCACCTTATTTGACTAACAATCTGTGAACTATGCAGGAAACATTTAAGAATGTAATTATTAATAAGAGGAGGGTTTCTGTGGAAAGAATAGCTACTCTTACCTTTCACAAGTTTGAAGTTATTTGAAAAAATTAATCTCAGTAATTTTTTCTCTACCAAGCTGCTTATCAACCACATAGTAGATGTCCAAGAATTTCTAGCAATCTAAACACCGTGAGAGGTGTGTGGGGCTTTCTCATCTACCATTCTGGGCTCATCAAACCCGGGGCTCTTTTGGATAAAGTAAATACATTTCAGTCCAATCTCTAAAGGACTATGGGTGCCTCCTTGGTAGCTGCTTTCCTTTGCATGCCAATTCTGCTGACTGCCCACTCTCTTGAGTTGTTTGTGTCATACTCTAGTTAGGATGAGTAGAAAATAAGGCCATTTGGCACGGTGGGCATTGACATTTTATGTAGTCCCAAGAGATTCAAAGTCTGGTCCTCAGCTTTGTAGGTTCAGGTATCTTTATCAGCTCATAGAATGATTGGACTTTGAATTGGAATATAGGTTCTGCTATGTGTAACAGACCTAAAAGAGCATAATTTGAATAAAGGAGAGGTTGGTGCGGCTGCTCTTACCACAGAATTATCCAGGGACTCAGACTCCTTTTAGCTTATTGCTCTGCCATCTCTAGGTGCCCAAGTCTGTGTAGCCCAAGATAGCTCATGTCACATTCTTATTCCAGTAGGCAGAAAGAGGGGAAAGGGAGGGAGCACACCCATCTCCCACAATGGAATGATTCAGAAGTTGCTCACACCACTTAGACTCTCATCCCATTGGCCTAAAATTAGTTGCAAGAATGATTGGCACAGATAATGTTTATCTGGCACATATATATGTGTGTTCTGCTACTACAAAGGAGGGGAGGACAAATATTGGACATCTGTGCGTTCTCAAGCACTCTATATACATTCTTCTGCTAGTTTCTAGATGCCGGTGTACCCCAGAGTTCTGTTCTAATCCCCTTTTCCTATCCCATCAACACACTGTTTAGCCTCTAAATGCAAAATACTTATTATTTCTACATCACTAACTGAAATTGGATTCTTCCAGAAAATTTAGACATGTATATCTAACTGCCTATGTGACCTTTCCACCTGATCACATGGACAGCTTAGATACAGATCAAATTGAACATGGTCATGGCAGAGGGTCGACTCCCTCTTTCCACCCTTTCCCTGCTCCTCTAGTTCAAGCTGACCCCATGCCCAGGTTTCTTAATAACCTCCTAACTGGTCTCCCAGCTTTCACTTTTGCCCACCTATAGTCTAATTGCCCATTTAGCAGCCAGGGCAATCTTTTAAAAATGCAAACCCTCCGCTGATTTCTCACCTCTTTCACTGTAAATATCAACCCTTTACCCTGGCTCACAAGGCATGATGTGGTCCAGCCTACTTTTCAAACTCATCTCATTGCCCTCCTGCCAAAATGATCTCCTTTCTGTATAGTCTCTAAACACACCGAGCTCTTTCCTTTCTTCGGGAAAGGGTGTTTCAAAAGGGAACAAAATGGATTACAAAATCAAATGTTATTTGGTTAAGATGAGGCCTGAGATGTTTCCACCTGGTTTAGCAACGTGGATGTCATTGAGGCCGTGTTGAGAGCAGTTCTCCTCGTGTGCTGAGAGTTAAAACTAGCCTGTCATGACTTACAGGGGGGATGAGAGGGAACCTTGCAAGGAGTTTGGCTATGAAGGGCAAGAAAGCGCCAGGGATTGGGTGGCTTAGGACATGGAAGAGAGTGGAATGTGTTTGCATGTGCAGGAGGAGCCAGTGAGGACTGTTGCCAAACTGCTTGCTATTTCCACAGGATCCATGCGGTCTGGGGCCTGGTCTGGTTCACGATGCTCATCTTCCCTCTTCGCAGAGATCTGGTCAAGGAAAACCCGATTCATTTTTTGACCAGTCTTTCCCACGATGGAACTAATCAAGTTCTCATTTGTGCTCTACCATAACCTGCAACAGACTCTTCATACTTTATTGTGTTTTTGGTTTCCACTGTGTTTTATTCAAATTTCCTTCAGTTACTGGCCCATAATTTTAAATCACCACTCAATCCTAGGACAGGAAATTTAAGAGTCAGAGCTTCAGATTTGAAATCACTCATTGGAATCATCTACTTGGGGAGCAGTGTCAAGTAATGGGTCAAATTGTGGGTCCTGGGCAGGTTACTCTCTGTGCCTCAGTTTTCTCATCTGTAAAATGGAAGTAAGGATAGTTTTTGCTCAATAGACATCACTCTTTTTTTTCTTTTTTTTAACTAAAGCAGTTCATATAATTTTATTCACATTTCAACTCCACCGGAGTCAGGGATGAAGTGTCATCTTCTATTCTAAGAAAGAAGTCTTCAGGTAACGCCTCAGGTGCTGAGCTAACTGGTCATCGTTAAGAACATAAGGTTTATACTTTCTCTAATTCATAGATCTCTGGGTCTCTGGAAGCATCAAATGAATCAGCATCCTGCCAGAATCCACCAGTCACCAGTGTGCTTCCCTTCCATCTTAACACGAGGCTCACTTTGACATCGCAGGTAATTGTGCATTTTCACAATGTAGTAAGTCACAGCTCGTAAGTGTGGGGTGGAAGTTCCACTGCCCATCACAAAGTAATCTGTATATTTCATTTCTGGAGGAACCTTGATCACAAAATGTCTCTTGCATTTTCTTGCCTCAGAAGTGAAACCATCACCAGTGTGAAACCTGGGATCAGTATGTGCTGCTGTGTCGGACTCTGGTTTTCCCTCACCGGGGGGCCCGGCTCTGCAGCCTGCACGCAGCGCCGGCGGTCAGGCGGCCTGGCCCGGTGCTGTCCTGGCCACTACCCAGGACAGGGCCCTGCGCCACAGGAGTGGCCGAGCCGCTGGGCTTCCATCACTTTGATCTGCCTTTCCCCCTCCTATTGTTCAGGAGTTGCAGAAGACAGAATTCCCTCTAAAAAGGATTTACTTTTAGGTATTAAATGACTAACAGAATCATTGGGTGGACTGAAGAAATGCTCCAGATTTAATTTCTAGGACTGACATCCAAAGCCCTCTGCAGGACTGGGCCAAGAAGGAGTTGCTGCTTGTGCCACAACCTGGCAGTTGCCTGGAGAGACTGGAGGCTGCCACTGCTTTTGCCATGTGATGCACACCACCGAAAGGGATGCCGTGTGCCTGCTCAACTCCTTTTTAAATTTGAGTGCCATGTCAGTGCATCTGATTGGTGAGTACTTAATTTACATCCCAAAATTCAGCTTTAAAGAACGCTGGGATTTTTTTCTCAGTCTCTGCTATTTAGGAAAGAATACTAGAAGGTGGTTGGACTGTATGTTGAGCAAGCCCATTCACACTATTTGCCAGAAAGTATTAGTGATTACTGTTACCTAGTTCAACTACTTCATCCTACAAATGAGAGAATTAGGCTCAGAGAGACTGTGACTTTTCTCAGGTATATGGCCAGGGCTTCTTCCCTCAGTTCAGTGTTTATTCCTCTAACTTGCTGGTTCCCCATTAACCTACAAGTGCTTCGCTTGCGCTGTACGTTTCTCCTATTTCTCTTTGGAATGTCATCAGAAATATTTTCTCCATGTTTAAATTTACATGCTGTGATAATTACACTGTATTCTGCAGATTAAATTTAGAATCTGTGAATCATTCTAAAAGTTGCTTTTATTAGCCCTTGTTCCCTTGTCCCAATTTTTTTTTAAATTTCTTTTCAGGAAATTGAACTGTCTTTTCAGTTTTAAGCCAAAGGCAACAAAAAGAACATATATGTATGTGTGTGTGTGTGTGTGTGTGTGTATGTGTTTGTGTGTGTATATATATATATATATATATAAATAGAGAGAGAGAGAGAGAGAGAGAGAGAGAGAGAGAGAGAGAGAGGGTCTTGCTCTGTCACCCAGGCTGGAGTACAATGGCATGATCACTGCTCACTGTAACCTCAAACTCCTGGGCTCAAGTGATCCTCCTGCCTCAGCTTCCCAAGTAGCTGGGACTGTAGTGCATGCCACCATGCCCGGCTATTTTTTTTTAAGAGACAGAAGTGTTGCTATGTTGCCCAGGCTTGTCTTGAACTCCTGGCCTCAAGAGATGCTCCCACTTTAGCCTCTCAAAGTGCTGAGATTACAGGCGTGAGCTACCACACTTAGCCAAAAGAAAAGAATTTAAAGAAATCATTTTTATTTCAGATCACCATTTCAGACAATACAAGGTAGACTTTTCCCAAATCAGATCATTTTTTTTCTTCTTAGAAATAGTTCCACGGCCATCTTCGGAATAAGAATTGACATTTCTCTATTTAACTAAGATCTACTTCCTCTGTTCTAGAAACTTTCATAGAATAGGAAAATAAATCTAAACATTTTAGTGCTTTACCATTTGATCTATAAATGAATTAAGTTTTAGTCCTAAGCTTATACTCCAGTGTGGTTTCCTACCCCCAAAACAAACCCTCTTTATTATGTTAGCCAAGTTTCAAAAAGAAACAGAGTTCAAAGAACTTTCTTTACAGTTAAGTTTTATAATATCAAAAGCAGGAAAAAAAATCAATTGTGACTTTGACCAAAGGAGGAATGTTGTCTTGTTATATATTGCTTAACCAGCATTTGAAATTAAAGTCTGATGTCTGTTCATTCAGTAAACACTGATCCTAATTACTGGTCACTAGGCCTTGTGCTTGATGCAGACAAGACGGGAAAGACAAGGTCACTTCTTCCATGGAACCTGCAATCCACTGGCGGTTCATGTAAGTCACTTGGCAATGAGATTACAGTGTGATCAAGTGTCTTCTAGGGGAAGGACAAGGTACTCTTGTCCTTCAAACCAGTACATCAGAAACCGAGGCTGGAAGTCAGTGAAGACTTCCCAGAGGTCTTGGTATTTAGATTGGTACTTGGATAGGATGTTTGTATTATTAATTTCTTGAGTGATCAGAGAGTCTGACACAGCTACTAAATCCCTTGGAATTTTCTGGGTGAGAGAAGCATCTTTTCTTCTAATATGGTGATTCTTGGCAGGCTCCCAGATAGCCTCAGATGGGGGATGGTTGCCAGGGGAACCAACCATGTGATTGAGGGGTTTAGTCCCACCCCCAAGGTCTTCAGGTGCTGAAGGTTGAGTTGATACCAATGGCCAGTGATGTCATCAATCCATCATGTCCTAGATAATGAAGCCTTCATAAAACCCCAAAGGAGAGGGTTCAGAGAGCTTCCACTTAGCTGAACACACGGAGGTTCCTGAAGGGTGGTGTGTCCAGAGCATGGAAGCTCAGCGCCCCCTCCCACATGCTGTGCCCTGTGCATCTCTTCGTCAGGCTGTTCATCTGTATCCTTTATAACGTCTTTTATAATAAACGAGTAAATGTGTTGCCAGATTCTGTGAGCTGCTCTACCAAATTAACGGAACCTAAGAAGCGGGTAGTGAGCTCCAGTTATAGCGGAAAGTATAGATGACAACGTACCACTTGTAACTGATGTCTGAAGTCGGGGTGGGGCAGTTCTCGAGGGCCTGAGCCCCTAACCTGTGCGATCTGACGCCATCTCTGAGTAGATAGGGTCAGAATTGAATTGAATGATAGGACACCCAGCTGGTGTCTGCTGGAGAATCGCTCGGTGTGTGGGGAAATACCCTTATGCATACGGTGTCAGAAGTATTGTGTTGAATGGTGTGTGAGTAGGAAAAACTTTTCCTCTCAGAATCACCTTTTCCCGCCTCTTACACCAAATGCAAGCTTAAGCCTCCTGAAATGGCAGTTTAAATGTCCACCCCTGCTCCCTACCCGCTCTCAGAGAAAGGCCAGTTAGGGTTACAAGCGGAAGTTTGTGCTTGTGAGGGATGCTGGGGCCTCTATGGCCTAGAGATCAGCCGACAGTGCTCTTGCATGATGCTTGGTGAAGGCAGTGTGTGTGTGTGTGTGTGTGTGTGTGTGTGTGTGTGTGTGTGTGCGCGCGCGCGCGCGTAAATATCTAGGACGGTGGCGTTTGGGGGATCAGGGAATCATTCAGTAGCTCCACAATTGGCAGATGAGATTAAAACTCCAGCAACAGGAAAAGTCAGGGCCACTGACAATTAGAAATATTGGCATGGGGCGCAGAGGCCTCTTGGCTGGATTAGGGCCATATGGGTAATAGGCTGCCCCCCACAGCTGTTCGTCTTGATAATTAAAGTAAATCTTGCACCTGTGATACAAAGTTAGCTGAGGAACCAAAGGCAACCATGGGTAAAGTACATTTGTTGCTCTGAACACAGGCTTACTATCAAGAGGCACTCAGTTTAAGAAGCATTTAGTTTGGAGGAAGGCCTAAACTTCTAGCCATTAACTCCTTGTCACCTGGACTGCTTTAAAAATAATTCAGAAATTCTCAAAAGCTTTGTTCAACAAGACAAATACAAGTTTTTCATTTAAACATTCTCTTCAGTAGTTGAATGGAATCCTATTTGAAGGGTACAAGTAAAGTCGATCCTGAGGCAACCTCCTGTGAAATGAGCTTAAATGGTATGATTTAGTGGAAAGAGCGCTGGGTTGTGTGATTGAGACCTCACGTAGTCCCATCTCTGCTACTAAGTGAACTTGTGTAGATTTTTTTTTGATTTCTTTAGAATTCTCTGATGTACAAAATGGGAACGAACATCGGACCAGAGCACTGAAACTCAGATTCCATCAAACTTGCAATCAAATTCTTGAACTCTCAAGAGTTAATAGCAGGCCGGGCGCGGTGGCTCACGCCTGTAATCCTAGCACTCTGGGAGGCTGAGGCGGCCGGATTGTTTGAGCTCAGGAGTTCGAGACCAGCCTGAGCAAGAGCTAGAGCCCGTCTCTACTAAAAAAATAGAAAGAAATTATCTGGACAACTAAAAA
>NW_012153062.1:9850497-9913086 GCF_000956105.1 Propithecus coquereli | reverse complement strand
ACCCGAAGGATGGACATATTTGAAACACGGACTTGGAGGGGGGACCAAGGGCAACATACGTAACCTAAACATCTGTACCCCCATAATATGCTGAAATAAAAAAAAAAAAAACATACTTCCTGCCCCTAATCTTTAAAATCAGTTTTCCTGATCCAAGTTTATAAATGTATAGAAAACAAAAAATAGACCAAATGTTGGCATACGAGGGCAGGGCCTAGATTTTTACTTTCCCCTTTTCTGTGTTTTTCTAGATACCCAATACATTTTTAACCAGGAAAAGACCGAACAAATATTACTATACCTGAATCAACTATATTTAAATAACACACGGCAAAAGTTGAAAAAAAAGAAACCCAAAATAATGGTTATTTCTGAGTGACTCAAGGGTGTTTTCATTACATATTTTCCAAATTTTCTATGTGTATGTATGACCTTTGATAACTGCAAAAAGATCTAGTTACGTGGTTGCAGCTTGCAGTCTCCCCTGCACAGGAAGTTACGTGGTTAATCGCTGGAACCTGGGAGCACCATGGGCACCACGTTCTGCCCCCACGTGCAGACACAGGGATGTGTGCTGCCGTGGACCAAAGATGGTGTGCAGGAGGGAGATGCCACTGAAGATTCCTTCTTTCTAGGACTCACTCTGGATGAGACTGGTTCTACTTGCTTGGAGTATAAATTTCTTCACTAGACTTGCAATCCTGTATTTGCATTGTAACACTCTTGTGTTTGCTTCTCTGGCGTTCTGCCCCAGGTTTAGACAGTACTGGGAGAGCATCCTACATTTTGTTGAAAATACCATTTGTCTTCACCGTGCCAATACCTATCCCTCTTCCATGGTCAACAGGATGACAGTGGAGGTCCGATCTTCTGAAGGGGAAAGCCCACTGTGGACTAGAGCCTGAACTTGCCCACCAGGCCGCAACAATAGGAGATTGTAAGGTTAGCACTAGATTAGGGCAGATGTGTTAAGAACCACGACACCCGTTTTCACAGCAGTGTAGTTTACAGTGGTGATGTCTGGTATGGACTTAAGTCTCCTGTACAAACTACCCACGCGATAAAAAGAGCAAAATTTTGGTCTTTTTTTACAGTGCCTGCAGTCAAAAGACCCTAAATCACTGTCACCCAAAGAGTGAGAAGCAAAATACCTAATACTCAGAATCACCTAGGGGTGCTGATTTAAAAAGTTCCTGGAGGCTGGTTGCGGTGGCTCACGCCTATAACTCTAGCACTTTGGGAGGTCAAGGCAGGAGGATGGCTTGAGGTCAGGAGTTTGAGACCAGCCTGAGGAAGGGTGAGACGGTGTCTCTACTAAAAAATAGAATTAGCCAGGGTACTAAAAATAGAAAAAATTAGCTAGGTGTGGTGGCACACACCTGTAGTCCCAGCTACTCAGGAGGCTGAGGCAGGAGGACTGCTCCAGGCCAGGAGTTGGAGGTTGCTGTGAGCTAGGCTGATGCCACGGCACTCTAGCCCGGGCAACAGAACAAGACTCTATCTCAAAAAAAATAAAACAAAATAAAAAAATAAGAAGTTTCTAGAAACTCCAGGGACCAGTGATCTCCATTTTAAATGCTCTTTAACCTATGAGTATCTCAACGAAGAATAAAAAAGAATTATAGATATGTAGATTCTATAAAATGAAATGTTGATATCTAGACATTACAATCGGTTGATCTGCTGCTATTTATTTACCAGCATCATCATCTCTGCTCAATAAGCTGACAAAAACACATAAACATTTGAATCTCTCTCGAGGTGGTGGCTTTCAAGGTCCAGGCACATCACTTTTTGCTTTTTAACACACTGACTGCCACACTAGAAAAAAAAATTTTTTTGCTTGGGGCCACGGTGTTTTATTACAAAAACAGAATAAAAACTTTGAAAACAAAATAATCTTAATTTAATGAAAAATGTAATGAAAAAATTTACTGACTTCTATTCATTCAATCCACGTTTTTAGAACTTGTCAATATTAATTGTAACAATAAGAACATCAATGAGATTTTCACAAACCAACTGCAGGGTTTTGCTCACGAGGCCCCAGGCTCAAAACTAACATGAGTTAAATACAACTCACACAGCAGTTATATGTATTAACACATTATCTTAATCAATCTCATATACACATCCTTTCAAACTGCAAACTAAATATATTGTTGATGTTAATAATGGCTCTCAAAAGTTTTTGCTATTTCCACAACTTTATTAAAATAAACAAATATATAAAAGGAAAACAATGAAAAACGGGGACCTCTATCAACTTTATTAGCTGCAATGATTTGCATTTGTAATTATATACCATAAACTTTATATAACATATAATTATAACAAAAACTTTAGTTTTGAAAATGTTTTATTCAAGAATTACATAATTTCAGGTATCTTCCAAAATACAGTTTCCTAGATTGCTACAAAAGAAAGCAAATTCAATAAGAAATTTAAATCATTAAATATGTTTCACTAATATATACAAACAGAATGCCAAGCAATAATATTTAGCCCTGGAATGCGTACCACGTCTTTGTTTTTTTCTCATTAAAGGCTCAAACCAGCACTTTGTATAGGCTATGTACAACAGGCGAAGTTCCACGTTCGTAGGAGTTTGACATTAACCACCTTAATCTATAGCTGCGGCAGTTTGTCCACTGGGGTGTCAAATTTGAAGTCTGTGGGGAACAGGTCTGGGGCTCGAGGATAGATGAGCCTGTAGGACTGTCTGATTGTAACATCAGCAACACCAGCAATATCTCCAATTTCTAAAAGACAAAAATCAAAACATTAACCACAAATACTAACCTACCTCCTTTCTATTACTTACATTCTAATTTGTGAGATTTGGTAGTATAAAGTGCCAAACCGAAAAACAAAACCAAGATACTGATTTTTCAAAAACGACAATGGAAATGACATGTTAAAAGGCAGAAAGCAGTAGCTAAAGTCAATAACAATAATAGTGGTAGTACTTATTACCTTAAAGGGTTGTCATTGTTTTAAAAGGTTCAATTTATGTAAAACATTTGAACAGTGCTCAGAGCATAGCACTATGAGCGATAACTATTATGTTGGGCATTGTATTTAGAACTGACTGCTCTTTTTTCTTTATAAATCTTTTTAAGGATCACAGAAGTAATCCATGAATACATTCTTATAAAAAAAATTCACTTTCATTTTTGTGTTTGAAAGTTCCCCTGCAACATTTCCCCTAGCTAACTTCTGTTGAGAGGTCCTTGTTAAAAACAAAATGAGATACTATAAATATTGTTCCACAATCTTTTTCTACTTAATACAGAGATCAAACAGCTATATATTAATATTATAGGGCATAAGTCGATTTTTTCACTATTGCAAACACATACTTGAGCATACATTTAGAGCTCACGTGAACATCTCTAGTCTTATAGAATCTTAATAGATTCACTTTTACCCTTTAAGTCATTAAATGTCACTTTTTTCCCTTTTAAAGTCATTAAAAGCAATACCCTTCCCTGGGCAGGGAAGAAATGGACCTTAAATTTCAAGAAAACCCTTCATTATAAAGCATAAGCAGCAGAAAGCACCAAGATAAATGTTTTTGTGTTGTTGATTTTTTTTTTTTTTTTTTTTTAAAGAGATGGGGGTCTTGCTTTGTCACCCAGGCTGGATTGCAGTGGCTCAATCACGACTCACTGTAACCCTGAACTCGGGCTCATGCAATCCTCCATCTAAGCCTCCTGAGTAGCTGGAACTACAGGTGCAAGCCGTTGTGCCCAGCTAATTTTTTTATTTTTTGTAGAGACGGGGTCTCACTATGTTCCGCAGGCTGGTCTCAAACTCTTGGCCTCAAGCAATCCTCCCACCTTGGCCTCCCAAAGTACTAGGATTACAATTGTGAGCCACTGTGCCCAGCCTTGTGCTCTCAACTAGAATAAACTACAATTAGGAATGAAGGTGAGGACATTCTGCCTAGCAGTAACATCTTAATTTTACCAAAAGACTCAAAATTTCCTTAAAAAATGAGTGGAGGCCAAAGGGAATAGATAATGGTGCACTTAAATATCTAATGATTGGCTTCCTCACTCTAATCATCCCACTGTATCATTTATTATTTTATCAATATACAGCCTAAGCTTAGGTGAAAGGCTGTTCTGAATAGGGTATTACAAAGTTATTGAAGCCAGTAATTCATTAACTTACTTTTAAGTTAAGAAATTGACTTCTTTCTCTTTGTAAATCTTTAAGGATTACAGAAGTAATTCATGAATATATGCATGTGAAGAAATGCACTTAATACTTCTGTATGAAAGTTTCCCTACAACACTGAATTCAAAATGAACTTAAAAGGTTGAAACCACTTATATCTACTTATTTCATAATTTTTATGAAGAAACTGTGAATATTACACAAAAAGAGAAAAAGAACAGGCTTCACAGAATGTTAAAGGTTGACGGTCAACACGTTTACAGTTTGTCTATCTATAGGGTACCATGCTGGGCAGTGAGACACAAAGTATGCCCCCTCTTCTCCAAGATTTAAAAAGGCATGTTTGGGGAAGAAAAGAGTATTCAAAATGACCGGAAATATTTAGGGGGAAAAAAAGAACTTCTAAAAATAAAAAATGTACAAACTAAAACTAAATAATTCAAATGAGAAAAAAAAAGTAAGTTTGTACACAGGGTCATGCCTCCAAACATTTTTATTTATGAAGCACTTAAAAGCAAAATACTGTATTTTCTTAAGCGTTGATGCTGAGGAACTACGTCTTAAGTGTGGGTTTTGGATATTGACCTGCCTCACACTTAAAATGGAAAAACGATCACACGCCGCTACAGCCCTTCACAATTTCATTACCACCTTCCAGATACAGAACTCTACCTTTTTGGGTCTTCTTCTCAGCCGATGCTTGTGAGGCCATGTAAATTGCTGCTGCTGCCACAGAAATGGGGCTCCGCCCAGGAACCAAGTCCAGTTCCACAGCTTTACGGGCGATATGTGTAGCCGCCATCTGCACTTGTTTAGGAAGACAAAGGTTGGAACAGAACCTGGACATGAAGTCTCCAGTTGTAATCAAATCCACGCTGGTTTCTAAAGCTTTCAAAATAAGTTTAAAACATCGACCAATTTCTTTCTTAGAAATTCGTGATACGGCACATATTTCTGAAAGAAAAAAAAAATTTAAATACATATAAGCTACATGGTTCATTTTAAACCTATCATTTCTGATTACAAAAATAATACATTCTAATTGAAAAAAATTCAATCTTGCCTTAAAGATGAAACCTTAATCTTGTCAGTGATACTTCCTAGAAAGCTCATTTAAAATTTCTTGCTTAATTATGTTCATCATACTTTAAATTTAGGTCTTGATCTTTCAAAATATTAACTTCTCTTAAATTTCAATTCATGCAAGTAAGTTTCTTCAACTTATTATCTTAAACAAAAACTTCCTTGATATTTATACATTAATCTGTTGTAAAGAGTGTATAAAGGAAATGAAAATGATAAGTATTAGTGTCGTGACACAATGTCATGTGTACCTGCACTCCCTGTGATTATAGGCTATCACTCAGTGAGATAAAATACTGACCTTGTTACTCTAAAGATTCAACCACCGTACACTTTCAGAATAAATTTAACAAAAGCCTGTTTTAGCTGTAATAACAACAAAAAACGTGATAAAGGCCATCGTCTCTTCACTTTCACATAAGAAAACAAGTAAAAAAAATTAAATATTAGTTGGATGAATCAAGGGTAAGTACAGTCTTCAGCTAAACTGAGATTTGGCTGTGAAAGTCAGTGTATCATTGCAACACTGTGAATAAGTTGTCACATATTCATGGGTAACTGCAAACTGGATGAAAAATACCAGTTCTTTCAAAGCCTCCAACTTAAGTGTGAAAAGTGTAAACACTGTATCTCAAGAGAAGAAATTTCACTAACACGTTCGAAGGCTTGACTCCCTCACCTGTAGAAACCTATGCTAGGAGTGGGAACTATTTTCATGCATCAATGAACAGACTTACCACAAAAGGCCTACTTAGGCTTATGATGCCAGGCCTCAAAGCCCACAACATAGTCAAAAGATCTTACTAGCAAAGAACATAGTCGACTTAACATGGACTAAAACAACCCAGTATGCATGGGCAATAAGATCACAGTATTAATTTGTCATCAAGGAACAAACTGATCAAGGCATGGTGGCTCACGCCTGTAATCCTAGCACTCTGGAAGGCCAAGGCGGCAGGATTGCTTGAGCTCAGGAGTTCAAGACTAGCCTAAGCAAAAGTGAGACCCCGTGTCTACCAAAAAGAAAGGAAAAAAAAAACCCAGCTAGGTGTCGCGGTGCGTGCCTGTAGTTCCAGCTACCAGAGAGGCTGAAGCAGAAGGATCGCCTGAGCCTAGGAGTTGGAGGTCGCAGTAAGCTACAATGATGCCACTGCACTCTACCCAGGACAGCAGGGTGAGACCGTCTCAACAAAAACAAACAAGGAAACTAAGTACCCCTCCTCACAATCCCCTACCCCTTCATTAAATAAAAAAAAAAAAAAAAGTAGGCACTGGCAAATAATGCTCAAGTAGACTGTTGTACATAACAGCACAGACATGACTTAGCTTCTAAATGTCAAAGCTGCCTAACTTTGGTCTGTTACTTTAATATGATGTAGATAATGATATTTTTATCTATGTAATAAAAGCTTACCTTTAAATGTCCTAGGAACTCCTTCTTGTCTACAGGCAATATAGAGACAAGCAGAAGCTATGGCATCATTAGCTCTTCCCTTTAGGCTCTTCTGTTCATACACTTGCTTGAATAAATTATTTGTTCGATCCTTCAAAGCAGAGAAACTCAGTTTAATTAACTCTATGCCGGTTAATTAGTTGCAGTATCAAAATTTCATGTGTTCATTAAATTATGTTAAGTTAATGCCAGAATGGCTTAAACTTACAACTATATTTCGAGGTAGGTTGATTCTGTCTGCCATGGTAGTAATTTCTTTGAATGCATTCATCATTGCCCGATCAGAACTACTCATTGTTCTTCGATTTTGGTACTTAGAATTGCCAAATTCGTCAAAACTTGCAGCTCCTGTACCCTGTAAAACAAAGTTTTATAACCATGCAAAAAATTTTTGGAAAACCTGAATGAACAATTTCTATGAAAATATAACTTATATGATCTGATTCCACATATCCAGGAAATCTGCACTGTGCAACCTGCCTCTCTTTCAAATAAAAATGTACCACGGTTAAGATTTTTTTAACAGGTTTTCTATCAGATACTTAAGGAATATGTAATTCTAAACAACTGTTCGAGAAAATGGAAAACTTAAAGTGTATAAAGTGAATATAAAAATGATATCTAACTTTATAAAACCGAATGGGGAAAAGTCCAATTTCATTTATAAATATGATATAAAATATTAAATACTAGAAAGCAGAATCCAACAGGATATTAAAAGGTAGTATATTATGACCAAGTATAAACTGTTCCATAAATGCATAGATATTACTAAAGAATCTAGTAATATAAAACACCATATTAATAGATCTAAGGAGAAAAATCATATCATTTCCAAAGGTGCTAAAAAGGCAAGTGAAGAAAACTCAAAATTCATTTTTGATAGAGAACAGTACAGATGAGTACTTCTTCACATTAGAAAATCACTCTCCCAGGCCCAAAGCCACCACTAAGATTACTAGAGAAATATTAGCAGCATCACCATCAAAGTCAGAAGCAAGACAAAGGCAAATCCTACCACTATCACTTTGCAACATGGCACTAGAAAAACTAGCCAATATTATTAAGAGAAGAATCAGAAGTACAAAATTGGAAAGCAGGTGATAAAACTATTCGCAGGTATTATCTTTGTATACTAGAATACTCAAGAAAAATCACTAAAAAATCTCACTATTGCTATAAATTAGAGAATTCATTAAAGTGGCAAGGTCAAGATTAATAAACAGAAATCAATACCCTTCATATGTACCCAGCTAGAGGACAACGAAAGAAAATATTCCAATTACAACAGCAACAAAAATCTAGGAGTAAACTTAAGAAGCATAAGATGTTAGGAAAAAAACTTTAAAACATCTCTTGAAGGACACATAAGAAACCTAAGGAAATGGGAAAGCACACCATGTTTTTGCATAGAAGATTTATCACAATGAAGTCAATTTTCCCTATGTGAATTTGCGAATAAATCTAACCAACATCCCAGTGAAAATAATAACCAATTTTTTTTTTTAAAACTAAACTAAGTGATCCTAACTTTTAAGTGGAAAAAACCAATGAAGAAAATGCTGAAAAAGAAGAGCAACGAGGGAGGACTAGTGCTACTGGGTACTAAATCAGTGTGCCATGGCATTCGACCAACTGGACCAAGATAGGAGAAGATAGGAAGTCCAGAAATAGTACCAAGTGCATACAGAAATTCAGTGTATGATAGATGTAGCATCTTCAAAATTTTTCTTTCCTTTTCTCCATGAAAGCATAAACAACTTTCAAAGGATACAGAAGAAACTAATAGTAGTGGTTACCTGTTTGGGGGAGAGAAAGGAGGTTAGAGTGGAAACTGAGAGTTTGGGGTTTGGGGATCAAGGGTTGTTAGGTCTGTTCCAGGTGGGATGTATAGGATGGAAAAGTATGTATAGGCTGGAATGCGGTTAATAGAAAACTGAGGTTTGTGAAACAATAGCCGTAGCTATCTGTTAGATTTTACAACCTCCAGTGACTCTCCAGACTCCAGGAAAGTTTACTGTATTTTTTTTTTTAACCCTTTTTTGTTTTTGAGTCATATATTTCCTATCGAAATAAAAAAAGTCACATTGTCAATTAGTTGGAATCTTGTATTTTAAAATGTGTCTGTAGTCTATTTTTTTTTCAGCCTGTAAGGCTAAAGCAAATTCAGAAATAACCTACTTAAAGATATCTCTGAATACTGTAAAACTTTTTAACCTAGCTTATACTGTTTTTCAAATTTGATATGCTATTTATTAGAGCATGAAAAATATAATAACCTTTTTTTTTTTTCCCACAAACTTTCTTTAAAAAATAGTATATGCTTCCTTGATTAGTCCTTTGGAATACTGTCATTATTACTTCCAATATAGATAACAGAGCAAAAAAGAGAGCCAGGTTGCTAGGAAAGTTGTGTAACTGCTTTACGTAACAGCAGCTATTTACTGAGCATGTAGTACACAATACATGTTGTATTATAAATACTTTACAAATGTTCCCATGAAACCCTCAAGATCTCTAAGAAGTACTATTATTCTCATTTTACAAATGAGGAATATGAAGCTTAGGAAAGTCATAAATTCACTAATAATAGAAAATAAGCTACAATGAGCTCCCATTTATCTTAGGTGGTGTGGAGGGAAGAGAAAACATTCTTGATATTCAAGGAACATATCAGTATTAACTCACAAAGATCATACTATATTCAACTCGTTTTTTTGTGCAAAATGTGCTTTATGAAAAAAAGTCCTAAGATATAAAGACTCTGTAATTTTGATTTGATGGTCTCCCCTTTGAGATGGAAGAAACACACAAATCAGCCATCATTCACAATGGTACTAATGGCAAATCTTGTTGACAGGTCAATATTCTCCCATTGGGGCAGTGACTGATACTTTTGCAAAGTTCTCAAACTCCCAGGTCTTTGGTTACTCTGCACTTGGTACTTCTTGCTGAATGGATTAATTACCTTGCCAATCATGGTAGACAAATCTCCATCACTCAGTAGAGGATTCTGAGAATCGCCAACTCGAGATGGATCTTTTGTTGCTTTGTCATTGCTGAAAGTTCTCCATTCAGATCCCACATCGATAACCCGGTCACCTAAGAATATAAGCATACATCTAAATCATCTTGTCAAGATATGGTTTACTTAACGACACTGTTTTTTTTTTTTTTTGAGACAGAATCTCACTCTGTTGCCCTGGCTAGAGTGAGTGCTGTGGCATTAGCCTAGCTCACAGCAACCTCTAACTCCTGGGCTCAAGCGATCCTACTGCCTCAGTCTCCCGAGTAGCTGGGACTACAGGCATGTGTCACCATGCCTGGCTAATTTTTTCTATATATTTTTAGTTGTCCAGATAATTTCTTTCTATTTTTTTAGTAGAGACGGGGTCTCGCTCTTGCTCAGGCTGGTCTCGAACTCCTGAGCTCAAACAATCTGCCCGCCTCGGCCTCCCAGAATGCTAGGATTACAGGCATGAGCCACCGCGCCCGGCCAACGACACTGTTTAATGCCTAACAGAGCTGTTTCATTCCTAGGAAATCTCAACATGGACATCTAGGTCCCAGCTTAAATATCATGTCTCAGACCTTTGTTTCTTTAACTATTGTACCACTTCAGTAAGAACCTTTTTTAAACATTATGCTATGATCACATTCTAACTCTTGGAATAAAAAAGAGTTAGTCAAAAATAGCAAAACAGAGCTATTCACATGTAATGAAAATAAAGATCAACCATTATAATAATGCTTAAGAACCAAATTTTGCACAAAAGTTGCAGCAGGTATGGGAAAAAAAGAGAACACTTTTCAGAATGGTATTCATGCACATAATATTAAAAATCATTAAGTTTTCATAAGAAATGTTTTATAGAAAATAAGCCTAAGCTTCAAATTAACTGATGAAAAATATTTTTGGCCAAAACTTAAGCCTAGAATTAGTAAGAAGAAACCCAGGTAAGCAAACTTCTTAAGTAAAGAGGCAGCAGCTAGATATATCAGGTCAAAAACAAAAACAACAGTTTTTCCTTTTGGGGGAAAAACTTATCTCTGGTAATATCTTCAGAGTAGACAAGAGTTAACACTGAACACTTACACATACTACTCATTGTGCCCTTTGCAAATGTTCTCATTTGATCCTCCCCGTTTTATAAGGTAGGTACCACTTTTATCGCCCCTTTACAAATTAGATTAACTGGCCTAAGATCACACAGCTAGAAATGAAATGCACATCAGCTTCTGGAGTATGTTCTACCCTGTATTTGGAAAACATTAGCTTTTTCAATGAAGTATGATAAAATCAAAAGCAAGAACCAGACCATTTTCATCTTTGTGTATATATAACAAGCAGAAAGAAGAAAGGAATGGTAGAAATCAGTTACTGCAGCAATGAAAAGAAGTTATGGTACTGACAATTAATATAATGATTAAGAGTACAGACTGCCACATGCTGCTTAGCCTTGGACATATCGTTTCTATGTCTTCACTTTCTCAGCTTTAAAATTCTCCATTGACCTCATATTATAAAGACTGTAAAGACTAAATAAGCTAATATACATGCACAGTGCACATAAAGTACTTAAAAAGTAGTTCTAAGTGCTCAATATTAGATATTTACTGCTATGAAAATAAAAAAATGGCAACTATTCTGAAAGTTTCTCCCTTTTTGGTGGGGTTGGTAAGGAGAGGCATCAGTTTTAAAACATTAATCTCCATATAAGACTTTAAAAGTATCAAGTGTTCTACTGCAGGTATTTGGTCAGTAGAACTGCAAAGGAGGATGGAGGGAACAGAAGGAATGAACTCCATGCTAAATCTTTTATTTTATATATTCTAATTCTAGTGATACATTTAAGAAAGCAGGCAAACGCACAACAGAATGACTTATTCCTGAAGGCTTTGGAAAATTTGTTTTTCTTTAAACAGTCACTGACCTGGGAGTAACCAAATGTCACCTGGACTATAAGATGTCCATGTCACAATGGGACTGAGATTAGAGACAGGGTCCCCATTTGCCATTCCTGTATGCAATGAGAACAGCCAGGGAGACCAGAAGTGGGGCGATCAGTTATAAGACAATTTTAGTGTATCATGTTAAGCAGGTACCCCAAAGGAGAAAAAGGTTAGATGGATGGGACTGTCATGGATTTCTGTTTCCTTCCCATAATAACAAACATCAGTAAACTTGGGAAGCAATTCTAATTATATAAATTAGATTTTAAAAACTTACCTAAAAGTATCAAAAAATCTGTCATTGTTCACTGAAGCCTTACTACCGTATTAATCAACAGGACTACATCTCAAAGAGATCACACTAAAGAGATTAATCTTTCTTCCTTTTAGAAAAGAATATTTGCTCACTAAAAAAATAGATATGTAAGAAAAAAAATTATCTGCATTCTCAACACTCAGAAATAGTCACTATAAATATTCTGTATATGTTCCTTTGCCTTTTATAAAATTTGAGTGTATAAATATTTTATATATTTTTAAAAATTAAAATTAGATCAGATTGTTTTTTTATGACAAGCTATTTTTACTAAATTTATATCATAAACATAAGAATAGTGTTTTAAGGCAATATTTAGCCCTTTTAGTACCATCCACCAATTAAAGTGATACCATGGTATTCCCATGCACTTACGTTTTCAGAGGAGAAAAGAGAATCTAACTTTCCTATTTGGCAAAAAAAACCCCCACACAAACATGAAAAAACAAAAATAATTATGGCCTTTTTAAACCTGGAGTTACTAAATTGTAAGTTCAAAAAAAGTCAAATGTCTTCATTAATCTGTAATATTTTCATTAACACAAATGTATTAGGAGAAGACTACAAATGAAAAGGCAGGTAGGTATGTCCACATCTTTTAAGTTTCTCTAGAAATCTAGTGATAAAGCATTAGCCAAGATGCTTCATTTCACAGCATTTTCCTTTTGGCCCCAAAGTACCTTACCACGAGTTTCATTTATTAATATTACTTGCTTTATATTGCCTTTAAAAAGACAAGTTGGATTTTAAAAAAGGTAGTATAGTATACCTAGAAAACCCAGCACTGGGTAGTGATATAATTTTTCCACATACATAGGAATGATCTAAATGACTCATTCAAGAATCTGTGGTTTGTGCTGAGAACAATTCCCTCTTTTTATATTAATATTTTACTGCTCAAAGAGCATTTATAAGGAAGAAAATTCCTAAAATAACTCCATTAGCACACCATGAAACTACAAACAGCCCAGAAAAAGTGCATGAGTAACAAGAAACAGGGCAAGACCATTGAAAAAAAATCAGAATATATAAAAGATTTTTATTTGAAGAAAATTTAAATGGGGTAATATTTTAAAAGTTGCTCTGGAAGAAAACTGCAATACAGAATCTTTTCGAGGGGTAAGTTGTACAAGGCCGCCACTATTTGGGTATAATCAACCTTTAACAAGGAAGAAGCCTGCCAATTAACATACACACACCCCTTCTAATATCTTTTAATGTTCTAGAAACAGAAAAAACATGCCAACTTGTACTAGTTTCCTTCTTAACCACACACTGATTTCTGTATAATTAACACCAGATAGAAAGTCTATATATGAAGATTTCTAATATCCAAAATAATAGCACTACAATATATACATAAGAAAGCACTACTCCTCCCTCCATCATAGAGTATGATCTCTAACACTTTTAATCAAGTTCCCCAACCAAAAAAGTAAACACACCCAATGTATATATTTACATATTACACACACATATAGCTCTCAATCCATGTATTAAAGCGATGTCTAAAGTATTAACTAAAATATTTTACCTTATTCTGAAGAGAATGAGTTTCATCTCTTGATTTTTCAGGAAGAAACTGAAAATAATTGTCAAAATCACTTGCACCTGTTTAAAGTGGTGCAATCACTTTGGCACCTAACTTAGGATTTGGCAGTTCACTCGTTAAGTGCAGTTGGCATCCTGTATCAGTATGTTCTGCATCCGTGCTTTTAGCCAACTCCAGATCAAAAATATTTGGGAAAAAAAAAATCACATCTGTAGTGAACATTTATACTTCTTTTCCTTGTCATTATTCCCTGAACAAGACAATATAACTATTTACATAGTATTTACATTGTACAAGCATTTTAAGTAATCTAGAGACAATTTAAAGTATATGGAAGATGTGCACGGGTTATACGCAAATACTGTGTCATCTTATACCAGGGACTTGAGCACCTGTGGATTTTAGTATCCCAGGAATATCCTGGAACCAATCCCCCATGGACACTGAGGGATGGAGGGTATTTACCTACAAAAGTTTCATATAAGAATGTTCATAGCAGCACTATTTATAATTAGCTAAAAATTGAGAACCCATCAGCAAGAAAATGTGTACAGTACAATATGTCTCAGCAAATAAATTACTGATACATGCAATAACAGAAATGCATTTCAAAGTTTTTGAAAAATTTTTGAAATGTTTTTGAGCCAAAAATGTAACAAAAAAGTCCACACTGTTATGATTTCCTTTATATGAAGTTGGAAAAAAAAATGCCAAAATGATCTATGAGATTAGAATTCACTACAGTGGTTGTTGTGTGGAGCTAGGGGTAATTGGAAAATGGCATAAAAGAATTCCTGAGGTGAGGGAAAGGGCTGCTATACCTTGATGAGGTTGTTGGTTATACCAGTATAAGCACTGTCAAAATTTAAACTAGACATTTGGGACCTGTGCATTATGCAATTATACCTCAATAAATTAAAAATTAAAATTCACTCCCACCAATATGCTGTTGATTTTGAACTAAACTACACCAAACCTATATATTATTTTAGGATAGAACAATTTTTATCAATCATTTTTGGCAGGGAATACTCTCCTCGAGGTCTTCTTTTAGATTTCAAAGTATTATGTATGTTACATTTAAGATTTTTTTTTTTAATTTCATTTCAGCACATTATGGGGGTACAGATGTTTAGGTTACGTTTGTTGCCCTTGCCCCCCCGCCCCACCAAGTCCGGGTTTCAAATATGTCCATCCTTCGGGTGGTGCGCATTGCACTCTTTGTGTATGCATAACATTTAAGATTTTCTTACATTAAAAATCACATTTTCTAACTAGCAATTGCTGTAATATTTTCTATGCTTATATTCAGCCACTTTTAACAGACAATGTTTACAATTTGATTTCAATATTCTAGTTATAGAACCCCATCAATCATAAAAAAAAAAAAAACTTATTCCCTTTCCAATGCTTAACTTCCATTTCTATTTTATATCTAAAGCACTGGTCACAACTTTCAAAACAATGCTCTTGATTTTAAACAGAAACATTTTAACATTATACATATAAATAACAGGTAAATTAAAATAGTCTTCTATTAAAGCATCATTCTACTCTAAGTATCTTACATAGGAATAAGTGTTTATTAAATGTCTGTCATCTTACCAGACCATTGTGTTTCTCACATTCTGTCTTCTTATATTATGAAAACTAACCATAGTTGTTTGTGGGTTATTATGCTTTACTATTTATGCGTTAGGATAAATTAAGTTTACTAGAGTCACAGATAATTTCAAAAGCTCAGCAGTTTAAAATGAAGATTTATTTCTTATTCCTATTATATGTCTCTCGAGTGACAGTTGGGGGCTTTGTATGCCATTCTTATTTCAAGGTGATAGAATCTCTATCACCTGAGATATCTCCAGTCACCTTGGTAGAGGGAAGGGAATGTGGTGAATTATACACTGATTTAGTGGTTTCCAACCAAAAGTAACCCTGACATTTCCATTCACATGCCACTGGCCAAAGCCAGTCATGGGGTCATGCTTAACTTCAAAGGGGGTAGGGAAGTACAATTGAACCATGTACCCAAAAGGAGAAGAACAAAAAGTGTCAGTGAATAGCCATTAGTGCTGTTCCATGTGACAATTAGCAAACAGAATTCAGTACTGTATTTGGGGGGATTTATGTATAAATTCATAAAAAAGATTGTTCTATGACCTCCTTTTTGTACCAAATGACAAACAGGAATCAGAGTTAATTTCATTGTATTCTGGCATTTGTCACAGAGAAGTAATCTGTCAATACCATTTTAGGTCCTTTGAGAGTAATTTCACTGGTTGATTGCAAGACTTTATTAATAAAAAAATTCAAATTTTAAAAGGATACATTCCCCAGTAGTGTGTGCAACTCTTGATTTGCAACCCTGAGGTCTTTTGCTAGGAATGTAAAGTTTTCTTCTCTTGTACCTTTAACATTTTACCTTATTCACCCTCAATCTTCAAGTAGCACTATAATGACTATCTCATCTTTCTATATACTACAGGTATGTCTCAGGTTTGTTCTCTGCTTTACTGATTCATTTTCTAGAATATTAAAGTCTGCTAACTGCTGCCTAAAAACAGTTGTATTGCATTTGTCTCCTTGTGCTGTCTTATTTCTGACCACAATAATATTTAATAGTAACACTATGGAAGCTTTAGCTTAGTGATCACATCAAATGTTTTCTATTATTTAACTTTCTTCTAGTAATTAAACTATGTCAGGGGCAGAATTTTTTGCTACGTATATAGGATAGAGTTCCTCTTTACTGTAGTTTGTATTCACAGGCTTCATGTTGATTTTTAAGCTTATTCGTCCTATAATAAAGAATTGTCAGTCCAAGCCCAGTGGTGGTAATAATGTTGGAAAAATCTTCCCATCCACTGCTACCAGTATTCTCAGTCTCTCTGGGTACTACAGAGTTTCTGGAAGATAACAGATGACCCAAACAAGATAAACTCCAAGTAGGATTCCAGAAGTTTATTATGAAATATAAAGGAAAGGTTGCTGTAATCAGGAAAAATAATATGACTTAAACAAATAGAAATTTCTTATGTTAACACTCCACACTTAATAGTCCTAGGCTAGTGTAACCCAGGCTTTTTCTATCTTTCTGGTAAGCTGCCTTCATTACTGGGAAGGAGAGAAAGGGAAGACACATCTCTTCTTAGGGAAGGATCTAGAGTTGCACACATCTCTTCTACTGACAACCCACTAGTTGGAACTTAATCACATGACCATACCCAGCTACAAGGGAAGCTGGGATATATAGTGCAGATCTGTGGTCCCCAACTCATGGGCTGGTACAGTCTGTAGTCTGTTAGGAACCAGGCCGCACAGCAGGAGGTGAGCAGCAGGTGTGGAAGCTGAAGCTTCATCTGTATTTACAGACACTCCCCATCGCTTCCAACAGCATAAGCTCGACCTCCTGTCAGATCAGCAGCAGCGTTAGATTCTCATAGGAGAGCAAACCCTACTGTAAACTGCACATGCGAGGGATCTAGATCATGGGCTCCTTATGAGAATCTAATGCCTGATGATCTGAGGTGGAGCTGAGGCAGTAATATCTCCACCCCCTACCCCCAGTCCATGGAAAAATCGTATTCCATGAAATCAGTCCCTGGTGCTGAAAAGGTTGGGGACCGCTGGTCTAGATGGGCAGTTACATGCTGTTAAAATTCAGGGTCCTTTACTCATGGAAGAATGGGGAAATGGATACTGCCAAATAACCAACACTCTTGGCTACAAGAATAACAGGGTAGGGGGAGAGGAGAGGAGAGAAAGAATGTCCAGTAAAATCAATGTACTCTGCCTTGTATTCCGAAGGAAACAGTACACAAAGACAAATTAAAAAGACAATTAACCTCCTTACCATGCAAGCTATGTAAATTCAACCAAAGATATTTTGCAGGACAATATTAATTGCTACCTTAAGTAGCAATTAAGGTAGCAATCTTAATAGTGCAGGAGGAAACTGCAACATACCAAAAGCAATCAGGAAACCAGTATTGGAGAGGGTCTGGTTTTCTAGCCTGACTTAGACTCTTATAGAATGTTTTTGTTTCCTGTTTCTTATAATTTTATAAAGGCATTTTTAAAAAGGGAATATGAAGAGGAATTTCCCAAAATTTCAATTTTTTCTGCTATCTTCCTGGAAACTGATCTTAAATATTTTGGCATACAATCTGTAATAGAAAATTCAGAAGTAGAAGTCTAGAACAATTTCCCCAAATTACTTGTTTTCACAGGCTAGATTTGTCTAATACTCATTTAGTATAAAACTACACATTTTTTCAAAATGTGCTAATAAGTCTAAAGTTCAGGAATCAGAATGTATTATTATTCAAGATGGATAAACTCAAGGCATTCAGTATTTTTTTAATTAAAAGTAAAAAAAAGAAATCCAAGGTGCTTTGGAAAAGTATTTAAACTAACACTTTATAAATGTTATAAGTGTTAAGTGAGTCTAATGTTGAAAATAAAATGTTATTAGCTTTCCTTGTTATTTAATCCTTTCTACCATTCCTTCTCATGACATTTCAAAGAATCCTAATTTTTAGTCTAGGGTCACTATACATTCTTTTTTTTGGTCCTATCTTGCAATGTTAAAGAGAACTCTCATCAAGAGATACTTTATAAAGAAATACTATAATAATAAAGCTAGTCTCTAAATCACAGTTTGTTCCCATAATATAAATTGAGAAGGAACTCAAAATGAATTATCTCCTAGAAACAAACCATATCATGGTTTATTTCCCAGACCAGCCGATAAAAGCCCACTTTGTCCCTGATGTTTAGACCCTAAAGAAAACCCTGTACAAGTTGACAGCGTAACTATTACTTGGAAAACAGTTTCTAAGGGAAAATACATTGTAAGTTCCATCCCCGAATATCTTATTACGTCTTGCTTTTCCTCAGATACAAGCAGGTCTGTAGCAGCAGCAGCACCTCAGCTGAGGCTGGTTGAAGATGCATCCTAACCCTGGCCACAATAAACTCAAGTCATTCACATACTAATACTTTTCAGTCCTCTATCCTATGGCACAGGTTTTTTTCCCTCTACTTGACATGAATCTCCCCTCATAAACTTATTCAGTCTTAAAGACTGTGCGTCACTGTAAATTCAATAGTAGTTTCTCCAGAAAGTTACCATTTCCTTTCTTTGTATTTTCACCATACTTAGAAGACTTCTACAATATAGCTTTTACCACACTGTGCTGTATTAATTTACCCTCCTCCCTTCCTCACCCTATCCAAAGAGTTGCTCCAGTGCTTGCTTATAGCACTTCATCTTTCTATCACTTTCAGTGATCAGCGCAGTGCTTAACAAAGACATTTGGTAGAAAGACCAGAGGTGTTTAAGTTCTACAGACCTGGATTTAAGTGGCTCTGTCACTCACTAGATGAGGAATCACAAGCTAATTATCTAAGCCTTCTGAGTCTCAGTTTTCCCTTCCGTAAAATGGAAACAAGCTACCTCAAAGAACAATTTGTTAACCAAGCGAAATTTGTAATTTTCTGATACTTAAGAGAACATTGCCATTTTTAAATTAAAAATTCTACATCAGGCAAGAAGGCTGTATCTGAAGGCCAATCCAAGAATTTCAAACTGAATACAAATAATGCCTTACTTTAAAAACATAACTTGGCCATATTAAACTAAACCTGGATTCTTCCCTCTAGGAAACACTGTTAATGCTAATTTAAAGATGGTAACCCAATAATCTTTAAAACATTGGACCATTAATTATGCCAGACCCACACTCAAACACATGTTGTAACTGACATGCTATGAAGAATGATATCTCAGACTTAGAATCATCCTCTTTTTCTACAAAGTTAAGAAAAAAGCATTTGTATCTCCAAAATATTTATCAGTGAAATCTCTTACTAAAATTATAGTATATACTTCATACATTACTTCATATGACTCTTAACAATTCTGACATGTATGATATCTGCCTTTTTGGGGAGAAGAAAGGGAGACTTATTTTACAGATGAAAAGTGTTCAACTTGAAGAAATTATGTAACTTGACTATACACAACTAATTAGTAAAGCCAAAAAACTAGTAAAGCCAAGCCTAGGTTCTAGAGCCATTGATTGCAGTTCTACTAGGAGTGATGAAGACACATAATTATAAAATATATACCCTACAGGAGTTTGCAGCCTAGGTCTGGAGACATGGAAAATAGGAAGACAGATGAAAAATTCTGAAGTACAGAAAATCTCAAAGAATGTGACAAATTGTACAGTTAATAGTACAGATTTGTGTTCCTCCATAGGTTACCAATGTATGACCCTCATTAGAGTTTCTGGGAATGGAGCCTAGAATCTTTTTAAACACATTCCCCAACTGACTCTTACTGCACACTTACGCATTCATACTTCAGATTCACCAGTATAAATAATATCCAGAATGAGTTTAGGAGAGAGAGGTCCAATTGACCAATTTGTCTCTTTCAAATACACCTAAACTATTTCCCAGTATATCCTTATATTGCTTTTAAGCACAATGAAAGAATTTTTAAACGGCACACAAAAAAGTGGCTTTAACTAGAAATGATACTACTAGTTTTAACAACCCCTCATTATGAAACGCTAATTTATAAAAGTCATGATAGACCAATTTCACATTTTAATAGCTATTATAACAGTTTACTAACCCAACACTTTGCTAATTATATATATCTGTGTATGGGCAATGTACAAGGTCAAATTTATGAACTGATGATCCAAATATAATTATACTGCCACCTCGTGTTCAACTTCTAAAATGACACACTATACTAAAAGGATTTGGCAAAAAAACACCCCAAAAAACAAAAAACCCACAAAACAGTGCTGTTAGAACCAATAGCTTCCTGATAGGAACAAGAGAGCACTGCTTTAAAAATTGTCCGTTTTAGAGTCACTACCAATATTTTAAGGCTCACCAATAAAATGAGATAGCTAATACCAAATCGTAACACTTTGTATGTTTAAAATAAAAATTCTGTAATTCAAATAAAAGAGAAATATCAATCGGACAACTATTACTTATTGAACAGTATTAAAAATAGCATTAACAATAGCCCAAAAATTTGTAAACCAGTTGTAGGAGAGATTAAATATTACACAGCTATTTAAATATTGAGGAAAAAACATTAAACAAAAGATAGTAAACGTGTGACAAACTGTATTTTCTGAAGATGGCAGCAATAATATCTCCCATCTACATGTTCTACTGCAATATGACCTCATCACTCTCACACTGAGGTGGGGACTATTTCTCCATCCGCTCCAATCTAGGTGGGTCCTATGATGGTTTTGACCAGTAGAATACAGAAGTGATCTTGTGCCATTTCTAGGCATAGCCCTTAACTACCCCCATCCAGCTTCTACTTTCTTTTACACTTGCTCTTGGGATATTTCTCTTAGAAACCAACTACCATGTATAAAATATGACAACTCTTAGGCAACTACTGAGAAGCTCTGGAGGATGACAGATCTATGTGGGGAGGCCACGGAACACGGAGACACCAGAAATGCTACTGAAGATGCCATTACAGAAGTGGATCCTCCAGGTCTGGCCAATGCCAACTGCCCAGATGAGTCCTTCCCAAATCACCAAACCATAAAATCATGACCAATAAAATGGTTGCTATAAGCCAACCAACCTTTAGGGTAGTTTGTTATGTAACTGAAATAGAAACTGATTCCTGAAGTATGATGTTGCTTTAAGAAATACTGAAAACACGTGGCTCTGGTTTTGAGACTCAGTAATGGGCCTCAAGAAGACTGAGTGAAGGTTTGAAGGACAATGAGAAAGGTGTTATTAGAGATTGGAGAAAAGGTAGTCTATATAAGTAATTTTTTTGTATTATAAATTATTTCATTTAAAAATGTGATAGTAACGGGGTCTTTTAGTTGCTGACTCAGGTGAGTAGAGTGATGCATGGCTTTGAATATGAAAGTTGGATAGTATCTAGCCCAACTAGATATAACTGAGTTTGATACTAAGGAAGATTACTCACAATGGGCGTCCTAATTTTCAAGCACAAATTAAACATTAAATATAGGATTTTCCAAAACCACTCTGAAAAAGTTTCAGTTTCTAAAGCTGTCTGATCATTATTTAAACCAAAGGCTATTGAGATGCTTATTCAATAAATATAGTATAACCTAAAAAGTTTCAGTCAATGTAAAATTTTATTGCAAGCACATTCAAACCATGTACACCAAGATCATTTACTAGGAAACACATGATATTGTCTAGATTCAGATTCCTATGAAAATCATTATCTCAAATATGAAAAAAGCCACAAATGTTATACCCTTAGTGGGTTGCAGAATATTTGCCCGGCTTGATTTCTTCCCTGTTTTCTTAGCATAAAAGGTAAACGTTAAATTGAGCTGGCAACAAAGAGCAGATGCCTTTAAACCAGTGGGACAATGCAAATTCAATTACATATATAGTTATGTGCTATATAATGACATTTTGGCCAACAGACCACATTTATGACAGTGGTCCCAAAAGATTATTAATACCGTACCTTTTCTATGTTTAGATATGCAAATACTTAACACTGTGTTACAAATGCCTATAGCATTCAGCACAGTAACATGCTGTACAGGTTTGTAGCCTAGAAACTATAGGCTATACCATGTAGCCTAGGTGTATAGTAAGCTGTACCACATAGGCTTGGTTTTATAAGTACACTGTGATGTTCATACAGTCATGAAACTATTTCTCACAATGTACCTCCATAACTAAGTGATGCATGACTGTATAACACAATCTAAATTTACTACTGATATATAACAATGATATATATACACAAGCACATGTGTGGCTATATACTAATTTAGACTCATGACCTGTCATGTTGAATTAAGCTATTTTCAACTTAGAAATAGTGCTATAAACTATAGAAAGGAAGTTTTATAGGATTCTATTTTAAATTTTTCAGAACTTAAGATTTAACACTTATTAGTGTTCAATACTAGTAAGTCAATAAAGCAAAACTAAAAGAAAATCAACTTCCTTTGGTTTGATATAGCAGAAAAATGCACATAAAAGTTAAGGATTCCAAGCACAAGAAAGCATATAAGGCTTGTGAATTATATTTTCCTTCTCCAGTTGATTAATCTTATCCAATTGTCTTGCTGGTTAAAGCGGAAGTGAGGCTGATAGAAGAGCTGGAGATATAATGGGCTATTTTTGCATTATTTCTTTTTAAATGGCCACAGAGGTTAAGAGGGCCAAGAAGCTGAAATTATCTTCAATCTTATACTTCTGTCTCACAGATTATTAGTTTGATCTTAATACTATGGAAGAATTAGAAAGCTCTCATTTAACTCAAGAGGTTAGCAAACATTTTCTGTAAAGGGGCATATAGTAAATATTTTAGGCTTTGTGGGTAAAGAGGCAAAATTGAGAATATTGAGTAAGTACTCATAAAAAGAAAAAATCCACTAATTTTTATTGATAAAATTTAAAATATAATAGTAATTGAGTATAATTTATTGTAATACATATCTACTAATGAGAAGAATGGAATTCTCTTTCTTGGGGATAACATTTCAGTTAATTAGAGTTCAAAATTAATGTTCCCTATCATCAAAATCAATTATAAATGTTCACGTGTCAATAATGATGTGTTACAAGATTTTACATATTTCATTTTAATGTGTCTTTTTATACAGATAAGTACTGCAAATACTGATATTAATCCACAAGCATATTTTAATTGAGCATATTTATTGCTTAGAAGACATTTATGGAATTTTATTACGTTCTTCTCCTGGTATTTGCCTTTTAACACGTTGTTACATGGCAGATTAGTCATTTACAATTGAAGGTTAGATGGAAGCTCCTTATGTGCATAGTTAAAATGAATTTTGAAATATGAAAATTTCTTTTACATTTGCATCCAGGCCTGAAAAACACTGCTGAAAATATAGCCTGACCTTGGAAAATATATCTGCTGCAAATCTGTGTAATAATGAAGATCTTGTTTTAATTTCTGACAGCACTAGAAGTATATGGTATATAAAAGCAATTTGACATTAGATGTGATTCAAATAACATTTAATTGTTGTCGAACTGATTTTACTGCAGTTTGTTTCACATATGAGAACCCCTTTGCCTTGCAATTCTAAGTTGAATTCATTAAGAAACATTAGCAATTTTGTAGCAAAAGCTAATTTTCAAAACCATCCAGTGTTCAACAGTAGTAGTTGAAGGCAGTACCAATTCAGAAAAACCTCAACCCTGGCAAGTTCAAAAAAACCACAACAAAACTTTGCTACTGCTAAGCTACCAAATTACTGTGTGGTAGGGCAAGTCAGGATATTCAGCTTCTATTGCTTTAACAAAAAATTTCATAGAACTGAGGACAGTTATGTCCACAAGAATGAAATTCACTGTTCACCCTACTGGTTTATCAACACACAGTAGATTAAAATCTTTTCCACAAAGTACTTGCCAATAAATAATATAATGAATAACCATAGGCTTTAAGCACCTTATATTTTCACACTTAGTAAATCTGTCCAACTAAATCTGCTCTACACATTTTTACCACCATCAGTTATAATGCATCTTAGCAGATTCCACTTCAGGTTGTACTGATTAGTATTTTTGCAATTTCTTTGAAAATATTTTCTCCTATAGTTATTCCACATAGACAACTCTCAGAGGCTAGTTCTGTCACTTCATCCTCAGCACTGACTTCTTGAATAAACTGAGCAGTATCAGTAACATCTGTCTAGTCATCAAGAGCCAAGGAAAAAATACTTGAGATAATTTGCCTTGATTTTTAATTGACTATTGTTGCTGTCAAAGTCCTCAACTCTTCAAGCAACTGTTCTTGCTGAGAAGCTAACAGTCTTAAATAAGTTTATTTTCTCTGGACACATTCCATCACTGCTGTAATCAAATACAATTTAATCAACTCATCATTGGTAAATGGCTTTCCTTGCCTGACCTACAAATAAGCCATTCAGAAACTTACTGTAGTTGCAGGCTTATTTTTATTTTTACTTTTGTGAAGAAATTCTGTTAAGATATTTCACTTCACAAATTTTTTTTCTGATCATTGTTTTCCTGAGTTAGGAATATTGTGATGAATGCTCAATATGGTAATGTCTATGTTTATTGTATTCTTTTAACACAGTCATACTATTATTGCATAATAAACACAATGCTTTGCCATCCAATTCAACAATAAAATAATCCACACTCCACTGTGCCTTAAAAGTATGTCATTCAAAGTTCACTTTTCTTTTGGCATGACGGGTATACAATGGTAATAAAAATAAAATGTTGCAGTATGGTGACATGTGTGGAACTCAAAATGCTGTAGGTTGTAACTGCATCACTACAGTCTGTAGTGTGCTAAGCAGTAGAACAAAGTGATGAGAGCACGACATGTGGTTTCTGTTGCAACTACTAAACTCTGCTATTGTAATGTGAAAGGAGCCATAGACACTGTGTAAACAAGTGAGTGTGGCTATGTTTCAATAAAACTTTATTTATGGATACTGAAATTTGAATTTGATATTATTTTCCTGTGTCCTGAAATATGTTATTCTTTTGATTTTTTTTCAACCATTTAAAAGTACCAAAGTCATAATTAGCATGTAGGCTATACAAAAACAGATGGTGGGATCACAGTTTGCCAATCCCATATTGAAATCATTTTATTATGAAAGGCAATACAGGGTCAAGGCACAGTGGCTTACACCTGTAACCCCAGAACTTTGAGAGGCCAAGGCAGGAGGATCATTTGAGTCCAGGAGTTTGAGACCAGCCTGGGCAATATAGCAAAACCTCATCTTTACAAAAAAGCAAAAAAATTAGCCAGGTATGGTGGCACACACCTGTAGTCCCAGCTATTCGGGAGGCTAAGGCAAGAGGATTGCTTGAGCCCAGGAGTTTGAGGCTGCAATGAGCTATGACTGCACCACTGCACTCCAGCCTGTGTGAGAGCCAGACACTGTCTCAAAAAAATTAAAAAACTAAAAGTTAAAAAAAAAGGCAATACAGAATAGAAATCTGGCTCCCATGCAGACAATGGAGCCAGATTGTCAGACTACGTGAACCTTAGTTTGCTCATCTATAAAATGCAAATAATGTCAGTACTCATGTCACAGGTTTGTCGTGAGGATAAACTGAGTAAATACATATATCATTTAGAACAGTGCCAATTATATAGTAAATTATTAGCTGATAATATTATTCACCAAGTAGGATACAATTGCAAATGGTTCTCAATTCCTATTAGCAACTCTATGTTTTAAAACTCCCACCGTAGGTCTGAAGCAAGCAGCCTTCTTGGATGAGTATTACAGATGTCTGCTGAGTAAGACAATTCCATGGTATACCACTACCGATGTTTCTGTTACACTTCCCACAATTCTTCCCGCATTTTCATTCTGAAGTAATTCAAACTGCTATGTACTACCACTATTCTCAGGTGCTGGCTGCAAGTCCATAATAAGAATAATTTTTGAACAGACCATCTCTACTCTAAATGCTGTTGCATATCTAGATTAGTAAGCAAGTAGGAATAAAAGTAAAATTTTAAAAAGTGGTATTTCTGTCAATAAAAATTTTATACTAGATCATCAAAAGATGATTCCATATGAAAGTTATAACACATCTTTTTTGTTGACAAAAAGGCCTTGGGTGAGACTCAGTACAGATATACTTTTATTATTCTGAAATAAATCATATTTATATACTTTCCAAAGTATACAAAAGCCACAAAAGTTGGATTACATTTGTTCATTCTTTAATATGCATGAGTGTCACCCCCCTCTTCCAAGCCCCCATCAGACATTTAAGACTAAGGACTTAGGAAGTTACTGTGGGCCTTTTCATTTCTTTTGGATCAGCTCCTATTCCACATTATGAAAATACACATTTGAATATACAATAAAATATGGTATCTCTGGATGATTTTACTCTTGTTTTTGCTTCCTATTTTTTTTTAACAATATAAATTACTTGTAGGGGGGAAAAAGTCAAAATGTGTTCACTAAATGACTTTAGAAAACATACAAAAGCAAAGTGCCTGTAATAGTGATTTAAATTAAAACCATAACCACTACTTACCTACAACCAAGCCACATTCAGGACAGATCATATCACCAGCTCTGTAGTCCTCCACTAAAATCGCATCTGGATGGTTTGGACACGTAACTCTTGGAAGAGCATCCAAACTAAATGAAAAAAAAAAAAAAAAAAAAAAGTAAGATTTTGAACATTTTTTTCATGTGTACATTTAAAACACAGGAAAGTTAAATTTTCAAAGTAAACATCCTCGTTAGGTTATTTTAAATTCTAGCTAGTCATTAGTAGGTAGATTCCACTGGAATTATTTTTATTAGTTATTGGTTTGCAGATAAGCAAGGCTTTCAAAACATAAATAGAAAATAAGTGTTTCTTCTCATAATATGTAGGCTACTAAGATTTTAAAAAATCTTGATCAGTGTAGTAATGACCAGCTACTGTAATACGCTGACATACATATAACCATCCAGCCTGTGCCCTCTGCCACTTTTTTCTCTGGTCAGAGAATAAAGTTCAAGCCTGTATTTTTCTACTTGTTAGTTACCTAAGTTTCACTTTTAAAATAGTACACTGAACCCAACAGGCATATAAATGAAGGATGGTAGATGTGGCTCTGCTAAACTTAAGACGTGATGATTTCACTTAGTCCAGAATTGGGTTTTTCAGCATTCAAGAAATGGATTCAAAAGCTACTTTATAATCTACTTATAATATTAATAATTTGCTCAATCATTTTATTTTGAATAATAAAGCATTTTGGGGAAGACACATTAATCTTAAATGGCCTGATAAAATCAGCTTTAAAAGCAACAAAGATATTTAATGTAGATTTAATAATTATTTCTGGGGGTATTGACCTTACAATCACAAAAGCTTGGTATCACTGCAAGAAGGCTCTTTTTAAAAATCCACTTGAAGTAATATAGTAAATTAGGTTAGGTTATGGCCATCACATACATCTTAAAGACAACATCAACTATACTTATAGTATGTAAAGAGGTATTTATGGTTTTGGATAAAGTTTCTCATGCTAGCAAATACGATTTGAAATGGTTATTCTCAATTTAGAAGGTAGATCTACTGGAAAACTGATGAAATAATCCATATCTCTCAAATGTATGTAGTCAATTTAGTCAGAACGTATCTTGGATCTTCTCATTAGGAAAATGGGAAAAGAGAATTGCTTTATTCGTGCTTATTCCATAAATTCCTGTTAGGAAAATATTTTAATAAATTATGACAAAATTAAGCAGTTGGTATAAATTATAAAAAACTATGTTGAAATAAAGGAAAATGTTAGCAAAGAAACAGTAACTACAAATTAGTAAAACAGGAAGCCATATGTAACACAGCATCCAAATGACTGATCAATATTTTTGCATTATTGAAAAGTAGATAGAAAACTCGGGTGGAGGGGAGAGAGAGGGGTGTGTGTGTGTAAAAGATATGGAAACATCTCAAGATTTACTAAGTGAAGAGTATGCTAGGAATTCTATACAACACTTAAAAATTATGAACTAATTATATACAGTAACATGGATGAATCTCAAACTGATGACCAACAGAAACTAGACAGTGGAATACATATGCCACTTATGTCAACTTTAAATCAGGCAAAACAAATCTATGGTGTAAGAAGTCAGGATATGATTTTCTTTGGGAAGGGGTAATGACTGAAGATGCAAAGGTGGCTTTGCTAGTATCTTACCTAGTGCTAGTGGTATTTGATTTTTTGACCTGAATGGTAGATATATACGTGTGTGTATATACATACACACGCTCACTTTGTAATTGAGCTGTGCATTTAAAATCAGTGTGGTAACTTCATAAACAAGGTAAAAAAAGTAGTGGACAGGGTTTATATTAGGCCACTTTTTTGGGGGAGAGGTTAGAGCCACATGTGTATGTTTGTTAAAGTATAATCACTAGGTGGACATATTTGAAACTCGGACTTGGGGGGGAGGGGGGGAAGGGCAACATATGTAACCTAAACATCTGTACCCCCATAATATGCTGAAAGAAAAAAAAAAGTATAATCACTAGGAAAACACCAAGAAACTGGCAACAACTGCTGATTTGGGGAGAATTAGATGGCTAGGAACTGGGAAAGAAGGGATACTACTTTTCATTGTATACTCTTTTGTACTTTTGCTTTTGTACTATTACTGTATGTTATCTATCAAAATAAAATAAAATCATCTAAAGTAGTAAAATTTTAATCAAATTACCCACATATATAAAAGAGGAACAACATGAATGGGGGTGGTGGAAGTAGTTATGAAGAGAAACAATAGGGAAGGAATGGAGAAAACAACCAACGATGACATTAAAACAATATAGACTACCTAAGGTGCCAAATAAGCGCAAACCCCATTTTATAGCTATCATTTATCAGGTACCTACTATGTGTCTAGTGCTATACATTTATTATTATCAATCTCCAGAACAATCCTGCAAGACAGCCTTATTTCCGTTTTAAAGATTACGCTCAGAGAATGATTTGCCTGAAGTCATGAACTAATAAGTGGTGGAGCTTAGATCTGAACTCAGAACATTTGTGCTGTTCTGTCAGAACACCAGGCAGTTTCATCGGCTAGTAAGTATACATCTTCCTCAGGAAAAAAAATGCTAACAGTAGAAATACTGCATTTACTTTTCTTTGTTCTCACTGGTACAAACACTTGAGAGAGATATAGCTGCAATGACATAAAAATTTAAGAGCTGGATGTATCTAGAAAAAATTTATTTCAAACTTTTTTAAAAAAAATTAGGCAAAACAAAGAAAGGGTATTCGTTGGGTAAAAAAAAAAAAAATCTATCCAGTAAATTTACTATATGTACTATTTAACTACTGAAACTTTTAATAAATAAAATTTGTTTATTATATGCAAAAGCTGTGTCTAAATATAACCACATTTACCTTCCATATCTAATGCCATGAGAGAATTTAAGTTGTATTTGGGTGATTTGACAAGGCTTAAGTTTTCCATTTACTTATAAGGAAGCCTTACCTGACACAACCACACCCACACAGAATGATTTGAGTATTCAATCACAGAGTTAGAATCAGTAAACACAAGTGTCATTGGCTTTAAGAGTTATTTCCAAACAGGACATTAACTAAAGCTGCCCACCCCCAATTTTTTTTTTCTTCACCATCAAATGGTAAGTCTTGGCAGTTACCAGAAAGGGCTTACTATTTTGTGAAAATGACTTTGGTGAAATTCATCAATTCTATAAATGATAATACGTTCAGAAAAATTGTGCCAGAGTTGCCTCCCAGAAGCTGTAGAATAAATTTGAAACTTTCAATACACTATGAGTTAACTAGAGGCCGACTGTCGAAAAATCAACATTGCATGACTCAGTTTACACTTATGCAAAAATACTTATACCTCATAGTGTAATGAGAGATATAATTAGGGTCTGCAAGCATTTTTCAGGTCACAAGATTAAAGCCTGTCTCTGAAGGCACTGCACACATTTCCTTATATATGAGTACATTTTAAAATATATATTAAAGAGCGACTTCCCAGCATATATGACTTCATTTTCTGCAGGAAAGATTTTCTTTAGGAGTAGGCACACAACATTTGTAAAGAAATCCTTCAGCAGGGAACTAATCAACTCTTCCGATGTGCTCAAGCTTCCACTTCAGAGGGCCGCTGCGATGGCAACCAGTTTCCATCCGGCTTACTAATGCTGACGTTCCCAACTTTCTAGCTGTCATACTGATAGGGACCTGAACTAATGGTTTCCCGCTCCTTTGGAAAGGAGAAATTATGGACCCTCGGGCTATTCGATATTCGGGCCGTAGACGGAAAAATCAGCGTAGAAAAAATTAACTGAAAAACAAGGTAGAAATATTAGCAAAAGACGGGAGGCCAGGAGCTGGGGACAGAGGAGCCCACCGGGGCCCACACAGGGTGGTGCCTGGACGAAAAGACGACCTAGGTCGCTGGGGCAGTAACGCCGACACCTCGGTACCGCCTGCGACACCCCCTGACAGTCCTGCCGTCCGCAACTGCCTTTGTCCGGGCCGGCCAGCCAGTCTCTCCGCTTCTCTCGCGTTCCTCCGGGGCGCTCTGCTCCACACGGCTGCCCCGGCGGCCGCCTAGAATCCCCCGGCGCTCGCCGCCCGCCCCTCAGCTAGCCGGGCTCGGCCTCACATACTAACCGGCTGGTAGACGCCATCTTCGCAGCCACTGCGGTTCCAGCAACAAGCAACAACAGCTGCGACGAAAACAGGAAGAGATTGTGGCGGTAAGACGCTCAGAGACCGGCTTTTATAGGCGAATTACCTGCGCAGTCGTAATAGGGAGCGGCTACGGGTCGGGAGAAAGGCCAAGAATAGTGAGATCACATACGCCACGTGCTTTGCTTTTTCTTATTTTCTTATTGTGTTTCTGTAATTTGCTATGTTGCTAGCTGAGTCAATATAACTACCAGGATAAGTCTGAAGGGAACCCAGCAAACAGGCTACACCAGAGCTACTCTCAATTTGAATGACTTAAAACAAAAAGAAAACCCTGACTTCGTGGTGGGGGAAAGCCCACATCCCTGAGGTCTAACCACCCCTCCTCCCCTCTCACCGCTCCTATTCCCCAGTCAGTTGCTCCCCTTTGAGCTCAGTTCTTACTTCCCCCAAGGGGCGATTCTTTCTTACTAAAGAATTTGGAATAAAAAGAGAAATTCACTTAGGTCATCCAGAACAGTTGTCAGTTCAGGCTCTGTCATCAGCCAGCATGCTGTGCCTTAGGCACGTCCTTTAACTCATCAGTGCAAGGGGTAGTAGCATCTGCCTTGCATACCCTTTTAGAATTGGCAGGAGATGAAACAAAACCATGTGAGAGCACTGTGTGCACGAGAGGCACGAAGATGTGAGGCCTGCCCAGATTTTTTTTTTTTCCCATGGCCTTTGCAAATTTGGCTGATAGCTAAGTAGAGAGAACTTGTCAGAATGTCTAGATACTGCAGAAGGTCCCTAGATTTATTCATTAGGGAAACTAACGTCAAAATAGTAATAATAACGAAAACAACAACACTTTGCTGAAAACAAATCAATCTTGACAATGTGGGGATTGGAAGAGAGAGGGTGTTCCATGGTTTCTATGGGAATGAGAACTCAGAATATAGTGACTGTTTTGTTCATTTGGCGATGGGACTTAAAAGCCACTGAGCACAGCATTGTTTTCTTGAGAAGGTGGGAGCTGCTAGCCTCTTTAGAAAGAACAAGGAGTGTGAAAGGCAGGAATTTGGAAACTGAAATCTAGATGGGGATGAGGAAGGATGATTTCTTTCTTTTTTTTTTTTTTTCAGTCTTCTGTAATTTAAAAACTTGATTATATTCTTGTGGGTTTTTTTTTTCCTCCCTTAATATTTGGGAAAGTTTCAAAAATGCCAACCCATTTCAGCTGTGCCACGTGCAACAAGGAAAGGGCTTGGAGGTGTTCCACCCCAATCTAGTGGAGGTTTCATGGTAGAGCATCTTAGCTTGGAAGAAGAAGAGGAGGAGAGGGCAACTAGACATCTCTTGAGGATCAAGAACAAGGATCCAGTACCTAGTGGATTCCTGGTTGGAATTCAATAATGTTTATTGAAGGAAGAAATTGAAACTCCAGAGGAAGGAGGCAGAGAGACTGGTTAAATTACTCCTGCCCCACCTGGAGAGCTTCTGATGTGTCATAACCTTGTAAAGATTTCTTTTATATTAAAATAAAGTCAGCTTAAGTAAGCCATTCCTTTTCTTTTGTTAGTATAGTATTGACAATTTATGAAGGATTTAAATCAGTATTATCCCATTTAATCTTTATTTCTGATCCTGAGATTAACACACACACATACACACGCAGCTGGGTTTTATCAGCTAAGAATCAATGACCTAGACTAGCATTTACTAAAACTTCTAGTATATATCATCATTTTTATTTAAATCAATTACATAAATTAAGATATTTTAAATAAATTGTTTATATTAACTCATCTTTTTTAACTTAGAAATTTATTTGAAAAGTTTATATCTCCAATGTGAAATCACAAATTGATGTGCTATAGTTCCTCTTAAGTATTACATGCCTTACATGCCTAGTAAATGATTAAAAAAATACTCGTGACTACCTAGAGGTATCTTTTTTAAAAAAAACAACTTTATTGAGATATAATTACATAGCACAAAATTCACCTGTTTAAAATTCAATGATTTTCAGCAATTTTACTGGGTTGTACAACCATCCCCACAATCCACTTTTTGCACATTTCCATCATCCCAGTAAGATCATTCACACCCATTTACAGTAAATGCCGTTCCACTCCTAGCCTCAGGAACCACTCATCTACTTTCCATCTCTATAGGTTTGCCTTTTCAGAACTTTTTATATAAATGGAATCATATGTTGTCTTTTGTGTCAGGATTTTTTCACCTGGCATGATATTTCGAAGATTCGTTAAATTTATCTTATGGTCTCACTTTTGGAAATATCGATATATAAGTGTCTATTATAGAAGTGACTGGATGTCTGGATGGTGATGTTGGGGAAAACGGCAAATTCCTTAACTTAAGCAAGGTTTGACAAATATTTGGAAATTATAAGACATAGTCTGCTGGACTAGGAAGAAAAGGATTTGGTGGACTGTATGACCAGATCTGACTGGACTTTTTTGGAGATGGAATTAGACTCCTAGAATTTTAGACAAGCCTCATGTGTGTGGTAGCTACTGGGCCATATGTATTATTTTTATCAACATCAGAGTTTTTTAAAAATTTTCAGATTTTATCATGTATGAAAATGTTCAAACTCAAAAAATTAGACAGAATATTATAATGAATCCCCATAATACTTGTCATCTGATTAAACAATTATCAAGATTTTGCCACATTTATTTCATGTATTCTTCTCTTTATTTCTTCCTGTGTGAACATATTTTAAAATAAATCCCATCTGTCACCCAAACCCATACATAGTGTACGTTCCTAAAAAATATGGACTTTTTAATCTTTTTTACATAGCAATATAATAACTTACTAAATTACCAATATCACACCAAGTTTTCAGCTGGTAATTTTCCCGGGCCTGCTCTTGATGATTTGATTTCACCAGGCGGAAGAGTAAGGCCCTGCTGACGTTGAGGCAGTTCACACGCTCTAGTAGCAATAAGCTCTGGAAGCCACATTTCACACTTGCAATATGCAGAAATACCCCTAGCCCCTACTTGCCCCTCTGTAGTATTATGAGGGTGCCTGCATTGTAGGCCCAAAGGCAAAGGGACTGGGAGTGCAGTGGAGCATTGTAAAAACTGGAGGTCAGTGTAGATTGCTCATCATTTGGAAGTTGGCTTTCTGATGTCTAGATCTTTTCTCTTTCTTTTTTTCTGAGTAGAATAAATCTCTAACATGGAGGTTTTACAATGCAAGTTTCTAGGGTTTTATTCTTAAAAATAGGAGAGTATAACTACAGTCTCCTATTTTTATGAATAAATAAAAATAATCACTCTTCATACCTCTAATGTGGTGTAGTAGAAATTTGGTGGCAGAGACCCAGAGAGTGAAAAGAGGTCTCTCCAGGAGTTGCAAGAACTATTAAGTCATTAAATATGAAACGTCTGATTTTTTTTTCTTTTTTGAGACAAAGTCTCACTCTGTTGACTGGGTGAGTGCGGTGGGGGCAGCCTAGCTCACAGCAACCTCAAACTCCTGGGCTCCAGCAATCCTCCTGCCTCAGCTTCATGAGTAGCTGGGACTACAGGCATGTGCCACCATGCCCGGATAATTTTTCTATTTTTAGTAGAGATGGGTTCTCACTCTTTGCTCAGGCTGATCTTGAACTCCTGAGCTCAACCTATCCTCCCGCCTCGGCCTCCCAGAGTGCTAGGATTACAGGTGTGAGCTACCATGCCCAGCCAAAATGTCTGATTTTAAAGATTTTGAGTTAAAAGTTTAGTTTATTATATCTCAAACAAGAAGCAGTACAATTAATCAAAGCGTGTGCCTAAGCTATCAACACAGTTTTGCCATCTTAATAGTAGCTTGCTTATGCCAGCAGCAAAGAAGCCTGGAGAGTGAGTGGCAATGAAATTGCAAAAGGCCTTTTCCACAGCTTGTAAAGAATTGAACATTTTTCCTTGCAAGAAGTGGTCCGAAGCCTAGAGGAAGTTGGTGCAAGGTCTGGTGAATATGGTGGATGACAGAGAGTTTCCAAATTCAGCTTCGGTAGTTTGAGCAGTGTTGTTTTTTGCAACATGTGGTCTTGCAAGAGGATTGGCCTGTCTCTATTGACCAATCTTGGCTGCTTAATTGCAATCACTCTCATCATTTCATCTAATTGGTTGCAGTAGACAGCTGATGTCATTGATTTACCAGGTTTCATGAAGCTATAGTGGCTAATACCAGCGCTGGACCACCAAACAAACATCATTAGCTTTCCTGGATGAACATTCGATTTTGGACTGTGTTTTGGCACTTCATCTTTATCCAACCATTGTGCCAAATGCTTGAGATTGTCAAAAAGAATCCATTTCTCATGACCCATAACAATACGGTGTAGAAATGGTTCACCTTCATGTCGTGACAGCAAAGAAAGGCAAACTTTGAGACGATTTCTCTTCTGATGCTCATTTAATTCATGCGGTAACCATCTATACAGCTTCTTTACCTACCAAATTTGTTTTAAATGGTCCAATATTGTTGAAATAGAAACATCAAACCTTGCTGCTAATTCCTGCATAGATTAAGATGGATTTGCTTCCACTACAGCTTTCAGCTCATCATTATCCACCTTGGTCTCAGGTCACCCATGTGGCTCATTTTCAAGATCAAAATCACTAGAAGGGAACTTCTCAAACCATCGACATAGTGGGCGTTCATTAGCCACATCCTTCCCAAACACTTTGTTGATATTTCCAACTGTCTGCACTGCATTGGTTCCATGATGGAACTCATATTAAAAAATAACACAAACTTTTTGCTTCTCCATTGTTTCACAAAAATTGCTCCAAAAAAAAAAAAAATTGGAAAGATAATCACAAACCAAAACATCTGTGTGAAAGAATGAGGAGGGACTTCACAATAAAAATAAAACAAGAAGTATCAAAATGAAATGTCAGAGATATCAACTGTCAAACTTAGTACTTAAGGAAATCGGACATTCCATACTTAACCTGATAGTTGAGTTCTTCGAAGTAGGCCTGAGGTCCTCACATTCATTCTCTTACCTACCTACTGACATGGAACTTCAGACCTCCCCTTTTTACTTAAGAAAAATCCTTAAGCCTTATCTTGTCAGGCAAGTATTATTTCTCCTTCTAAAGGCTTAGAGAGGTTGACTAAGTAAATTTCCCAGAGTCACACAGTAAGTTAGTGGTAGAATTCACAGCCAGAAATAACTGACTCTCAAATTTTCCCACTTCTATGCATGCATACTATCTAACTGTTACTGCAAAACTGTATTTTTAGGCCCAAATTAACTGTGCCGTGGGAAATACAGATATTTGTAGACATGTTCACTATCTTTTTGATTCCTTAATAAGGGCTATAAAGCTTTATTTAAATTTAGGTGGAAGTAGTAATAAAAACTAGAAATCATGATATGAGGAATAGTAGGAATACCTCATATAGTACTTATTATATGCCAGGTACTATTTTAAAGCTTTGCATAGATTAACTCATATAATCTTCCCAACAACTCTACAAGTTGAGTGCTATTATTGTCCCCATTTCATAGAAGGAGAAATTGAGGTACTAAATGGTTAAGTAACTAGCCTGAAGTCATATAGCTAGTAAATGGCAGAGCTGGGATTGGAACCCTGGCAAATTGGCTCGAGAATCTATGAAGTATGCCTCCTAATATCAACTTAATATACAGAAATATAGATTTACACATTTTAAGATCAATAGATGGATTCAACAAGCAGGGTAACTGTAGCAATCACTATTGGTTTTATGGGGCAGCTGTAATCTAAAATATGCTAGCCACTTGTCTGCACAAGGACACTTGTGTTTGTCAGATCATGTGCTACCTAAACTGAAAAGCACCTGGCTCATATCCCACTGCTAATGTACTTGTATATGTGATCCTGAATTTAACTGTTCTATTTGTTTATTGATTTATTTAAAACTCTGGTTCCCAAGTATTGGCAGCTTGTCCTCCATTTGAGAATAAATCCAGCTTTTTCACTAGGAAAAGCCAGCAGATTTCCAAATGCTGGCTTTTTTGATAAAAACAAAACACGAGAAAATAAACAACCTTCAAGGGGTTCACATTAATAGCTTGTGAGTTTTAAAATTAATATTTCTTTCCAAAAAGATAACATTTTGCATTAAGTATGTGACTTCAAAAGTTTTGCCACACTATTTAGTGTTGTCTTACTATATGTCTTGAAGATAATATTTTTTCAAAGTAACAACTTTCTCATTTTATATAAAAAACATGGGAAAATTGAATGATGAAGGAGACTATAATTTTCTAAAAATGTTTTTGAGTACATTTATTTCAGTCGAGATAAGGTTTGCCTTTAAAGTCCTATTAATCAATGCTCTGATAAGCTACTGGGAGAAAATGAAAAGGTGGAACATGTTCATATTCATGTGACCTGTTACTTGATACCGTTTTAAAGACTGAATTTTAGCATTTGATTTTTATTGCTTCCACGAAAATCACAAGATAAAAGTCTTTTTGTGCAAAGTGAGTACCTATTTGCAAATTATTTCATATTATTTGAATTTTAAATTAAAACTCTGAAAGTGTTAAGTATTAGTTGTAAAGTATGGCCATGTGGTGAGAATATAAAACTGCTTCTCTCATTACTGTCATGTATTGCTCACAGTATTATAAACTGACACAACCCTTTTAGAAAGCAATTTGGCAATACTCCAAAAATGATTTAGCTGTTAAAACCTCTTGAACCAGTAATCCCACTTCTGAGAACTGGAGTAAGGAAATAATCTAAAATGTGGGATACTATGTACATGAAGATGCCCATTGCAATGTTATTTATAATAGAAAATTGAAAGCAAGAAATGCTAAAAATAGAAAACTTATAACTTTAATTTTAATGTTATAAAACAGGAAGCAACCTTTATATCTGAAGTAAGGGAAAGGTATACGAAAGGTCCCTAATGTCTTAGTGCAATATAAGTGTTGAAAGCAGCCCATGTACCGAGGACCTTTTCTAAGCAGTGCTTTCCCAAGGCTGATTCTGTTGCTTCAGGTGCTTGAAAGTAAACTACAGTGAGCTTACTGAGGGCTGAAACATCCTAATTTTTTCTTTGGACCTTTGTGACACTTTTGTGACAGTAGACCCTCAATAAATATTGCTTTGTGTGATTTATTGGTGCATTGAATGAAAGAATGTATTTACAAACATCAACATTCAGACCATTCTTCAAAATAATTGAGCCAAATTACTGAATTTTACCAAGTTTTCCCCATTATAGCTAGCTTTGTCTTTTTTGTCTTTTTCCTTAGTATTTTCTTTCTTCTAAAAATTTTCTGTTATACTTGCTTATTCTCATTATTTTCTGACCTTTCCTACTTAGGATTTTGCTCTTTCATATTAACAAGATGAAAGGATCTTGCCCCATACTTCCATGAGGTTAAACATTTGCCACCCATTGTCCTACCATTGATCTTAGCCACAATGGGTAGTATCTGCTACGTGTCTCATGTTCAGACATCATGAGAGTCCAAGCTATTATAATTAGTATTATTATTATTTAAGCATTAACAATGTACTCACTACTAAAGCAAGTCTCTTAATGAGTGTATTGAATGACATAAGCAATTCCCCTATATAGCTTAATAAAGGTGGCATTTGGTTCGCTTCCAATTAAAAAGGGACTTTTATTGGGTTGGGTTTTTTCAAGTTAAAAAAATTAAAGTTGACTGGAATGTAACCTTTTTCTTAAAACCACAAAACCCACAATGTGTTAGCCATCTTCCACTGATTTAAATGACTTTATTCTATGGCATTTGCACCAAGATGTAGTATAAAAGCTGCATAAAAGTCCATGCCACTTTTTGCATTCATCAGTTCTGATCCAGTATTTGACCATAAAAGCTACTTTTATAGCATTCTCATCAAATGCTCACTCTAAATGTGTCTGTGGATTATCATATTTACTCTTCCAGTTATCCAGTTGTCTTAAACTCTGGCTGTAGTCTTACATTATCGTCTATTTTGCAACTAAGGGGTAGGTTTATATATTTCTGCTTTTCGGTCATGTGGAAGCTAATGCTAAAAAAACTATTTTCCCCAAACCCATGATCAATAGTAGTTTACAACAGAGATGCTGAGAATTCCCCAGTAAGGTAAATAGTCACAAATCTCTACATATAAAATAACTAGACATATGTGGTTCTTTCAGATTTTCATAAAATTGTTTCAGAGTAATGTGATATGAAGTATACTTCAAGATAATGAAACCTTAGTTTTGTCTTGCTTTCAAACAACTAAACTACATGAAAGATTCTATCTTTGAGTATTTTTACTTGCAACTTAAAATTATTTGGATTTATTCATATGGAAATATACTCTTCCACTTAATTTATTATAAGATAAGGAAAGAGAAAGTTTATATGACTTCTTAAGATCTTTCGAGTATTGTGGACAGCTACTTCCATTTCCTGAACAAAAGGCTACACCAGAAAACAGCAATGGGACATCAGTGCTGTATCCACACGGGTGGTCATTCGGTTCCTCCAACTTCTCAAACTCCTCCCCACCTTAGCACCTGGGCCAGAAGAAGGTGATGTTTACAGCACAAGTGACACTACCATTGTTGCAATTGTATAAGAAAGCACAGGACCTGCCAGTGTTTTTGTTTTTTTTTTTGAGACAGAATCTCGCTCTGTCACCCTGGCTAGAGTGCAGTGGCATCAACATAGCTCACTGCAACCTCAAACTCTTGGGCTCAAGAGATCCTCCTGCCTCAGCCTCCCGATTAGCTGGGACTACAGGCCTGCATGCACCATATATCCAGCTAATTTTTCTATTTTTAGTAGAGATGGGGGTCTTGCTCTTGCTCAGGCTGGTCTCAAACTCTTGAGCTCAAGCAATCCTTCTGCCTCAGCCTCCCAGAGTGCTAGAATTACAGGAGTGAACCACCACACCTGGCCATTTAACAAAATTTTTATTTGAGGATATTTAAATTATTTAAAATTTTAGAAACAATAAAGACTGTATTAATATTTTTATATGGCCTAATATCTAATTTATATAATTCAAAATCATATTAAATGCATCCATATTGTACCCATGGATTTTAATCTATTTATGCATTTTTTAAAAAATGTATTTTTAATTATTATGGGTACATCATAATTGTATGCATTTATAGGGTACGTGTGATTTTTTGATACAATACAAATTAATCAAATCAGGGTAATTGGGGTACCCATTGCTTCAGGTATTTATCATTCCTTTGTGTTATAACATTCCAATTCTACTCCTTTATTTTAAAGTATACCCTTTATTGTTGATCATAGTCACTTTGTTGTGCTATCAAGTATTGTTCATTCTAACTATCTAACTACATTTTTGCACCCATTAACCATCCCCACTCTATCTCCCCCTCCCTGCTACCCTTCCCAGCCTCTGGTAATTGTCATTCTACTTCATATCTCCATGAGGTCAATTGTTTTTAATATTTAGCTCCCAAATATGAATGAGAACATGTGAGGCTTGTCTTTCTGTGCTTGGCTTTTTTCACTGAATGTAATGTTCTCCATTTTCATCCATGTTGTTGCAAATGGCAAGATTTCATTCTTGTGGCTATATGATATTCCATCATGTATATGTACCATAATTTCTTTATCCATTTATCTGTTGATACACATTTAGGTTGATTCCAAATCTTGGCTATTGTGAATAGTGTTGCAATAAACATGGGAGTGCAGGTATCTCCTCGATGTACTAAATTTCCTTTCTTTGGATATACACCTAGAAGTGGGATTGGTGGGTCATATGGTAGTTCTATTTTCAGTGTTTTAAACAACCACCATGCTGTTTTACATAGTGGTTGCACTAATTTACATTCCCACCAACAGTGTATGAGGGTTCCGCTTTCTCCACATCCTCACCAGTGTTTGTCATTGCCTGCCTTTTTGATAAAAGCCATTTTAACTGGGGTGAGATGATATCTCATTGTAGTTTTGATTTGCATTTCTCTGATGACTAATGATGTTGAGCATTTTTTCATAAACCTGTTGGCCATTTGTATGTCTTCTTTTGAGAAATGTCTATTCAGAACCTTTGCCCATTTAAAAATCAGATTATTTGATTTTTTTTCTATTGAGTTATTGGAGCTTCTTATTTATTCTAGTTATTAGTTCCTTGTCAAAAGGGTAATTTGCAAGTATTTTCTCCCATTCTATGGGTTGTCTCTTCCTTTTGTTGATTATTTTTTTTTTCCTATGCAGAAGCATTTTAGCTTGATGTAATCCCATTTGTACAATTTTGTTTTGGTTGCTTGTGCTTTGCGGGTATTACTCAAGAAGTCTTGCCCAGACCAATGTCCTGACTTGTTTCCCCAATGTTTTCTTTTGGTAGTTTCATAGTTTCAGGTCTTACATTTAAGTTTTTAATCCATTTTGATTTTATTTTTGTATTAATATATGGTGAGATATAAAGGTCTAGTTTAATTCTTCTGCATATGGATATCCAGTTTTCCCATCACCATTTATTGAAGAGACTGTCCTTTCCCCACTGTATGTTCTTGGCGATTTTGTCAAAGATAAGTTCACTATAGATGTGTGGACTTATTTCTGGGTTCTCTATTCTGTTCCATTGGTCTATGTGTCTGTTTTTATGCCAGTACCATGCTGTTTGGTTACTACAGCTCTGTAGTATAATTGGAAGTCAGGTAATGTGATTCCTCCAGTTTTGTTCTTTTTGCTTAGGATGGATTTGGCTATTTTAGGTCCTCTGTGGTTCCATATAAATTTTAGGATTATTTTTTCTATTTCTGTAAAGAATTTCAGTGGTATTTTGAAGGGCATAGCATTGAATATGTACATTGCTTTGAACAGTATGGACATTTTAACAATATTGATTCTTCCAATCCATGAGCATGGACTATCTTTCCATTTTTTTGTGTGTGTCCTTTGCAATTTCTTTCATCAATGTCTTAGAGTTTTCATTATAGAGATCTTTCACTTCTTTGATTAAGTTTATTCTTAGGTATTTTATTTTATTTGTAGCTATTGTTAATGGGAGTACTTTCTTGGTTTCTTTTTCAGATTGTTTACTATTGATATATAGAAATGCTACTAATTTTTGTAGTTGACTTTGTATCTTGAAACTTTACTGAATTTGTGTATCAGTTCTCATAGTTTTTTTGTGGAGTCTTTAAGTTTATCTAGATATAAAGCCATATCATCTACAAACAAGGATAATTTGACTTCTTCCTTTCCAATTGGGATGCCCTTTATTTCTTTCTCTTTTCGGATTGCTCTAGCTAGAACTTCCAATATTACGTTGAATAACAATGATTGAACATCCTTCTCTTGTTCTAGATCTGAGAGGAAAGGCTTTCGGTTTTCCCCCCTGCAGTATGATACTAGCTGTGGGTCTGTCATATGGGTTTTATTGGGTTGAGGTAAGTTCCTACTATACTCACTTTTTGAGAGTTTTTATCCTGAAGAGATGTTGAATTTTATCAAATCTTTTTTCAGCATCAATTAAAACGATCATATGGTTTTTATTCTTCATTCTTTTGCTATGATGTACCACATTGATAGATTTGCATATGTTGAAACATCATTGCATCCTGGGATGAATCTCACTTGATCATGACGAATAATCTTTTTAATGTGTTGTTGAATTCAGTTTGTTAGTATTTGGTTGAGGATTTTTGCATCTATATTCATCAGAGATATTGGCCTACGGTTTTCTTTTTTTGTCGTGTCTATCTGGTTTTGGTATCAGCGTGATATAGGCCTGTAGAATGAGTTTGGGAGTATTTCCCTCCTCCTTGATTTTTGGGAATAGTTCAAGTAGGATTGGTATTAGTTCTTCTTTGAATACTTGGTAGAATTCAGCAGTGAAGCCATCGGGTCCTGGGTTTTATGTTGACGGGAGACTATTACTGCTTCTATCTTGTTACATGTTATTGGTTTATTCAGGTTTTGGATTTCTTCCTGGTTCATTCTTGGTAGGTTGTATGTGTCTAGGAATGTATGCATTTCTTCTAGGTTTTCCAATTTATTGGCATATAGTTGTTCTCTACTAACCCTTTGAATTTCTACAGCATCAGTTGTAATGTCTCCTTTTTCATGTCTGGTTTATTTATTTGGGTCTTCTCTCTTTTTTTCTTAGTCTGACTAAAGGTTTGTCAATTTTGCTTATCTCTTCAAAAAATCAACTTTTTGTTTTGTTAATGTTTTGGTTTTAATTTCATTTATTTCTGCTATGATCTTTATTATTTTTTTCTTCTACCAATTTTAGGTTTGGTTTGTTCTTGTTTTTCCAGTTCTTTGAGATGCATCATTAGGTTGTTTATTGAAGCTTTTTTACTTTTTTGATGTAGGCACTTATTGCTATAAGCTTTCCTGTTATTACTGCTTTTACTGTATCCCATACGTTTTGATATGTTGTGTTTTCATTTTCATTTGTTTCAAGAAATTTTAAAATTTCCTTCTTAATCTCTTCATTCACCCACTGGTCATTTAGGAGCATATTGTTTAATTTCCATGTGTTTGTATAGTTTCAAATGCTCCTCTTGTTATTGATTTCTAGTTTTATTCCATTGTGGTCAGAGAAAATACTTGGTATGATTTCAATTTTTTGAATTTTTAAGGCTTGTTTTATGGACTAACATATGGTCTATCTTTGAGAATGATTCATGAGCTGAGGAAAAGAATGTGTATTCTGCAGCTGTTGGATGAAACATTCTGTAAATATCTATTTGGTTCATTTGGTATATAGTGCAGATTAAGTTCAATGTTTCTTTGTTGATTTTCCATATGGGTCATCTGTCAAATGATGAAAGTGTGGCGTTGCGGTCTCCAGCAATTATTGTATTGAGGTCTATCTCTCTCTTTATCTGTCATAATATTTGCTTCATATATTAACATTTGGATGCTCCAGTATTACATGCATATATATTAATATTTAGAATTATTATATCCTCTTGCTGAATTGACCACTTTATCATAATGACCTCTTTGCTCTTTTTGTCTTGATATCTATTGTATCTGATAGAACTATAACTACTCCTGTTCTTTTATGGTTTCCATTTGCATGGAATATCTTTTTCCATCCCTTTATTTTCAGTCTGTGTGTGTTTTTATAGGTGAAGTGGGCTTCTTGCAGACAACATATTGTTGGCTCTTGCTTTTTTTTTAATCCATTCACTCTATGTCTTTTGATTAAAAAGTTCACATTCAATGTTATTATGGATAGGTAAGGACTTACTACTGCCATGTTATTTGATTTCTGGTTGTTTTGTGGTTGTCTCTTCCTTCCTTCCAGTCTTCCTTTGTTAAAAATGATTTTCTCTGTTAGTGTGTTTTAACTTTTTGCTTTTTATTTTTTTGTGTATCTGTTGTAGGTTTTTTGATTTGAGGTTACCATGATGCTTGCAAAAAAAATTTTATAACCAGTTATTTTAAATATATGACAACTCAGCTTACAAACAAACAGACAAATAGACAAGCAAAGAGAAATCTAACAAAAATTCTACCCTTTAACTTCACCCCCTGTTTTCTGGTGTTGATGAAATCCCTCAGCTTTTGTTTGTCTGGGAAAGTCTTTATTTCTCCTTCATGTTTGAGGGATATTTTTGCAGGATATAATATTCTAGGTTTAAGGTTTTATTCCTTCAGCACTCTGAATATGTCATGCCACTCTCTCTTGGCTTGTAAAGCTTCCACTGAGAAGTCTGTTGCCAGACATTTTGGAGCTCTTTCATGTGTTATTTTTTTTGTTTTTCTTGCTTCCCTTAGGAACTTTTCTTTATCCGTGACCTTTGGGAGCGTGATTATTAAATGAGGTAGTCTTGTTTGAACTACATCTGCTTGTTCTATGACCTTGTACCTGAATATTGATAACGTTCTCTAGATTTGGAAAGTTCTCTGTTATCATTTCTGTGAATAAACTTTCTCCTCCAGTCTCCCTATCTCCTCTTTAAGGCTAAAAACTCTTAGATTTGCCCTTTTGAAGCTATTTTCTGGATATCGTAGGCATGCTTCATTCTTTGTTCTTTTTTCTCTTCTGTGTATTTTTAAATAGCCTGTATTGAAGCTCACTAATTTTCTTCTGCTTGATCAATTCTGCTGTCGAGAGCCTCTGACGCATTTCTGTTTGTCAATTGAAACCTCCAGAATTTCTGCTTGATTTTTTAATTGTTATTTCAATCTCTTTGTTAAATTTCTCTGATAGGCTTTTGAATTCCTTGTCTGTGTTGTCTTGATGTTCATTGAGTTTCTTTAGGACAGCTGTTTTGAATTTTTTGTCTGAAAGGTCACATATCTCTATCACTCTGGAATTGGTCACTGGTACCTTATTTAGTTCATGTGGTGAGGTCCTATTTTCCTGGATGTTCTTGATGCTTATGGATGTTTGTCAATGTTTGGGCATTGAAGAGTTAGGTATTTATTTTAATCTTTGAAGTCTGGGCTTGTTTGAACGCATCCTTCTTGAGAAGGCTTTCCAGATATTCCAAGAGAATTGAGTGCTGTGATCTACATCTTTGTTTACTATAGCTGTATCATCACTGGGGGTGTCCCAATCCCAATAATGCTGTGACTCTTTCAGACTCCTGGTGATACTGCCTTGGTGGACCTGGGTAAGATATGGGAGAATTCCCTGGATTACCAGGGAAAGTCTCTCACTCTCTGTGCTGGGCTGTTGGAGCTGGTGGAGGAGTGATGTGGGGACTTCCTCATGGCCAATGTGGCTAAGACTATGCCAAACCACACCTGAAGCCAGCCTAGTCTCCCCCAAAGCCTGTGGTGACTATTGTCTGCTTACCTGTTTATTCAAAGCCCAATGGTTCTTTAGTCAGCTGGTGGTGAATCCTGCTAGGACTGGGTCCTTCCCTTCAGGGCAGCATATTTCCTTCTGGCCCAGGCTGGGTCTAGAAATGCCATTCAGGAACTAAGGCCTGGAATCAGGGGCTTCAGGGGTCTGCTTGGTACTTTATTTTACTGTGGCTGAGCTGGTACCAAAGTTGCCAACCAAAGTCCTCTGAACTCTTCCCTTTCCTTTCCCCACGTGGAAGAAGACTCTCCCTAAGCTGTGCTGCCTAGAGTTGGGGGAGGCGTGACATGGGCACTGGCTTGACCACTGCTGCTGGTGTCTCACTGGGTTACACGCACCCTAAGTCCACTGGCTCCGAGCCAGCACAGCTGCAAGAATTGCCCAAGGACTGTGGCCTTTGTGGCTCAATTGCCTTATGAATTTATTCCAGGCCCCAGGACACTTTTTGTCAGCCAGTTTTGGAGTAGCCAGAACTTGGGTTTTGGGGCAGAGGATTTCCCTCTGGCCAGGCTTGTCTAAAGGCTTCTTCCTTGGGTGCTGGCATCATTTTGTCCTGTGCTGTGTTCCCCTGTGACTGGGCAGCCCTGAAGTTCCAATGCAAAGTCACTCCTTTCTCCTTTCCCCGGGCACAAAGCTTCTCTCTCTACTTGGCCCACTGGCACAGCACTGCTGGGGGACAGGGAAGGGGTGGTATAAGCCAGTGGTCCCCAATCTTTTTGGCACCAGGGACCGGTTTCATGGAAGATAATTTTTCCATGGGGGTGGGGGGACAGTCTGTAAATACTGATGAAACTTAGCTTGCTTGCCCGCTGCTCATCTCCTGCTGTGCAGCTTGCTGGGTTCCTAAGTTTCTTGGAAGACAGTTTTTCTACAGATGGGGTGTGGTGGGGAGCAGGGACAGCAGAGCTCCGGTGGTGACTGTGGCCCGGTTCCTAACAGGCCATGGACCAGTACCAGCCCAGGGGCTGGGAACCGCAGGTGTAAGCAATGCAAGATTATCTTTTCTGCCCTCTTCAGTGCCTTTCCTTGACAAAATGTTAAAACCAGGGACTGTGATCACTCACCTGATTTTTGGTTCTTCTGAAGGTGCTTCCTTGAGTGGATAGTTATTCAATTTGGTGTTTGTGTGGAGGGATGATCACTGGAGGTTTCTATTTGGCCATCTTGCTCTGCCCTCCTCCCCCAAGATTTTTTTAATCCGTATTTGTTTTATTTACATAAACAGATCACATTCAACAGTCTATCTGGGTATTTTTCTTTTCAAGTAACACAGTTGAAACAAAATTCTTTGATTAGATACCATAATCTATTTAATTACAACTCCAATAATGGAAGAATTGGTTATTTCCAGTTTTGTGGATGAATATTTATATGTTCAAAGGGTACATACCTAGCAACAGAATCAGGGCATCAAAGGGCATGTTCAAATTACATTCTGTTCAATATTGTGAAATTGCCCTCCAGAAATGTTGCACTAATTTATACTCAGGCCAACAGCATTCCTAGAAAAATGCCCAGTTTCCCCATGTTTGGACAGCATGGGCCGAAACATCCTCTCAATGTCATTTTAGACCTGGAAACAGACCCTGTTTAGAAATATCTACTCACCAGGCAAAAGGGAGATGGATGTACCATTCCTGGCTTTTATTTTTTATTTATTTAATTTTATAATTTTGAATGCTTTATTTATTTATACAAACATTAATGCAAAAACATTGCTAAAATGCATTTCAGTACCTCTTCTGTCATTTCATATGCCCCTTCCCTATTTCGGTTTTCTCCTTAGCACGTAGTAAGTACTGTATCTTTGACTTACTTGTTTACTGTCTTGTTTCCCCCATGGGAATGTAAGTTTTGTGAGGGTAAGGATTTTTGTCTTTTTTGTTTTCTTCTGTATCCCTAGCACCTGGAACCATGACTGGCACATAGTAAGCATCCAATAATTATTTTCTGAATAAATTAATTATAAAGCAAGATGAAAATAAATCAATACATTAGCAAAAATGAGCAAAATTCCTTCATTACTAACCTCTTCAGTCACAGTGACCACAATTCTACTCCCTTTCCCAAAGTTAACCTCTGTTTTCAATCAGTGTGCATCCTTCTAGACCTATTTCATATGGATTTATATGTGAATAATTGTGGAAAAATTATATATACACACAATAGAAAAATAGAATATAGAAATATCAATGTCATGCATTTATTTTATACTTAAGAGGTTATTATATGCTTAAGAGGTTATTCTGTAAGTTTTGCTTCCTCTTGATATTTCTTTCCTTTCTTTTTTTTTTCCTTTTTTTATTTTTTTGAGACAAAGTCTCACTCCGTCACCCCAGCTAGAGTTCAGTGGTGTCATCATAGCTCACTACAACCTCAAACTCTCTGGCTCAAGTGATTCTCCTGCCTCAGCCTCCCGAGTAGCTGAGACTATAGGCACTTGCCACTATGCTTGGCTAATTTTTCTAATTTTAGTAGAAATGGGATCTCACTCTTGCTCAGACTGGTCTTGAACTCCTGACCTCAAGTGATCCTCCTGCCTTGGCCTCCCAGAGTGCTAGGATTACAGGCATGAGCCACCACACCTGGCCTTAATATTTCTTTGAGATAATTTATTGGCTTTACAGAAAGTTCCTCCTCATTTATTAACTTCTACTAAGCCTCACGTATTTTAGAAGTACCTTTATTTATCCCTTCTCATATTGATGGGCATTTAGATGTCTTCAGCCATTCCTGACTTTAAAATAGCGAATTCCAAGCTTTTGTGAGTGTGTAAACATGTGTGCATATGGATATGTGAATATGTACTCCATGGCTTAACTATTCCTTGCAGACCACTACTCTATTGAATCTAATTGTCTTGGAGCCCCAGGGATTGAGTGCAATTTTGAGTCCTATATCCTAGCATTGGGCTTCCAGAGGTCAGACAGAGTCCCACATGGTTGACTAGCTAACACCCAGGCAAAGATGCTTCAGGAGCCTGGCTGAAGTGACCCTGAAACATGCTAACTATAGTCTACAGTTTTAGGAACAATCTTTGCCACTTCAGGAAATCATTAATAAGTGAAAGATATTGGCCAAAGAGAGGCCTGCAGTTAAAAACAAAACAATAACAGCAACAAAAATAATGGTGTTCTGAGGGCCAAATTCAATTGGCAGAAGATCATTCGTCCAAAAAACACTTATTGATTGCCTACTATATGCCAGACTCTGCTCTCAGTACTGGGGATACAGCAGTAAACAGAACAGTAAAAATCCACGTCCTTATGGAACATGCATTTGGAAGGGAGACAGACAAATGAAATGAGAAAAACATATTGTGAGCTAGATGATGGTAAGTGCAGAGAAGAAAAATAAGGCAGGAAAAGGGATGGGGAGAACCAGGATTTACAACTTTGCACGGGAGGTCAGATGGTTCTCCTGAGGTGATAACTGAGCAAAGATCTGAAGTAGCAAGGTGGATGCCGGGGCAGAAGCATTCCAGGCAGCAGGTGCAAAGGGCCAGTCTGGAGTGTGCCTGGTGTTCAAGGATTGGCAAGGAGGCCAGGGTGGCCAGAGTCGGGGGAGAGTAGGAGACGAGGTTAGAGAACAGGGGTTAGGTCATGCAGGGACTCGAAGGTCATGGTGACAAATTTGGCTTTTATTCTCAGTGAGACAGAGTCACTGAAGGGTTTTCAGCAGAGAAGTGTCATGAGTCCTTTAAAATTATCACTTCCAAGCAGGGAGCATGGACAGTTCTGTTTTACCAGGAGAAAGACATTTTAGAGAGAAGAATTTTACAAAGCTGAATGGTTTCTGTGAGTTTTATACTCTTTCATGCATGTACTGGTTAGCAGAATGCTTAAGAATAATTACAAAAATAGTATTATAATAAGTAATCTCAGGGATTTATACAGAAAATGGAGTTATAGTGTTTATAAGATATAGCTCTGAGGTTTCAGTTAAAGTAGGATGTTTATACTTTTAATGTATGATTGATGAGAGTTTATGAAAAAAATACTTCAGACAGGATGACTACTCTCACTGACAAAAGGACAAAATTTTATCTTCTTAACCATGAGATTTTTGCTACGAATGAGAGGCTTTAAACATTATAAGAAAGAAATGCTGTATCTAAATGTAAAGGAAAGTAGCAGCTGTATAATATGATGAAGTTAATATTGATTAGAAAATCCAATTATTTCTACAATTTATTCTGATATATCCCAAGACAGCTGTTTGTCAGCAGGTGAACTTCCTATTTAATTGGCATGATTGAGTAATTAGATGTATTCTCAGAGCATCAATAAAAGGAAATTCTCATGTCTCAGTAACATGGTTGAGGTTTTTGTTTTGTTTTGTTTTACCCTTGGGTTTACCCAACTGAGACCAAGGAGAGTCTTTTTTTTATCTGGGAATAATTTTTAATTTAAAATATTTGGTAACTGTGTGGTTATATAATTACTTTCATCATAGGAATTATGGGAGAAGTTCATGAGTTTGACAAAAATTGTGATAATTTGCCCTTCTCTCATACTAAATCCTTCAGGGTCTCACCATCTTTTTCTGGGCTCTCATGGGAGCCTTCTAATAAGTCTCTCTTTCTGCCTCCAGGCCTTTTCCTCAGGCCAACTTATCTTCTAGAAGAGAAATTTGATCTTTGTACCATATAACCTATACCAGATTGTAATACATTTATCTGTAAATAACAAAAACTCTCAGTGGTTTAAACAAATAGGGTTTTGTTCCATCTCACCCATCACAAAGTGTAGGGGCTCAAATTGCTTCCAGGGTTCCAGTCTCTTTCCATCTTTCTGCTCTGCCCTCCTTAGTATGTAAGCCTTCACCCTCATGCTAGTTGCTGCACGAATGCAAGACAGCTGCTGCACTTTCAGGTCTCACTTCTACATTCCAGGCAGGAAGAACGTAGAGGGTGAAAAGGGCAAAAAAGACAAAAATGTCTGAGGAGGACTTTGTCTCTTATCTTTCTCCATGAAGGGAAGCCCTTCTCAGGCACTTCTGACTAGTTGCAAAGGAAGCTGAGAAATTGGGCACTTTGGTTTTTTAGCCTTAATAGTAGAAGTAGTCAAAAGAGAAGGTGGATATTATTGATTTTGGATAGCTATACCATAGTTTTTGCCAAACACCCTCCCTTCCACTAAATTCTTTAAAAGTTCATCTTGTTTACTGTCTGAAGTCCGTATCTCTTAGTTATTGTGTAGTATGGTGTCATAGAATGACTTCTTATCTCACTTTGGAAATTTGTAGACAACTTATCTTTATTTTTGCTAATTCCCTACTATTAGTCAGGGTTCTCCAGAGAAACAGAACCAATAGGATATGCAGATATATAGAAAGAAATTTATTTTAAGGAATTGGCTCATATGATTATAGAGGTTGGCAAATCCAAAACCTTCACTGCTTTACTCAAAATTTACTGATTTAAATATTAATCTCATCTAAAAACAGTCCCCCACAAACATGCAGAATCATGTTTGATCACGTATCTGTGTACTGTGGCCCACATAAAATTAACATCATAGCACCTAAATGAAGCATGCCTGAACATCAGGAAATGGCATGTGCTGAAAGCTAGAGAGAAAAGGGATCATCTGAGAAATTGAAATGAGTTCAGTGACTAGATCTTTGAGTCAGAAAGAATGCCTGGGAAAGATAAAGCTGGAGGAGTGAGCAGAGGCCCTATCATGTAGGGTGCTGTAGGCCCTTTATGTGCAGAGCAATGGAGAACAATGAAGCGTTTTAAATCACTTAAGATGCTTACCCATCCGTTTCCTCCCATCTTCATTCTGTCCCTTCTTCCAACCAATGTAGTTTGTGTGGTTTGACCCCAGATTGGCCTAAGACACTTAGAATGTGTCTTAGATTGACACATTAGACATTTAGTCTAATTTCTTTGGCCACAGGGATTAGTTCAGGGATGGGCCAACAAGACACAACATACTATTTGCTAGAGCTTCTGAAAGAGTGTCCTCTTTTGTTGTATTTGCTAGTGTGACTGCTCAGAAACTGCTCAGCCATGTCGTTATCACAAGAGGGGGCAGCCTGAAGGGAATACTGACACACAGGAGACAGAGCTGCAAGATGGCACTCAGTGACAATTATAATCTGAGTCCTGGATCCAGATGTAATTGAAACCATACTGTTCCTTAAATCTTCAGGTGAGACTGAAAATTCCCTTTTATTTTATTTAAACCTATATGACTTAGGCTTTCTATAACTTGCAACATGAATATTCTTAACTAATATATGTAACATGATCACATTTGCATTTTAGAAAGATCATTTGGTCTGCAGGGATAACGGATTGCAAGGTACAAGGCAGGGAGACCTGGCAGGAAGTTGAATAGTAATCTAATTGAGAGACGATATTGGCCTGCACCATAGTGGTGGAGGGGGGCAGGGGGTCCAGAGAGAATTGATGGACTTAAGAGATAGTTAGGATAATATATAGAGGGCCTACCTGGATGTGGGGAGAAAAGCCAGAAGAAAAAGTTAAGAATGATTTCTGTGTTTTCCGACTTGAGCTACAGGATCAGTGGAATCATCCACTGAGGGGAAGAGCCCACACTGGATTGGTTTGCCTGTGAAACATCCACGTGAAGATGACAAATAAGGTGTTGGGTCTGCAATTCAACAGAAAAGACTAGGCTGGAGACTCATTAGTATATAGACAGTAAATGGAATCATTTAGTAAGAAGAGAACATAATCGTGAATAAACTACCAATATTTAGGAACAGGAGAAGGTGAGTAAGAGCAGGTGGAGAGGTGGGAGGCAATGCAGGGGTGTTCAGTGTCATAGGAACAGAAAAAGATAGGGTTTAAGAAGGCCAGAGTGGTCTGCAGTGATAAAGAGATAAAGAGATAAAGTCAAATGAGATAATAAGAGATAAAGTCAAATGAGAATGAGAAGTTGCCTTTAAATCTAGGAACGTGGAGGTCATAGAGAATTTAGAATATTGGGTGTGGCGTCCAGATTGCAGAGGGTTGAGTGTGAGGAGTGTGTGTGTGCATATCTATGTGTAAGTGGAGTCATCAAATGAGGACAATCCTTTCATAAGTTATTCTACTTCGCAGTAAATTTCTCGAAAAGTCTAGAGCTTAGTCATCAGTTCTGTTCTTGTTGCTACCTATATGCATGTATTTGGTGATTTCATATAGTCTCATATCTGTAAATATCATCAATATGCCAGAGACTCTCAAATTTATGCATGTCCAACTGCAGCCTCTTTCCTAAGCTCCACACTTAACTATCCAGCTGCCTACCCGACATCCCCTCCTCAAAGTCGAACTGGCATCTCAAACTTTTTTTTTTTTTTTTAGAGATGAGGTCTTGCTTTTGCTCAGAGCTCGTCTTGAACTCCTGACCTCAAGTGATCCTCCCGCCTCGGCCTCCCAGAGTGCTAGCATTACAGGAGTGAGCCACCATGACCAGCCCTGGCACCTCAAACTTAATGTGTGCAAAACTGAGCTCCTGATCTTCCCCCCAGCCTGAGACCCTTGGAGCCTTCTCAACCTCAGGGATGGCATCCAATCCTTCCAGTTGCTTAGGCCAAAAACTGGACTCAGTCTTGATTCCTCACTTTCTCTCACGCCATTTTTAAACTCTGTTAATGAATCCTGTTGGTTTTACCTTCAAAATATATCCAGAATCTGACCATTGCTTACCCTTCCACCACCATCACTGTGATCTCTCGCCAGAATTATTGTATTAGGTCCATATCGTGACCTTTGCTGGCCCTATGGTCTGTTCTCCACATAGCAGCCAAAGTGATCCTTTTAAAAGATGCGCAAGCTTCAAGAACTTGGGGTCGCCTCAAGAAGAGAGTGTAAGAAATATACTCTCAACAGCAGGAAAGAGAAAACAAAAGGTGGGGTCACTGAGAAGACAAAGTACCCAAGCTTCAACGAGGGAGGAAGAAGCTGGAAACTTCAACCTAGATGAGTACAAATGCAGGTGTTATTTGAAAAACTGCAGGCCCAAATACTTTGAGCAGCAGCAGCAACAACAATGGAACCAGTAACAGGTATTAGGTAATAGGAGTGAGCTGGGTTCATTAGCCAGAGCCTGTGCTGATCCTGTTCTGTCAGTCTCTGGTCTCTGCAGCCCCTTTAGGTTTCCCATTGTAGGAATTATACTGTCTCTGAACACAATTAGGCCTGGATATCTAGTTGGGTATCTGGCAGGCTCCGGTCTGCTCTTGGCCTTTAAAGTCCCAGGGATGTTAGATCAAACTTAAAAAGTTCCCTTGGTCCAGTATTGCACTATTCACCCAAAGACTCCATATTGAAAATCCATTCCCTCCTCCTCCCTAAGTCAGTTCTGTTCGTCCCAGCTCAATGGAAAGGATAATGACCTCTGTCCCTCGGATCACCCAGACATGGAGCTAGACTTAGGCCTTTAGGACCAAACTATGGAAACCCTCACCCCAATGGGCACACAGAAATTCTAGATGCCCTGAGGTTGGAGCTGACATATGAGACTTCGATGAGCACAGTATAAGATTGTAGTATTACAGTCATTACAGACAGTATAACACTGTCTACTGATAACTCCAGCTGACTCTTTGAAGGCACTGTGAAGAAATCCTATGAAAACAGTATGGCATTCTACGGTATTATTATACTGTCCAAATATTAGACATTGATGGGCATTTTGATTTCCCGTTTGGAGGAATTATTTACAATGCTGCAATAGACATTATTTTACATATTAAAAAATGGAATGGCATTCTTATTTTTTGGATTAAATCATCATTCTTATAGTCCTGGAGGTCCTATGTTACTTTACATACTATATATTTCATTACGTTTATGATTTAGCTAGTCTCCCTCCCCTGGCTAGATGGAAAGCCCTAGAGGACGGGGATCTTATTTGTTTACTGATATATATTAAGTGCCTAGAACAGTGCCTGGCACATAGAGGCTCAATGAAGGAGGTTGTGGAAGGAAGGAGAGAAAGAGGGAAGGAAGAAATAAAGGAAGAGAGAGCAGGAAGCAGGGAGGGAGGGAAGGAGGGAAGAAGAAAGTAAGAAAGGAAAGAAGGGAAGGAGGAGGGAATAGGAGAGAAAAAGAGAGGAAAGATGGAAGGAAGGAAGGAAGAAATTTTGCCCTGAAGAGGAAGAGATAACAGGATAGCAGACAGAATCAAGGAAAGGATTTTCTAAGATGGGAGAGATTTGAACATGTGAGCTAGGGAGCCAGTAGAGGCTGAAGGTTCAAGAGAATGGACTGAACCAATTTTGAGAGTATGTGAAGAAATGAGATCCAGAGCACAGGTGGTGGGACTAGCACTGGGCAAGTCCAGAGCTGCAGAAAGCAGCTGTAAACCCTGCTGAAAATTTTGTTAAGTCCCCAGCAAGAGTGGACAGGCTAAACATTTTCCAAGGGATTTTTAATGCTATGCGATAGTTGGCTCTTAGGGTCCTGAGCTTCCTTCTGGATGGCTGGGCCTGGTAATTTTTAACTAACAGTTCTCCCCACTCTGCCATCAGCCCCAACCTGTCAGTCCTGGACAGGTCAAAGGATGATGTTTGTAACTGGAAGGATGAAGAAAGGATGGATGCTGTTGCACATAAGTCATAGGCTTATTGGTAGGATCCCAGTTGGAAGTGCTGGGCTGGTAGCTTGTGTTTAATTTTGTTTTTCACAGAAGTGGGAGATGAGGTCATTTGCTATGATTTAATTGTGCTGGTGGTGGTGGGCTTTCAGGTATGAGGAGAATGGAGGTTGGATATTTTTATTAGAGAAAATGGGAGAATATTAGGAATTGCTGCTATGGCAAAAGGTACAGAAATCTCATTAGGGGAGCACTGAAGAATTGTATTGAGTTCAGGTCAATGACAGGCATTCATGGTTGCTAGAACCTGCCCAACTGTGCAATTTGCAGCCCAGGGGCAGACAGAGTTGATTTTTTTTTTTTTTAAACCAGATAAGCTGGAACAATGGGGCATGTAATTCAAGGCAGCAAAAGCATCTTGGCTGAAGTGATGGACGATGAAGTCAATGGTAGATGAGGAAGAGAGTGAAGATACAAGAAAACCAATAGGAATAAAATTGAGGGTTCTGTGAGCTATAGCAATAATTAACAGACTTTAATGTGTATAAAAATCACCTGGTAAGGGCCAGATCCTACAGTTTTATTCATTAGGTCCAGGCTAAAGACAAAATCTCAATTCTCAACAAGGATCTTAGTTGATTCTGATGTAAGAGGGCCATGGACTATTTTTTGAGAAATGGTGTATATGAATAAGTGATATTTAGAGAGGAGCTGGGGTGGGGGGAGAGTGCGAGTGAGCGAGCAAGCGTGAGCTGGAAGGACAGGTGGCTAAACTGGGAGAGGAGGAATTTATCTCAAAGGGGAAGCAGACTTGAGTGGTGAAAGTCTTAGGGAGTGCCCAAGGGAGTGTGGGGCCGAAGTGGAGTGGAGGTGAACATCACCAGAGGTGAGGAGGCCAAGGTAAGGAAAGCCTTAGGTTATCCATGTGGACCTTGAAGCCACTCCAAAGCAGTACTTGGGATAGAGAGGGAAACCTGTGAGCAAAGTTGAAGGCCACTGGTAAATGAAAGGGAGGAAAGTACAAGTGGGCAGACAAAGCAGATATATGGAGTAGAGGGGTGTAACTGGTTAGGAGTTTTCACACAACTGTGGCCTACATTAGGTGAGTGAGTACTGTTTGCTAGGCTTTCCATACATTCGTCTGTTTAATCCTCAAAAATAATCTTCATATGAAGCAGATGGTATTTTTATTCCCCTTTTATAATGAAGAAACTGAGGAACAGAGAGGTTAAGCGTCTCACGATTCTTATCCAAAATGCTATGCTCATTCTCGTAAAATGATAGTGGCAAGTGTTTTAATACATGTCAACTGAAAAATAAAATCAGACCTCCTGAATATTGTTAGGAGTAGGGTTAACTTTGGAAAAACAATGGAAATATTTATTTAAATGCTATTTGTACTGAAATATTTGTTTTTCAACTTCAGCAGGTGGCAGCATTGAGTAGAAATTTCATACTAGGTCATCTAACAGAATAGAAACACTGACCCATTCTGCACACATCAAGACTTCTGCACGTTCCATGCTTTGATGATTTCTTCAGCAGCATCCAGTGTGCTATCTTTCTGTAAATTAATGAAATAATCATCGTCTTTACATATCAGCATAAATTCAAGATAAAGCAAAGATTTAAATATAAAAAATACAAATCATAATAGCACTATATGAAGATTTAAGTGAATATCTGATCTTGGGTATAGAAAATTTTTCAAAGTGAAAATGCAAAGGCAGAACCCCAAAGAGGAAGTTCATGAAATTAGTTATAATTTCAGGAACAAGTCAAAGAGTACAGAAAAATAATAGTTGTCTGCTCTGCCCCTTCCCATCCCTTCCTAGTAATCCCTCCATCCTCCGAGATAACCTTTTATGGCAATTTCTGGTTTTAGTTCTAATGGTTACCACTAAAATCTAAGAAATATGCTTATGCTTCTATTTCCTTCTTTGTGAACTTCACATATTGACCACTATATCTGTACTTTGCCCCAAATAAGGAAAATTTAGTTCATTCACACTACTCTGCTCCCTCCTTTCAAAGTTTCAGTTATAATTACTGAAAAATAATCCACCTGTTTTTTGACTAGGTAATACATGCATATGTTATAAAATTAAACTGAAGGGTAAAGAGTAAAAATCCAGCCTTCTGTTCTTCTTCTACTTCTCTACCTTTTCTTTCTCTTTCCTCTCTACCAAAATGATTCAGTCTGAAAGGCAATAGGTGGGTCTGAGCAAAGTGGGTGCCCATGTGTAGGGGGCCGGGGCATGATGCAGAGTGGATAAGCAGGGTGGCCAGTGTGGGTGGCATGAGGTGGTGCTGGCAGCAGTGGTGGTGCTGACCTGGAACAGGGTGTCAGAGTCTCGGTGGGCTAAACGAGGCTCCTGTATGGTAGGGTGGCCCCCTGCAGGCATCCGGCATGGATGTCAGAGCCCAGAAGGGGTGAGGAGAGTTTCCGTTCATTGAGTGACGGTGGTGGCCTGGTGTGGAGTATTGGAGTCTCAGAGGAAGGCAGCTCTGCAAGAGGGTGACGGGGCAGGTCGACATATGGTGATGAAGCCCAGGGGGCATGAGGATGCAGTGGCAGCAGCCTGGTAAAAAATGGCGAAGTCTGAGTGGGTTAAAGGGTATTTACTCGGGGACGGGGAGGGTCGGGGGAGCAGTGGCATTGGCAGGAGACCGATCCCATACAGAGGTATTGATTAAATTAGTGATTACACAGTGGGAGCCAGGCTTTCCACTGTTCAGGAAGGGAGTTACAAATATGGAAAGTGAGAAAACTAGAATAAACCCTGTGGTGGTTTTTAATATATTTGGGTAGAAATAAATACAGATATAAATATGAATATTTATATCTAAATGTCAATACATTTAGATATAAGAGGAGCTCCTAGTAGCCAAATCTAGGAAAATCTGAGCATCAAAATAAGTAATAACAATACTAATAAATTATAGCCCACTGAATAAAATAGGAATCCATAAGTCCCTACTGATAGAAATAAATTGGTAAAATGAATAAATTTTTTGATGAGATATGGAATATTTTCATAGTACCTCACCACATAATATTTATTATTTTACAAGGAAAAAAGTACAACTTCACAGTAGAAAAAAACTGGCAAACTCTACCTTAATCAAGTGATTAATGTTAACATCACTAGTAACAGGAAAAATAGAAATTGTGTGCTACATGGTGCAAGGGAAAGAATAGAGCATCGCTTCAGTTTTTTTCTGCCAAAGTGCATAACCTGACTCTAATCAGGAGGAAAGGTCAACCTTAAATGAAGGACTTTCTTCAAAATAATTGGCTAATAATTTTCAAAAGTATCAAAATCATGAAAGTAGGTCGGGTGCGGTGGCTCACGCCTGTAATCCTAGCACTCTGGGAGGCTGAGGCGGGCGGATCGTTTGAGCTCAGGAGTTCGAAACCAGCCTGAGCAAGAGCGAGACCCCGTCTCTACTAAAAATAGAAAGAAATTAATCGGACAACTAAAAATATATAGAAAAAATTAGCCGGGCACGGTGGCGCATGCCTGTAGTCCCAGCTACTCGGGAGGCTGAGGCAGAAGGATCTCTTGAGCCCAGGAGTTTGAGGTTGCTGTGAGCTAGGCTGACGCCACGGCACTCACTCTAGCCCAGGCAAAAAGAGTGAGACTCTGTCTCAAAAAAAAAAAAAAAAAAAAATCATGAAAGTCAAAGAAAACCGAGAAACCATTCCAGGTTGAAGGAGATATGACAACTAAATGTAATGCATGATTCTGGTCTGGATTGATTGACATGATTATGGCTTGAATTTATGTATTGATTAGTTTGTTAGAAAAAGTACATTTTTGGGACAATGAGTTAAACTTGAATTAGATCTGAGGATTAGATGGAATGATATATTAACGTTAACTTTATGATTTTGAGGGTTATATTGTGGTTTTGGAGGAGAATGTCCTTGTTAATGAAGAATACACAATAAAGTATTTGGGGGTGATAGCAGCATCATCAGTAATTAAGTTGATGACTTACTCTGAAATGGTTCAGAAAAAAGTTATTGAAACTCTTATATTGAGAGCTTTTCAAAAAAAAATTTTTTTAAGTAAGTTAGCATCCCACCTATCTCCTTGGTAACTCAGTTTTCCTCCCCAAAGGCAACATTGGGATTTTATTATTTTATGTATCCTTCTGGAGATACTCTAGGCATTTATAAGCATCTGTCTCTCTACCTGTCTATGTTTTCCTTTGTATATACAAATGATGGCATTCCATACAAACTGTTCTGCTCCGTGATTTCAGCTTATGCACTATCACTACATGGAGAGCTGCTTCATTCTTTTACTGATTTGAATATACTATCATTTATTCAAACAGTCCCCACTGGTAAATATTTTTGTTGTTTGCAATCTTTTGCTATTACAAATGATGCTTCAGTGAATATCCCTGAATACAAGTCATTCAAAATGTGCAAGTAAATCCACAGGAAATAAAATCCTAGAAGTAGAATTGTTGGGTCAAAGGATATGAGAATTTACATTTGCATGGAAATTTTCACACTAACCACCAGTGAGATGTTATAAATTATACTCCCACTCTTAATGTGTGAGAGACTGTTTTATGGAACTCTTTAGTTATTTTGGTTGTTTGCAACCCAATAGATAAAATTTCACTGGGTTCCAATTTTTGTTTCTTTTATTATGAATGAGGTTGAGCATCCTTTCATAAGTTTGACAGCTACTGAGGATTTTACCCATAAAATTGTGAAGGGCTGTGTTTATTACTTTTCTTTTGCTCTGAATTCACCCTGTTTTCTTTTGATTTCCATTTTCTTGGCATGCTTTTTGCCATCCTTTCTCTTTTAGAGACGTGTGAGGTATGTTAACTTTCCCTAAGGACTTCCGGCTATTGCTACACTGTCTTACAATATTGAATGTTGATGTAAAGGAGTTTGAGTCCACGCTGGTCCTCCTCTCCTGGCCTGCATGGAGGCCTTGATCTTATTGTCTAGAATATGCCCAAAGGATTTATCTTTGAAGTCTAATATATCAAACAAGGTATATCTCAGTGTTGATCATTGTGTGACAATTTTTCCTAGGACAAGGCATTTCCTTTCCATCTTTAGATTTCTTTTTTTTTTAAAGAAAGCATTTTGAAAATAAAGCTATGAAATTCTTTCCAAGTTCCATTTGTTCAGTTTTTTTTTTCAGAGACACTACATATTTCATTTTTCTTGCACATCTATAATTTTTCTAATATTTTAAAATTCTTTCTTCCTTTCCACTTCCTTTTGTTCACTCTTCTCAATCCTTAATGTGCTTACCGAAGTATTTAGTGTCCTTATGGTGTTTCCAAAGTCACCGTAATTTCCAATAGCTTTATTTTTTCCCTTTAATTTCTTACCTGAGCTCCAAAAGCTCCCATTTCATCATCTTATATTATCCTACTCCATCTTCCCTGAACTTTTAGAATCTCTGCCTTAATCTCCTGTTTTAAGGGTTTTAAATTTGAAATATCAAAATTTTTATTTTCTCCTTGGCTACATTTTTCTGGTGAATACTCTCTGACACTTGTTTTTCCTTATACCTTTCTCTTTTCCTTATAGTGTCCTTTTATAGATTCACAGCTGGCTCCTTTTTGATTATTAATCATTTTTGATTGAATTTTCTTTGTAAGCTCCCACTGCTAGCGCACGTACTGTTGCTATTGTTCTGGGTAAAGTGTGTGCTACCTGCTGTTGTCTATGATTTGAACATGCATCTGCAGATCTCTACAAGGGAGGAGCTAGGGCAGCACTCAAAAAGAGCAGAAATTCTCCTTGGCTCACAGTAACATTTAATATTAATACAATTGATTAGAGTACAGTGAGGGGAAGTTCTCTTAGACTTTATTTCTTCCCAAATAATTAAATTGGCTACCCTCAATTTATTATATTTCTTCCACATTGTCTCAACACAGCTCTCAGCAATAATGACAGGGGTGAATGAGGATATCTATAGCCCAGCCAGTATCTCCTCTCCATTCTGTCTCATATAGTTTCTATCATAGGTGATATAACTGTATGTTTCTACTCTGTTTCTTCCATGATGCCAAAGGAGTCTAAAGAAGTTCCCACTGCCAGTGTATGTATTGTTTCTATTGTTGTCAATAATGACATTGCTACCTGCTGGCTTTGTCCATATGTAATTTGATGACATAGAAGCAGGATCCTTTCTAGTATCTTCCCTCTACTATCAACTGCACTGTATTTGGCAACTCTTCCTCATACCCTGGGAAATTTGTGAATTTGCTTTCCATTCTCCTAGGTGTTTCTGAATAATTTCCAAAAAGAGAATAGGGAAGGGCTGTGTTTACCGTTTCAAAACTGGAAGTCTTATACTTATTGCTTCTGCTAGTTATGTTTAAAATTTCAAATAATATACTTATACCTCTATTTCTCAATCCACTATAAGATAAGAATATTAATAGCCTTACCCTTTCTTTAAAATTTCAATCAATTGAATGTTTACATTGTTAGGTTGTTAACATTTATATTCTATTTTGAACAAGTCTTCCATAGTGTGTCTGTAGATTGTCTCTCAGAATTGAAAATAGTGTTTACATTATTCTGACTAGGTTTATAGATGAGTGAGTTGGTATAGATAGTGTCTTGATCTCAGTAAAACTATTTTCAGTAGCAAGAATATCTTAAAGACAGCAGTAATACATTCAGAATCTTTTAAAGTCCAGGTCTGATGGTGATACATTTTCTCAGCTTTCAATTGTCAGGGATGTTTATTTAATTTTCTTTTTTAAAGGGTATTTTCCTGGATATGGAATTCTGGGCTTGTAATTTTTTTTATTTCAGTGCTTAGAAGATGTTATTTCATTGTATTCTGGTCTTCATTGTTTCTGATAAAAGGTTAGTTAACATTCCTCACTTTGTTCCTGTGCATGCAATGTGTAGTTTTTGTCTGGATGCTTTTCAAGATCTTATCTTCACCTTTGGCTTTCAGTAGTTTGATTATAATGTGCCTAGCTGTGTTTTTTCTTTTTAATATTTATCTTGTTGTAGTTCACTGAGCTTTTTAGATCCTTAAGTTGCTTTTGACCAAATATGGAAAAATTTTGGCCATTATTTCCTAAAACTTTTTTTCTGTCATATTCTCTCTTCTTTTTTGGTATTCCAATGACATGTATATTATCACTTGATATTGTCTTTTAGCTATGAGATTCTGTTCATTAAAAAAATAGTTTTCTCTCTTTTTTTCAGATTGGATAATGTCTATGGATCTGTATGCAAGTTAACCCTTTTTTTCCTGATATCTTCAGTCCTCTGTTAAGCCCTATAAATATTTCATATCAGATATTATACTTTTTTTTTTGAGACAGAGTCTCACTGTGTTCCCTGGGCTAGAGTGCCGTGGCGTCATCCTCGCTCACAGCAACCTCAAACTCCTGGGCTCAAGCGATCCTCCTGTCTCAGCCTCCCGAGTAGCTGGGACTACAGGCATGCGCCACCATGCCC
>NW_012153062.1:9824746-9849456 GCF_000956105.1 Propithecus coquereli | reverse complement strand
CAGATCATTTCTTTCTATTTTTTTAGTAGAGATGGGGTCTCGCTCTTGCTCAGGCTGGTCTTGAACTCCTGACCTTGAGTGATCCACCTGCCTGGCCTCTCAGAGTGCTAGGATTACAGGCGAGAGCCACCGCGCCTGGCCCAAAACTACATTTAATGTTTTCCAAAGTATGTCAGCACGTTTCTTTCATAAATTAACTATAAAATATAACACAGTATTTCAAAGGCCAGTAAACATTACCTTATTTTTAGTCATCCATTTCACAAATTTATAGTCATAAGGCTCATTGTCCTTCATATCAGAGAGGTCTGCATCTAGAACAACAATGAAAATTAGGTGGCCCATGAATTATATCTGAGGTAATATGTATTTCACTTAAGTCTATCAAGATTCAAAATTTTCTTCTGATTTAAATTAGGCTGGTTTAAAATTTTCTCAGAAGATATTCACAGAATATGCTGGAGTCTCATATTGCATGGTGGGGTGGGAAGTGAGGAATCCACAGAGAAGCTTTACTGATACGCTAAGGCGGTACCCACATATACATCTGGTTGATCATGCTTGTACATGCAGTTCTTGTCACAGGAAGACAGTAGGAAAGGAGAAGGGAAGAGGAGTGTTGCCTTTTCATCTAGATGAGACTCTATGATCATTATTAAGGAAATAACAAGTAAATTATTTATAAAGTATTCATCAGTAATAATTATATCTGAATAGCCATTCATCAGATTGTTAAGCTCCACAAAGGTAACGTGTCTGTTTTGCAACCTAGTGTATCCTCAACCCCTAGGTCAGTGTCTAGCACATAATAAAAAGCATATTTGTTGAATGAATAAATTAATATTATTCATTATTTATAAAGAATGTCTGTTTGGATCTTCTAAATGGGATCCTTATTTTTTATCTCTTGCTTCCATATATTAGGTTATTTTTTAAATTTTAAATCTGGAGAAAAAATTTCAAACATGTATTCCTATTCTAATCTCTTGCCTATATCTTGCTTTAGAGTCTGGGCAAGATATTTGTCTGGCATTCAGTTTCAGTAATCCATATTTCATATTGTTTCAACTTTATTGACTTGTACTCTTAGATTGTTTTGAATGCCCCAAAACAACTAATGTTGATGGTTACTGTAATCAATAAAATTTTACAATGTATTGCTGAAAACACATTGAGGCAGCTATCTTCCTTTTTTCTTTTATTTACAAAATACTAGTGGTTTTTTTTCAACTTAACCATGTAAAAGCCTTGACATTGAACAAAATGTCACCTGTACTTTTAAAACCAAGTCTAAGAATGTTTTTACTATACCTAATGATTTTGTCTTCATTCTCCCTACTTTAAGGAGAATGTAAAATTTCCACATAATAATGCTAATAAAATACTACCATATGCTTACTATTAAGCATGTTACATGATCCTCTCATTTAGTTGTCACCACAATTCTGAGTGGTAGTTACAATCCTCTCTTTATAGGCAAGAAACTCAAATTACTATTTCAAGATATATGTGTGTATGTGTGCTTAATTCAGGTTTGGGACTAACAAAAACTGACAGCTTAAAAAAGTGAGACTCTAGGAGGAACAAGTTCTAGGGTTCTATACCACTGTGGTATGACTGCAGTTAACAATAATATATTATATATTAATAATTTCAAATAGCTAGAAGGGGGATATTGAGTTTTGTCAACACAAAGAAATGAATGTTTGAGATGATGGATATGCTAATTACCCCATCTGATCACTATACATTATATATACTGAAACTATATACCCCCATGAATATGTACAATTATATGTAAAAATATAAAATTAAAAAAAGTTAGAGACTAATTGTAAATTATGTAAAAAGTTCTATGTGACGAGTACACAATAGTAGTGTATTCAAGGTACAAAAGCAGCCCAAAGAAAGGAGCGATTACCTATGGGAGTAGAAGGAAGAGCAGCAGGTTATTAGCTAACTGTAATTGACACTGTACTACTCCTTTTTTCTTGTAAAGCTTAGAAAAAAGAAATTTATTGCTATGGTGCTGAAAAAGCAAAGAAGGGAATACATACAATTATAAAGGTTTTATAGTCAGAAGGTAGCTGAAATCTATTTCTTTTGAAATGCCTGAGCTAGAGATCTTCGAAGGAATAAACAAAGTTGTTCTTTATTGAAGAAAAGAGTTTAAACCACATGCATTAGCATATTTAAGTAATCTGTGAAAATCCAAATTGGTTTTTGCATTTCCACCATCTCTTCCATAATTTTGGATCCTATTATCTCACTAGAAAAACTGTAATAATCTTCTTATTTGTCATCTTGTCTTCTAATGAAATGTTTCCCTTTTGAGTTCTAGGATGAAGCTCACTGGTCTGGAAAGGAGCTTAGTAGAGCAGAAAACAGATAAATTCACTGGTTAGGAAATGGAGCTCTGGGTTCAGAGGTCAGCTCTGCTACTTGGTAGTGGATTAACTTCAGTACATTACTTAAGTCTCTATCTCATCTTTATTAATAGTTATATAATATTATAGCAATATTATAGCACCAATCTCATATGCCTTTTGTGAGAGTGTGATATTTGGAAAGCTCTTAATACATACTACATCATAAGTGCTCAAAAAATATTAACTAGTTAGCCATTGTTATTAATTGTAAAGAGAAGTAATTAGTATGTTCATGAATATTATGGTCTACTTTTATTCTTAAGCCACCATTAAATGAAAGTTTTTGTTTTATCTTTAGCAAATGATAGGACCAACCTCTATTACATGGAAGAATTTCCACATTGCAAATTAATCTAAGCAGACGAAAGAGTAAAATAAAACAAAAATTTTCTTCATATGTAGGAAAGTTTTATAGACATTAACATTTTTCCACATGAGTAAAGGAAGACCATAAAGGACACCTCTTTTTCTTTTTTTCCATCGTCAGGAAAAGTTTTCTGGCTGGGTGTGGTGGCTCACGCCTATAATCCCAGCACTTTGGGAGGCTGAGGGGGATTGCTTGAGGCCAAGAGTTTGAGACCAGCTGGGCAACATTGTGAGAAAGGGAAGGGAAGGGAAGAGGGAAGGGAAGAGGGAAGTGAAGGGAAGGGAAGGGAAGGAAAGGGAAGGGAAGGGAAGAAGGAAAGAAGGAAGAAAAGGTTTTCTAACTGAAATCCTTTCTGCTCCTACTATAACCACACTAGTTCAAGATCTAAGTCCTAAACTATTAATAGCATTGCATGTAGGATGGATTGACTGAGGAAAGAGTGGGAAACTAATTAAGAGTTTAGCATAATACTCCAAGTTGCATCACTATCTTTTTGATATTTAATGTCACAATGTGATAAATCCCTTTAGAGTTTACTATCTGGAAAAGTTTGGTTCCAGGAAAGCACTCTTCTTTAAAAAGGTGTTAAGTTTCCTTTTATCCAAGAATTATGTAACTAATTCCATTTTTCTATTTGACTTTGGTCCCAAGAAGTTTGGTCTCAAGATAATGCTAATTATAATATACGACCCTCGGTGAATGAAATATTTGCTTTCTCCTCATCCTATGTGTCACTGATTTTTGATTTATATATCATCATTGCTATTTATATATTATTGCATAGAAGATTTTTAATATGAATAGGCTAAAATTCCTTTTGGAAGCATATGAAGTATAAATCATTTTCTTATAAATAAACAAAATAATTCATGTGGAAAATCTTGTGGATTTCTGATTCAAAGGCAAAAGTATAAATGATGACAACTGTGCTATTTCTTTTTATCATTTCATGAAATGAGCTTCACATTGAAACCCAATATGGGAAAAGTGCTTTCCGAACCTCAGAGTATGGAACATCTTAAGGGGTTTTTATATAGGAATGGAACTTGGGAGCCTGCCAGTGCAGCTCTCCGGCAATAGGACTCCAAGAGCCTCTGCTAGGCATAGCTTCTTCTTCTCTCACAACAAATGAAGAAATAAGCTAATGAGACAGGAAAGAAAACTTTGCTTCAGTTTGCGCCTTCTGTCGTGAATTCATATGGTTCCCTACTTCCTGTTGGCCCTGGGAGGTGTTCTGCCTCTTCTGTATCTCACCTGACCAACACATATGAACCTAATTCTCCTCCTGGTCAGGGCTCTCCTAGAGAGTGGATAAATATTTTGGTGGGAATAACGTGGACACAGTCAGACAAGAGCCACAAGGGTGTCTGCCAGTATAAACAAGTTTCCTGTGAGAGGGACATCTGGTCATGGGTCAGACTTAGGCATTAGGCTGTTCACCAGGATAAAGAAGTATCCCATGAAAGACACACTGTGAACATCCACGAACACCTCCCTTGGAGCCCTACCAGGACAGGACTAGAGTTTATAGTCACTTTCCAGAGAAAGAGACCTCAAAATCTACTTACAGGAAAATCATAACACCTTACTTCCCTGAAATCTGTGAAGATGCCAAAAAAATATTATAAGAAAGAGACACTGCTAACATCAAATACTTGTATTAGAAAATTCCTATGTGAACGATATACTATTAAAAATAATCTCTGTTTTGTTATAAAATTAAAAAAGTATTTGATGTTAGCAGTGTCTCCTTCTTATAATATTTTATTGGCATACCTCAGAGAGCTAAAAATAGAAATACCATTCGATCCAGCAATAGCACTATTAGGCATCTACCCAAAAGAGCACAAAACATTCTACGATAAGGACATCTGCACCCCAATGTTTATGGCAGCACAATTCACTATTGCAAGAATGTGGAAACAACCCAAGTGCCCGTCAATCCATGAGTGGATTATCAAAATTTGCTATATGTTTACAATGGAATATTACTCAATCATAAGAAATGACAGTGAGCTAGCACCTCTTACACTTTCCTGGATTAAACTTAAGCCCATTATCCAAAGTGGGGCACCACAAGAGCAGAAGAACGGGATCCATTTGTACTCACCATCAAATTGGTATTAACTAATCAACACATAAATGCACATATCAGAACAACATCTATTGGATGTTGGGGAAGCGGGAGGGCAGCGGGAGGAGGGGGGAGGAGGGAGGAGGGGAGGGGTATTTGTATACACAAGGAGTGCAATGCTCACTACCCGAAGGATGGACATATTTGAAACACAGACTTCGGTAGGGGGGGAACCAAGGGCAACACACGTAACCTAAACATCTGTACACCCATAATTTGCTGAAATAAAAAAAAAAAAGAAAGAAAAAAAAATTTCTTTTATTCTTTCCAGTTTTATAAATAAAACTTCAGTTTTTCAAGTTCATTGGCATATAACTTTATTGTAATAAGATTTTAAAACATTTAAAGCTATATTTAGAATGGCTGTAATTTGTCAGAATAAATTAGGCTTTAAAGTTCACTACTATTAATGGCTTTTTTTTTTTAAGAAAAGTAAGTTATATATAAAACACTATCATGCTTCTAACCTTAGATTTGTATGGCATGTCAGAATTACATATAACAGCTGTAGGTAATATAAAGACCTTTGCTTTTTAGAGACAGAACTATTTCGAATCTAGTTGTGTGACTTCAGGCAAGTTATTTAAAACTTTCTAAATCTTATCTGCAAAAATGCAGCTAATGTTTTCTTCTGAAGGGCGTTTGAGTGCTTGGTACATAGTAGATCCTTAATAAAGTTATTCTCCTTGTTTACTTCATTTCAGTATATTCTAACATGGTAAATATTCCCTCATGGTTTCAAAATTTCTAGAAATCTTATTTTTCTAACAAAATAGTATGTTTTTTTGTTAAGTGAAAAGAAAACTAAAATTTTACTCAAATGAACACAGAGTACGTATATCATTTCATGTACCTGTGTTTTAAATTACACCCTAGAACAGAATGACAGCAAATTCTATGTTTAATAGAATGCCTAGAGCAACACCAACTCCATAACCATTTAACAAGAGGTGAAAGACCTAAAAGTAAAGATAATTGTAGAAAAATATTGGCGTTGTGAAAATTCATCCTTTTCTGTAGATAAAATGCTGCTGTGGCTTTGACACCAATCTTTTCTCCATAATTCTATTATAATTTCACACATAAGTTTCCATATATTTGAAACAATAAAAACCTTTACAAACCTAGCAAAGACACATCAGCAATGATGAAATATCCTCCATCAGGAACTATGGGTTTTAGGCCAACACTTTCAAGTAGACATACCATCCGATCTCTTTTTACTTCTAACTCTTTTGGCAAAGAATTAAAGTAACACTCTGGATCATCCATGCGCTTGATGTCAATCCAGAAAGCTTGAGCCAAGGCTTCCTGTATGTTAAGATTGAAAAATGTAGAAAGGAAATACGGCCAATGTTACTTATTGCTTAGTTTATTGGCATAATAAATAAAGATTATTTGAGTAACATTATTGGCAAAAAGTTCACTCAGAAAATTACAGTTCAATTACTGTAAACCTATAAACTCTATAGATTAATGGAGGAACCAGTTACAGCTAAATGATTAAATCTAATGTGAAGAACTGAGAATGAGTCACGAAATCCAGATCAAAAAAGAGGTATTATTATATAAAGATGGCATACTTGGGAACAAAAAGACATTAAGATATTTTCTACTGAGGTGAGCTATAGAATGAGTTGCTAAATCTAAGTCATAAGAATGACCAGAGAAGTGATGGAGTAGTCAGTTTTTGCCCATTACCCTGGAGGACACAGTGGAAATGAAAGCTGAGCCACTGTGTAGAGGAGGAAGTGTACCTCTTTCCTTCCCCATAGATGTGCAAATCCTTGACATAATCATTCGTATGCCAGGAAGGTGGTCTAAGTGTAACAGAGATTAGAAATGAGTTTCTGGAGCACATAGAGTGACTCCTCTACTAGTCTTCAGGCAAGTCAGAAAAGCCAGGAGAGAAATTGGGCCAAGGAAAAAGCCAGTGTTGTTAAGTGCAGTGGACTGAATGTTTATATGCCCCCAAAATTCATTTGTGAAAATCCTAACCCCCAAGGTGATGGTATTACGGGGTAGGGCATTTGGGAGGTAATTAGGGCAGGCGATTCCCTAGGAATGGTGTCCTTACAAAAGAGAGCTAACTTGTTATGTGAGGACACAGCAAAAAGGTACCATTCATGAAGAAACGAGCCCTCACTAGACACTGAATATCTGCTGGTGCCTTGATCTTGGATTTTTCCAGCCTCCAGAACTGTGAGGAATAGATTTCTGTTGTTTATAAGCTGCTCAGTCTATGGTACTTTGTTATAGCAGCCAGACCAACTAAGACACTAAGGATCAGGCAGGTGTCTGAGAATGTAACAGGTCAGGAACAGGTAAACAAGTCAGAATCAGTGCACGTATAAAGAACAAGGACCTGTACAAGCAGAAGGACAAAAGCGTGATAGGCAAATGTGAATAGGGGCAACTTAGAAATAACGCCACTTGGAGCAAACCAGAAATTCCAGGCAAATAATTAAGAACTTGGAATAGGTAAGAGATAGAGGGACAGCGCAAAGTAGTCAAATTTTAAGGAAATTGATCAGAAACGAAAGATATAAACAACCAAAGAGTACATTAATCGAGTTAGTAAATATATATTAAGTACCTATGTTGAGCCTGACATCCTGGTAAGTGCTGGGGATATAACAATTAACAAGACAGACATGGTCCTTGTCTTCATGAAGTTTCCAATTAGTGTATATTGGAAGGAGGGAAAGGGATGAGACAGAAAACAAATAAATGAAAAAGGCAGGATATAATTTGTTCTGTTGGAAGAACTGAGAGAGGTCGAGTGTGGCTGAGGGGTATCAAGAGAGACAATGTGGCAAGAGATGAGACGGCAAGAGAGGGGCAATATTGTAGAGACACCTTCCTGCCAAAAGAATTCAGCAGTAAAACAGAATTAATACTAATTCCCCAGTACCAAAAAAATCTTGGATAAATAAGGATCAGCTGCTTTAGCCTAGAAATCTGTGGTTCCCCTGGAACCAAGCATGGTCGTCTGAGGACAGAACCGGGCATGTGGCTGAAATGAGGAAGAAGATGATTCAGAGAAAAGATGTTCCAGATTCTTGGCTGTATCTTTCTTTTCCTCAGCAACTTGTTCACTTACTATAGAAGGAGATGTTGCCCTAGAAAATTCCAAGTGCAGGAGACATAAACGTCCACCTTAACTGTAGCATTACCCTGGACACCTCTTTTTCTCATACCCAATATATAATCCATTGACAAATACTGTTGGCTCTACTTTCAAAATATACTCAGAGTCCAACCACTTTTCACCACTTCTACCGTCCCCATATTGGTTCAGTCTGCTGGCATCTCTCTCCCGGACCACTGCAACAGCCTTCTCACTCAACAAAGCAGCCAGAGTTCCTTTGATCACACAAGTCAGACCCTGTCCCTCCTGTGCTCAAAACTCTCCACTCACTTCTATTGCACTCAGTCCTCACAGTGACATACACCCTCCCACTCAGTCTGACTCCAGCTACCTCTCTGATCTTAGCTCCTACTCCTCTCCCTTGCTCATCCCATTCCAGCCTCTGTGCTGTCCCCTGCTATAAACATGCCAGCCAGGCTGCCACCACTGCGACTTGGATGTGGTGTTCTGTCAGTTTCTTCTCTAGGTAACCATGTGACTGCTTAACCTCCTTTAGTTCATTGTTTAAATGTTACCTTCTTAGTGAGGCGTTCACAGATCACCCTATTTAACATTGTATATTGTCCCCCCCCAACTCTCCTGGCACTTTATATCCTTCCACTTCACTACTTTTTTTTCTTCTTCATATCTATCAATATCTGACATATTTTAAAAATATTTACTTGTTTATTATTAATATCTGTGTTCCCCCATTAGGTTGTAAGCTTCATGAGAGCAGCAATTTTTGTCTGCTGTATCTCCAATACTCAGTAAATATTTGTAGAATAAGTGAATGGATTTATTTTGGGAGGATGAAATGAGTTCAATATATAATAAAACCAAATGTCAGAACTAGCATTTATCATGGATTACTTTAGAGAGTCACTAAACAAAGTACTTTAAAATAAGAATTTTTTTCTCATTCAGTAGGTATTATTGACAGGAAGCAAAAAAATTAAGTTCAGTATAGCCAATACATTTTATCCTTTTTCCCTTTTAACTGCCTTCTAGAAAAATAATATTTTTTCAGTGTTTTGATTATTCATAGAAAATGGAAAATAGATCCCTATTTCTATAAATATAGAAAAATATAAAGTATTACATATTTTGATACTGTTTTAAAATGATACAAAAAGATACATATCAAAAGATACATTATATTAAAAAGATACATATAAAAAGTTTTGAACCTCTCCTTGTCTCTGTTAATTTCACCTACTCCTTTTACCTTATAAATAGCCACTTTTACTAGTTTCTTTTAGATCCTTCCAGAGATCCTTTAAGAAAACACAAGCAGTTTTCTTATATAACATGTAGCATAAATATATACTGCTCTGTATCTTGCTTTTTTACTTTATAATATATTCTGGAAATCTTTCCATATCAGTAATTGAAGAATTTCCTCATTTTCTTTCTTTTTTATTTTCTTTTACACAGATAGAATAATGGTCCCCAAAGATGTCCATGTCTTTAAGAACCTGTAACACAGAACCTGTAAAGATGTTACCTTGCATGGTAAAAGGAAATTCACGGATGTGATTTAATTAAGCATCTTGGGATGGGGAGATTATCCAGTGAGCCTAATGTTATCCCAAGGGTCCTTCTAAGGGAAAGAGGGAGGTAGGAGAGTCAGAGTCACAGGAGGAGATGTGTTGACAGAGGTTGGAGTGATGTGACCACGAGTCAAGGAATGCAGGCAACCTCTAGAAGCTAGAAGAGGCAAGGAATGGATTCTCCCCTGGAGCCTCTGGAAGAAACACAGCAATGCTGACACCTTGATCTTAACCTTTTAAGAACCATTTCAGACTTCTCAGCTGCAAAAGATTAAGATAATAAATTTGTGTTGTTTTTAAGTCACTAAGTTTGTGGTAAGTTGTTACAGCAGCAATAGAAAACTAATTCAGTCATATAATATTTCAATGTTTGGACAGATCATGGTTTAGTTAACCAACTGTCTGAAGATGGATAACAGACTATCTCCAATCATCTGCAATGAATAGCCATGTACATACATAACTTCTTACATGTGCATATAATAGCTTTAGGGTAAATTCTCAAAAGATGGACTGTTGTTTCCTAGGCGAAGCACATCTGTAATTTTGTGTGGTGCTGCCATTGTCCTCCCAGAGTTTGTAGCACTTTGTACTCCCCACCAGCAATGTATGACTGTTCAAAGCTAAAACTTGATGTATTAAGAACACCAACTATTCTTGATAGCAGAGAATATGTGTCTACTCCTGAAATCCTAAATTAGAAAGCCCTGCTAAAGCAGGACATAAAGACAAGAACTAAGTCAATTCAAATATGCAATATATTATAAAAGTAACACCTTCACCAAAAGACCATGCTTGAACCCTGAGTTACACGTACCTGTAAAGGAGTAGCACAAGTATAAATGGTATTTTGTTGAACTGTCTGTAAATGTTTTATCAAATGATTAGGACCAATGGACCAGCCAATCTGGGAAAGGAAAAAATAAAAGAAGATTTCAAAAAATAATCTAATTGTATATACCAAATTTAAGAGAGTAGTTAAACTTAATGCAATTGTTAAATATATACAATTCTAAAGTATTCACACTATGAAAGTAGTGCAGTATTATTACTTAGAATCATTTCAGTGCTGTTCTTTGGTGGAAAAGTTTCCAGCTGGAGTCATGAAGCTCCGCCTTCAGGAGGCAAACAGAATCTGCAAGCATTATTAGCCTTTTCCCCTCTTCTAATTTGCTACTTCTAATATTCTGGAGGACTAAAAACTGGTAACAAAGCTTGTTTGAATTACAGATAAAAGTAACTCTGAATGAGAGTGTAAGGGACCCTTCCATAATCAAAGACTTTTGATTCCACAACCCTCATTTTTGATGCTCTCTGCTTCTTAGCTATGTTTAGGAGAGGTGAGGCTGGAAAAGAATTGAGTTTCAACTGGATACATTGTCATTGTAATAAATAATACAGTGGTTAAGTGCATGGATTCTGATGCCAGTCTACCTGTCCTGGCTTGGATTCATTAGCAGTGGAATCTCAGGCAAGTTACTTAACTTCTCTGTGCTTTAGCTTTATCATCTATGAAACAAGTATAATACTTGTACCCTCCTTATAATGTGGTTATAAGAATGAAACTAGTACAGGTAAAACATTTAGAGCATAGTACATAGTAAGTGCCAAAATATTAGCTATTATTACTTTTCCTCCTTTTATATGTGTGTGTGTGTGTGTGTGTGTGTGTGTGTGTGTGTGTGAGTGTATATGTGTATATCTAGACAGAGTCTCACTCTATTGCCTGGCTAGAGTACAGTGGCAGCATCATAGCTCACCACAACCTCAAACTCCTGGGCTCAAGCAATCCTCCTGCCTCTGCCTCCCCAGTAACTAGGACTACAGGGATGAGCTACCACGCCTGGCCAATTTTTCCTCTTTTTATATTAGTATACAGTATCTGACCATTCTTTGCAAAGAAAAATGTGTCACTAGTTGATCCTATATAACGAAAAATTATCCAATTTTTCTTACTTTTAAAGAAATAATTAAAAGGATAAAGCCTAACATGAAAGCCGAATAAATCAATAGATAAGCAAAAGATCATTAAGTACAAAAGCCTGTGTAAACTGAGTATGTATGCATTTAAAACACAAAGAGTCTACAAAAAAAAGAGATGCCTACTTTTAAGCAATTAGATTTTTAGTCATCTCACCTTCCAGCCAGTTACACTGAAAGTCTTTCCAGCACTTCCTATTGTTATTGTTCTCTCCCACATACCTGGAAAAGTGGCTGAATAGGAAAAAAAAAAAGTTAAATAATTACTTTCACATCAACCTACATTCAGTATAATAAAAACGTAACAAAGATATACACATTCAATGAAAGTTAAGTGTAGTCAGTATAGTTATTTCAATAGGGTTTTTAAGATAATGTGTCTTTAACTCAAAACACAGCTAAAACATTGCTACACTATAACGTTGCATCAGAATAATATATAAATAGATTTAATAATTTCAAGGAGCAAAATTATTTCCTGGGCAGGACTAACAGTGGTGCGAGTAGGCAGTGTTTCAGGCTGGTTCACACGGCAGCTGTCACAGGAGCTGTGGCATCCTGCATTCAGTGTTTGCAGTGACCGTATGTTCAACACAATAATACTGTGGCATAGCTTTGGTTGTAGTTATGGCTGTTGTTCAGTCCCCTTTATTCTGCCCATTTTCTGAGGCTATTTCTCCATGCTTCCTAGAGCAATGGTTCTTAAAATGTGCTCCCATACCAGCAATATCAGCATCACTGGGAAATTTGTTAAGAAGGGAAAATCATTAGGCCTCATCCTAGACCTACTGATTCAGAAACTCTTGGGGCAGGGCCAAGAATATTTGTGTGTGTGTGTGTGTGTGTGTGTGTGTGTTTATTTTGCTAACAACTTTATGAAGATGTAAATCCCGTATCATATAATTCACCAATGTAAAGTGTACATTTTGGAGGTTTTTAGTATATCCACAGATTTGTGCAACTATCACCACAGTCAATTTTAGAATATTTTTTTCACCCCAAAGTAGCCCTGTACCTTTTAGCTGTCACCCTTTAATATCCTCATGATCAACAGCCCCAGAACCTGTGCCTGAATGAAGCTTATCAAACACACATATTTTCTCCATAAGGCACGTCCCAGCCTTCTTGTGCTTAGGAACACTAGACAGCACTCAGCACTATGCTCGGGGCCATTCTAAACAGCAGAATCACCGTGAAAAGAATTCTTGATTATAGTGTAAGCTGAAACAAGGAGCACAGTGTTGCCTTATTTGATATCAGCTGGGAATGTGTGTGCAGGGTAACTCTAAGTTTTTGCCCCTCTTTGAATGAAGTGCCATGAGTATTGATTTTGGAATTATAAATATATCTAAGGGAGTAGGTGAATTCACAAATATAGAACTCGCAAATAACAAGAATTGACTGTATAAAGGTATTCAAGCAGATTAACATTTTTAATAAAGTCATTCATCCATTCGCCCATCAAATATTTATTAATTTTAATTAATATAAGTTTAATTAATATAATCAAATTTAATTAATATAAGTAATTTCAGTCTATGGTGAAATACCTGCCAGTACTTGTAATAGTAGGAAAATCATATAGATCAGAAAAGTTATAACGTATTCTCTGTGGAACATAACAAAAGCCAAAGAGATAAACCCGGAAAATATTTAGAAGGTCCACTTGAAGAAGGACTATTCTAATATTTGATGTAAGTAATTATATCCCTTCAAGTTTTGAGACATTTCCAGTCTTCCAAAGCACTCCGAAAGAAAACCATGATATGTACCCCGCTTTTCTGTTTGACCAGAGAACATCCAAACTATGGATAATGCAGAGTATCACTTCCTTTAAAGTAATAACATATATTCCAAATCAGGAAGACCTATTAGAAAGAACAATATTTAGAAATAAATTCTTAGAAAATAAGGATTACCCAGAGAAACTAATATAATCCTAACATGTTTTCACTATAAGTTATATACGAGGGAAACCAAAACTACTCAAGTATCAAACATAGGTTTCATTCCTAAAATATCAAATCTATTATAGCACTATTTAAAAGAAGAGCTAAGGAATTTGCTGATGACTATTTTAGCCATAAATGTGGATGTCTTTTTTTTCTTTTTTTTTTGAGTCAGAGTCTCACTGTGTTGCCCCGGCTAGAGTGCCGTGGCGTCATCCTAGCTCACAGCAACCTCAAACTCCTGGGCTCAAGCGATCCTCCTGCCTCAGCCTCCCAAATATCTGGGACATGCGCCAGGCATGCGCCACCATGCCCGGCTAATTTTTTTTTCTATATATTTTTAGTTGTCCAGTTAATTTCTCTCTATTTTTAGTAGAGACGGGGTCTCGCTCTTGCTCAGGCTGGTCTCGAACTCCTGAGCTCAAACAATCCGCCTGCCTCGGCCTCCCAGAATGCTAGGATTACAGGCGTGAGCCACCGCGCCCAGCCTGGATGTCTTTTTTTTAAGGAGTAAGCTGATCAGTTGAGTAACTTACAAGGAATTTTATACTAATTTTACAAAAATAAGTGTATTTATATATAAATGGAGAAGAGAAGTTTTTTTGTTGACTAAAATATCAATTTACTGACCAGGATGTACCATTTGTTTCTTTTTAAAAATTTTTTTATTTTGTTTTTATTTTCTTTTTTTTAGAAGACAAAGTCTCACTATGTTGCCCAGGCTGGCCTCACATTGTTGTGCTCAAGTGATCCTCTTGCCTCAGCCTCTGGAGTAGCTGGGACTATAGGCGTGTGCTGCCACACCCAATTTAGGAAACATCATTTGAATCAAAAATCCGTTTGAATAAGAGAAAATTCTACTATTTCATAAGAAGAGCCAAAAGTAATATTAAAATATCTTCTCAATCTTGGAGATTTGGAGAGCCACAGAAGTTAATGTGGATAGGCAGAAGAGATGGCCACAGCTTTGTGTGTGAATGTGGTAACTTACAGGCAAAAAAAAAATATCTTTCCAAGTCTGTTGATTTTAGAAAACAATATCCATTATATTGTAAGTTTAGATTACAGTTTCATCTAAATGGCAACTGGTCTTTACACTGTTCATTTATGACTCATAATCCTTAATTCAGCCAAAGCAGCTATAACCATTATTCATAGGCAACTTAGGCTTCAATAGAAGCCATAAAGATTAGAGACACAGGGCAAACTGCCTCTGTGACAACTTGAAGATAAGAAGATGATGCTAATTTCATGATGTAGCCTTATCGTATTATATGAAAGAACTGTCGCACTTCGCAAATCGATATAATAGCCATTTTGCATTGTTCATGTAACAAAGACCACTGTATTTGATAGAATACCTAAGTTTTTATGAAAACAAGCTATACTTTTTAATAATGAAATAGTGAATTCTTTTTTTTTTTTACTTTAATTTTATGGGCTATTACAACAACTAAAAAAATCTGAGTTAAAAATATATGTCTTGCATATCCTTAGCAAATAATGTCATTAGTTACACTTTACCGGTTTAAAATTATTAATAGTAAATCTAAACAATAAATATTGGGATCACTTAAAGTGATCTTTTGGAACAAACATTGCTAAGTTGAGTTCATTACAAAAAAAAAAATTATTTGCCCATGTTAGTCTGATTTTAACCTGAGAAATAGTTCAAATGACCTGAGCCAAAGGTCAAGAACAAGATGGGCAATGGTGGACTCTCATGCAACTGAGACACATGATAACATTTGCTGTGTTAAGGTGCTATGCCCTGAAAATTCCTGGCTGCCCCTGTTTATATATCCTCCCTGGGAAAATTCATTCCGTGGGTCCAGCTACTACCAAATTTTAACGGCTACCAAAAATATATCCCCTCACATTTTGATTCTGACCATCAGGCCTATAATTCCACTTATCTCCAGATATCTATTCCTCTACGTCTCATAGACACTCAAACTGACATGAGAAGCAGGAATTTCCTTTCCTTAGTTCTTCCCAGACACTTGCTCCTCCTCTTGCCCTATTTACTCTGGTTAAGCTCCTCATCACTGCTGAGTAGCTCAGGTTAGAAATCTCAGAATCATACTTGCTTGTTCTCTTCTCACCTTCGAATGCAACACTCTACACCCATAGTTACTACTTCTAAGCAGCCTCCATGTACCATCTCCACTGCCAGGGCATCTCATTTGCTTAAGACCCTCATCTGCAGGTAGCTCTTACTTTTATACATAAAAAAAATCTTATCACAGAACTAATTCCCCTGTTTTGTCCCACCTTTGGCAGTGGTTCTTAAACTATGCTCACGGCACTCTGGTGATCAAATTAATGCACAGAATTTAAAAAGTCAATTTTAAGTTTTCTTCCATGTAATTTTCTTAAGCCTTCAGTAATTGCTGCCACTTATCTGATAGTGAATGCTCCGACAGTGAACATATGAGCATTTAGTAAATGCATATTAATGGCATGGCAAAAATCAGTAAGACTCAAATGTGTTTATTTTAATAGCTCTTTGTTACAGACAAGTATGAATAGAATTGTGGGGTTTTTTTTCTTTTTTTCCCTGAATACATTCTGCACAGATAGAATTGTGGTTTTTATATTGACTTCTAATTGTCGAATTTCTATTAGGAAAATTGCTTCTAATTTTAGGATGGAATTCGTAATATTGCTATTTCATGATGCAGAATGCTGTGGCTTCAAGGTGATCTACCACTAAAATACGTTTTGGAACCACTAACCTCTTCAACTTCTTCAAAGGTAATACTCTTTATTCTCATATACAAAGTCCTTTAGAATCATCCTACTTTTCTACCCTGATCTGTGCCAGTTACTATAACATACCGTATAAATCAAACCACATACCTTTCTTAAGTATGTCTTGATCTTTCACACCTCCTTGCCTAAGTACATGCTGGGTTATCTGAATTTAGTTTCTATATCTCTGCCTGGCTAATTCCACCTTTTGCCCACTCCTTTTCTGATTCTCAAGTAGTTCCTTTCTCCTCCCAGCTCTATAGCAATTTGTAATGTACTACAGGAACAATTATGACACATACCATAATGCAACAATTATTTATATGTAAGTGTACTCATTTTTTAATTTATCTATTCTGCCACAATATCTTTTAGTCATCCTTCCCTTATCTTTTCATCCTTCCTATTCATTTATTCAACAATTACTTTCTGACTGTCTACCATGTGCAAGACCTTATCCTGAAAAATGGGGACTCAGAAGAGAGCAAAACAAACAATAATCCCCACCTTTTTGCAGTTTAGAAGTAAAATAGATAGATTCTGATTTTTACTACAAACAAAAAAACAACACAGAACAGAAGGACAAAAATGCTGGAGGGAGAGGTGTAACTACTTCAAATGTGGTAGTCATGAAAATTGACATCGGAACAAAGACCTGAGGGAGGCAAAGGACATAGCCATGTGGATATTTGGCAGAAAAGTATGTCCAGGCAAAAGAAGGGCAGGTGCAAGGACTCAAAGGTTGTAACCCAGCTTATAATCCTATATTTGATATAAGTTTGGACTACCCCAGAAGACACTGTGGCATTTGTGAGATGGCAAAATGTCAGGCAAGGGCTGAGTAGCAATAGCTACTGCCCCTTTAATTTCTCCCTGTTGACCTGGCATTTTGGCAACTTGCTCAGCAAAGACAGTCCAAAACCTCTTCGGGAAGAAGTCAGCTCCCTGTGTCTTAAATACCAAGTAATAGCTGGATTCCTACAAAGAAGCCAGGGATATAGGCAAAAGAACTACTTCTCTGGTTTCCTAGCTTTATATTGTGATCCAAAATCTATTCCTCTAAATTTGTACTATCTGTTCTTCAAGCTGTTCATCAATTCACTCAAGCATCATTCATTCAAATACTATTTTTCAGTGCTCATACAGACAGATACCCATTACAAAGACTATTTTAAAGCTGGTCTGGGATCGTTTCCAATCAGTTGTTCCACATGTGCCCAAACACATTTAGATTCGTGACTGTACGTAATAATCAGTACCTATTTTAAAATGCTTATTTCCAGAATATACAAGCCATTCATAAACCTCATCACTGATGCAGAGTGTGTCATATTTGATGCAAAGGTCAGCAATGACTTGGAGTTCCTCTTTGGTATACACCTACACGTATTAAAGGAAAAAGCACAGCCAATTATTATCCAACATATGAGAGAACCATAGGTCAGAAAACTGTATGAAGAAAAGACTTACTTACCTTGCCAAGGGGGTTATGTGGAGTATTCAGTATAATAGCTTTGGTTCTGGAATTAAATTTACTTGCCAGCTCATGAGGATCTAATGTCCAGTCAGAACTAGACCATCTTTTTCCATAAACAGGTTTCTAAGCATGAAGAATGAAGATGTGATTTAATTCAATTAATTCATGTTTGTTGTCTTACAAATAAATAACCTAATAAGGAAAAAAATCAGAGAAAGGCATGGCAAAGGTAACTGAATAAATAACTAACAAAGAATATAAACAAATAAAAGTAGGCTTTAGTTTTGCCTTTAGAGCCCAAAAGGACCTAAGTCTTATGCTCACACCTGTTAAACAGAAAAATGAACCCTGTCATCACTAACAGCTGTTAAAGTGCTTATATTCCTTCATAGGAGCCAGCTATAGCTATAGTTCGCATGTCTGATATTATAAAGCTAACAGAAGATTCTGTGATTCATAGTAGTGTTTTAGTTATTTATTTTGAAAAGATTTTAAAACGACAACTAGACAAATGGAGATATTTCATAAATCTCCAAATGCAATCAAAGTAGAAACTTTATCAGTGACAAAGTATTAGGTCATTAAATATGAAATGTCTGATTTCAAATGAAAAGTTCGGTCTATAATATCTCAAAAAAAGCAGTACAATTAATCAAAGTATGCACCTAAACTATCGACACAGTTTTGCCATCTTAATGGTAGCTTGTTTATACCAGCAGCGAAGAAGCCTAGAGAGCAAGTGGCGATGAAATTGCAAAAGGCCTTTTCCACAGCTTGTTGAGAATTGAATATTTTTCCTTGCAAGAAGTGGTCCAAAGCACTTGGCAGTCAGTTGGTGAAAGGTCTGGTTAATATGGTGGATGACAGAGAGTTTCCAAGTCCAGCTTCTGTTGTTTGAGCAGTGTTGTTTTTGCAACATGTGGTCGAATGTTGTCTTATAAGAGGATTGGCCTGTCTCTATCAACCAATCTTGGCTGCTTAATCATAAGCAAACTCATTACTTTGTCCAAATGTCCACTGTAATTGACCACATTTCATGAAGCTTTAGTGGATACTACCAATGCTGGACCACAAAACAGACACCATTAGCTTTTTTTGATGAATATTCAGTTTTGGATGGTGTTTCAGCACTTTATCTTTATCCAACCATTGTGCAGAATGCTTGCAATTGTCAAAAAGAATCCATTTTTCATCACACATAATATCGATGTAGAAATGTTTCACCTTTATGTTGTGACAGCAAACTTCTGGACGATTTCTCTTCTGATGCTCATTTAATTCAGGTGTTACCCATCTATCCAGCTTCTGTACCTTGCTGATTTGTTTCAAATGGTCCAATATTGTTGGAATACGAATGTCAAACCTTGCTGCTAATTCACACATAGGTTAAGATGGATTCGCTTCCACTACAGCTTTCAGCTCATCATTATCCTCCTTGATCTCAGGTCACCCACATGGCTCACTTTCAAGATTAAAATCACCAGAACAGAACTTCTCAAACCATCAACCTACTGTGTGTTCATTAGCCACGTCCTTCCCAAACACTTGGTTGATATTTCGAGCTGCCTGTGCAGCATTGGTTCCACATAAGAACTCATACTCAAAAATAACACAATTTTTTGACTTATCCATGGTTTCACAACATTCCTCTAAAAAAAAAAAAACACTTTGAAAGATAATCACAAGCCAACCCATGTGTTTGAAAGAATGAGGATGTAACTTCACAATAAAAATAAAACAAGAAGTGTCAAAGTGAAATGTCAGAGGTATCAACTGTCAAACCTAGTACTTAAGGAAATCAGACACTTCATACTTAATAACCTAATAATTTTTATTTTCCAAACTTCTTAAAGCATATAAATCATATTGGCAAACTTACAGATGATCTAAGGGGAATAAAAACAGGTGTTGCTCCAGCCATTCTCACCATGGGCTCATAACAGTCATAGAAAGGCACTATTATTATGACCTGAAATGAAAGCAAGTAAGATCATCAATCATTAATTCATTTCATGAATATATTTAGTACCTATATTTAGTACCTAGATGTTGCAATGCAGCAATGAAAAAGGCAGGTTTTGCCTTCATGGAGCTAACATCTGATGGGAAGAGACCCTGGAGATAAACTTTTCCAAGGAGTTTTAATTGGAGTCCTTGGTCTCTGAGGGAGATCTATCGATGAGCTTACACTTGAAATTGTATGTAAAATTTTATATGTGCATGAGTAGATTTATCTGGGGAAAGGGGCCATCACGCTTTCAAAGAGACGTTTTGGCCAAAATCATTAAGAATTTCTTTATATTTCAAATTAGAAAATAGAATCTAGAATATAAGTGATCTATCAGACAGTGACAGAAGCAGACTATAAGGAAAGAGAACATTGTAATGCTCTTTGTTATGAAGTGCTAATTTAAAAGCATTATCCAGGCCAGGTGCAGTGGCTCACGCCTATAATCACAGCACTTTGGGAGGCTGAGGTGGGAGGATTGACTGAGGCCAGGAGTTTGAGAGCAGCATGGCCAACATAGCAATACCCCATCTCTACCAAAAAAAAAAAAAAAAAAAGCAGCCGAGTGAGTGGCGTGTGCCTATAGTCCTAGCTACTCGGGAGGCTGAGATGGGAGAACTGTTTGAGCATAGGAACTGGAGGTTACAGTGAGCTATGATGACATCACTGCACTCTAGCCTGGGTGACAGCGTGACCCCGTCTCTAAAAAAAGGATAAAAGGACATCCTGAAAGTGAAGATGCTTGCCTCTTCTCAAAAGCATCCCCAAACAATGAGCGGATGCTGGGAATCTGTTTAGGATGCTATTCTTGTCTGGTATCTACAGTTTCCCTACAGGTGCCTCATATCTGGATTCTGTCTGTTTTCCTAGCCCCTTGAATATACTCTCGTCCCTTTGTCTCTCCATGCTCTCTCTCAGTCACTCCTGGTAGGGCTTTTAGGTCACTGGGCCCATCCGACCAGGGATAGCTGGTCGTTATCCCACCCCCAACACCTAATCTGCCAGCCTGATCAACCTCCCCTGACCCTTTGTGTTTTTATAAGGAGAGTTTGAAAACATAATTTATAACCATCATATACATCCAATTATTCTTTCTACCTTTTAGAACCTAGTAATATTTCATGAAAATCTCATGCTATTACAGTTTTTATATTTATTATTTTAATGGCTATATGAGAGTCTCTTGATTTCTAGAATAATTTTCTTATCTTTTGCTTATATAAATAACAGTGCTATGTTTATTTGTGAAGGTGTAGTTTCTTTATTTTTAAATAGTTTGATGAATAAATTCACTTGATTACCATCTCTAGATTAAAGGGTATAAACATTTTTATGGTTTTATATATATGAATATATGTATATATATATAGCCAAATTGCTTTTGAAAAATCTGATAAGAACTTAAAATTTTACAAGTCTACATTTAGTTGTCTCATTTCACTTTTTGTTGGTTAAATTTATGGCACCCAATTATTGTTCTAAATGTGTACTTTTTACTGTTTGTATTTTTTAGGATGTAAATACTTGTTCAAGGCTTTTCTCATTGGAGTTATACACTCTAAAAGCCCATTTGTTTGTACTAGTCCTTCAACTCAAACTGAGCGCCTACTAAGGACAATGTGACATGTGGAGGGTAAGGAAATGAACAAAGAGCAGATCTTTCCCCCACGTGGACTATAAGGTCTTCGATCAGCTGTGAAGTTCTCAAGGACTAAGATGACCCATCTTTGTAACCCTAGTGGGAAGAAATATAGTGCCCAGTACAAAGTGAGATCTCAATAAAGGAAAATAAACTGGGGAGATGGGCAGGAAAGTGGAAAGAATATATCTGATATGCTTTGCCTTAATTTCTTTATTTTTATCATGGGAATAATTCCTCTGTTTTTTTTTTTTTGAAGAGTATTTATTGAGCCCTCACTATTTTAGGTGCTGGCAGTACAGCAATAAACAAGTTCTCCTGGAACTTACATCCTACTGGAAGAGACTTATAATGAATGGGAAAACAAGTAAGGAAATTAGATAATTTCAGATAGTAACAAATGCTATAAAAAAAATAAAATGGGCCAGTAGGATAGAAAGTGACATGTGTGCAGTTTCAAAATATTAGATAAGGTGATGAGGGAAGAAAGAAGAAAGGAAAGATAGTCCAACAGAGCGCAGAGGCGGAAACAACAAAGGATTAACAACACCAAAGTGTGAGACAAAACTTTGCTCTACATTATAGGCTGAAAGGAGATTATGTACATCAAAGTGTGACTGTACTTCCTTAACAGATTTCCTTAAATAGTTTATTGTCTGGCATAGTAGAGGGAATTAGAGATGTAAAAGAATGACATAACACAAAGTAGAGAGTGGTAACTTTTATAAAAGTGGTATGATAAAGGGTTATGAGAGTTCAAAGAAAGTTAACAGTGTATATATAAATATTCATTCTATAGACCCAGCTGAAGCAACACCTCTCTGGAGCTTTCCAGACCCACATTAGCAGAGTTGATCACCCCCTCCTTTCGTCACCACCATAAATTATACATCCCCCACTGCTGACTAACATACAACATTCCTCTTATTCTGTTCGGAAATCTATCTCCTTTATTGGACAGGGAACTCTTTCTGCATAGAAACCATCTTTTAACACATTAACTGCCATGTGAGTTACATTTAACTCAAGCTAGTTTTGAGCCCAAGGCCTTGCAAAGTAAAACTTGGGCAAAACCCTGCGGTTGGTTCATGAAAATCTTAAGCTTGTTGATATTCTTATTGTTACAATTAATGTTGACAAATTAATTCTTAAAATGTGGATTAAATGAATAGAAGTCAATCAATTTTGTCTTGCATTAAATTAAAAGATCATTTTGTTTTTGAAGCTTTTATTCTATTTTTGTAATAATACACTGTGGTCCCAAGGGAAAACATTTTTTTTCTAGTATGGCAGTCAATGTGTTAAAAATCTCTCTAACAGGGCCTAACATACAGGTGATGCTCAGTAATTTCTGAATAAATGAAAGAGGTCAAAAAATACTAAAGTGGGTATATTAGAATGATAACGGAGAAGTAGGGGTAGAGATGACTGAGGCAGGTGCCCAAGTGGGTCTGATATCATAGGACTAAAATGCAAAAATCGTTTATTCTTCTTGTTATGTTATATATCCTCACACTGTACTGCTAACACAATACTGGGCATAAAAAGGCATTAATCAAATAATTGTTGATTGAGTTCAGGTTAAAGGTTATTTTAGCAATGAAAACAAAAGATTCTTTTTCCCCTTAGTGCTAGCCACTTCTCTTTCTATTTATTTTTAAATAGGCTATAAAAATAAGAAGATTAAACTACATGCAACAAAATGGATGAGTCCAACAGACATAACGATAAACGAAGGAAGTCAGACCCAAGAGTACATATGGTATAATTCTATTTATATGAAGTAAAAAAGCAGTCAAAACGAATTATGATGGTAGAAGACAGAAGACCAGTTACCTCTGGGAGAATATAGACTAGGAAGGGGCACAAAGGAGCCTTCTGGGGTGCTGGAAATGTACTATCTCTTCATTAGACTATCTCTTATAGTTACATAGAAATTAATTCAGCTATCCATTTAAGATTTGCCAACTTTACTGTATAGGCATTAGACTTCAAAAATAATTAAAAATAAGAGAAAACAATGTAAAATAAGTAAAAGATTCAAAGGTGGGACAAATGATAATTATTAATATAGGTATTAGAATAATGTTAATACACTTACTTCATCTCCCTCATCTATTAAGGCTTGAATGGCACTAAAAAGAGATCCATATGCTCCTACTGTCACAAGGATTTCTTTATTTGGATCGATTTGATTTTGATAAAGCTTTTCATATAGGCAGGACAGAGCTTTCACAAGTGATGGATGACCCTGCGGGATAAAAAATAAGAAAAAAACTTGAACTTGATTCTGGGAACTACTTCTTTGAGGTAATATGGCTGTAAAATAAAAGAATTTTTAAAATTTCGGTTTGATGTTTTACAGTTATTCAGAGAAAATTTGTATTTTTTAATGGCAATAAACTAAAAAAAAATTTCCACATTCAGAGGGTTCCTACATGGGTGGTCATGAAGACTCGCCAATGATTAAAACTTCCTACTAAATACAGAGTTTGGGAATACGTAACTTCAAAGTATTTGCTTTGAACTAAAAAGAACTCCTAGTATACTTAAATAATAGTGAATAGAGTTGGATTTGTTTCTCAGTTAAAATAAGTTAAAAAAATTGCATTAACTGCACATCCCCTGAATCTGCTCTTCCCAGCTGCTGGAGGGAAGGCTATGCCAACCAATATGCTGGGGAGAGAGGCGAAAAACAAATTCACCAAACACACGCACACTCATGTTGATGTGATAGCAACTGTTAGGAGGAAGCAAAACATTACTCACGTTGACAGCCAAGAGAGCAGTGGTAGTTACCTAGGATAACTGCTTTCATAAGAGGAGTGAAGGGATTATAAATGCACAGCGTCTGAGACATGCAGGGAGTCTTAAAACCCCAGATTAGCTCTCCCTCAATTCCTCTCTTCTATGTTCTCTTCCCTTCCCTCCTTTTCTTTTTTTCTTTCCTTACCACCCCCCTCCCCCACCTTGTTTTCATTGGTATTGAAGTCAATATGTCTTATTCTTTTCTGTCTAGCATCTACTTCCCCATTTTGCTTTGGGAAACTGCCCTGATTTTCTGTCACTTGCAAATAAGAGTGCAAGTATATGTAGGTCATGTGCCTTTGTTTGAAAGCACTTTGGACTCAGGAAGAATAAACTGGGTCCCTTTGAATTTCACTATAATACCAGGTCTAACAAATTCGAGCGAAAGGTGATCCAAAAAGCAACTATAAACACTATACATGTTTCTTTAGAATGATAAGGGTTTGTGCTTTTTAAATTAAATTTTTTTTTTTTTTTTTTTT